>NC_092139.1:59021344-59621344 GCF_043159975.1 Macaca nemestrina
GCAAAAAGTTATTGTTTAATGGGTATACAGTTTCTGCTGGGAACAATGAAAAAGCTTTGGAAGCAAGGGCTGTGCGCAGTGGCTCACGCCTGTAATCCCAGCACTTTGTGAGGCCAAGGCGGGCTGATCACCTTTGAGGCCAGCCTGGCTAACATGGTGAAACCCCCTCTCTACTACAAGGACAAAAATAGGCCAGGCTTGGTGGCAGGCGCCTGTAATCCCAGCTACCTGGGAGGCTGAAGCACAAGAATATCTTGAACCCAGGAAGCGGAGGTTGCAGTGAGCCGAGATTGCGCCACTGCACTCCAGCACCAGCAACAATGCAAGACTCCGTTGTTGTTGTTTTTTTTTAAAAAAAAAGGCAGCAGGAACTTCCTAACACCAAAGGCGGGACACCAGGGCAGTCACAGCTGCCCCAAAAGGCCGTCCTGCCCTCTCTCTGCGCAATCGTAGAGCACCAGATGACCGTGGGATTCCGGAACGGGGCTGGGCTCACAACTCGTACTCAGGCTGAAGGGCTACACAGCCCCCATCAGGGGCTGCCTGCTTGTCGGTAGAAAGGACCATGCAGCACGATTAGCAACAGGGGTCAGTGGGTTAGTTCTGCTTCTTTGGTTTTAAGTTCTTAGTTTTAAGAACAAGTAGAAGCCAAACCTGTCATTCTCTCTCAAATCTACATGTTTCTCCAGAGCCCGGACGACGTCTTCCAGATGTAGAAGTTTGGTTTCCATGTCATCCTTCTCTCTCTCCAGCGCTGTTTTGGTCTCTCCCTTTTCCGGGGCGGCAAGCTGCTCCTGCCTGGAAGCCCGTGGGTCCACAAGCTGGAGGTGGGATGGCAAGGACCCTCTCCTGGCGACCTCCACGCCGTGCTCCTGGCACGCAGACTCCAGGGCGCCCTCGGCCCGGGCCTGCTCCTCCGAGGCCTGCCCCTGGGTGCCCCTGCTCCAGCTTCGCGCTCGCTCTTCCTGAATGGACTGTGGCTTCTCAGCCTGTCCCCTGCACGAAGCGGCCGGGCTCAGGGGTGACTCCCACATCCGTGGCTGGGTTTGCGAGGCGTCCCCCTCTGTTCCCAGCAGAGGCAGCTCCCGGGATCCAGGCTGCTCCAGCCCCACGGGCACACCAAAAAGCTCTAGCTCCTCTGGGACAGTTCCCCCATCCACCCCACAGGGCTGTACATGTGACCACCTCTCTGAAGGCCCGTGGGATGCCGGGGCAGGGGCGGGGGCCGGCCTCTTCGTGGCTTCTGTGTCCTGGGCTTGCCTGCAGCGAGACCCGGCTCCTGCCGCCTCCTCTGACTCTCCGCCATCGCCTGGGGTCAGCCAGGCCAGTGGCCGCTCCCCATAGCCCGGGCTCAGTGGCAGGAGGCCACGTGCCCCCTCCCGGCCACTTCCTGCCACCAGCCCTTCTTTTGGCAGGGCCCCCAGCATCTCTGCTTCCCGGGAGAGCCTGTCCACTCGCTTCCCACCGGCAAGCTCCAACTCCTCCTCGAGGGCCAACGATGCGCACATCTGGGCGCCCTTCTCGCTCGCACACTCCAAGTTCAGTGCACTCTCCAAGTTCAGCTGCTCCGACCTCCGGCTCCCGCGTGGCAGGGGTCCCTGCAGCGGCTCCTCCAGCTCCAAGGTCAGGTCTCTGCGAGCGGGCAGGGCTCTCAGCCCCAACAGCTCTCCGCTCAGCTCCGCCTGGGCCTCTCTCCTGCAGAAATAGAATCCTCACACACCACAGCCCTGCCTCCCCCAGCCCCTCTCTCGGGTTTGAAAAGTCTGCCCAGCTGTTTCAATGGCTGCGACCTCCTCCCTCTGTGGCTGGCTTTCTTTAGCCCTCCTCGCCTCCCTCAGCCCCAGCTTCAACCTATACCCTGGGCCCTACTTAAGAGTCCACAAGAGGATCTGCCCCACGGGGTGAGGTTCTGCACGCGGAAGCCCAAGCACGAACCCTTTCCATGTGGAGTGTTCATATGGAAGATGGCCGCCACCAAGCAGGACCCGGTTGCAGCCCCTCGGCCATGCAGGTCGCGTTCTAAGCCCTCACAAGCTCCCAACTGGACAGGGCAAACATAGGACATGGCCCACACTGCAGTGGGTTCTACAGGATCGCGCTGGAGACCCAGAGCCAAAACTGTCCCCTAAATCCCCAAAGCTGCTGGACCTTGGGACCTCTGGCGGCCGGCAGGAGAGTCCAGTGGAAGTGAAGTGAGGGCCTGCAAGACTACAGCACCGGGAGGGGTATGTGGTCCATGCCTGGCCAGGGCAGGGGAGCAAGGAAGTAGGCAGAAGGGGCTCCACCTCCAAGCATTGGCAGATCGGGAGTCCTGCAGAGTGGGGACAGCAGCTCCCCAGGAGCAGGCTGCCAGAGACAGCTAGGGGTGGGGGCCAGGTGCACAACGGCCTGGATGCTGAGAGGAGGGGGGCTGCTCGTGCCTGCCCCTCTGTCCCCATTGGGGTCAGCAGGGACTCTGACCCAGTCTCTTACCACACGCTCTTGGCTTTAAGGGGAAATAGCTGAAAGCCTGGGGAGGCACAGGATGGAAAGATGACTTTTTTTCTTTTCTTTTTTTTTTTTTTTTTTTTTGAGACAAGAGTCTCACTTTGTGGCCCAGGCTGGAGTGCAATGGCGAGATCTCAGCTCACTGCAACCTCCGCCTCCCAAATTCAAGTGATTCTCCTGCTTCAGCCTCCCGAGTAGCTGAGATTACAGGCGCCTGCTACCATGCTCAGCTAATTTTTTGTGTTTTTAGTAGAGACAGGGTTTCACCACGTTGGCCAGGCTGGTCTTGAACTCCTGAGCTCAAGCGATTTACCCGCTTTGGCCTCCCAAAGTGCTAGGATTACAGGTGTGAGCCCCTGTGTCCGGCCGGAAAGATGACTTTCTGTCTGTCAGGCTGGGGGTGGCCCGGTCAGTGTGGTGGGAGGGCCCATCCTCTTCTAAGCCGGGGCCAGTGCTCTCCACAGGACAGTGGGTGCCAGCTGAGCAGCAGCCTGTGTGCGATGACCAGGCACTTCCTCTCCTACCTCACATGCCCCCAACAAGAACAGACGCGGTCACTTCACATGTAGCCCACACCAGAACACACAGAACACCAGTGCAGGCTTTCTGTAAGCCTTCTCTCTCGCTTGCACACCTGAGCCTTTTTGGGACTCTCACTAACCCCAGCTGGCCATCTTTCCCATTGTTCAGGGCTTCAGGCCTTTTCCCATTTCCCCACATGCTACCCTGCCTGGCCCTGGAGAAGTGGGCAGCTCTGAGCAAGGGAGGTGATGCTCCTGCCAGGCACGGCTGAGGCAGAGGGTACAGAGCACTGGGCCGTTTCTACACAGTGAACGGCTTCACGGCCCATGCTCCAATGTATATTTTAAATTTAGAGCCAGAATCCTTGTGCCAGGACCTGTTCTTTTGGCACTCACCCATCTGCCCAGAGGAAAACCACCCAGTCAGGAGGCACAGCAATTCTGAGTTGTTTCCTAAGTCTAATTTCAACTTTTGGTTCTTGGCAAGAAACCCCAGACTTGAAATCTCGAAAGAAGCCAGCCGGACCTGATCTGCCGCAGGTGGCTCTGATGCTGCAGGGCCAGGCCACACAGTGCCTGGGTGCAGCAGGGCGCCAGGCCCATCCGCTCAGGCTCGGGGTCGTGGGCTGTGTCCTGCAGCTGCTCCTGCAGGCCCCAGATGACCTCCTGAGACTTCTTGTGGAGCTCCTCCAGGTCAGCCTTCTGACCCTCCAGCACGCTGACCTCACGCCTGCGAGCCTGCTCCATGTCCTTCCTCTCCTTCTCAAAGTTCCTTTTCAGTGCCGCAATTTCCCTTTCGTAGTGATTTACCTAAAACGAGAAACAGGAGCCCCATGGACCAGGAGGCCCTAAAAATGATCTGGCTGCTGACACAACACAGAAACACGAAGCCACCTGGCACAATGTGCAAAGACCGGCATCCTGGCCCGCTGAGGTGCCAGGGTGTGCTGAAGGGGACAGTGACATGAATGCTGGTGGTGCTCCCCAGGGCCTAGTGAGGTGTGAGTCACCTATTCCCCCTGAGGCAGGGCGGCAGGCAGGGACAGGAAGCTCAGGGCTCACTAGAGTATCCGGCCAAGCACTGCAAGGGACGCAGAGGGTGACTCTGAACAGTGTGGAGACCCTCAGTGGAAGGAATACCATCCAACCATGTGTGGGCAGGGCTCATCGGAGCTTCCAGTTAATCCTTCAGGGATCCCCAGGGCATGGCCGCAGGCAGCTCCACCTAGCTGCCACTCAGACGGAGGAACTGGACACATGACAAGTCGTGGACACTGTCCCTCAAAAGCCACCACAGTCTAAGAACAGAACAGGGCTAAGTTCATCCTGACAGCTTCATCCAGGATGGCCCTGGCCTCAAAGCCACTGAGCTACCTAGGGGGCAAATGCCAGGTCGCTCAGGCTGGGAGCACAGCCAGTAACTGATTCCCACCCGCAGACCGGCAAGGAGGGCTGGCCACGGCGCTGCCTCAAGTGTCCCCTTGTGACACTCCAGAGCATCACACCATTCCCTTCCCATCAGTTATCCTATGTCCTGTGTCCTTCCAAAGAGGGTTCGGGCAGCATGTCAGTTTTATTTGCATTTCCCTACAAACTTACCTCCTGACAGGGGCTCACAATGAGACAAAGGATTCCGGGGCAGACACACGTGGAAATGTCAGTGTGGCCAAGTAAAGCTGCCCGACACACAGCAGCTGCTCCCAAGGGCCCCACAGCCCCACAGCCCCATGCTCACCTTGGTCTCCAGCTGGGTCCTGAGGTCTTCGTAATGCTCCTTCACCTGCTCCATCATCAGCTCCGTTTCTATACTCACTGGAACAGAATTACCCAGGAATGAAATGCCTGCAAACAAGAGGACACTTCCGTTTGTCACACTGAGGATGCCACGGGGGCCCCTTCTAAACCTTCCAATCTGATATTTGGGCAGCATCCATGAGGGGCAGGCGGTGCTGGCCGTGAGGATGACACTGCGTCCTGAAAGTCAGCACTCCTCAGTACGCAGCATTCCGTTATTTACCACAACACTCAGAGATGAGAATAGGTAGCTCCCCACATCATTCACAGGAGCCCCTTCAGTCTCTAAAATACACTGCGCTGTGGTACATTTACTGCACCCTAAATCCTGTTTGCTGAAGATGTCAGGGTCACGGAGGAAATGGAAGAATGGAGTGGGCTATGGCACAGCAGATCCCCGGTGGTGCAGGGCTTTAGATGATGTGCAGATGACCAGAGCGCTGTGCACGGAGATTATCTATCTATTTAGATAACCTTTTCTTGGTGGCCCTATGTTATTATTTAATCACACAAATGATGCCAGGTTCTGAGAGGCAAGTCTGGCACACTAACCCCTGCTGGAATTAGCGCTCTGAGGCTGATGGGCAGGGAGGTGTGATGGCCAGCGGCGTCCAGGTGGGACATCAATGGGGCTACGGACCCACAGTCACCACTCTGGGTGCAGGCAATCCTGGATATGTGTGTTTCCGGGATGGGTGGCCGGCAGGGTCTTGCTCCTCCCTGCAGCTTCCTGAGAGTCTGCCAGCTGTCGGGGCTGCGCCTTGGGAGCCTGACTCCAATCCAGGAGCCAGCAAAGGAGGGGGTGCCTTAGGGGTCCCAGGAGGTCGGTCTCACATGCACAAAAGCCCCCACTAGGCTCCCCTAGGAGGTTCCCATATTGCCCATTTTTAAAATTTTATTGAGTAAACAGTTTCAGGGCAAAAGGAGAACTCTGAAGTTCTCCCAGGGTTACAGATGGCAGCAAAATCTCTGAGGGGCTGAGGTTGCCATGACGGGGGAGCGAGGGAAGCAGCTGGGACTGCTGGGTCCCCATGGGCTCCTGTCATAGCAGTGGACACGGAGCCACGTGCATTGAATGCTGCTATTGGGTGGGCAGAGGCCACCCCATCTTCCAAAAGGAGCACTGCAGACCTCAAGGGCGGCTGCAGCCCCTGGACCCCCATTCTCTCTGCAGAGGAGCCAGAGACACTTCGATGTGGGTTCTGGGGCCTCTGGGTCTGTGGAGTTTGTCCCAATCCCATTGGCTGGGAGCACAGGGGCACTCGGTCAGGTGGGGCCGCTCCCCTTGGTGCCTGGTGCCTCCCTGCCTCGCTCAGACTTGGGGGGTGGCGCCAGCTACCACATCACACAGAAGCAGCAAGGGCAAGCCTGACAGCCTCCGTCTGAATAGGCCTGAGTACTGGGAGGCCCCAGCACATTCACCGGGATTTAGCTCTTCAGTCTCAGCAAATACCATGTCACTGAAACAACTCTCAGATGTGGGAAGAGGCTGGGCCAGACCTGGGGCTGCCCAACCTCAGCCTCCCTTCCTCCTCCCTCTCCAGGTGACCTTCCGTGTTGCAAGGTCACCCTGTGGCATCACTGGATCCTCCTTGGAAAGACCCTGCAGAGCAGACCACCTCCCTTCAGGTCACAGCAACATCATCATCTTCATCATCTCCACTCTTCTTTCCTGGCTCTGGGCCTTGGTGTCAACAGCAGGCCTTGGGTCACCCCCTTCCAGGGACGGGCTCCTACCTGCTGGGCCAAGTCCAGAGAGCTGCCGTCTGCACCCACCCGGGCTCCATGAGGGGCTGTGCTGGTTCTTGGGCAGCCGCGCCCACAGGCCTTCCAGCTCAGCTTGCAGCTCATCGTTGCGGTCCTGCAGGTCCTGCGGGGACAGAGCCAGACACCTCCTCTAGCAGCTGCAGCTATTCAGCCCAGTGAGATGACTGAGCTGGCCTCCAGGAGGGTCCCCTGCAGGTGAGGTGCACTGTGAGGTGACAGCCTGTTGCTTCCTAGCTTCCAGCAGGAAACCATCTGGATTTTAAGTTGCTAACGACATGGTGAGATAAGCCAAAACAAAGGTCCTTTCTTGACTTTCTCTGCCCTACATCACTTTTTAAAACTTCTATTTTTACTTTATTTATTTAGAGACAGAATCTTGCTCTGTTCCTCAGGCTGGAGTGCACTGGTGCAATCTCAGCTCACTTCAGCCTCCTCCTACCAGGTTCAAGTGATTCTCCTGCCTCAGCCTCCCAAGTAGCTGGGATTACAGGTGTGCGCCACTACGCCTGGTTAATTAATTTATTTATTTTTGTGTTTTTAGTAGAGATAGGGTTTCACCAGGTTGGTCAGGTTGGTCTCAAACTCCTGGTCTCAAGCGATATGCCCGCCTCAGCCTCCCAAAGTGCTGGGATTACAGGCGTAAGCCACCATGCCCGGCCCTTACATCACTTTCTATCACTGGATATATGGGAGGTACCCAAAGAAAAAAGCAAGGCGGCTACTGGGGAGAAATGTAGAAAATGCAGAGTACGGCTGGGCATGGTGGCTCACATCTATAATCCCAGCACTTTGGGAGGCTGAGGTCGGCTGATCATGAGGTCAAGAGATCGAGACCATCCTGGCCAACATGGCGAAACCCCGATCTCTACTAAAAATACAAAAATTAGCCAGGCGTGGTGGCGGGTGCCTGTAGTCCCAGCTACTCGGGAGGCTGAGGCAGGAGAATTGCTTTAACCCGGGAGGCATAGGTTGCAGTGAGCCGAGATCGTGCCACTGCACTCCAGGCCTGGTGACAGAGTGAGACTCTGTCTCAAAAAAAAGAGAAAAGAAAATGCAGAGTACTGTCACCACCAGAAGCTACAGTCTTTGTTGGAACCGCAGTGGTGCTGCAGTGTGCATGTTGCATGTCAGGCAGTGCCCTGGGTAAGGGTAGTATCCCTTCCTCAGTGGCTGCTGAATTTGCAAAGGGTTCTGCAGCTTTAACCACCAAAGAAGAAACCATTTGCTTCAGATCATATGCCGCAAAGCAGAGAAGAACATGTCAGAAAGAAAGGATGATGTTGTTAAGCAGACACTGGAGCAAGTGGAGGCCGTGTGGGTGACGGGAAGGCTAGGACACCGTGGCAGCGTGATGCTAAATCCAGGGAAAATTCTGATGAAGGCAGGATATTTGCACGGTCTTAGAGTGTCTCTCCGCTGACTGTGTATTATTAATAGTTGCAGAAAAAATGGTGATTACAGAGCAGGGAAACCAGGTGACACCTCGGTTGAGAGATCAGAAGCAACACCAGCGAGTGGGGCACATCACCACCCACGTGCTGTGCCAGTCGAAGACGCACAGCCTCAGGGCTGTGAACAGGAAACATCATAAACGCACAAAACGAGAACGTTGCTATGAAAAAGCGAGGAGGACAACATTCTTCAAAAATATCAATGTCATAAAGACAAAGAAAGGAAATGAGTCAGAGTAAAGGACATTAAAGAAACCACCTGGCCCTGGGTGGACGCACTGAGGGAAGCGGAACGCGGCCAGCAGGTAATATGTTGCTTCGATGGCAGTTCATGAAGCTAGCAAGCATGCCTCAGTCATGGAGAAAATATTCAGTCGGGTGTTGGAAAACTTACTCTCCAGGAAATAAAAGCCCTCACTTGTGGCTTTTACAGATTTCTGTGGTTTAAAGCCTGTGTCAATTTGAAGCCTACCAAAGGCTTAATAAGCAACCTGCAAATCCTTGAACTCTGCATGATCATCTGTAGCAGCAGGAAGCTGCACAGCACTGCCAGCAGAACAGGAGGAAGCGTTTCTTTTTTTTTTTTTTTTTTGAGATGGAGTCCTGCTCTGTTGCCCAGGCTGGAGTGCAGTGGCACGATCTTGGCTCACTGCAAGCTCCGTCTCCCGGGTTCACGCCATTCTCCTGCCTCAGCCTCCCGAGTAGCTGGGACTACAGGCGCCCACCACCACGCCCGGCTAGTTTTTGTATTTTTAGTAGAGACGGGGTTTCACCATGTTAGCCAGGCTGGTCTCGATCTCCTGACCTCGTGATCCACCCGCCTCAGCCTCCCAAAGTGCTGGGATTACAGGCATGAGCCACCGCGCCTGGCAGAGGAAGCGTTTCTTAGGAAGTGCACACAAGCCCTGGGCCGTGAAGGGTCAGGATGTGTGTATCTGACCCTCGGATGCTAAATCACGATGTTTAGTATCTTTATGGGTACTTATACACTTTTTTCTTATTAGGTAACGTATTCATATTCGGAGAGAGTTTTCATATATTCTGGATCCAAGTCTTTTATCAGATAAATACATAATTCACAAACATTTACTCCCATTTGTGTCTTTTGATCAATGGGTCTTAATTTTTATTAAATCAAACATTATTATTGTAAAAATCTATTATGAACTAGGCTTTAGAAGGTATAGTAAATAAAACTTGGATGTTGTGAAGATCACAGCGTTTTCTCCTTTTCTCAGTGGATTCTCCAGTGTTTTGTCCAGGGCCAGGTGCTGCCTTCAGTTGTCCTGTTCCTTTAACGTCCTTGACTCTGAAACATTCCCACAGCCTTTCTTTGTCTTTTATGACATTGATAATTTTGAAGAACACTGTTCTTCCTGCCCATTTTTCATAGAAATGGTCTCATGTTGGGGTTTGCTGATGTTTCCTTTGGATTACTTGAGGCTGTGGTTCAGAAATAACGATGTCTACACCCACACCAACAAGCCAGTGAGCAGGTATGCGAAGGCAGAGCCAACGGGGTGAAGTGTGAACAGGTGCATGTGGGTAAAAGGTACACAGACAGGTGTTCTGTGCACTAGTTTTGTTTGTAACTATGAAAGTTTGGAATTGTTTTCATATAAAAAGTTTTTAAATGTTCTAAATGTTAGTTTGAAACAGACAAAAAATATCCAAAAAAAGGAAAGGGGAAATATCTGAATAAATAGGTTAGCATTTAAATATAAAATATCTCTGCTGTTTCAAAAAATAAAATTGAAAGAACCCCAGATGAAAAGAATAGCATGTCTTTAAGTAACAGAATCACGTTAAAGAAAGAAGAGTTTTACATTTGAAAAATCCAGGGCACTAAAGGAACCTATTAATGGCAGGTTATCTCTAGGTTCTGAGTCTGCTCCAGCAGCTACAAGAGGAGGAAGCCGGCAGCCCACATGCAGCTGCAGTCCTAGCAGCGCACTGTCTAGACCCCATCCGCACGGCAGGCCCCACCCACCCCACACACACCAGTCGAGGCAGAGGGAAGGTGACGCCGCTCACCACACGCAGGATTCTCAAAAGGAGAATGAGACGTGCAGGGAATGATGGTAGGGTGCCCAGATGGAGGCAAACCACAGACAGGAAGGGGAAAGCACAGCCACTGAGAACGCAAGCTCGGGCTCACCTCGATCCTCTGGGGTTGCAAAGCAACGTGCGGCAGGACAAAGTCAGGGTCACTTTACATGGGAGGGAGATCATTCACAGTGAATCGAGAACAGACCCTTAAAATCGAACAACAATGCTTTATCTGGTTCTCTGACTATAGGGCAGCCCATGACTTACCAGCTTCACAGACATATTTTCTCCATAATACCTGCTCAAATTTCAAATTTCACATCGATTGCTCACTTAACAATGACCATCACAGTATCCCCAGAAACAATCACAGATTTTCAGCATGGGGTGATGTGGCCTTAAGATTCACACATGGAAAGAATGAGCTGTAACTAAAACCAGTTGTGCTGTGGCATCACCACCCAAGGTAACTACAGATTACCCACCGGGTAAAATTAAGTCAGTTTCAGATCATCACCTGTTCATATAGTTATAAACTATGGTTGCCCAACTTGAAAATTTTTATTAAAATTATTATTAAAGCTAACTTGCAGGAGAAATGAATGAGTGAAGAGTAAGCAAGCTCTACTGATACCTTCAGATATTTTTCTCATTTTTGCTGGGTGGGGGGAGTGGATTATACAGGGTCTTAAATGGCTGTTATTTGTGGAGGCAGGTGACTTATCTCTGTTCACCTGGCAATGCCACCTGGAGAGAATTCCATGCCTAAAATCATCCGCTTCCATGTTATTTTCAAGCCTATACAGGGTTCTGTTAGAACAACAGTCGTAACATGCCCAGCCATTCCTGATGCTGAGCGCTTGGCTGGGTTCAGTGCCTACTGTTATAACTCGTTTGGACCTAACCCTCTGTATGCCAGGATGTAAGAGGGGCAGCTGGGTCAACGACTGGGGTTTTGATGGTGAAAAAAATGTTTCTGTGTAAGTTTTGCATAAATTAACTTTTGGCAAATTAAAACCTAACAAGGAGCTGCCTATGAAAGAACCATGTGGTGAATGACTAGAGATAAGGTAACTTTTCTGTATTGTTAATAATCAACCTAACTCAACTCTAGTTTGTTTTCTTCTACACAGAATTTTCTTCAAGAGGATGGGTCCTGTGGGGTGAGACCCACGGGGAGCTGCCTGGGCTAGCCATCGGCTCGTCTGCGAGGCGGCCTTCAAGGCACTGGAACCGGGCTTTCCTCACAGAACCATTCTTGCAGATCTAGGGAAACACCTGAACTTTAAAACATTCCACGGTCTCTGCATGCTCAGGTGAGCAGGGAGGGGAAGAAATGGAGGCTTTGGAATGCCCCAGAACCTGGCAGCTTGCATTCAAAATGTGCCAAGGAGGGTGGTGGTCCAACTGCAGGCTCTGAACCTGAACAATCAGTCACTCTGTGTCTGACAGAACCAGAAACACAGGCTGTGAGGGTGGACGTCCAGGCCTCCCAGCAGCCCACACGTGGCCCAGCGGGGCAGATGAATGTGTGGCACGTTGAGGTGTGAAGTGACTTCTTTGCGCTCATTCTCTTTTTTTTGGGGGGGGGGGGAGGAGTCGCTCTGCCGCCCAGGCTGGAGTGCAGTGGCGCGATCTTGGCTCACTGCAGTCTCTGCCTCTTGGGTTCGAGTAATTCTCCTGCCTCAGCCTCCTGAGTAGCTGGGACTACAGGCATGCACCACCACACCTGGCTAATTTTTGTATTTTTAGTAGAGATGGGGTTTCACCATCTTGGCCAGGCTGGTCTTGAACTCCTGACCTTGTGAGCCACCGCTTCCGGCCTCCTTGTGCTCATTCTCTTTCGGGGCACATGGCAGTTCCAGATGCTCTGCGTCATGTGATATCACGAGGGACTGACGCAGCAGCAGGTTTGAGCATCCCGTCCTCTGTTGGGCTGGCCAGTGAGGAGGCTGGCAAGAATGCAACACCACAGCACATGCCTGGCTAGTTTGTCTTTCTTTTGGAAAACAGCTATGTTCCCCAAAATAGGCTATTTATGCTAACCTATTATTACATTATTATTCTTAAATAAATTAATAAATTTTAAAAATTTCCACTTTAATTTTTACCATGGTAAATGTTAAATTTAATCCACATAACCTACATCAACAAAAGCTGTTTGGGGTCCTTGAGAACATTAAGGGTGTACGCGGGTCCTCCTGGGTTTAAGATTCATTCACCGCGTCCACTGCACCCTGCACTCCTGTGTCTCCAACTGACAAACGGACACGCGTGGCAGGTTTGGCCCAGGAAAGCTAAACATGAACAACAGAAGACGACAATGCCCTGCATGGTGCCTGGACACACAGAGGTGGCCTTCAGGATAGGTGGCAATGAGAACCAGGGAACCCTAAGTCTAGGAGTGTGGCAAGGCCATGGTCGAGAACGGCCGCAAGCAGAGGCTCTCCCTGGAGCAGACACTCCTGCGTTCCTGTGAACCACCTGCGTGTGGAGACCCAGAGCCTGGACATGAGACTATAAGGCAGACAGAGCGGGGCACGTACCCGGCACTTGAGCTCGTATTCCTTCAGGACTGCTGCGAACCGCTCCTCCTGGGCCAGGAGCTCTGCACTCTGTGGCTCCAGCTGAAAGTGAGACACGCAGGAAGTCACAGGTGGGCCTCGGACAGAGGGGGGACCTGCTTCTCCAGCCCCTGGGCTCCAAGAACCTGCCCAGCTTCCGCCAACACCAGGCGCTGCATCTCCAGGTACAGCAGCCATCCCCCCTCCTTCTCCCTACTCCCCCGTCTAGAAGGTCACAAGGCAGAAGGATTTTCCAGATTTATCTAAGGTGGCCACACTCATCCCTGGAGCCCAGACCCTGGCCCTGGGCAGCCCCTCTCCCCATCCTCCTCCCGAGGTGACAGCCAGGGAGGGCCCTGCTCTCCCTCCATGCCCCCCACCACTGAAGCTGTCGCTAGTGAGCAGTTGTGCTGCGCGGGCAGACAGCCCCCCACATCGTCACGCAGAGGAAGCAGAGGGAAGGCCTCACGCTGACTTTCTCTTCATTCAAAATTTTAGGAGAATACTGAATTCCGTTACCTGCTGCATCTCTCCCCCGCCACCCCCGCCACCCCCGCCACCCCCACTCTGCCCAGCAGGCCCTTCCCTCTGGAGGCGCACTGTCAGCAAAGGGACGCGCCTTGTCCTTCAGCACAAACTCCAGGTCCTTCTGCAGCTTCAGGGCCAGCCTCTCTGAATCTGAAAGCTTTTCTGCCACTTCCACAATCTCCTTCTGTAGGCGACTGTTTTCCTAGGAGACACAGGCCAGTGGCTCGTCAGGCTCCTGCAGGACGGAGGGGATGTGTGCAGGATGTAGGTGAGAGGCTTGCTCCCCACAACACTGGGCATCAGGAAAGAACCCCCACCCACCGCTCGCGAGGCAGCTGGTGCTGTGCAGGCGGCTGTGCCGGGGATGGCCCCCAGCCTCCCAGGACAGACCCCAGAGCCCACCCAGACTGTGGCTACCCCATTGTCTTCACTTCTCTTGTCCCCTCCCTTACTCTGTGCTCAGAAAGGCCATGAGTCATACAAGAAAGGGTGGGGAGCTGGGTGCAGTGGCTCACGCCTATAATCCCAGCACTTTGGGAGGCCGAGGCGGGCAGATCACAAGGTCAGGAAATCAAGACCATCCTGGCTAACATGGTGAAACCCCGACTCTACTGAAAATACAAAAAATTAGCCAGGCATGGTGGCGGGAGCCTGTAGTCCCTGCTACTCAGGAGGCTGAGGCAGGAGAATGGTGTGAACCTGGGAGGCGGAACTTGCAGTGAGTGGAGATCGTGCCACTGCACTCTAGCCTGGGCGACAGAGTGAGACTCCATCTCAAAAAAAAAAAAAAAAAAAAAAAGAAAGGGTGGGGAATACAAAAGCATTGCAAAAGTATTACAGAAAAGGCATCCTTTCAGAGCCATACCTAAACCATCGATCTGATATTGCACCAGGACAGCTCAGACGGCCATCACTGGGGGATGAGGCAGCATCTGCAGATAGTGGGGGACTGTGGTGAGAAGGGTGGAGAGCAAGGCTGTTTGGGGGCTCAGGCTGCTCAGTCCCTCCTTCCGGGAGGTGGGGCAGGTGTGGGGAGTTAGGAGAGGAGGACACAGGTGGGAGCAGAGCAGGAACCAGCACAGGAAGGGCCAGCACCTCTGTCCCACTGCAATGCCTCACTGGAGTCAACGTCCGGCGACAGGTGTGAGACACTCACCAAAGCCCATCAAACCCTATCAGCTCCAGGCCACAAACCCAGCCTCAGGCAGGCTGGGCTTTAGGTTCTGGTCGCTTTGCTGCCGCCACAGGTGTTCCTGGTTTCTGGGGTTGAAGCACTGCTGGCTGCAGGTGCTGGTCCTCCCTGACCTCAGGTCCACCTGGCCCAGGGCAGAGAGTGGGAGTGGCGGGGAAGGAGGGGCAACGTCCTGCTGGCAAGCCAGGACCCCTTCTGCTCTGCAGCGTGTGGGACACCTCCTCACTGCGGCAGGTGCTCCCTTAGGCCCTGCCCTGAAACATAAGCTTGAGGGCACTGGCAGGTGTGATCTGGATCCTCAGCCAAGATGACGTGGGTATGGGGAACGCTCAGGCTCCCCCCAGATTCTTGGATACCCTGGGGACGCCCCTACCTTCAGGGCCAGGGTCAGCTTCTCCCGGAGGCCAGCCTCCTCAGCCTGCAGGCGCCCCACGTCCCACTCTAGCGCGGCCCTCTGCCTGTGGGCCTGCTCCCAGAACAGCTCTCGCTCTGCCTCCACCTCAGACCGCAGGAGGCTCAGCCTTTCCCGGTACCCCTGCTCCAGGTGCCTGTAACATGTCACACATCACACGTCAGACATGTCATCTCAGGGCCACCCAGGCCCACGTCACCACCTTCCTAGCCTCCTCCCTCTCAGAAACGCCCCTGTCCTCAGCACGTGCAGGGCCGTCCTGCCTTGGCTGAGCTGCCCATGCTGGGAGGCAAATCTGAGGGTTGGTGCTCCTCCCTCATGGGCTGGTGGAGGTGACCCCAGACAAGGGGATCTGGTGGGTCACATGGCAAATGCCACCAGCTGCCCCCTCACAGTGAGGAGCACAGCTCCCTGGGCTGAGTCCCAAGGTGGCCCCTCCACCTGGTGTGCATGGCAGGCAACAGCCCTTTAAAGACTTTTGATACCAAATGCACATGAAAATTGCCTCCCTCCCAAAGAGGGAGGCAGCATGAAACCCATGGACAGTGAATTCCCAAAGCAATCTGAGGAAGAGGTGGGGGGTACTTTTTTCTCAGATGCTACATTCATCTTTTGCAATAACCACTTCCATTAGCAGGAAAAACAGTGTTCAACGCTCAGTCTCATCTCTGAAACAGCAGCTTCACAGGAATTCTCAGACCACGTCTACCGAGACTGAAGACCAGTGAGGCTCCAATTCTGCAGAAGCCTGGTGATGCCCATAACCAAGTCCGAGACACCTGGGCCCCAGAGCCCGGGCTTTTAATCTTGGCTCAGAACTTTAAAGAAACAACACTCTAAAGGGAAGAGTATGAAGGAAGTACAATAATCTGAGTAATATAATACGCCACAAATCTTTTGGGGTAGTGTTAAAGCTACATCAGCCTACTCTTTAAAAACTTTTGAAATATACAAAAATGGGGAAATGGTCAAATAAATTACAGCAGATCCACACAAAGATCCATGTGAGATGCTCTGTGGCCATCAGAAAAGCATATACAACATGATATCTTTTTTTTTTTTTTTTTTTGAGACGGAGTCTCACTCTGTTGCCCAGGCTGGAGTGCAGTGGCGCAATTGCCGCTCACTGTAAGCTCCACCACCCGGGTTTACGCCATTCTCCTGCCTCAGCCTCCTGAGTAGCTGGGACTACAGGCACCGGCCACCACGCCCGGCTAAATTTTTGTATTTTTTGGTAGAGATGGGGTTTCACCATGTTAGCCAGGATGGTCTCGATCTCCTGACCTCATGATCTGCCCGCCTCGGCCTCCCAAAGTGCTGGAATTACCGGCGTGAGCCACCGTGCCCGGCCACAACATGGTATCATTTTTTAAGAATTATGTGCATAGGAAAAAAAGGTGAAAGACATATAGAAAATGTAAACAGTGATACCCCCTGGAAAGTGAGATTTCTAGGTTTATTTTTCCTTTAATTGTATTTTCTAAAATGTGTGCAATAAACATATATCACTCATTACGTTTATAATAAGGAAAACCTAATGCAATAATAAAAGCTACTTACAGAAACCTACTCATAACTCCCATTGCTCATAGGACAAAACCCAAGCTCTCAGGGCCACATGGGTTCTGAGGCTGCAACTTAGCACCTCTAATGCATCCCTTCACCAGGTTCAAGAACAGAGGTGCTGCCTTAGTGTTTCCAATCCTCTAACCCTGGGAAAGACAATTCACACAAGTCTTTCCAAATGGTTGGGAGAGAATCAAGCTATACATGTGTGGATAGAAGCAAATCAGTTTTCAGTTACTCAAACTGAGTATCAAAGTCAACTTACTTCTAGCTTTGAACACAAGTGTCTCACAAGGAGCACCCTTGTCTAGGAGCTCTGCTAACCCCCAGGCTGGGATGAGGCTGTGCTCGGGAGAGAGAGGTTGCTGGAGGTCAGAGCCCAGCCCCTCAGGTCCTGAGAGGCAGCACCAAGATCCCTGTGGCACCAACAGGGATAGCTGGATCCCGACACTCAGGGTGAAAGTGAGAGACAGACGAACCAAGCTTACAACAGAGCCATCAGGAGAAAGGAGGGGGCGTCCAGGGAGAGGAAATGAGTTCCTAGAGCTCCCCGTGGGTCTCCATGACATACTTTCAGCTCCTAAATGTTAGCAATTGTCTCCTCTGTGGAGATCCAAACTGGCCTCATGTGAGCCCTGGAAGGCAGGGAGCTATGAGAACGTCTTAAGCAACAAAGCCAAGGTCACCTCCCCTGGGGGTCGGGAGCATCTTTTGGTCCCTCCTCTAGGAATTTCTCAGCCAGTTGGGAACGATGACGCTGCAAGGCTGGCCCAGAATAGCTCAGCTGACGGAGACCACAGAGACTCTTCCTGCCCACAGGAGCAGGGAAATACCGCTTCCTAATGAAATGCCTTCCACGCTCAGGGCAGGGAACTCGGGCCTTGAGGCCTGGCCCAGCTCTTCCACGTGGAGGGCAAGGGCCCCAACCACTGCCTGTACCTGTCCCTGTACCCAGTTTTTGGCCTCACCAGACACCTCCTCATGTTTGGTGAAAGGAGACTTAACTTTTAGCTTCCCTGAAAATGACCACTGTCCTATAGGGGCTTCTCACCACCACCACAGCCACAGGAGCCAGTGGCACCAAAAACGTACACTCCAGGGGGCCCGCGGGCCGCAGAGGCCCCATGCACTCACACAGCACCCCCCACTGCACCCCACGCACACAGCACCCCCACTGCACCCCACAGGCCCCACGCACACTCACAGCACCCACATGGCACCACACAGTTCCTACATATACTCAGCACCCCCACTGCACCCCACAGGCTCCACACATGCACACAGTACTCTCCACTGCACCCCTCTAGCCCCACTCACAGTACCCCCACTGCACCCCACAGGCCCTAAGCACGCTCAAAGCACCCACATGGCAGCATACGGGCCCCACATACACTCACAACACCCCCAGTGCACCCCATGGGCCCCACACACACTCACAGCACCCCCAGTGCACCCCGTGGGCCCCACGCACTCGCACTGCACCACCGCTGCACCCCACATACCTGAGGCCCCATGCATGCTCACAGCACCCTCATTGCACCCCACATGCCCTTGCACTCCACAGGCCCCACGCACTCACACTAACTCCTCACACCATGTAGAGACACATGTAGATCTGGACCTGCTGTGTACGGCTGTCCCCAGCCAGCACTGGAAGGAAAGAGGACTTGGGAGGTGCAGGCGAACAGAGGTGGGGTGAGGCCCCGCCCTGTCCCAGCCGCCCCTATGGACTGAACCACATGGAGGTGGCGGCTGCAGGAGGTGCAGCAGGGACGCCCTTCTGCCCAGAACAGATCCGTGGAAACCCTGAGGATATGGGTTATGGAGATGGGGGGTCCACTGGTCTTAGAGCTGGTCGCGGACTGTGCCTGGCTCTGGGAGGCCTGAAGGAGAGTGGCTGGGCTCTGCCCTCAAGCTTCTCCCACCTGAGATTCTTGCTCCCCAGAAAGCTGACCAGTGGCCTTCGGCTGTCCCAGAAACAGTGTAAGGCCAGGAGAAGGGAGACCTGGGTGTCAGCTTCACACACCCACGCTCACTGCTGCAGGACGGGGCCGGTTACTGAGCTGCTCTAGGACTCCATTTGTTTGGCTGAACAATGGGAATAAATGGCCTATTTGGTCCCAATGGCCGTTAAGTGAGACAACCCCTGGTGCACACAGGAGACACACCACAGCCGTCTTACCAACCAAAATCACTTCCCCAGAGGCCATGGACCTTGTTGCTCAGGGTTTCTTTGGTGAAGGAGAAGGAGCTTCAGGCTTTAGCCTGCGGTGCAGCTGGCACAATTCCAACATGCGAAGTGGCCAGCGGCCGGGCTCCCATCTGCAGGCTAACTCACCCTGGGGACCCTGCAGCACACTAGGCAAACTGCCCGCATCCCTGGCGGGTGCCACACCACATGGTTCCACCGTGCGTAGCTCTTCTCTGCGAGCCACGCTTAGCTGAGCCACCGCCACCAGGGCCATGGCAGTGAGTGCTGTGTCTGTGTTGTGCAATGCAGAGGGTGGGCCGACCTGCAGACCAAGAACCCAAGGGCGTGGGGACAACAGGGCCAGGACTGTGGCCTTGGGCAGACCTCCCGAGCCACCAGAGGACCCACTGACAAGGGAGAATGGCAGGGAGACCAGCCATGTCTTGCTGCCCCTGCCCAAGAGCTGTGACTCAGAGCCAGGAAAGCCTGTCCTGAGCTACCCCTGGAGGACCCCCAAGGGATGCGCAAACTTCAGGTGAACAGCAGCTGAGCCCTGGCAGACATGTGCCCCACCAATAACACAGAGAAGCCCCTCTCCCTGCCTGAGCCTGGGGCGCCCTCTTGGGTGAGATTTCTTCAGATGTGCTGTTCATGAAGCAGTGCGGTGGTTGTATCCTTACACAAATCAGAAATCTAAGGCCAGGCGTGGTGGCTCACACCTGTAATCCCAGCACTTTGGGAGGCTGATGGGGACGGATCACTTGAAGTCAGGAGTTGGTCAGCCTAGCCAACATGGTGAAACCCCATTTCTACTAAAAATACAAAAATTAGCCAGGTGTGGTGGCGGGCGCCTGTAATCCCAGCTACTTGGGAGGGTGAGGCAGAATTGCTCGAACCTGGGAGGCGGAGGTTGCAGTGAGCCAAGATCATGCCACTGCACTCCAGCCTGGGCTACAGAGGGAGATTCCATCTCAAAAACAAAAACAAAAATAAAAACAAATCAGAAATCCTTTTCTCTGGTCTATCCAGCCACTGTTCCACACAACTGTCCCCACACTGGGGTCACTACAGCTGTGATACCTGGAGTTGGGTTCCTTCTCTGGGCTCCTTCTACCTACTGGGCCAAAAGGAAGCCATTGCCAGCCCTTGCAACACAGCCACCTGCCTCTTGCATCACAGGCATGCAGCTAGGGGCAGAAAGGCTTGGCTTGTGTGAGAAAGAGACAAGCAAAGCAAGGGCAGGAGGCAGGACCTCCTCAGCCCACAGGGACGCAGCCAGGGCCAGGCACTGCACCAACCCCCGGAAGAGCAGGGCTCCACTTTCTCAAGGTTTTGCCCCCGGGATTCCCCCTGGCTCAGGTGAAATAGAGGGGTCTCCACTCAGCCACACTCGCAGCTCTGGCCCCTGGCAGCCCTGTATCTACTACCTGCCCTCAAAGGGGCTGGGGAGGCCCAGGTAAGAATCCTGGGCCTAGAACCCACTTGATTTTCTTCTCGGTGAGCTGCTCCAGGGCAGAGTGGCAGTCATCCATCTCTTTCACAAACTCCAGGTTCCTCTTCTCGGCCCTCTCCAGGTCCTGCCTTGCCTTGTCACGCTCCCTCACCAGCTGCTCCACCTGCCCTCTGCCACAGGAAGGAGACAGGGTCAGATGGGACCCCACTGCTGGCCTGACCCACCGTGCCAGGCAGCTCTGGGCCCCGTATCTGCATCAGCAATAGAAACCAGCACACCAGCTGTACAGCGGGCGCTGCTCCACCAGCCTGCTCCTGAGGCAGTTTCTACAACTGCTATGCCCATTTTCCAGATGTGTACACTGAGAGAGAGGGGCCACATGACTTGGCAAGGAAAGTTTCTTGGAGGTTTCTAACCCAGGAAGACTGAGCCTGGAGTTCCACAGCATGCCACGTTGCTTAGGCAGCCCCAGGGTGTGTGGTAGTTGGTCTGTGAGCCCTCTCATCGGCAGCTGGGTGTGGATCACAAGTGCCTAATTCAGTAACGGGCACATGGCGGGGAGGAGGCTGGCCACCTGTTAGCCCTGCATGGGCATCCCAGCACCCTAGTGAGCACACAGTGAGTCACCAGAGCACAACACAGTGGGTGTGTGTGGTCTCAGCTCTGTGGCCACCCTGACCTGGCTGAGGCACTGTGTAAATCACTGGTGGCACCTGCTATTCCAGTGACTATTTCCCCGCCGAAGGAGCTTTTCTCCCTTCCTGTCCCAAGGCCAAGGGAGGGACCTGGTCAAGCCTTTCTCTGGTTCTATCTGCAGAGCTGCCTGAGGCCAGAGGCTCCGCTGTCAGCATGTGGACAGATGCAGTCTTTAGGACTGAGATTGTGGTTTCTGTCAATCTTTTCTGCAGCTTCAGAACATTGACAAAAACACAACAATCTTTTTGCAAATCTGCTTAGCAGACGGATGGCCTGAATGGTCAGCCACAGCAAACAGACACAATTAAAAGGGAATGGGTTCTCGGCCCCTCACGGGGTACTTTGTGACCACGTTTGAAAAGCACCTTTTCTTCCTCCTGTTGACAGCCCAGTCCGGGAGCCCCCTGGCGCTAGAGGCAGCGGCAGGACCCCACCTGGCGCTGGTGAGCGCCTGCACCAGCAGGATGAGGCGGGGCCTCAGGTCTGTCCTTTAGAAACCTCAATAAAAAGGGCTCAGTGGGGGCCCCCAACATACAGATCCCAAGCCTCAACAAGTGGGAGGGAAGCCAGCAAGCCTTAAATTGTGTGGACTCAGACAGCCCAGGTCCTCAGGCCCCACCCAGCCCACACACATGAATGAGCGGCTGCCATTCACCTGTCCATGCTCCGTGGCTAGATTCTACTCCTATCCCTCTGCGAGCGCCGGCTTCAGGGACCAGAGAGCACGGGACAGACGGTGTGCAGAGCCCTGCCCCAGGACTGACTATGTGGTGTGGACAAGAGCCAACTGGTATCCTGTGTGTCCCAGACACCCCTCCAGGCCCACCTGGCCAGCCACACTGCCACGTTCCCCAGTCCCCTGCGGCCTCTTACTGCTGGTAGCTCAGTTCCTGGTGGTAGCAGGCCAGGGCTGCCTGCTGGACGGCACTGTCCACTGTCATGAGCTCGTTGTCAAGGGCCCAGGTCAGCTCCAGAAGGTTCACCTTCTCGTCCACACTGAAGTCCAGGCTCTGGAAGAAGCAAGCCTGGTAAGCAGGAGAGGCTGAGGGACTTCCCCAAGCAGACACCTCTCTGCTCCCTCCCTGGTCCAGGGCCTAGCCCAGCATGACTGTCCCAGGCAGCACCCGCCCGTCCTGTCTGCCAAGGTCTCTGCGTCTTGAGGGGTGCTCCTCCTCCATCCCTTGCAACTCTGGTGGGCTGTCAATGGCCTGGTCCTCCTGCCTCTGCCTCAGGGGTGCATAGGCCCAGGCTAGACAGAATCCCTCTTCCTGGACAAAGTGTCAGACACAGGCAGGGGCAAGTCCCCTGCAGGCCCTTCATGGGGACTGCTGTGAGGCCAGAGCACAAGGCCCTTTTCCCTCTGAAATAATCTGTTTTAAGGATGTGAGCCTTGGGATTCCCTGCGATGAGGCCTGCCCTGCAGCTCATGCCACCAGGAAGAGTTTAGAGAGATGGAGAGGGTCCCCATAGCAGCCCTCAGGCTTAGAACCAAAAAGCTTTCCAGAGCGGACTGTTCTTCCCCTCAGAAGTGTGAAGAATACACCTCACAAACTTCAAAGCACAGAACAGCTGGCATTCTACTGATACAACAAAAAATAGAGCCACACACACCCTAAGCCCCTCAGCTCAAGGGAGCGGCAGCTAACGTTCTGTCGCGTTTGCTTTTTCTGCCTCTGCCTTTTCCGCCTCGGGTATTCCTGGCTCTGCTTTCCACTTGTGGCTACAAACGCCCTGCTCAGGCCAGCGGCAGGCACCATGGCAGGGTGGCTGAAGCAGGTGCCAGGAGAAACCCGGCCCAGAGTCTCCCGTGAAGTAGGGGCTGACTTTCCACGCTGCCCACTTCCCAGCAGCTCCTGAGGAGCAATGGCATCTTGGCAGAGGCTGGGGAGCCGCCTGGAAAGCTGTCCCTACACAAGCACACGCTCCCCGCCACGTCACTGGATGGCATAGAGGGACAGAGCCGCCACAGCAGCCTGAGGTCAGAAATGACACTGAGTTGCAAGGCAGAATTTGGCAGCAATCTATTATGAAGTGAGGGAGAAGCCACCCAGGGTGTCTTTGCAGAGCAGCACCAGCAGCTCTAGTGCAAATGGGAAAGAGAGTAAGTTCTGAAAGGGCAGAGGCAAGATGCATTCATCAGAGCCAGGGCACAACAGCAGCCAGGGAACTCCCAGAGCTGTGGAGTCAGGTGTCGGGCATCTTGGAACTGAGAGACCTGTGCTCTCTGCCCTTCCTGCAAGCGATTTTTGGTGATCCTGCCTCCGCCTCTGGCTCTCAGGACAGTTGTGAGGCCAGCTGTACAGGTCTGGCTTTGCCATCTTGGGGGACTCAGTAACAGATGAGGTTGGGCCTATGAGGGTCTTGGTCCGTGGAGTTGGGTGGACTGTTTCAAGGGCTGTCTGGGCTCCTTCCTGTATTGTCTGTCTGTGCCAACAGGACATTTTCTCAGGGAATATGACAGAGCCTCCGAGAGTTACAGGGTGCAACTCCAGGAGTCCAGCCTCAGAGAAATGCCAGCATAGCAGCAAGAGGACATCGATGCATATAAATGCTCAGATTTTTCTTTTCTTTTTTTTTTTTTTTTTTTTTTGAGATGGAGTCTTGCTCTGTCGCCCAGGCTGGAGTGCTGTGGCCGGATCTCAGCTCACTGCAAGCTCCGCCTCCCGGGTTCACGCCATTCTCCTGCCTCAGCCTCCCGAGTAGCTGGGACTACAGGCGCCCGCCACCGCGCCCGGCTAGTTTTTTGTATTTTTTAGTAGAGACGGGGTTTCACCGTGTTAGCCAGGATGGTCTCGATCTCCTGACCTCATGATCCGCCCGTCTCGGCCTCCCAAAGTGCTGGAATTACAGGCTTGAGCCACCGCGCCCGGCCAATGCTCAGATTTTTCATAGGAAAAGTGAAGGGTTGCATAAATTTGCAAGACAAACAGTATGACACCAATTTTGCAAAAAATATATATATATATTGTCAGAATGTATAAATAATATGCATCTCTCATGTGCCAGGGAAAAGTTCTGCAGGACGCCCACCACACCAACAGCTGTCACCCCCTCCAGGGAATGGGGGAGGGGCAGGTAGGCTTTCTTTCTTATTTAGTAGGTTTTTGTTCAGTTGACATCCTTTCTAACAATGGAAAGTAATGAAAATAATAAGTCTAGTCCACTGTACCTCGTGAGGCTGTCTTTCCTCACCCATGCTGGGCCCCTGCACACCTCTGCCCCTGCACAGGTGTCACCAAATTGTGCCCAGGGCAGAGCTCCTTCCAAATCTCCAGGGCTGGCCTGTGTCCCTCTGGGAAGCCTGAGCCTGTGAGGAGCTGTGTCCCATGCGAGGACCACATCTTCCCTCCCAGGCAGCCCCAGCAGAACACAGAGGGAAGGGTGCGCCTCCTGACACCTGGCCCATGGCGGGAAGGGCCTGGGGTAAGTGGGTGCCATGGGGGAGAACAGCCCAACCAGCCAGGCAGGGGCTCCAGGAGAGTTCGGGCTCACTCTGAGCTCATCAGTAACTGCAGTGACAGTGGTGCCCAACAGACATCGACATCACAACAGGCAATTTCCTTCCATTCATCTAACCTCCTTGGCCCAACATTCAGGGAAAATGTCTAAGCCACTAAAGGCTACCTTCAAATTGACTTTTTCACACTATCTTTGTATTTTATTTCTTATCCTTTTAAATTATAATGTCCTATATTTTAGTAGCAAAAATTAAAAGATATAGGTTTCTACCTGGACTTCCTTGCATGGCATTCTCTGCACAGAGCACAAACCCCTGCTGGGTCCCTGGCTTGGGGTGCTCCATCCATCCTCCTCTGCAGCAGACGGGCCCCCCAGGTTCCCTGTCCAGCTCAGGCATCACCCAGTTCCAAACCTGCAAGATCTCCCTGCCATTCTGAATCCCCTCTTGGGTCCACATGGCCAGGACCTGATCAGGAAAAGCGAAGCCAGAACCATCGTCAATGCTGGAGAAGAGGCGCAGGCTGGAGCACAGGGACACGAGGGATGAGGTCGTGGTGGTGTGGCAGCCGCTCTCCTCTGGGACCTGCACGTCAGGAAGACTCCCATAGCACCCAGCGTCCAAAGCCTCACGCCCGTGCGCTGCTGATGTGCTCTCCATCCTCCCCAGCCTGTGCTCAGAGGGCCTCACAGGAACAGCTCATGAGACCATCCTCAGCTCTCAGAGGACAGGTCAGAGGTGCAGCCCCTTCACATGACCTCTCCAAGGTCACATGGCTGTGCAGGTGAGAAAGCCGGGACACGCAACCAAGGCCCCCGACACCCAGGACTCTGAGGCCTTGCACCCACGTGGCCCAACTGGCCAGCCCCAGTCAGTACACTCATCATCACTTGGAGAGGGACGACAAAGGAGTTTTGACGTTCCACCCTTGAATTCACAGAGGTGGGAGCCTGGCCTCACAGAGGCAGGGGCCCAGAGAGTCCATGCCAGCACCAGGAAAGTCTCAGCTGTGAAAAGAAACCCAAGGCAGGTTGGAAGGGCAGAAGTGCGCTGACCCAGGCAGAGGCGCACACACCCCCAGACCCTCAGAATGCAGCATGGGTGGCTCATGGCCAAGTTGACTCGGAGTTCGACAATGAAGGCAAGCCAGTTCAGGAGGCATCTCCCCAGCCCACACTAAGCACGACCTGTGGGACCTCATGTTGATCATTCTGGCCTTACATGGCCGCCTGACCCCTTTCCTCAGTGCTGGCTCCTGAGTTTCTTCTTTGTCGTTCTCACTGATGTTAGCCTCACTGCAGCCTCGACCTCCTGGACTCAAGTGATCCTCCTGCTCAGCCTCCCAAGTAGCTGGGACCACAGGCATGTGCCACCGCACCTAGATAATTTTTAAATCTTTGAGATGGGGTCTCACTATGTTGTCTCACCTTCTCTCAAACTCCTGGGCTCAAGTGATCTGCCTGCCTTGGCCTCCCAGACTGCTGGGACTATAGGCATGAGCTACTGTGCCGGGTCCTCATTGATTTTTTTTCACCAAGTTTCTAAATTATTTAGGTTTTTAAATTAAATTAAATTAAATTAAATTAAATTAAATTAAATTAATTTATTTATTTGAGATGGAGTCTCACTCTGTCGCCCACGCTGGAGTGCAATGATGCGATCTCAGCTCACTGCAACTTCTGCCTCCTGGGTTCAAGCGATTCTCCTGCCTCAGCCTCCTGAGTAGCTAGGACTGCACATGTGCACCACCACACCTGGCTAATTTTTGTATTTTTACTAGAGACAGGGTTTCACCATGTTAACCATGCTGGTCTCAAACTTCTGACCTCAAATGATCCGCCCGCCTCGGCCTCCCAAAGTGCTGGGATTACAGACGTGAGCCACCATGCCCGGCCCTCACTGACTTTAGAATCAGAAACCTAGATTCTCAGGCATACCTACGCCCGGTATAGAATAGCACTACAGGTCCTGCAACACCACTCACCAAATTCAGGACCAATTGCAGCAGCAAAGAAGTATCCAGCCCCTCAGCAGCCATGCCCTGGTCTCCTCAAACTGCAGAGAGACCCAGTATTTGTGCAAGAGATAGAGCATGGGTTAAGGGACATTATCAGGACCAATCCTAGACAGACTCACTGGATCCTCTGGCAACTGATATGGCTTAGGTCTGTGTTCCCGCTCAAATCTCATATTAAAATGTAATCCCTGATGTTGAAGGTGGGGCCTGGTGGGAAGTGACTGGATCTTGGAGGTGGATTTCTCACAAATGGTTTAGCATCATCCCTCTTGGTACTGTCCTCGTGATAGTGAGTTCTCATGAGACCTGGTTGTTTAAAAGTGTGTGGCACCTCTCCCCTTGCTTTCTTGCTCCTGCTCTGGCCATGTGACCTGCCTGCACCCCTTCACCTTCTGCCATGATTGTAAGCTTCCTGAGGCCTCCCCAGAAGCAGCCGAGCAGACACTGGCACCATGCTTCCTGCACAGCCTGCAGAACCGTGAGCTCACTAAACCTCTTTTCTTTATAAATTGCCCAGTCTCAAGTATTCCTTTAGCAATGTGAGAACAGACTAACACAGAAATATTGCCCTTGCTATTCCACAATGGGGAGGATGGGAGGGAGTTTTCTTGCTGGGGCATATCACACCACAGGCTGAGGAGCTGCCACATTCCTCACCTGAGCACTGCCTTCTGTAGCCCCGGGAGGTGGGCACCTGAGCAGCCCGTTCCTCACCTGAGCACTGCCTTCTGTAGCCCCAGGAGGTTGGCACCTGAGCAGCACGTTCCTCACCTAAGCACTGCCTTCTGTAGCCCCAGGAGGTTGGCACCTGAGCAGCACGTTCCTCACCTAAGCACTGCCTTCTGTAGCCCCGGGAGGTGGGCACCTGAGCAGTCATGTTCCTCACCTAAAGCACTGCCTTCTGTAGCCCCGGGAGGTGGGCACCCAAACCACCCCCGGCTTACATGTGAGCCTGAGGCTTGGAGAATGTAACTCCCCTAGTGACACACAGCCAGGGAAGAACAACACTGGACCCACCTCAAATCTAAGTGGCTCCAGAATCTACGTCGTGTGGCCTCCCACATACATGCGTGTGTGCATGGCCTATCCAGTTCTTGGACAGCTCGTTGTGTGGTGACACAGGCAGGGAGGGAGTCAGCAGTTTTAGTCACCAGAGAGTGACATCAGTGGTTGCTGGGTTCAGGATTTAACTGTTGCATTTTACCTGGTAATGAGACCAAGGCTTGCTCAGTTTAACTTGAGTGGAACACTCCAGAAGTAGCGCGGGCTCATGACTGAAGAGGCCAAGCTGGAATTCCTCAAGACTCACTTTGCCGTCTCCGTCTTGATCCAGTTTGTTAAACAGGTCTTCAAGTTCCTAAACAAAAGTCCTCATACCTCAGGCCCACCCATAAGAGCTCCACCCAGCTGCCCTCACCGGGGCCTCCCTCCCTCCCTCCCTCTGGTTCCAGGTACCCCACAAGGGCCGTTTCCTTGTCTTATCCAGCCTTAAAACTGTGTAGACCATGAGGGCTGTATTTTCCCAAGGCACTCCCTCCCTCTATCTTGCAAAACCCACAGGCCTTGGTTTCCATTTCACTGTGAGTAGGTGTCACCTGAACTTCTCAGTTCTACAAATGCTTATTCAGTGTCTGCTGGGGCTGGAGCCTGCGGGATGCTGAGCAAGGCCAGGTCCTGCAGTGTGAGGCCCAGCAAGGACACAGGGCTGAGAAGAACTCCAGCAAGGCAGACTGGCCTCCCACCCAGGAGGAGAAGGAACATGGCCACTGGGGAATGCAGACAGGCTTGGGGGTCTTGTCTTGGCTGTGCAGTGGAACCTGGTCACACAGAGAAGAGGGAAAGGCATCCAGGCAGAGGAAGGATGTGAGTGAAGGAACGGGAAGTGCCTGCTACACCTGAGCGTGGCAGGGAGTGGGTAGGACTGGGCAACTCCATCAGAGATGGGCTTTCAAAGGTGTCTGGAGTTTTTAGCTTTTGGCAGAAACGCCAAGAGCCACCAAAGGATTTCAGATTAGAAAGTGATGCACCTAAATGAGTGGCTGAAGGGTAGAGGGGTTTCCAGACCCAAAACTAAACCATGACCATGGCCAGGAACACGCGGCTGTGTGGCCTGCTGTGCCCTCACCTCTTTCTCGAGTCCCCGGAGCCCGACGCTCTGGCAGACCACAGCCAGCTCCTGCTCGCTCAGGTGCCCGCGGCTGCCCACCCCCAGCTCTTCCCACATGCCCCGGATCTGGCTCTCTGGGGTGTCAAAGGAGGGGCTGCAGGACTTCTGGGGGCTCCCGAAGTCCTCGGTATCCCAGGTCTGCAGCTGTCCTGAAGCAAGGGGGGAGTCACAGTTAGACTCTGATACATACACAATGGAGCACAACTCAGCCTTAAAAAGAAGGACGTTCTGCCCTTTCCAACAGCATGGATGAATGTGGAAGACATTACACTAGGTGAAATAAGCAGACACAGAAAGACAAACACCATGAGATCTCACTCACATGTGGGATCTAAGGAAAGAGGAACTCATGGGAGCAGGGTGTAGAAGGGTGGTTACAGAGCTGGGTGGTGGGGGAGATGCTGGTGGAGGGGGGTCACTTTCAGTTATAAGATGAGTAACTTCTGGAGCCCCAATGTACAGCACGGTGACTACAGTTAATAAGACCCGACTGCTTCCTCGAAGTTTGCTAAGAGAGTCTATCTCAAGTGTTCTCAGCACACACACATAACTAAGTGAGATGGATGTGTTAACTGGCTGGACTGTGGTCATCATTTCACAATGTACACATGTCTCAGATCATCACTGTACACCTAAAATATATACAATTTTTATTTGTCAATCACACCCCAATAAGGCTGGGGAGAAAAACCAGCAACAGTTAAGTCCTGTGCTCCAGGCTGAAGCATGCGGGGGATGCACAGCAATGCTGGTCAGTGACTCTGAAATCAGATGGACCGATGGATAGAGGGCTGGATGGACGGACCAACAGAGGGATGGATGGACGGAAAGAGGGATGGACAGACCGACAAAGGGGAGCTGCAAAGCACCAAAGGTGGAATTAGGTGGTTGGTACATGGGTTTTTATGACACAGTTGTTTGCACTTCACTCTGTTAACAAATTTTCAAAATAAATGTTGGGGGAAAATATCTGCCTCTAATGGGGAAATTCTTTCTGAAGAGAACCTTCTATGGTCAGCCGTGCGAGCATTTAAAAGAGGCAGAGGGGCTGGGCACGCTGGCTCACACCTGTAATCCCAGCACTTTGGGAGACCGAGGCGGGTAGATCACGAGGTCAGGAGTTCAAGATCAGACTGGCCAAGACGGTGAAACCCCGTCTCTACTAAAAATACAAAAATTAGCTGGGTGTGATGGCGGCCGCCTGTAATCCCAGCTACTCGGGAGGCTGAGGCAGAGAACTCCTTGAACCCAGGAGGTGGACACTGCAGTGAGCCGAGATTGCACCACTACACTCCAGCCTGGGCTACAGAAAAAGACTCCATCTCAAAAAAAAAAAAAAAAAAAAAAAAAAGAAGGAGAGGACTCTATTATTTGTATTTACAATAAAAAGACGAGTCTTTTAATAAGTTAATTTTTGAAAACTTTCTAACTTACACAGAGCAAAGAGTAAAGTGAAGCCCAGAGCACCTGCTACTCAGGCTCCACTATGACAGCACCCTGCCACAGGTTTCTTCTCTACCCGCTTTCCTTACGGCTGAAATATTTAGAAGTATAGATGCTCCCTGACTTACGATGGAGCTACAGCCCAACAACCCCACAATAAGCTGAAAACGTCAAGTCAAAGATGTACTGAATATACCTAACCCACCGACATCGTAGCTGGGCCTGGCCTACCTTACACATCTCAGAACACACTAACCGACAGTGAGGCAAAATCCTCTAACACAAAGCCTATTTTAGACTAATATTATGTTCAATGTCTCATGTAATCTACTGAACACTGTACTGAAAGTGAAGATCAGAACGGTCGCATGGACACTGAAGGACGGCTTCTACTGAATGCATATCGACCTCACACCATCACAAAGTTGAAAAATCGTTGAGTCGGCCGGGCACGGTGGCTCAAGCCTGTAATCCCAGCACTTTGGGAGGCCGAGACGGGCGGATCACGAGGTCAGCAGATCGAGACCATCCTGGCTAACACGGTGAAACCCCGTCTCTACTAAAAAATACAAAAACTAGCCGGGCGAGGTGGCGGGCGCCTGTAGTCCCAGCTACTCGGGAGGCTGAGGCAGGAGAATGGCGGGAACCCGGGAGGCGGAGCTTGCAGTGAGCTGAGATCCGGCCACAGCACTCCAGCCTGGGCGACAGAGCGAGACTCCGCCTCAAAAAAAAAAAAAAAAAAAAAAAGAAAAATCGTTGAGTCAAAATACCATGAGTCAGGATCCATCTCGGTTATTTGAAATCACGGATCTCATGTTACTTCTCCCCCACATATTTGATCCATATCTCTAGAAAAAATATATATATTCTTACATCACCACAATGCCACTATCACACCTAACAAAATCAACAGGATTTTCCCAAGCATCTCGAAAATATATTCTTACAGTTGATATGTTTGAACCAGCATCCAAACTCCTCAGGGTGCCCTTGGCTGTTATTCCTCTCACATCTTTCAGTCACAAGCACCTCTCCCAAATCCCCACAGCCCATGCCTTTTTAAAGAAATCAGACCCACTGTTCTGTGGAATGTTCCACATCCGGATCTATCTGCCTGCTTCCCCGTGTTGTTGTCTAACAAGCTCCTCCATCCTTAACATTTCCTGAAAACCTGAGTTAGCATCAAAGTCTAGTTTGGCTGCAGGCTCAAGTTCATTTGTTTGTTTGGCATAAATGCTTTGCAGGTGGCACTGTGTCCTCTGTGCCTCACTCAGGAGGCACTGGTGTGTTTAGGACTCATCAGTGGGCTCGGGTGGTGGAAGGCCACTTTTCCTAACCTTTGCCTTCAGTCGCTTGTCTTCTTGATGTGTTTGAAGCTGTGGAAACAGCTTGAGAATGAGGACAGACACTGGGTGTCCAAGAGAAAGTGTCTTTGGTGAGCCAGCTGTCCAGCCAGACATGTTCCTATAGTGACCTATGTGTCCAGCCAGACATGTTCCTCCATGCCTCGTCCACACCACCTAGCCCAGAGTGGACATGTCTGCTTCCACCCAACACAGACTTTAGTGTTGCAGTTCTGCTTCAGTGGTCTGGATCTTTCAGGTAGATGAGCCATGTGGGCATGAATGACTGATAATCCCGCTGGTAATAGGAAAGCCACCATCCCCCAAAGGAAGGCAGACTGTGTGCTCACAAATGACACTGTGGGTTGGGTTGAGGAAAACAAGAGGAAAGGGACGGGTAAGAAAAGGCCACCTCCGAGGTCCCTTCCAGCCTAAGGTGCCTGAAATCTCCAAGGAAAAAATGTGAAAGCAATCCTGATACTGGGTTATTTCTCAGGCTGGCAGAAGAGGTCGGGCAAGTCCTCCGAGTTTGACACGAGTGTGTGCGCACTACCGTCTGTCAGCTCTGATCCTGCACAAAGCTTTCTGTAAACTGCTGGGAGGAACCCCAACCTGCTCTCCAGGCTGAGCACTGAAATCACTGGGTGAAAAACAGCCTCCCCCTGCGAGCCCTTCCCTTCGCTGCCCTAGATCTAGACATCAAGTCAAGGATGGAAGACACGGTGGCTTGGCTGACTTTTCTCAGCACATAGGAGTCTCCCTGCTTTGTCCAGCACCACAGCTAGAAGCTCAGGTCAGTTCCCCTGACATTTACTGAGATAAAAGTTGAACAAAGGCCGGGCGCGGTGGCTCACGCCTGTAATCCCTGCACTTTGGGAGGCTGAGGCGGGCGGATCACAAGGTCAGGAGATCAAGACCATCCTGGGTAACACAGTGAAACCGTCTTTACTAAAAACACAAAAAATTAGTTGGGCATGGTGGTGGGCGCCTGTAGTCCCAGCTACTCGGGAGGCTGAGGCAGGAGAATGGTGTGAACACGGGAGGCGGAGCTTGCAGTGAGCCGAGATCACACCACTGCACTCCAGCCTGGGCGACAGAGTGAGACTCCGTCTCAAAAAAAAAAAAAAAAAAAAAAAAGTTGAACAAAAAATGGCCCAGGCATTCAAGGACCATGGTCCAAGGGGTGCTAACTGTTTACTTTGGCAGAAATCCCAGGGCAATGCCCTCTATCGAAGCTATGTTTCTGCACAGTCAGCCCATGTGACCGCCTGTGTGGGGAGGCCTCATTAGGGCATCCACTGACTCACATGGAAAAGCCTGGAAAGACAGTGAAACTGCTCACAGGACTAAGGAACACAGACCAGTGCTACTCCCTGCCCTGCACGGTCAGCGGCCTGCCTGGCCTGCAGCCCAGCCCAGGGCAAAGAGAATGGCGGGGCACCCTGTCTGGGGTTGGAGGTTCCTGGGGTACAGGGCACTGACTGGGAGCCACTGACCCTGCCCACGCCTCACCGGTGGGATCCAGTGCAGCCTGCAGCCTGATGACTTCCTGGGATGGCCTCATGCCTCCTGCAAGGGGACACACCCAATGCTGCCACCCTGATCCTTCTGCAACAGGGAGAGACGGGGGGCGCTGGCAGCCTGAAGAGGGCTCTCAGTGTTCAGCCGGGCTCCAGCCTCTCCTCCCCAGTCACCTGCATCCCTGCAACCTGAAATACTAGCTCCTCTCATCACTGCCTCCTCAAAGGCCATGGCAGCCTCCTGCACTCCCCTATACCTGCACCTTACATGCCTGGCTGCTAAGGATCCTGCAGTTTGCTCCCTACACATCCATCAATGCCTCCAGCCTTCCTGTTTCCTGAAGCACATGACACCCCTGTTCTAACTTCTCCCCTCTTTGCCTTCCTTCTTGCTTTCAGCCTGCCCATGTGAGGCAGTTTGGAAATGCGGCTTCCAATTTCTTTGGTACTCTTCGCTTCAGGTCTGTCTCCCTTCTCCTTGAATCTGGTAGCCTTGTGACAGCTTTGATCAATAGAACGTGGTGGAAGGGATGCTTTGTGACTTTGAGGCTGGCCTGAACTCAGTGAGGAAATCCCAGCCCTGTTTTTGGGACAACGTGTCCTTAGGGCCCTGAGCCACCAGGTGAGGCAGTTGACTACCCAGAGCCACCATGCTGTAAGGAAGCCCAGCCACGCTGAGGCCTGCTGCAACCCCTCCGAGGCTGTCCTCAGCAGAGCTCCTCCAGCCCAGACGCATCAGTGACGCTTCATATGATTTCAGACCCAGCCTTCAAGTGTCCCAACAGAGGCCCTAGATGCAATGGAGTCCATCCTAAGTCTCTCAACTTCTCCAATCCTTCCTTGAGCACTGCAGCCCTGCTCCTCGGAGAAGCCTGCAGCAGCGATGTAAAAGCTTGTGCTGTGATCATGAGGGCCTGGTGTGAACCTCAGCTCTTGTTCCCAAGCTCAGCAAGACGTCACCCCTGAGCCCCAAGCTGCTCTGAGAGGAGGGATGCTCGGATTATGCCAAGCCTGCTGCAAGGGTTAGCCAGGTTGCCGGCTTCACACCTGGGTAGTTCCTCAGAGCTCAGCGTCTGGCCACCACGCTGATCCTCTCACACCCACCTCTCTGTGGGGCCCCTTTCTTCACTCCTGCGGGCATCAGGTAAGTCAGCAGTCACTTCTACGGAGTCTTCTGTTTTTGCATTGTTTGCATAGGTGTTGGTCTTTTCTATCCAAAATACTCTGGGATTCACAATTAATATTTTTGTTCGCTTTTTAATGTCAAGGAAGTATTATAGGCAAGCACAAAATAATTAAAATTAAAAAGAAGTTCTCCTCTCCCAGAGCCTTTGTTCCTCTCCCCAGGGGGATCCACTGGGAAGTTTTTTTGTCTAGCTTTCTGTCCCCACAACACATGTAATGCATGTCACTCCAGAAACGTGGTGAGGGAGCTGAAGTCTCGATCATGCCCCTGCATGCAGCTTCTCTTCCCAAAATGTCAGATCTTGCAGAGGGCACCACGGCAGCACGGATGGTGAGCCTTCCCTGCGCGCTGCACGGCGCTGTGAGGCTGCACCCTGTGATTTGCTTCTGTGTCCCAACTGCTGGCCTTCTGCTACGTAAGGCTCTAAGCTCCAGGACCAGGTATTACACTCCATTTGTGGGACAGATGAAACCCTGGTGGGTGCTAAGAATGCCCCTGCACAGCAGGGGAGAGGCTGTACCTAGCCCAGCGTACCAGAAAGGAGGTATAGGGGCAGTCTGAGGTGATGGGGCCAAGCAAAGCCCTCCTGCCTGAAACCACAGGGCCATCCATACCTGCCAGCTAGGGTCACAGCGGTACTTGCAGACCATGAAGTGTGACAAACCACACTGCTCCCTCGGCCACGGGCCTCTGCCCCAGGGTCTGACTTTGGGAGAATGAGGACCGAGTGATGGCCTCACTGCTGAGATGATGACATTCTGACCACTCCTGGAGAAGGAGGAATCCAGCGGGACACAACCCACCCCACGCATTTCCCAGGATATTAAACTTGTGGTGTGTACTGCCCAGTGACCCGGCTCTTCAGCTTTCAAAGCTCTGGGCAAAGGCAGAGTGCACCAAATGCGAGGCTGAGGCTTTACCTTGTGCTTCGAATAATTCATTCTGAGCTTCTTTAGTGCTCTCGGCCTCTTCATCTGACTTGAGACTCTGCAGAAAGATGCAGAGAGAAGGCTGTGAGTTCCAGGGGGTGCTGCTGGGGACGGAGCACCGGGAACAAATAGAGCAGGATGTTTGGGGAAGTGGCAGACGGCTGAGTATGGAGTCAATCCCTCAGAGGAGAAGCCCACCCCCACCTTGGGGCTGCCCTGCATGCCAGCTAGCAGCCCCAGGTGAGCCCCGCCTAGCAGCAGTGAGGGGCTGGACCAGGGAGACAGGGGACACGCCTTGTTCCGCACGCTCGGGCTCCTCAACATAAACCCATTCGTCAACAGTTGACCCTGCAAATACAATCAAACACTTGTGTCCAGCAGCAGAGAAGCCTGTCCGCCTCTGCATGGTGATGATGGCGATGGCTTCAGACCCAGCACTTGAAAGAAGCCAGCCCTGCAGCCACAGTCAATCATTCAGTCTCGGGACACATTCTCCATACGAGGCTTGCAACGCGCCTCTCTGCACCTTTCCCTCATCAACCACATCAGTTCAGCAAACAGCCGCAGGGTGAGAGAGCAGGTTTCTGTATCCCTTCAAGGGCTTGGGATAGCACAGCACCTGGTAATCACCTCACACCCCAGCAGCCTTTGCAAACCTGCACCCAAGACAAGAGCCGGGGCCATCAAGAAACGTGCGACTTAAGTAAAAACCTCGTGCTGCAGTGACTGCATCAGCCAACCAGAGTCAAAGTCTGCTTTTGTCCGGGTGTTGTGTGTCCCCACAAGTGACTGTGGAATGGATGCCTGGTGACCAAGACTCTGTATGCTTCAAAGCTGGCACTGGCTTTGACTGGGGAGAATCTGTGAGTTGGTGATAAATACTCAACCCCATTTTTTGAGTTCAACTGCACTGACAACCCTAAAGGCGGCTTTCCCCGCGTTCAGGTTTTGGGAATCAAAGATGATTTAAGAAGCAGAATGGCACCAATGAAGATCCACCACAAGGAGGAGATTCACTATCTCTCCATCCCTGAGGTCCAAATTTTTAAAACAGAACGAAAAAGGAATATTCTGGATTTACTGGCATCGCCTAGATGTCACATACCCCTGAGAAAAGAGACTCTAACATTTAAATATATTTTGGTTGTTTTTCCTCTTTGCCTCCACAAATGGTGAAGACAAATGGTAAACAAGTCCACTGGGGCCCCGACCTAAGAAGGAGGTGCTCCTGATGGAGGCCCACCTGGCAGAAGCTGACGGTACAGAGAGCAGGAACCAGGAACCTTTTGGAATCATTGAAAATGGTTCAACCCAGTCCATGATTAACTTACAAGCTGTGGACCTGCCCCATGGACATATTTCTTAACATGAAGCCCCATGAGACTCTGGCAGCCATCTCCTGGGCCCATCCCCCTTTCACTGGGTGATCCCTGCATACCAGCCACCTGCAGCAAATGACCCAGGGAGCCTGGGGGACAGGGAGGCAACTTCCAAGGCCCCAGGAGGCATTGGCTCATACAGGCCAGTTGTAAGTGCTGGGCCTCAGTATAACTAAGTGTTCAAGATAGGCAGGGCTGGGGGTTGACACACTCACACTCCTGACCTCGAGGCTGTTTCAAAAAGGCATCTTCCCTTTTCTACTCTTAGCACGTTGACCCTTCACTCCCATGAAGCCATAAACATTGCCTTCTAGAGTTGGTGGTGGTATCGGGGAAAAAGAGATATTGTACACAAAGGATTGATGCACAAATTCTCTATTGCACCAATTCAGGAGAGAATCCTGTGGCCAGGACTGTCCTGAAGACAACCAGACCCAATTTAAATGAAATGGCATTCCCCAAAGTGACCAAGCTTCTGGTGACTCAAGGTGCCTGAGAGTGCCCTGCCCTCCCCACATCTTGTGATCACGTGCTACAAACAGGGATGAAAGGAAGCATTTGTTATTCCCAACACTGGGCAGCTGGGGTGGGAGAGGGGCCTGACCCACCTCCACGCTCTCCAGAGACGCTGAGCGCCAGAGCTGACTTTTCAGGCTGGCCTGGGTTTGCTGCTCGGGCACGTGTCTGGCTTCTGTGGCAGTGTCACATAGCTCGGGCCGGCTCCGACGGCCGTACCACTTAGAACCATTCACATACTTTGGAGGGATGGCACTGGAGGCAGCTGGAAAGAAAACAGGAAATTTGGTGGGAGTCCTTTATAGCAGTTATGGGCCCGTGCAGGCCAGCAGGTACGCTCTGAGAAGATGCACACTCAGCACCGAGTGCGCCTCCCAAACACGCACTGCTCTGCACATAGAAGCCTCTGGAAAGACCCGAGAAACAGTGAACAATGGCAATTCTATGCCTTGGTCGGGAGACTGTGAAAGCAAGGGTGGGGAGAGGAGGACTTTCCCCTAAACTCTATCTGCTATTTACACTTTTTCAAGCATATTTTGCTTTTATGTAATGAAAAACTAATAGGAAATCTAGCTATCTATGCAAAGGAGCAATAAAACCTCCAAAAATCCAAGAACATATACACCTGACTCTCAGTAACCTGACTGAACACGATAAATGTCAGCTGACAATAAGCAGGGTGACCAGAATATCTCTCACCCCACTGGGACAGAGTCATCATGGGCCTGATTAACAATCACCCCAAGACAGCAGGCACCATCAAGGACTGGCCTAGCACATTCTCACCAGAAAGGTCTGAGCATATGGGAGGTTAATATGGTTTGGCTCTGTGTCCCCACCCAAATCTCATGTCAAATTGTAATCGTCAGCGTTGGAGGAGGGGTCTGGTGGGAGGTGATTGGATCATGCAGGTGGATTTTCCAATTGCTATTCTCATGATAGTGAGTTCTCATGAGATCTGGTTGTTTAAAAGTGTGTAGCACCTTCCCCTGCTCTCTTCCTCCTTCTCCATTCATGTAAGACATGCCTGCTTCCCCTTCACCTTCTGCCATGATTGTGAATTTCCTGAGGCATCCCCAGCCAGGCCTCCTGTACAGTCTGAGGAACTGTGAGTCAATTAAAACTCTTCTTTAAAAACAAATTACCCAGTCTCAGGTAGTTCCTTATAGCAATGTGAAAACAGACTAATACAGAAAATTGGCACCAGGAGTGGAGCACTGCTACAAAGATACATGAAAATGTGGAAGCAGCTTTGAAATTGGATAATAGGCAGAAGTCGGGACAGTTTGGAGGGCTTAGAAGAAGACAGGAAGATGTGGGAAAGTTTGTAACCTTCTAGAGACATGTTGAACTGTTTTTTTTTTTTTTTTTTTTTTTTTTTTGAGACGGAGTCTTGCTCTGTCACCCAGGCTGGAGTGCAGTGGCCGGATCTCAGCTCACTGCAAGCTCCGCCTCCCGGGTTTACGCCATTCTCCTGCCTCAGCCTCCCGAGTAGCTGGGACTACAGGCGCCCGCCACCTCGCCCGGCTATTTTTTTGTATTTTTTAGTAGAGACGGGGTTTCACCGTGTTAGCCGGGATCGTCTCTCGATCTCCTGACCTCGTGATCCGCCCGTCTCGGCCTCCCAAAGTGCTGGGATTACAGGCTTGAGCCACCGCGCCCGGCCGAGACATGTTGAACTGTTGTGACCAAAATGCTAATAGTGATATGGACAATGAAGTCCTGACTGCAGCAGTCTCAAATGGAGATAAGGAGCATACTGGGAACTGGAAAAAGGTCACACTTGCTATGCTTTAGCAAAGAGCCTAGTGGCATTTTGCCTCTGCCCTAGAGATCTGTGAAACTTTGACCTTGAGAGAAATGATTTAGAGCATCTGGTGGAAGAAATTTCTAAGCAGCAAGGCATGGAAGATGTGCCCTGGCTACTTCTAACAGCATACGCTTATATTCATGAGCAAAGAGATGATCTGAAACTAAAATTTACATTTAAAAGGGAAGCAAAGTGTGAAAATTTGGAAAATTTGCAGCCTGGCCATGTGGAATAGAAAAGAAAAATCCATTTTCAGGGGAGGAAGGAACTCAAGCCAACTTCTCTTCTCACCTGGGGCCTCAGTTTCCTCATCTGAATAACTGGTATGGTAAGTAATGCCACAGGATTTCTATGAGGGTTAATTGGACTCTTTGTAAACGTACACAAAGCTCAATGCCATATGCTCACACAGAAAACCTCTGTGTGAGCCTGGTCCCTTCCACTTTCTCGTCCTCTGCCCCAAACCCTGTGACAGCCTCATCTACTGCCGCACACCCCTCCTGACCAGGACATCCTGCTGTGAGACACGAGGGAGGCGCTCCCTCTGTAACACACTAATCAATACCACAAACACAATACCCCTGCAAAAGGGAAAGAGCCACCCCCATTTCACACCCTCCTGACATGGGGCCATCTACAACCAAGAAGCAGGCCACCACGACCTCAACACTCCAGGCCTGGGTAGCCCTCCCTCTGACCTCGCCCACAGCCTGTTACCATCCTGGCACCCTGAGGCTGGAACCAAGGCCAGGTGGCTTTCCCCAAGGATGCCACTTCCACTTAGGGACATAGCCTGTGTCCCAGCAGCCCTGTCCCTGTAACAGGATTCTGATCACTTACATCAGCACAGTGCAGTGTTATCATCCATGGCGGGCACAGCGTGCATTATTATATGACACCATTTCACAAATAAACAAAGGAAGAAAAAACATCAAGTGTTTTTTCCAAGTCCATATACCTTGTGGGTGACAGAAAGTAAGGTAGAATTCAGTTTTCAGAACTGCTGGATTCTTTCATTAGAATATTACACTCCAAAAGTTAACAAACAAATAATGAAAAGAAAATATGGCCAATAGGATTAAATCCTCTTACCTGATTCCAAAGAACTACTGTCTTCATCTGAGGGGCGAACACCAGCATTTGATGACAACACAGCCACAAAACCTTCTTTAAATTCCTCAAAGTTAACCTGGGTGAATTGAAGGTGAGAGAGGACAATGTCACTTTCAACAGATCACACATTTCATATGCGAATCTTTTGGATTTTCTCTCAGATAGAAACATATTATTATTGCCTTTTAGAATGAGAACAGTCATGTTTTCAAATATTTACTTAAGATTTTTAAAAATAGAAGAGCATGATAAGGAAAGTAAAAGTGGACCAGAATCCTACCACCAAATAAACACTATCAACAATTTTGTAAATCAAACAACATAATTAGGAAAGAGGGATCTGATGACCACAAAACGTTACACATAAGGTGAACGCCCCCATGGTGTCCCCAACGCCACCAGCACTGCAGAAGGCCTCTCCACCATGACCCTTCCCCCTGCATCTCCTGAACCTTACCCTGACTTTTATGGTGACAGCTTCCTTGCTGTTCTAGACCTCATTTGCATGCATGCCTACAGCTTAGTTTCATTTAGCTTCTCTGTGTCCTCAGAGGCTTCGCTATGGTACCCATCTGAGGAGGGGATTGCTGGGCCATAGAATGTGCCAATAGGGCATATTCCCTTGGTGAACTGAACCTTTTATTGTAATAAAATGCTCACACTCTTTAATTCAGTAAAGCTTTTCACTATAAAGTCCATTTTCTCTTTTATCGAGAAACTACCCCAGCTTTCTTTTGGTCAGTATTTACATGATATCTTTTTATTGAACTTTTAATTCCAATTTTTTATATACTTTATGTTTTAGATATATCTCTTATGAATGGTAACAGTTGGATTTTGTCCAATCTGACAAACTCTATCCTTCAACTTAAATATGTAATCTAATGACATTTAACGTGATTACTGATTTACTAGATTTAAATTGACTATTTTGCTTTCTGCTTTCAATTTGACTTGCTTGCTTTTTCTCTCCCTTCCCCCACCCCGCCTTTGGATTCACTATTTTAGGATTTCACTTTTCTCTTATTAATTTAGATGTTATGGCCAGGCATGGTGGCTCATGCCTGTAACCCCAGCACTTTGGGAGGCTAAGGCAGGTGGATCATGTGAGGTCAGGAGTTCAAGACCAGCCTGGCCAATATGGTGAGACCCCCATCTCTACTAAAAATACAAAAATTAGCCGGGCATGCTGGCGTGCGCCTGTAATCCTAGCTACTTGGGAGGCTGAGGCAGAAGAATCACTTGAACCCAGGAGGCGGAGGTTGCAGTGAGCCGAGATAGCGCCATTGCACTCCAACCTGGGCAACAGAGCGAGACTGTCTCAAAAAAAAAAAAAAAAAGTTATACAGTCTATTTCCACTTTTCTACTGATTACCCTAAAATTACAACATCCATTCTTAGTTTACCAAAGTTGACTATTAATCAATACTTTTACCCTCTTCTTTTTTTTTTTTTTTTTTTTTTTTTTTTTTTTTTTTTGAGACGGAGTCTCACGCTGTTGCCCAGGCTGGAGTGCAGTGGCGCGATCTCGGCTCACTGCAAGCTCCGCCTCCCGGGTTCCCGCCATTCTCCTGCCTCAGCCTCCTGAGTAGCTGGGACTACAGGCGCCCGCCACCGCGCCCGGCTAATTTTTTGTATTTTTAGTAGAGACGGGGTTTCACTGTGGTCTCGATCTCCTGACCTTGTGATCCGCCCGCCTCGGCCTCCCAAAGTGCTGGGATTACAGGCTTGAGCCACCGCGCCCGGCCTACTTTTACCCTCTTCTATGACAATATAAAGCCAGTGAAATATATTAGCTCCAGTTACCACACTCCTGACTTCAATGTCTTTGTTATCACATATTTTATTTCTATATGTTTTAAACCCTCACAAAATACTATTTTTGGTTTTATATAATGTTCATTTAGAATTATCCACATACTTATTCTCTTTTTCTTCTTGCATTTCTGACTTTCCATCTGGAATAATTTTCCAACTATTTAAAACACATCCTTTAGATCTTTGTTTTTCTTGAATATGCCAGTGCCAATTTTTTTATCTAACATGTTTTTATTTTACATTAATTCTTTTTTTAACAAAGAAATCATTTATAACTTATAAATTATCCTTTTAGAATAGTGGAAATGACTCTGCTGTTCATTCAAACAGAATGGATAAACAAATTGATACAGGCATAGTCATACAATGAAATACATGACAATGAAAAAGAACAAACCACTAATAGACACAGTAACATGAATGTATCTCAGAGACATACTATTGAGTAAAGAAGCCAGAGAATGGCTGGGTGTGGCGGCTCATGCCTGTAATCCCACTGTAATCCCAGCACTTTGGGAGGCAGAGGCAGGGTGATTGCTTGAGCTCAGGAGTTGGAGACCAGCCTGGGCAACATAGTGAAACCTCATCTGTACAAAAAAACACAATAATTAGCCAGGCATGGTGGCGTGTGCCTGTAGACCCAGCTATCTGGGGGGCTGAGGCAGGAGGATTGCTTGAGCCCAGGAGGTCAAGGCTACAGTGAGCCAAGATCACGCCTGGGTGACAAAGTGAGACCTTGTCTCAAAAAAAAAAAAAAAAAAAAAGAAAAAAAAAGTCAGAGAGTATGTACTGAGTATGTGCTGTATTAAAATACAGAATTTATATAAAATTCAGCAACAGGCAAAAAAAAAAAAAAAAAAAATCTATGGTGTTGGCGTCCAGACAGTGGTTAACCTTTGGTAGCAGAGGAACCAAAAAGACATGAGGGATAAGGGTGTGATGGTTACAAAGGTGCACTCAGTTTGGAATATTCACTGACCTTGTACACTTGGAAACATGCTCTTTTCTGTAGGTACGCTTCAGTGAAAGTCACACAGAAAGAAATCAACAGAAGGGCTATTAGGTTGGTCAAAATATCACCATTAAGTGTTGGAAAAGAAGGTTTGGGGCCATAGGTCCAAGTAGGATTCCACGATCTGGCCAAGAATTTGCATGAGCACATCTCTGTTGCTGCCACTGAATGCAAAATGTGGCTGTTTCTTTGCAGACACCTCTGCCTGGGACACACATGTATTACTCTCTGAATTAAATTATACATGCATTTGCTTATTTTCTGCCCCCCAGTTAAAATGTGAGCTCACTTTAGTAGCATATAGTAGAGACTCAACAAATATTTATTGGGTGTCTTTGCCTCTATATCCTTTCACTGCTAAGCAGAACTCTCCTTCTCACAGAGGCATTCTTTCACCCTTATTCTTAAAGGTTATTTTTACTTGGTATGAAATTCAGGTTGGCAGTTATTTTCTTCTAGCATATTGGAGATATCTTTCCAGAAGTCAGAAGTCTTCTGACTTCTACTGTTACATTAGAGAAAGCAATGGTCAATCTAACTATGGCTCACTTTTAGGATATGTCTTTTCTCTAGCTTCCCTTTTAAAATTATTAAACTTTTCATCTTGAGATCATTATAGACCCATATGCGGTTGTAAGAAAAATGCAAAGAGATCCTGTGTACCCACTTCTGGCTGTTTTTAAGATATTCTCTCTGGCTTTGTTTTCCTTCAGTTTCACATAGTAAGCCAGATATAGATGTCTCTTTATCCTGCTTGGAATTTCACAGGCTTTTGGAATCCCAAGACCTATGTTTCATCTGTCCTGAAAATGTTTTAGCTATTACTTCTTCACATAATGCCCCTCCAGTATTCACTTGTTTCCTCCCGGGACTCCAGTTAAAGAGATGCTGGACTTTCTCACGCCATCTGTACCACCTCTTTTTATATCTTCATGCTGCATTCTGGATGACTCCAGTTAATGAATGGTTTCTTCAGCTGTGTCTAATCTGCTCTTAAATGCTTCTATTTAAATTTTGGTGATCATACTTTTCTTTTTTTTTTTTTTGAGATGGAGTCTGGCTCTGTCGCCCAGGCTGGAGTGCAGTGGCCGGATCTCAGCTCACTGCAAGCTCCGCCTCCCGGGTTTACGCCATTCTCCTGCCTCAGCCTCCCGAGTAGCTGGGACTACAGGCGCCCGCCACCTCGCCCGACTAGTTTTTTTGTATTTTTTAGTAGAGACGGGGTTTCACCGTGTTCACCAGGATGGTCTCGATCTCCTGACCTCGTGATCCGCCCGTCTCGGCCTCCCAAAGTGCTGGGATTACAGGCTTGAGCCACCGCGCCCGGCCTTATACTTTTCAATTCTAGACATTTTATTTGGTTCATTGTTCAGATTTGTTACTTCACTTTTTAGAGTTCTTATAGATATTTTTTAAGCTTTAAAAAAATCTCTAATATAGTAACCATAGTTGTTTTATATTTTGTGTCCAACAATTCTAATATCTCACATTTTTGTGGGTCTGTTTCCATTGTCAGTTGTTTCTGCTGGTTCTTGCTCATCCTGTCTTGTTTCTTTGCCCAGTTATCCTTTACCGTATGCTGGTCATTGTATTTGGCTATTATTTAGGAATAATTTCAGATTTGGGATGATGGCACTTTCATTGTTTGCTTTGGCTAGGTGCCTATCCATGCAGTGCCAGTAATCTAAGGGCAGGATTTGAGATTATCTAGTGTACTGAGGGATATAAGATCAGACCACAAAGCAGTATAATGACTGACTGCAATTCATCTTTACCATACAGGTCTTACCCTTCAGGATTCTTCCTTAAATTCGGGGTTGGTTTGCCAACCCTGGGTTTCTACCTTAAATGAGTCCAGGTTTTGACATATGTTTCTGGGGCCCTTTGAGGTCCTCAAAGCCACAGATCAATTTCTCAGTTGCTTACTTAAAATCACAAAATATTCTCAAGGAAAATGGGCTTTTGTGTGCTAACCTTACCTCTCTGGGTACTTAATTTACTACACTTTTTTTTTGTTTGTCTCTGAGACAAGATCTCACTCTATCACCAAGCTGGAGGGCAATGGGCACGATCATAGCTCACTGCAGCCTCAGTCTCCCAAGCTCAAGTGATCTTCCACCTTGGCCTCCTGAGTAGCCGGGTCTACATGTGTGTACCACCCCGCCCCCCAGCTAATTGTTTTTTATTTTTAGTAGAGACAAAGTCTGGCCATGTTGGCCAGACTGGTCTTGAACTCCTGAGCTCAAGTGATTCTCCTGCCTTGGCCTGCCAAAGTACTGGGATTATAGACCTGAGCCACCATGCCCAGCCTATCACAGATTTTTTGACTGGCAATTTCTCACTGATTTATTTGCTCTTTACTGTTTTCAAAATATTTGTTTTTATTATTTTGTTCAGTTTTTCTAGTAGTCCTCCTTGAAAGCTCGGCCTGAGTTAGCTCACTTGCCACTATCAGAACATCTGAACTACTTCTTCCTTTTTTCAGGGCTGCAAAAGATTTCAACAAATGGAGCTACCAGGATTATGTAAACGATCCCATACTGAAAAAGCTGTTTCCAAACTTTTCCTGTCTGAATGAATGCCAGAATGCATCCCTTGAATGCATGTCATTTCACAGGAAGATAGAAACTGTGGGTCTTTCCTCCTTGCATCCCTTGCATCTGGTGTTGCCTAGCACATAGGAAGTCCCCCAAAAATAGCTGTCAAATACTAGACAAATAATGAAATTGCAATTTTGCTCGTTCTAATCACAGATTCTTTTGTGTTGTTGGTAATAATTACCAGCTGACTTTCTTCCATCCATCAAAGAGCAGGGGGATCAGATGGCCCAGTCTGGTGTCACTTCAGTCTGACACCATCTTGACCACACTTGTTTGTTTTCTTATGTCGTTCTTTACAGTTCACAAAAGGCGAGCAGCAACCCCATATATTCAGGTATTTTACCAACAAGATACACCATCCCATCTCCGCATGATCTCAGACTCATTCGCCACAAAGTAAAGGGGCTGGAATGTGTGATCTAGAGGTACTTTCATCTTCAAATTACAATTGTCCCTCAGTATCCCTGGGGGATTGGTTCCAGGACCCTTGGCAGATACCAAACTCCACAGATGCTCAAGTCCCTTGTATAAAAGGTAGTATTTGCATATAACCTACGCACATCTTCCTGTATATTTTAAATTAGCTCTAGATTACTTACAATAGCCAGTACAATGTAAATACTATGTAATTAGCTGTTAGGCTGCATTGTTTAGGAAATAGTGAGAAGAAAAAGGTTTGTACCTGTTCAATACAGATATGACCATCTTTTTTTTTCTCTGAATATATATATATATATATATATATATGAGACATTATATATATACATATATATATATATGAGACAGGGTCTCATGCTGCTGCCCAGGCTGGAGTGCAGTGACACAATCACACCTCACTACAGCCTCAAACTCCTGGGCTCAAGCAATCCTCCCAGCTCAGACTCACAGTCGCTGGAATTACAGGTGCGTGCCACCACACCCAGCTACCTTTAAGACTTTTCTGTAGAGACGAGGTCTCACTCTGTTGCCCAAGCTAATCTTGAACTCCTAGACTTAGGCAATCCTCTCACGTTGGCCTCCCAAAGTGCTGGGATTACATGTGTGAGCCACTGCACCTGGCCTGTTTCATTTTTATGAGATTCCTGTATCAGTAACATTTATATAATATCATATATGTTAATTACTACAAGGACTGGATATGTAGTATTGGTTTGTTTGTTTGCTTTTTGAGATGGAGTCTTGCTCTGTCGCCCAGGCTGGAGTACAATGGCGTGATCCTGGTTCACCGCAACCTCCACCTCCCGGGTTCAAGCGATTCTCCTGCCTCAGCCTCCTGAGTAGCTGGGATTACAGGTGTGCGCCACCATGCCCAGCTAATTTTGTATTTTCAGTAGACATGGGGTTTCACCACATTGGTCAGGCTGGTCTCCAACTCCCGAACTCGTGATCCGCCTGCCTTGGCCTCCCAAAGTGCTGGGACGACAGGCGTGAGCCACTGCACTTGACCTGGATATGTAGTGTTTGAACCGAAAAGCCAATCAATTCTCCTGGATAAAGAGTTTATCTTGGTTTTCTCTGAGACTACCTGAAATCTCTACCATTGGGTTTCTTGTAGAAAAGTGGGGACACCTATATGGTTATTTCTGGCTTAATACCGCTTCCCTTAAATCTCTGTATGATGTTCCACCTACAGGGGCTGTGGGAGCTCTGCCCTGTCTGTGGGACGAAGCAGAGAAGCAAGCAGAGCCTGAAAAGAAAAATTATCCACCATGACCAACCATCTCCGAGGAGATAGGATCAAGGGACAGGCAGGGAGAGGTGAGCGCTAGGCACCTGCAGCACTGACGGGGTGCTCTCAAAATGTTACAGAGAGAAGAGAAAGATAACGTCAGAGCACAGTCAAGAGCACTAGTGCAAACAAAGTTACTTCTTAATTTATCTAACATCTGACTTGCTTTCTGGGAACAGAAAATTATGGCTGTAGGAGGGGATGGAGCTGGGACAGACAGACGGACAATGGCTGGACATGCATGGCTGTCCCAGGGGGGAGCTGTGTCAGAAAGGGCCCGGCTCCTGTCACCGCTGTGGTACCCAACTTTCTTCTCATCCCCTCTTCACAAACATATGAGAAGCCTCAAGCCTCCTGAAGGAAATTCCGTCTCAGATGAGCCGCTTTTCAGGACGCGTGTGACCGGGTTCAAGTCAGAAATCTCACATAACCCAAGTGAATTTTTCTCCTTGCTGATGCTCTAATACTAATCATGGTTATTCTATCATAATTGGATGTTTCTGTCTTGTATCATTCCTATAAATATAAAATGAAGAAAGCCTTGGGAATGACATGGCTTATTCAATCAGCAGAGCCTGCAACCTGAACGTGGACCCAAAAGTTACTCTTTTGGTTTTGAATTTTCCAAAGTTTGATTTCCAAATTCTTGATTTTTCAAAAATATCAATTCAGCAAGACACAGACTCAAATTAAAAATATATATATATAAAAACTGGACCACCTGTCTGTATTACTTAAATAACCAGAGCGCTGATTTTTCACCAGTGTGCCTTTTGCTCATCTAGCTCCCAAACACACTTCCAGGTGATACCAAGAGAGGCTAGATCATTATCTATCAATAACACATTTGCCTTCTTCAGCGCATTTTAAAAGGCAGGAATAGAAAACGAAGTCAGAGAAAGGACATGAATTTGCCTGAGGAGAGCTCCCTACGAGGGAGGCACAGTGGCCTGCTGACAGGGCAGGTGAGGCTTCTTTGAGGAACTCACAAGAGGTCGGATTCACCCGGACTCTCTACTAGGCCAGCAGTGAGTGGTTCTTTTCTTCATTTGTTTTGGTCCAAGGGCCATTTCAGGAAAATTTACTGGCTGGTTTTTTTTTCCCCCATTCAAAATAAAAGTACTGGTGGGTGTGGTGGCTCACACTTGTAATCATAGCACTTTGGAAGGCCAAGGCAGGTGGATCTCTATAGAGCTCAGGTGTTTGAGACCAGCCTGTGTAGCATGGCAAAACCTCATCTCTACAAAAAAAATATAAAAATTAGCCAGGTGTGGTGGCGCAGGCCTGTGGTCCCAGCTACTTGGGGGATTGAGGCAGGAGGATCGCTGGAGCCTGGGAGGTGAAGGCTGCAGTGAGCCAAGATGGCTCCACTACACTCCAGCCTGGATGACAAAGTGAGACTGTCTCAAAAAAACAAACAAAAAGAAAATACTGAGTCTTGTAGAAAAAATATTATTCCTTCAAAGTTAAGATGACCAACAAGATAAGGCACTGCTGTTAGCACTAACATCCAGGCACGTTTAAGAAGTAGGAATGGGGAGGTGCTTTTTAGCGTTTTGATCATGAAAGCAGGCTGCAGTCTAGGACCAAGATCCCCATTCTAGATGATCTTGACCTTCTGATAGAAAAGAACCCTCCAATTTCACATTTTCCATCTGGCCTAGACGAAATTATGGGATACTTTTGGACATGGGTATCCTTCATTCTTTCAACAGCAGCTTGCAATTGTTTTGTCCAACTCCTAGATGCACTTCAAACTGTGAAATTGTATAAGACAATCTGCCTTCAAGAGACTGTGACACTCTCTCTGATTACCAGTGTGATTACAGCAGGCCCAACCCATGTGGTCTTTGTGAGCCACACACCACTGGCCCATATCAAACCCCTTCACCATTCTGCCCCTGTGACAAACCACTAAAATATCTTTCTGGAAAAACAAAACCAAACCTCTGGAAGTTACCACATTAAAAACAAGTAATCTTAAGAACCACTTTCTACAATGTAGAATTTCCATAGAGGGAAAAACTAGGACACTGTTCCGTTTGCTAATAACTTTCCTTTGACACTTGTATCCTTATTCAGCTGATACTTACCAAATGCCCATAGGAGCCAACTACAGACCCCTGTGCTTTCCTTTATGACAATGAAGTCCGACACTCACCCTGGCGAAATGGTCGTTTCCGAGAAGCGTCTGCAGTAGGACAGGCAGCTGCTGCTCCAGGTGAAGCTTAAGGCAGAGCTGGGTCAGCTCCTGGCGGTCCAGAAAGCCGGTCCCTGTGGTGTCACAGCTGCTATAGACTTCCCTGAGCTGCGAGACATAGTGGTTCTCTTCTTCATCCATCCCATAGCAAGCTGGCAGTGTGCAAGGGAAGAAGAAAACATCAGGACACTTTCCCGCCTCCTCTCCCATTCCCACACTGCCGGTGAGTGCCGAGCTACGTGGTCCAGGCAGGGGTAGGAGCTGGCATGTGGGGAAGGCACCAGGGACCCTTGCAGGGCCAAGCACAGTGGGAGGACTGAGCTCCACCCTTGCAGGAGAGGCCAGAGCAGGTTAACAGGGAGTGAGGATAAATAGTCCTTCAGTCGTCAGTCACAGGAACTAGAATTTCTTTGTTGTATGAAAAATATCCATTAGGCCAGGTATGGTGACTCACGCTTGTAATCCCAACACTTTGGGAGACAAAGGCGGGAGGACTGCTTGAACCCAGGAGTTCAAGGGTGCGGTGGACTGTGACAGTGCCACTGTTCTCCAGCCTGGGCAGCAGAGGGAAACCCTATCTCAAAAAGGAAACTATTTTAGAATAATTAGAAAGTAGAGATATGTAGTATAAAGAAAACTAAAACCATCAAAAGTTCCACTACCATATAAAAACACTACTATTAATATTTTGACCAGCATACAATCTAATTTTTTTGTGGAGGGGAGACAGGGTGTTGCTCTATTGCCCAGGCTGGAGTGCAGTGGCACAATCTCAGCTCACTGCAACCTCTGCCTCCTGGGTTGAAGAGGTTCTCCTGCCACAGCCTCACAAGTAGCTGGGACTACAGGTACATGCCACCACTCCTGGCTAATTTTTGTATTTTCACCAAAGACGAGGTTTCACCATGTTGGACAGGTTGGTCTTGAACTCTTGACCTCAAGTGTCACCTGCCTTGGCCTCCCAAAGTGCTGGGATTACAGGTGTGAGCCACCACATGCAGCCCAGATTAATTTTTCTGTATACATGTACAAATGTAGTTTTTTTCCTTACAAGGTTTTCTTTCTTGTAGTAAAAAGGCAGTAAACATTTTACTAAATTGTACTAAATAAAAGTGCTTACAATAAGGAAAAAAAGGAAACTCTAATAAAAATATACAGAGGATGTTAATAAATCACAAAAGAAATATATATAATTAATAACCATCTAAAAATGCTCAAATTAAAACCGAGATATGCTATTTGTAACTGTCAAATTATCAAGACTAAAAATCCTGGATGCCTATTGTAAGCAGGGATCTCGCCCACTGCTGGAGGAAGGAATGGGCAAACATTTCTGGGGGGTACTTTGTCTGTATATGAAGAATACTTAAAATATTAACTGTCCGAGTGTCTCACTTACATGAAATTCCTTATATTTAAGAAAACAGAGCTACAGACAAAAATGTGAGTTCATCAGAATATTATTTATGTAAGAACAGGAAAGAAAATAACCTAAAATATCCAACAGAAGAATAGTTTGTCAAATTATTGTGTATTTATATGACAGAATATTAAACAGTCTTGAAATTCACATTTATTTATTTTTGATTGTTTAGAGACAGGGTCTCACTCTGTCACCCAAGCCTGGAGTGCAGTGGCACAATCATAGCTCACTGTAACCTTGAACTCCTGGGCCCAAGAGATCCTTTTGCCTCAGCCTCTCAAGTAGCTGGGACTATGGATGCATACCACCCTGCCCAGCTAATTTATTTAAATTTTTTTTTTACCAAGATGGGAGTCTCACTATGTTACCCAGGCTGGTCTCAAACTCCTGGACTCAAGTGATCCCTTGCTGTGGCCTCCCAAAGTGCTGGGATTACAAAGTGTAAGCCACTGCACCCAGCCGAAAATCACATTTCTGAAAAATATTTAATGGCATGGGCAGTGTAGAAGAATAAAAACTTTTTTTTTTTTTTTTTTTTTTTTTGAGACGGAGTCTCGCTCTGTCGCCCAGCCCAGGCTGGAGTGCAGTGGCGCGATCTCGGCTCACTGCAAGCTCCGCCTCCCGGGTTCACGCCATTCTCCTGCCTCAGCCTCCCGTGTAGCTGGGACTACAGGCGCCCACAACCGCGCCCGGCTAATTTTTTGTAATTTTTAGTAGCGACGGGGTTTCACCGTGGTCTCGATCTCCTGACCTTGTGATCCGCCCGCCTCGGCCTCCCAAAGTGCTGGGATTACAGGCATGAGCCACCGCGCCCGGCCGAATAAAAACTTTATAATAATAACTAATACACTTACTGGTCACTTTACATATAATAATCCATTTATGCCTTATAACAATTCTACCAAGAAGTTTCTGCAACTTTCAGGAGGAAAATATATTTTTAAAAAGGGGAAAAAAGAAACAAATACACCAAAATGGTAAGAAATGCTTTCACTGGCCCGGGCGCGGTAGCTCACGTCTGTAATCCCAGCACTTTGGGAGGCTGAGGCAGGTGGATCACGAGGTCAGGAGATCGAGACCATCCCGGCCAACATGGTGAAACCCCGTCTCTACTAAAAATACAAAAAAAAATTAGCTGGGTGTGGTGGCAGGCGCCTGTAGTCCCAGCTACTCAGGAGGCTGAGGCAGGAGAATGGCGTGAACCCAGGAGGCGGAGCTTGCAGTGAGCCAAGATCACACCACTGCACTCCAGCCTGGGCAACAGAGCGAGACGCCATCTCAAAAAATAAATAAATAAAAATAAGAAATGCTTTAATGGTATTACACATTTATATTTCCTATGTTGTATATTTTTATATCTCTCAAAAATTTTAGAACAAGTAGAACACGTTAGTAACTAGAAAATGTTACTAAAACATAAAAAACATTAAGGCCCTAAAGACATTAAGATAAACCACATAAAACCACCAATATTAGGCCATCATTCTGACCCACAAAAATGGCAATTTCACACGGTTCAGCCTATAAGGTAGGCACAACAACTAAGGAACAATTCTAAAAAACAGAAAATATAAGGAAACAACAAGATGAAAAGTCAATCAAACTCATTCATAATCAAGTAATTCGTAAACATGACACAATGAAGCAACATCCCTTTCCAGTAAGGCACAGCACAGTAAATGCCAGTTCTATATAGATGTCACTTTAATGTGGTGGGTGGCATTTACTCGCCATCATCCACATGGAGTAGGGAGGTCGGAGTCAGAAGAAGAATGTATGAGGAGTTGAAAATCTGTTCAGATCAGCTCTCCAGTGGAAAATGTGCATGCTCCTCATCTTACTCAGGAAAATAATATAATCAATGATATAAAAATTAACGTTGGGCAGGTACGGTGGTGTGAGCCTGTAGTCTCAGCTTCTCAGAAGGCTGAGGCAGGAGGATAACTTGAGCCCAGGATTCAAGGCTGCAGTGAGCCATGATCACACCACTGCACTCTAGCCTGGGTGACAGAGCAAGATCCTGTCTCTTAAAAATTAATTAATACGGTTCCTCCACCGCGGCCCATGCGAAGGTTCCTACTATGGCTTCCAGCGGGGTCCCGGTGAGCGCTGCTGGCTCGGCTAATGAAACTCCCGAAATACCGGACAACGTGGGAGATTGGCTTCGGGGCGTCTACCGCTTTGCCACAGATAGGAATGACTTCCGGAGGAACTTGATACTAAATTTGGGACTCTTTGGTGCGGGAGTTTGGCTGGCCAGGAACTTGAGTGACATTGACCTCATGGCACCTCAGCCAGGGGTGTAGCCAAGTAGACAAATGGAATCCTGTGCTGAACCCGAATCTTCCAAAAAACAGCCTACAATCTGTGACCACCACAAGATGTGCCCTGATGGCAGCTGAAGTTTGATTCAGATGGGCACTTTTCTTCCCTCTCCCTGCCTAGTTTCCTTTTGTTCCTTGAGTCCATGCAGAATTCCATTCTCTGGTCAGCAGACAGGCTTAAGCTAAAGTATGGCCTCTGTTCTATAAAGTTCTGTACATAGTTCCCAAGCTTCTGCAGGGGGTGATCTTTGCTCTTGTCCTGAGAAATAACAGTGCTGTTTTAACAAACATTTGAAATAAATACCGCACACAAAGGCAAAAAAAAAAAAAAATTAATTAGAATCTTCACGGTGACATTAAATTGATTGTAGAAAGTGAACACAGCTGACCTTTTAATTAAACACCTGTTGATAAGCTGTAAAAACAGTCAGTATCTACACTGAGAATGAACAAACCGGTTCATAGTCTCAGACGGCGTGCAGGTGAAAACGATAATCTGCTCAGCATCTGCAACGGCCTGCCCTATTTGCTAATCAAATTACTCAACCCTTCTCAGACAGGAGTACACAGAAGTTCAGACAGGGCGAAGAGGAGTGAACTGTGAACATCTGCCTCCTCTTTCAGACTGTTTTGAGATGGTAACAAAGAAAATGGACAGAAAACCATAAACGATAAATCGGAAAGCAAACAGCCTGGCCAACATGGTGAGACCCCGTCTCTACAAAAAATAGAACTAGCCGGGCATAGTGGTGCATGCCTGTAGTCCCAGCTACTTGGGAGACTTAGGTAGGAGGATCACCTAGAGGCCAGGAAGTTGAGGCTGCAGTGAGCTGTGATAGTGCCACTGCACTCCAGCCTCAGCAACAGAGCCAGACCTTGTCTCAAAAAAAAAAAAAAAAAAGAAAAAGAAAGAAATGAAAAAGACAGACAAGTGGTAAAATCCAGAATGTGAAAGGCAGGGAACGGGGAGAGAGGGCAGAGTGGCTGGTGGAAGGACCCCAGGCGGAGGTGAGCAGGATGCCTCCAGGGTTCACTCAGCCCACCAGGGCCCAATTTCCAGCCCTTTCCTGTGTCTCCAAGAGTCATGAAAAAAACTGTTTTGAAAATTCCTCCACTTTTTTTCTATTTTATGTTTAGTTGTAACCAATTCAACCATTTAAAGTATATGAAATAAAGAAAACAAAATAAGCCTGTCCCTCTACCCTCCCTGCTTCCCAGAAGAATCACTGCTTGGAACACAGGCTTTGAGATCATTTCTAAGCCTCTAGAACAGATGGGCGGTGAGGCACACGCACGTACATAACACACAGACACACATGTATATACATACTTATGTATAATAAGTATAACACTGAATACATTATTTTCCAACTTGTTCTGAAACTTGCACTGAGAGATCGTTCCCCGTCTCCCCCATTTAAAAAAATACAACGCGCTCTTGTGTGCAGGGCTGTAACATGATGTATCTAACTAAGTATTCTCAGAGAGACGGGTAAATCCAGGGTTTTCTCTTACATCACCTCCTGCTTGTATGGGCATATGTAATCTGAGGGGCAGGGGAGAAGACAAAACCTCCTGCATCAAACACCCCTGCTCCTTCCTCTTTGTGAGCTCTGAAAGGCGTGAACCAACCACTGTTTCCTGCTGACCATGCCCCACAAGCCATGCCTTTGGGAAGGTCCAGGAGTGCTTCCCAAACAGCGAGGCTTGGAGGAAACATGCGGCTGGGCTGTTTTCCCAACGTCAGAGGGTAAAAAAGGGATCTCTTCATCTCCTGGCTGTGGGCAAGTCCTGCACCTAAGCCAGTCGGGGGTGCCTGGCCTTGGCTCTCAGCTCTCCCTATACCACAGCTATTTGGACTACACAGGAGAAGGCACCAAATGGGGACTCAAAGTTCTTTCTCATGGGCATCTTTCCCTTTCTAAACAAGATGGGGAAAGTCTCAAATTGGGGCCTGCAGAGCCTTGGCTGCCCCTAGAAGGACAGCTCTCTGTGTGGCCAGGCCTGGCCCATGACACTGCAAACCCTCTGTGGAACTAAGAGAGGCACAAAAAAGGAAAGAGCCTGCCACGGCTGGGACTGCAGGGGCAGCAAGGCTGGAGAATGAGCTCCTTCCCCGCCACCTACAGCAGCTGGGCCCGCCGGTCCCTTCCATGTGTGGGGCTCTCAGGAGGCCCCAGCCACACCACTTCCCTTCCTCTCAGAGCCCCCAGATTCACGTTTCTGAGGCTGGGCTGGGATTTCCAGAAGAGGGAAGGAGCTTCAATTCCCATATGACTACGAGTCAGGCATCCACAGGAGGGCTGGCCAGCAGGGCCGGCGCGTGGGAAAGAGCGGTCCCCTCTGGCCCTGTCTTCGCGGGCTCATGGCACAGGCAGTAGGGCAAGCCCACCCATCTGACCAGCCAGCCCCCAAGGGGACCTGCAGCTCTGCCCCACCATCCCCATGTGAGCAGGGAAGTACAGGCAGCCCCTGCCCCTTCTCAAGACTGCACCGAGCCTTCTCAAGCCCATGGCTGAGTTACTGAGCATTCAGAGCCGCCCCTCTCCTCTCCTCTCCCTCACTCCTGCGTCTCAGACTCTGCCCAGAGAGCAGGTGCTTCACCTACTGGTGAGTCAGGTGTGGGCAAGCAGGTGAGTCAGACACAGCAGGTCTACAAGCCAGTCGAAGACCTTTCTGTGACAATTCACCAGCACATGGCCTAATCCCCATCCAAGACAACATCCAGCCACATTTTCAAAATAAAGGAAACGAGGAGGTACTGTCTGTATTCGCATACACCCAATAGAACTTGTCCTCCCCTCACCCCAGGAAGAGGGCCGAAGCGTCTTTCTGTAGTCTCTCAAATACCCCATGACCAACTTTAGCAAATGAGGCAGTTGGAAACCCTGGCCAGGAAAGCTTAGAAAAACCCCAAGGCTCCACAGAAGACTGCATTCACCTGGAAAGCGGCCTGGCTCAGCCACATGGAACCCCGCTGCAAAGAGGCTGGCCACTTCAAGGGGCTGCCCTGGGATCCAAGAGCCCCAGAACACAGCCCAGGCGACAAGACAGCAGACAAGCCATGAACCCCGCGGAACTGTGGAGGGTCTCAGAAGCAGTGGAGCAGCCTGAAGGTGGGGCTCAGAATTCCAGCGTTCACACACACTCCACTCCCTGGAGTCTGGAGCCGGTGAGGCAGGGAGGATGTGGGAGAGGAGAATAATGAAGGGGCTGAGCCCAACACACACACGCGCACACTCACAGAAACTGCACTACCCGCAGAAGGAGAGAGGAAAGCCACTTCAGCCAGGAAACAAGACTGCTGGGCAAAAAGAACGATCCGATACCAAGGGAGGTTTCCTGGACACTGACATGTTACAGTGGCAAAACAGACATCAATAGCAGGATCAGAAGACAAGGAAAGCTCCTATCAAGTGTACCTAAACAATAAAGATAAAAAATGAGAGAGAAAAAAAGGGAAATTCAAAATCGATTCCATACATTAGTCAAATCAGTGTGGTCCTAGCACAAGCAGACATAGACCCATGGAACAGAAAACAGACCCCAGAAATCAACCCCCATGCATACCGTCAAACGATCTTCAACAAGGGGGTCAAGACCACAAAACGGTAAAAAGACTGTCTCTCCAATAAATGCCGTAGGGAAAACTATAGATATCCACAAACAAAAGAACTCAGTTTAACCCTTCCCTTCTACCACATACAAAAATTACCTTTTGTATAATTTACCAAAGATGGATCAAAGACCTAAATGTAAGACCTAAAGCTATAAAACTTTTTATAGTTTTAACTAAAATAGTGGAATAGTTTTATAAACAGAGAGAAAGCTTCATGATGTTGGATTTGGCAGTGATTTCTTAGATATGTCAGTAAGAGCACAGGCAACAAAAGCAAAGATACACAAAGAGAACTACACCAAACTTGAAAACTTGAAGGCACTGCAGGGCCAGGCTGGTGGGAGCAGGGGAAGCCAAAAGAAAAGTAGGTAAGCTCTAAGTCTATCCTTCTTCCTGGCCCAGGATACACAGTCCTCCTGTGCCCAGCTTCTCACCAGACACCTGCACATTAGCTCACTGCAACCTTGGCCTTATCAGTACTGCACAAAGCCCTCTTCAGCATGCAGCATAAACACTATTCTATAAAATCCCCAACAAAGCTTTGTCTCTTTGCAGTCAGCTCCTCTCTTCCTGCTGTGCCTGTTGCTCCCTTGCAACGTATTTTTCTATTTTCTTTCCGCCCTTCTTACAGGTAGGTAAAAATACCTTACCTACCTGTACGGTATTTTTCTATTTTCTCTCTGCCTTTCTTGGTAAATTCTTCTTACCCCTGCGCTGCCAGCCCCAGATAGTTGCCGCTCAACTGTGACAATAACCAAAAGAGTTCAAAACAGCATCTCAAAGAGATACAGTCATGTATCACTTAACAATGGTGATAAGTTCTGAAAATGTGTTGTTAGGTGATTTCATTGTCGTGCAAACATCACAGAGTGTGGTAGGCATGGCCTACCACAAACCTAGGCTACAAGCAGGTTCGTGTACTGAATACTGGAGGCAACTGTAACACAATGCTAATCTAAACATATCTAAACACAGAAAAGGTACAGAACTACAGTATTATAATCTTATGAGACCACCACTGTATATACAGTCCACTGCTGACTGAAACATTGTTACGTGGTGTGTGACCATACATACAGTCATCCCTCAATATCCATAGGGGGCGGTTCCAGGACCCCTCATGGAAACCAAAATCATAGATGCTCAAGTCCCTCTCTAAAATTACGTAGTATTTGCCTATAACCCATGCATATCCTCCTGTATACATTAAATCGCCTCTAGATTACATATAATACTTAAGACAAAGTAAATGCTGTGTAAGTAGTTGTTATACCATATTGTTTAGGGAACAATGACAAGAAAACAAAAAGCCTCGACATGTTCAGTATGGAGGCAACCGTCACAGGCCTTACTACATTTTTTATTCATGGTTAGTTAAATCCACAGATGTGGAACCCATAGATACAAAAGACTCACTGTACTTCTGTGTACAATGGAATATTATTACACCTCAAAAAGGAGGAAAATCTTGTCATTTGCAACAACATGGATGCACCTAGAGGACATTAATGCTAAGTGAAATAAAGCTGGCACAGAGAGACAAACACCACAGACCTTACTCAGATGTGGACTCTAGAGCAGCTGGCTGCAGAGAAGCTAAGAGTGAACAGGAGTGACCAGGGGCTGGTGTCGGGGGATGTGGAGGTGTTGGGTAGGGGTGCAAAGTTTCGGGTATGACATGAGTAAGTTCTGGCGATCTTATTAACGTGGTGACTATAGTTAATAATAACATTTTATACTCGAAAATTGCTACGAGAGTAGATCTTAAATGTCACCACAAAAAGTATTAAGTATGAGAGGGGACAGATACGTTAATTAGCTAGATTTAACAATTTTATAATGTATACATGTATCAAAACATCATTTTGTACACCATAAATACATGCCATTTTTATTTGTCAGTTATACCTTTATAAACTGGGGTGAGGGAGAAGTTCTACAGATCTGTTACAAACCTAAGCGAATCTAGTTAACATTACAGAACTGTACACTTAACAACGGTTAAGAGGGTAAACTTCATGTTGTGTTTTTTACCACCATTAAATTTAAGTAAAATATATTTTTTAAAAAGAAAGAAAGAAAAATGTTCAAAATATGGTGGCCTGCTTTCTGAAACTGCTCAACTCTGTTCTCCTGTAGCACTTCTATCTGGATTTTCTCCTTGCCTCCCTCTCCCGCAAAATAATCAATCCCAAAGCTCTACACATCCTCAGAAAGCCCAGGAAAGGGAGCCAAGGGAAAGCAAAGGGGAAGTGATTAGAATAATACAACACTTTTCCCAGCACAGAGATGGAAAAGTCATTCCGCTTGAGACAACAAATGAAAAGCACCTGCGCCAAGCACACCCTCGTGAACCTCACAGCAAACTAATGAGTGAGCCCGACAGATGTCCAGAGAGAAGGAGCAGCCCCACATCACAGCAGCAGGGATCAGAACAGCACCATGCCCGCAGCAGCAAGGCTGAAAGCTCAGAGCCAACCCAGGGCCTTCCACGTGCTCAGGGTAGTGGATGACTTTCCACCTATCCAAGAGGCTATAAAATCCACGCTGAGCACACACTTCAGCAAAACAAGGGGTGAACCAAGAAAGTCGAAGACAAAGGCTCACGATCTGGGCTCCATCCAAGATGGGAGGCTTTGGTGTAGGAGCTCAGCCAGGCCAGGGATGGGAGGTGACTGACCCCAAACAGATTGCTGTGTACTGCCCACTGAGCATTTGGGAAAAATAGGGATAGGCTTTTGACAGGGCCGATGGAGCTTTTGGAAAAAATAAGAATAAGTTCATTAAAAAGCGAGCCAGGGCCGGGTGCAGTGGCTCACGCCTATAAACACAGCACTTTGGGAGGCCCAGGCAGGCAGATCACTTGAGGTCAGGAGTTCGAGACCAGCCTGGCCAATATGGTGACATCCTGTCTCTACAAAAATACAAAAAATACAAAAATTAGCTAGGTATGGTGGCGGGCGCCTGAAATCCCAGCTACTCAGGAGGCTGAGGCAAGAGAATCGCTTGAGCCTGGGGGGCGGAGGTTGCAGTAAGCTGAGATCATGCCACTGCATGGTCCAGGCTGGGCAATAGAGTGAGACTGTCTTCAAAAAAAAAAAAAAAAAACAAAACGATAAGCTAGTAAAATCCCAGACAACATCAGCCTCTATAAAGCCAAACCCAGCAAAAGAGTAGAAGTATAATCACGGCCAACCTGTGGGTTCTGCAGTGGACAATGTTATGCAGTGACAACAGCAAAAATGCACAGTGGCCACTGGGGAGCCTAAAGAGTATAAGAAATAACAGCAGAAAGAGGTTCAATTACCGTGTCCATACTCTGTATGCCATAAAACAGTATAGTTAGGGTATGGACATGAGTATCAGGAGAAATGTCTAAGACTGAAACGTGGTTGCCTCTAAGGAGACACATGGAAAGATGAAGGCAACAGAGCAGGGTAGCTGATGTCAACATACACTTTTTTAAACTTTCTGCCTTTCTTTGTTTTTGAAACAGAGTCTCCCTCGTGTCGGCTGTGGTGCGGTGGTGTTGATCACAGCTCACTGCAGCCTCAACCTCCTGGGCTCAAGCGATCCTCTCACCTCAGCCCCCAAGTACCTGGGACTACAGGTGCGAACCACCCTGCCCAGCTACTTTTAAATTTTTCTGTACAGATGGGGCCTCCCTATGTTACCCGGGCTGGTCTCAAACTCCTGGGCTCAAGTGATCCTTCTACCTTGGCCTCCCAGAGGGCTGGGATTACAGGTGTGAGTCACCACACCTGGCCTGAATGTTTTCATTTTTAAGCCATGTGAGTATGTTATTTGACGAAACAAAAACTGACGTCAAAGAGCCGCGCACCTGCTGGCTCTGCATATGCAACACAGCAGTGCTCCTGGGGAGGCGTGAGGTTCATTATGGAGCCAGTCCTCCCCACACACAAAAGTAAAACAGAGTACAGAATACCGGAGTAAACACTGAACTTCACAGATGCAGCACCGCACATGCACAGCAGCGTGGCTGTCAGGTAGCACCACCCTCTGCGGGGGACAGGGGCCCGTCACTGGGAGGCCCCCTGGAGGGACGGCCCTGGGCTGCTGCCGGTGGAGGGTGGTTCTGGGGAGGAGGAACCCAGAAATGAGCTTTGTGCCTTCACCGTCCCATTGTGTGGGGCGCAGCTACCTCAGGACACTGTCTCCTTCAGGCCCACGGTGGCACCACAGGCCACCATTAATGGGGATCCTGACAAGAGTCGAAATGCACGTCACGTTAATTGCACATCTATACTCGCATGCTTGCCGCTTGGTCTCTCTCCCTCCCCCTTTCTCAGGGACCCAGCCTCTACCGGCCCCAGCAGCATTCATGGGACCAACACGGTGCCCCGCCCAGGCTGGGGACTTCCCTGGGGTTGGAGCGTGGCTTATCTGGGTGAAAGACACCTCGGCGTGAGATGCTGGTGGCCGCCCCTGGCCCATCCCAACCCCGCAATGCCACTGGAAGATGAACATGTGTCGCCGAATGAAGGGCAGGGAGGCATGGGCGTGGACTGTGCACCTCTGGCCCTGTCCTGAGAGGGGACTCCTGTGGTCGCCAGGCGAGGGGAGCTCTGTTTCTGTCCAGCTTCTTCCTCGGAAAGCAGGGGCTGAGAGGGGTGGGCTCCCCTACCTCTGCTGTGGCCTGTGGTCCTATGAAAAGGCCTCGCTCCTGGACAGTGGACCACCATGGAAGGAAGGAGTCTGCCAGGTCCTATAAAAATACTGCGTGATATATTTTCTTTCTTCCCCCACAACATAAATTACACCCACATTTGCTTTCCAGAGTTCTCTCAGCTCACCCCAGCTTCCTCTGGGTAAGGAATCCTTTGACGCCCTGGACCTGGTATAGACGGTGGGCAGCCCTCAGGGGCACAGCCAGGGCAGACATGGTCCTAGGCTGCCATGTGTGGCTGGCCAACCATGGCATGGCCTCTGCTTCCAGGCATGGACACGGCCTGTGCCCAAGGTCACAATGATGGGTAGGGCTGGGGAGCACAAAACTGGGGAGCATAGGGGTGGGCAGCACAGAACTGGGGAGAGCACAGAACTTGGGAGCACAGGGCTGGGGAGCACAGGGCTGGGGAACACAGGGTTAGGGAGAACAGAGCTGGGCTTCAGGGTGGCAGCAGAAGACACTTGCCAGCCAGGGCTCTTGGGCTGTCAGCTGCTGCTGGAGAGGCCCTGCCCACTGACCTGCAGTGTTTGATCAAATGACATGAGTGTTGCCCTTAGTGACCGGCAGGCACTTGATAAATGTTACCAAAACGTACACTAACATGGGCAGGACTGGGGTCAGCTAGCCCTAGCAGTGCTGATGCCCAGAATCCAGTGTCCGAGTTCCCTACAGCACAGCTGTGTGCACACTCATGGAATCAGCTGGGACAGCAGGGGTAAGGAGTCAGCAAACAGCCATGCTCCTGCTGCCAGGGTCAACGGAGAAAGGCCAAGGTCAACATGACAGGGTTCATAGCAGTGGGATCTTCCTGACCCATGCAGACAACCCTGGATAGACAGACGTTGGCAATGCTGATTCCATAGCCACAGAAAAACAGCAACCTGGCCCACACCTTGCTGAGAGGCCGCAGGGCCCCTGCATGGCCAAGGCAGGCAGCTCAACTCTGGGCAAGTCCCAGCTCCTGCCACTTGCGGCCTCATGGGCTACAGGGTGGACTAAAAACCTGCTACTAAGGGGGTGATGACTGAAAGGGCCAGGCGCTCCATACAGAGACTGCTGCTTACTCACTACACGCTGTAATACTGCCACCAGGGACACCAGAACTACCATCTCACGTACATACAGGTGCCCAGAATCCGAGCCTCATGCTGCTCAAACCCTATTTCCAGGGGTGCCTTGCTGCAAATCAGCCTTCCCCTCCTTCCCTACTTGGAAATACAACCAATGCAAATGACAGAACACTGACGGGAGAAAGACAGCCGCCCTAACTCTCCCCAGGGAGGCCACAGCGCGTGAGCCGCCCACCCACAGCCCTCTGTTTAGACTTCCCAAAGCCTCTGCGTGAGGGCAGAGGCAAGGACACCCCTTCTCTATCATCCTTCCACAGACCACGGAGAGGAGGAAAGAAACAGGGAGCTTTCCCTGAACTCTCAGGACCAAGACATTCGTCCAGCACTACCACTGCACACCCCTGCGGGTTCCCGGGGGCTCCCAGGCCTACGCAGGCGCCTCAGTGCAGTCTCACAACAAGCAGCTCACTATAATAATACACACTGTTTACCTGGGCAGTTCAGAGGCCTCTTCAGTTTCTTCTTTATGCAAACTGAATTATTAATACTCAGTATTCCACATGTGCATAAAATGTTTGCATATCAAAATCACTGGAAAACCTGGCCAGCATTCAGCAGCTGACTACAAAATTGCTAAAAAGCAACACAGTTTCTCTTAGTTTCATTTTTGGAAGCTGGAATGAGTAGGCTCTCAATAATCCTAATGCTATAAAGCTTAATTTAAGATACAAACATAAACTTTGCCAGCAAGTGAAAGAAAATCCTGTTTTCATCCAGAGGCGAAAAGCCTGTCCCCCAACAAACTGGACACTGCCCCAAAGACAGATGATGTGGCCATCGCTCTGCAGGACCGTGCAGCCCTCTGGAGGCCGGAGGAGCAAGGTGTTGGTTTGCATTTAATTAAGTTAATTTATGCACAGTGACGAGGAAATTTAAGCTATGCCCCCCAGAATCCACTGGGCATTAAGGGCAGAGAAGGGATTCATGACCACTCGGAGGCAGCCTAGGTGTGCCGATCACCTAGGGACCCAGAGTGTCTGTAACAAGAAGCCATTCCCAACAAGGCTCTCTGTAAATCCCGCTCACCCAGAAAGAACAGGGCTGAGGCAGCCCTTTGAGGGTGCTCCTTTTTTATCTGGAAAGATGTTATAACCCCAATAAAACCTGAAGCTGGCGCCTACCTTCCAGCTGAGCGGACCTCAGTGCTACTTCAAACGGCCTCGCCAGCGGGAATCAAGCTTCACACTCCGGCAGTTCTGAGCTATTAGGATTAACTTCTGCTTTAACTGTTTTCATGGTTTTTGCTAATTTTTCAAAATTTTTGCTATGTATTCGTTTTGCAGGCACGGGCCTGAAATATCTCAACAATCGAGTTTGAAAGGCTATCCCTTTTTTTAAAAAAAATCAAATAAGGTTTAAGAAGCTTTTTTATTGTTCCAGTCCCAAAAATATAAAAATAAGCTTATACCTCATTTAAGTGTTAATCAGTATAATACTTACTTTCCCTACAAAGTAGATTTTCAGACTAAAAACTACAAAGATACCAAATGTTAAAACTATCCTAGAACACCTATCTTTCTATGGTCTCCTAAAAAAAGACATCTCAGTACCTATCAATGCCAGACTGTGCTCTCAAAGTCTCTGGTGTTAATGTGGGTTCTGCCACTTTCTAGCTCTGTGGCATTGGACACGTTACTTCACCTCCCTGAACCTCAGTTTCCTGATCTGAACAACCCGATTAGGACATTATGAGCATTAAAAGAGCTAATGCTAAGCATGCTAACATGTTAGGTACTGAGACCTGTGCCTAATAGATGGCAAGTACTGAATAAATGTTACCATGCCCCATTAAACAGGCAACTGTGTCTGGGACTGTACACGTTTCTAACCATCTACAAGCTGGGTGGGCATTTATAGCTTCCAAGATAAATAATCATATACAGCTAATCCTGTAAGTTCCTACTGTATGTCAATATATGTAAAGGCTTTTATATCCATACATACTTATATTCATACTAGGACTATAGCAAATTTATATGTGTATCCATATAATTACAAAATACCCATACAATTAGTTATAGACATGAGATTATCCACAAACACTTCTATGTATATAAAATGAGCTCTCTCTATATATATCATTACAAAAATAGGAAACTTTATTCTCAGCATCAATATCAACTTCTAACATAAATCTACTGTAAAGAAAGCAACAGTTCCTCTTTTTTACTGGAAATAGCCAATAACAGAAATAGAAGAAATGAGAGAACAAGAAGAGTACATTTGCAGCTACCACTATAATAGCTGTAGTAAGACCAGAATCATCTGTGTATGATCAAAAACACTGGGAGGAGTGACATTGTGCACAATAGGGGAGCGGGAAGCTCTAGGGGGTCAGACACTCCCACAGAACTGAGTTTCCCACAGAAACTGAGCAACTTCAATCAACTATTTCAAAACTCTGGAATCATTTCAGATCCTTACGGGCCTGCTACCAACCCTGTTCCTCAGCCCCTGTTCCTGCTGCCCTAGAGCTGGAGGACAGCAGCCTGCACTCCTGGGATATCCGGCTGGTGCCAGAGTGGGCAGTGGGGACCCTGTCCTCCAAAGCATGGGTTCAGGGTTTTGGTTGGTCTAGTGGTTCCTTTAGGGAATGAAGCAGACCTTGCCTTGCATTCAGCCTTCCTGGTCTGCAGAAGCTTCCCTCAAAAGCATCTATCAGAAGATACAAAGGGATGGGAGTACCTTTTGGGAAGGAATAAATTTTGTCAGGTCACTGGCTGACTGTGAAGAACAAAAACTTCAGTCACTGCACACAAAAGAGATTATACAATTTGAAGAATGAAGAAAAAGAATGAAGAAAAATGAACACAGTCTAAAGGTCAAGTGAACAATCATACACATCAGAGGAGACTAGAATGGGGCAGAAAAAAACATTCACAGAAAAAATGGCCCAAAACTTCTCAAATCTGATGAAAGACATGCATATTTTGATCCAAAAGGTAAGAAACCCAAAAAGAATAGTCTTAAAGAGACCCACATTGAGACTCACTATAGCCATATGGTCAAACCCTAAAGGTAAATAGAGAATTCTGAAAGCAGCCAACCAGCAGCCCTCGGAGCTGCTCTACGGAATAGCCATTCTTTTGTTTCTTCACTTCTCTAATAAACTTGCTTTCACTAAAAAAAAAAAAAAAAAAAATGCCCAGGCATGGTGGCTCAAGCCTGTAATCCCAGCACTTTTGGAGGCTGAGGCAGGCAGATCACTTGAGGTCAGGAGTTCAAGACCAACCTGGTCAACATGGTGAAACACCCTCCCCCCCCGCTACTAAAAATACAAAAGTTAGCCAGGGGTAGTGGCAGGCACTACTTGCCTGTAATCCCAGTTACTCAGGAGGCCGAGGCAGAGAGAAGAGGAGAGGAGAATTGCTTGAACCCGGGAGGTGGAGGCTGCAGTGAGCCATGATCACGCCATTGCACTCCAGCCTGGGCAACAGAGCAAGACTCTGTCTTCAAAAAATAAAAAGAAAGAAAAAAAGAAAAAGAAATATGGCTGTAGAAAATCCTAAAGATTACACAGACACACACACCCCCCTCCCAAATACCCACCTGCCTGTTAGAAACAATAAGTGAATTCAGCAAAATTGCAGGATACAAAATGAGCACTTAAAAATCAGTTGCAGCCGGGTGTGGTGGCTCATGCCTGTAATCCCAGCACTTTGGGAGGCTAAGACACACAGACAGCTTGCCCTCTGGAGATCCAGACTAGCCTGGGCAACATGGCGAAACCCCATTTCTACAAAATATACAAAACTTTTACTTAGCCGGGCGTGGGGGCGTGGTGCTCTGTGCCGGTAGTTCCAGTTACTCAGGAGACTGAGGTAGGAGTGAGGCAGAATAGGGTCTGGGGGAGGGAACCTATGGCTGTTTCATGCCCAACTAAATTGAAAGGAAAACTCTAACTTTCCATGCCTAAGTAACAAAAGGACCAAAGACTACTCCCTTTGCAAACCCCCAACCTTTTCTGCGTGGTAGATGGGAAATTGTCTGTCCGCAACCAATCAGACTGATTGTGGGTGGAGTCCTCTTTTGCAACTTTGTAACTTTACCTTAGCCTCTGATTGGCTGCAAAATGCAACCAATCAGATGTTGCACAAGAGTGTAACATTTGTAATTCCATTTCAGCCTCTGATTGATGCTGAAAGCAACCAACTGCAGGCCACCACTTCATTTCCATGAGGTGAGCATGAAGTGGCCAATGGCAAACCTCTAGTTGGAGGATTTTGGACAGGATATTCTGTATGCAGGCCCTTGAGGCGCTGCTCAGCCCGCTCCCACCACACACCGTGGAGTGTACTTTCGTTTTCAATAAATCCTTGCTTTGGCTCTTTCATGGCTTCATTCTTTCTTTGCTTTTCTGGGTGTTTTGTCCAATTCTTTGTTCAAAATGCCAAGAAGCTGGACAACTTGGAGTCAACACCCTCTACCAGTAACAGGTGGATCACTTGAGCCCAGGAGGCAGAGACTGCAGTGAGCGAAGACTACGCCACTGCACTCCAGCCACAGCAACAGAGTAAGACTGTGTCTCAAAAACAAACAAACAAACAAACAAAAAATCAGTTGCAATTCTATATACCAGCAATGAACAACCTGAAAAGGAAATTAGGAAAACAACTCCATTCATAATAGCATCAAAAGGAATAAAATACTTTCAAACAAATTCAATGCAATCCTCAACAAAATCCCGAAGTCACATTTTGGAGAAATGAAAAAGCCCATCTTCGAATTTATATAAAATATTGAGTGACCCCCAATAGCCAAAACAATCTTGAAAAAGAAGAACCAAGTTGGAGCACTCAAACTTTCCAGTTCTGGAGCTCACTACAAGGCCACAGAGTAATCAAAACACTGTAGTAATGGAAAGAATGAAGCTGGACTCTTACCTTACATCATATATAAAAATTAGGCCAGGTGCGGTGGCTCACGCCTGTAATCCCAGCACTTTGGGAGGCCGAGGCAGGTGGATCACCTCAGATCAGGAGTTCAAGACCAGGCTGCCCAACATGGCAAAACCCTGTCTCTACTAAACATACAAAAATTAGCCGGGCCTGGTGGCAGGCACCTGTAATCCCAGCTACTCGGGAGGCTGAGGCAGGATAATCACTTGAACCCAGAAGGCAGAGCTTGCAGTGAACTGAGATCGCACCACTGCACTCTAGCCTGGGTGATAAGAGCGAAACTCCATCTAAAAAAATAAACAATAAATAAAAATGGGTTAAACAAAAAGGTAAAGGCTAAAACTATAAAACTCTTAGAAGAAAACATAGGAGAAAAGATTCAGGACACTGGATTTGGCAAGCATTTCTGGATGGCACCAAAAGCACAGGTAACAACAGGAAAAATAAAAAATCAGATAAATTAAATTCATCAAAATTAAAAATTTTGTGCATCAAAAGATATTATCAAGAGAACAGATACTCCAAATACCTTGATTAGACTATTATACATCATATGCCTATATCGAAACATCACATGTACCTCATAAATATGCATAACTATTATGTGTCCATAATAATTAAAAATACTTTTCTATTGTTGAGATAGAATCTTGCCTATGGCCCAGGTTGGAGTGCAGCAGCACAATCATGTTTCACTGTATCCTCAACCTCCAGGGTTCAAGTGATCCTCCCACCTCAGGCTCCTGAGTAGCTGGGAGTACAGATGTACACCACCACTCCTGGCTATTTTTTTTTTTTTTTTTTTTTTGTTGACATGGGGGTCTCATTTATATTGCTTAGGCTGCTCTCGAACTCCTGGGTTCCAGCAATCCTTTTGCCTTGGCCTCCCAAAGTGCTGGGGTAACAGGCATGAGCCAGCGCGCGCAGCCAAAAAAACTTTTTTTTTTTTTTGAGACGGAGTCTCACGCTGTTGCCCAGGCTGGAGTGCAGTGGCGCGATCTCGGCTCACTGCAAGCTCCGCCTCCCGGGTTCCCGCCATTCTCCTGCCTCAGCCTCCTGAGTAGCTGGGACTACAGGCGCCCGCCACCGCGCCCGGCTAATTTTCTGTATTTTTAGTAGAGACGGGGTTTCACTGTGGTCTCGATCTCCTGACCTTGTGATCCGCCCGCCTCGGCCTCCCAAAGTGCTGGGATTACAGGCTTGAGCCACCGCCCGGCCTTTTTTTTTTTTTTTTTTTTGAGATGGAGTTTTGCTCTTGTTGCCCAGGCTGGAGTGCAACTGCACAATCTCAGCTCACTGCAACCTCTGCTTCCCAAGTTCAAGCGATTCTCCTGCCTCAGCCTCCTCAGTAGCTGGGATTACAGGTGTGTGCCACCACACCCAGCTAATTTTGTATTTTGTTTTTAGTACAGACAGGGTTTCACCATGTTAGTGAGGCTCATCTCAGACTCCTGACCTCAAGTGATCCACCTGCCTTGGGCTTCCAAAGTGCTGGGATTACAGGTGTGAGCCACCGCGCCTGGCCAAAAAACACTTTTTAAAGACACTATTAAGAGAGAAAACACAGATGGACACACAGTGGTGCGTGCCTGTAGTACCAGCTACTTGGGAGGCTGAGGCAGTAGAATTGCTTGAGCCCAGGTGCTTCAAGTCCAGCCCAGGCGAATAGCAAGACCTTGTCTCTTAAGAAGAGAGAGAATCTATGCAATAGAAAATACCTGATAAAGAATTAATATCCAGAATAAAAAACACTACAAGTCAACAACAAAAACTCAATTCAAAAATGAGCAAAGGGGTGCGGTGGCTCACACCTGTGGTCCCAGCACTTTGGAAAGCCAAGGCGGGCGGATCACTTGAGGTCAGGAGTTTGCGACCAGCCTGGCCAACATGGTGAAACCCCATCTCTACTAAAATTACAAAAATTAGCCAGGTGGGGTGGCGGCTGCCTGTAATCTCAGCTACTCGGGAGCCTGAGGCAGAAGAATCACTTGAACCTAGGAGGCAGATGTTGCAGTGAGCAAAGATTGTGCCAGTGCAGTCCAGTCTGGGTGACAGAGCCCTGTCTCAAAAAAAAAAAAAAAAAAAAAAGGCAGATATAAAAAATTCAATTGTAGGACGGGCATGGTGGCTCATGCCTATAATCCCAGCACTTTGGGAGGCTGACGGGGGTGTATTACTTGAGGCCATGAGTTCAAGACCAGTCTGGCCAACATGGTGAAATCCCATCTCTACTAATACAAAACAATTAGTTGTGATGGTGAACGCCTGTAATCCCAGCGACTTAGGAGGCTGAGGCAAGAGAATCACTTGAACCCAGGAGGTGGAGGTTGCAGTGAGCCAAGATCATGCCACTGCACTCTAGCCTAGGCTACAGAGAGATACTCTGTCTCAAAAAAAAAAAAAAAAAAAAAAAATTCAATTTTATTTCTATATACATGCAACGAACAATCCTACTAGAGCATCAAAAAGAATAAAATACTTAGGTAAAAATTTAATTTAAAAATGTAAAACCTATACTCTGGAAACAAACATAGTTGAAAGAAACTTAAGCCAGGTGTAGTGGCTCACATCTGTAATCCTAGCACTTTGGGAAGCCAAGGCAGGCAGACTGCTTTAGCCCAGGATTTCAAGACTAGCCTTGGTAACATAGTGAGACCTCATCTTTACAAAAAATGAAAAAAATCAGCCGGGCATAGTAGCGTGCACCTATAGTCCCAGCTACTTGGGAGGCTGAAGTTGGAGGATCTCTTGAGCTTGAGAGATTGAGGCTGCAGTGAGCCAAGACTGCACCACTGCACTCCAGCCTGGACCCTGGGCAATAGGGCAAGGCTATGTCTCCAAAAAAAAAAAAAAAAGTTTAAAAGTAACTAAATAAATGGAGACACATCTGTGGTAGTTCCTCAAAGATATATTCACTTCTTAATGTCTGGAACCTGTGAATATTATCTTATATATTAATAGCAAAGAAAGTTAAGTAGATTAAGGATCTTGAGAGGAGGAGTTTAGCCAAGATTATCCAGGTGGGACCTGATGCAATTACATATAGCCTCATGAAAGGCAGAAAGAATTTTGAGAGAGAAGAGGAGAGGGCTGTGTGACAAGACGCAGAGGCTGGAGTGACGCGGCCATAAGCCAAGGAATGCCTGCAGCCCCCAGAAGCTGAACAAGCCAAGGCACAAATTCTTCCCTGGAATCTAGAGAGAGCAAGCAGCCCTGCCAACACCTTGTGTTTAGACTTCTGGCCTCCATGACTGTCACAGGATAGATATTTGTTGTTTAACCGTAACTCAATTTGTTGTAATTTGGTATAGCAGCCCTAGTAACTAATACAACATCCCAAGTCTCAGTGTTGTTAAGACAGCTGTAACTCCCTCACCCATCACAGAGTTGATGCATTCTCTACCAAAATCCCAGCTGGCTTCTTTAGAGAAATTAACTAGTTGACCTTAAAATTCAGATGGAAATTCAAGGGACCAAGAATCACCAAAACAATCCTGGAAAAGAAGAGCTAGATATTCCCACTCAATTGCAAAACTTACTACAAAGGTACAGTGCAGTATGGTACTAGCATAAAGACAGACACAAAGACAAATGGAATAGCACTGACAGCCCAGAAATAAACCCTTCGATTTACAGTCCATTGATTTTCTTTTTCTTTTTTTTTTTTCTGAGACGGAGTCTCGCTCTCTTGCCAGGCTAGAGTGCAATGGCGCCATCTCAACTCGCTGCAACCTCCGCCTCCCAGATTAAAGCAATCCTCCTGCCTCACCCTCCCAAGTAGCTGGGATTACAGGCATGCACCACCACGCTCGGCTAATTTTTGTATTTTTAGTAGAGACAGGGTTTCACCATGTTGGCCAGGCTGGTCTCAAACTCCTGACCTCATGTGATCCACCTGCCTCAGTCTCCCACAGTGCTGGGATTACAGGTGTGAGCACCTGGCCCAAAGAACTCTTAAAACTCAACAAGGCCGGGCATGGTGGCTCACACCTATAATGCCAGTACTTTGGGAGGCCAAGGTGGGTGGATCACCTGAGGTGAGGAGCTCAAGACCAGCCTGACCAACATGGTGAAACTTCATCTCTACTAAAAATACAAAACTAGCCAGGCGTGGTGGTACACGGCTGTAATCCCAGCTACTCGGGAGGCTGAGGCAGAAGAATCACTTGAACCCAGGAGGCAAGGTTGCAGTGAGCCGAGATCGCGCCACTGCACTCCAGCCTGGGCAACAAGAGCAAGACTCTGTCTCAAAAAACAACAACAACAACAGAAACTCAACAATAAGAAAAAAACCTCAATTGGACAATGGGCAGAAGACGTGAACATCTCACCTAAGAACATATGCAAATGGCAAATATGCATATGAAGATGCTCAACATTATATGCCCCACGGGAACCACAAACAAAACAAAGAGACACCATGACACACCCATTAGCATAGCCAAAATGCAAAATACTAATACCACCAAATACTGACAAGAACCAGGAGCAACTGAAACTCATGTTCACTGCTGCTGGGAATGTAAATGGGACAGCCTCTCTGGAAGACAGTTTGGCAGTTTCTTACAAAACCAAACATATTCTTACAATGCAATCCAACAATTGTACTCCTTGGTATTTCCTTAAATAAGTTGAAAACTTATGTCCACACAAAAACTGTACCTGGATATTTATCGCAGCTTCATTCAGAACTGCCAAAACTTGGGTGCAACTAAGATGTCTTTCAGTAGCTGAATAGATAAACTGTGGTACATCAGATAATGGACTATTATTCAGCACTAAGAAGAAATGAGTGATCCTCTTGTAGTTCTTAAGTGTGATAGCTGGGTGTTCACATGCATGTGTGAGATGTGCTACCCTGAAACCTTGTTATGATGATGGGGGCATTACTCATCTAACATGAAAAGAAGAAAAAGAAAAAAGAAAATTTCTGAACTATGAAGGCATGAAAATACATGAAGGAATCTTAGATGCATATTGCTAAGTGACAGAAGGCAATGTGAAAGGCTACATTCTATACAATTCCAACTATATGACTTTGTAAAAGCGAAAAGTGTGGAGATGGTAAAAAGATCAGTGGTTGCCAGGAGTGGAGGGAAAGGAGGGATGAACAGGGGGAGTACAGAGGAATTTCAGGTTAGTAGCACTTTTCCGTAATATACTATAATAGCGGATGCATGTCATTTTACATTTGTTAAAACTCACAGAATGTACAACACCAAGAATAAACCCTAATATAAACCTTGGTCTCTGGAGGGGGATGACGTGTCGATGTGGGTTCAACAAGTACAATGAGGCCGGGCGCGGTGGCTCAAGCCTGTAATCCCAGCACTTTGGGAGGCCGAGACGGGCGGATCACGAGGTCAGGAGATCGAGACCATCCTGGCTAACACCGTGAAACCCCGTCTCTAATAAAAAATACAAAAAACTAGCCGGGCGAGGTGGCGGGCGCCTGTAGTCCCAGCTACTCGGGAGGCTGAGGCAGGAGAATAGCGTAAACCTGGGAGGCGGAGCTTGCAGTGAGCTGAGATCCGGCCACTGTACTCCAGCCCGGGCGACAGAGCGAGACTCCGTCTCAAAAAAAAAAAAAAAACAAACAAACAACAAAAAAAAGTACAATGAAAGCACCAAGCTGGGGCAGGACACTGATGGTGAAGGAGGCTGTGCACGGCAGAAGCGGAGGGCGTGTGGGATCTCTCTTCTATCCTGCTCAATATTGCCATGAACCAAAACCGGCTCTAGAAAATAAAGTCTTTTTTTTACTTTTGAGACAGTCTCACTCTGTCGCCCAGGCTAGAGTGCAGTGGTATGATCTCGGCTCACTGCAAGCTCCGCCTCCCAGCTTCACACCATTCTCCTGCCTCAGCCTCCCGAGTAGCTGGGTCTACAGGCGCCCACCACCACGTCCGGCTAATTTTTTGTATTTTTTTTAGTAGATGCGGGGTTTCACCATGTTGGCCAGAATGGTCTCAATCTCCTGACCTTGTGATCTGCCCGCCTCAGCCTCCCAAAGTGCTGGGATTAAAGGCGTGAGCCACCGTGCCTGGCCAATAAAGTCATCTTTTTAAGTAAAGGGGAAATTAAGACATTTTCAAATAAATAAAAACTGGAAGAGTTCTTCAGTAGCACATCTAACCAACAAGAAATACTAGAGAGTCCTTAAGGCTAAAACAAAAGGATGCTAGGCTAAACTCAATATGAAGAAATAAAAAGTACCAATAATGGTAACTGTATCAGTAAATAAAAAGTTAATATTAATCAATTTTTGTATTTAACTTCATTCCCCTTCATTTGGTATAAAAGACCAATAATACACAATTTGCACAATACAATAATTATATATCTATCTTGATGAGTACAAAATGTTTAAAGATGTAATTTGTGATAATAACAGCATAAAGAGGGGAGGAACAGAGCTATCCAGAAGGAAAGTTTTTGCATACTATTGTGATATTATAAGATATACATATATGTTGGTTTCATCCACAGCACATTATCCAACTTTTAGATATTTTTTACAATCTGATAGGTTAAAAAAAAAAAATCACATCTTCCTATAGGTTTCATTGACAAACAGCTCTTTGAAGGAATAAGCAATTTTGTTTTAATGTTGGGGAACTTGAGGTCTCAGATGCAGATACTGGAGCTGACGTGAAGCCCAAGTCAGCCTGACTGGGAAGCCTGTCATCTTCCCCATGGCTGGGTTGCCCTGCCAGGCTCTGCAGATACAAGAAATCCATCGACACCCATGTGGGGTCTGGAATCAGTCTAGTGACTGTTCTCCTGCTCTCAGGGTTGAACCCTCTGGTCCCTCTGCCACAACATCTGTGAGATCCCAGCCTCGCTCAGTCCTGATCCTGCCACGCCACCCGCTGTGGGCACACACGACCCCAGCGATGAGTGTGTGGCAGCTTAACCAGCCTCCTATCAATAGACACTTAGGTTGTTTCCAATCTGCTGTGGTTTGGATGTCCGTCCCCGCCAAATCTCATGTTGAAATGTGATCCCATGTTGGAGGTAAGTCCTGATGGGAGGTGTTTAGGTCCTGGGGGCAAACCTGGCATGAATGGCTTGATGCTGTCCTCACAATAATGACTGAGCTCTTGCTCTGAGTCCATGAGAGATCTGGTAGTTTAAAGATGTGTGGCATCTCCCTGCCTCCCTCGCTCCCGCTCTCAGTACCTGCTCTCCCTTCACCTTCCACCATGACTGGAAGCTTCCTGAGGCCTCATCAGAAGCAGGGCAGATGACTGTGCCATGCTTGTACAGCCTGCAGAACTGTGAGCCAATTAAACCTCTTTCCTTTATAAATTACCCAGTCTCAGATATTTCTTTATAGCAATGCAAGAGCAGCCTAACACACAATCTTTTGCTAATATAAACAATGCTGTAATAAATAACCTCTGAGGGATAAATTCCTAGAAGTGGAGCCCTTGGGCCATGAGTGTGCATCTTTTCCATATGAAAAGCTATTGCTAAAATGTCTTCCACAGAAGTTACACCAATGCACAGTCCCATGAGCAACAGATGAGGCTGCCTCTCTGTCCCTTGGCAACACAGCACATTATCCAACTTTCAGATATTTTTTACAATCTGATAGGTTAAAAAAAAAATCACATCTTCCTATAGGTTTCATTGACAAACAGCTTTTTGAAGGAATAAGCAATTACTCAATGTCTGCTCTAGGTAAATCTTAGATAATCTGATGGATTACAAAAGATATAAAAGAAACGTTCTCAGCTCGCAAGCCCGAAGTCAGGTGTGACTGACGGAATACGCACACGACACCAGTTAGGAACATGAAGCAGCATGTCTGGTCAAAAGGGAGATGGGACGCAGTAGCAAGCACCTCAGGCTGTCTCCATCAACACCTGCTGGGCCTCAGTTTCTTCTTATGTAAAATCGGGCCATGAAATCAGATGAATCCCAAGATCCCTTCCATTTTTGAAATTCTATATTGAATAGAACATAGTCGAACTCATTTTAAATCTGGGTTCTTTGCAAATAACCCATGTTGGCCAGCAGGGTGTGACAACGGCACTGTGTCCCCTCCCTCCTGACTCTGGGCACGAGGCTGCATTCAGTGCTGGAGCTTTACGACACTGCTGCCCTTCCCCCGTCCTAGAACCATAATTTGGTTCCAGACACCACAACAGGCAAGTGTTAGAATGGAAGGTGTAAGAGGAACCTTGTCCAGTAGTGGTGACGAACCCACACTCAACTAGCCTCACTCACACATATTCTTACCTCTGTTCACTGCCCACAATTTGACACGTGGAATCTGGATGGGAAAACAGCGATGCTGAGTGGCCCCAGGCAACTCCTGGCTCTGGCCTCACCAGCACCCATATAACAGGATAAAGGAGGCGCACAGGGCTGATGGGCCCACAGAACCATCTATCTTTAGACCAAAGACAGTGAAGGCACAGGAAGGGATCTTTCGTTAGTTCTACCCTGCATCTCCTATTTCTCAACTTGTAGTAAAAGTATGGATTACTTTCAAGGAATGAGCAGGATGCAGACAGATTAAAAAACAGATTTGCACGTGACCTGACTACGCTGAAAGGCCACTCTGGCATAAAATATTTGAGGTGCTTTGGAGAACAGGAAGTGGAATCTTTGGAAACTTCAGAAGTTCAGTCCCAGGGGCCAAATCTTTGTTTCAGATGCATGGGTCCTTGTGAGAAGTCTGGCTGCTCTGAGCCCCACAACGCTGGAGTCTGTATTTTTCACATTACGATTCCTAAACTCACCTCTCTCCAAAAGCTAGCATTGGCATGAAACAAGCAGCCACAAAAAGGTTTTTCCTCTGGCAGGAACCAAGCTGGGTGCAGGGAAAAGACATTTGCTAAAACAAACTTCTGGTTCCTGAGCACCCCAAACAACTTTTACTTGGTCTAATCATTGCTGGCCAATCTCCCTTGACAGGATGAATTCTTAAATAAACAAATCTGTCTTCAAGCTGCATTTGTTAAAACAGCAGATGGAGATTTAACTGAGCTGAGGAGGAACAGAGCTCTTTATCTCAGTAAGTAATGACAAGCGAGATGAGGGACTGAGGCAGACGTCTCAACCCTCAGGGCCTATTAAGCAGCTTTAGGAAGCATCCAGGAAAACCCGGAGCGACAGCTACATAGGTGGCTGTTTTCCTGAAGAGGTTTTCTGGAGGTTTAGTATTTCCATATTCCTTTAAAGTGGGGAAGGCATGTGGGAAGAGGGACAGGTAGGCAGTAAGGCGAACGGTTCTATTCCCATGGGCCTTGAGCTGGTGCCCAGTAAATCTATATTTTACATAAGATAAGGTGAGTGTCTGACGAGGAGGAAGGACTAAAGAAGTCAGTTCCACAGACATCTCCCAGGTAGGTAGAGAAGGGAGTCTTGTCTTTGCTCTGCACATGGGAAGATAAGCTTGTAATCAACATTATCAGTGTGGAGTTTCAGGAGCCAGACTTAGACTGTAGACCTAAAGTCTCCCCTTTTCCATACATTGGCATGTCCTCATGTATGGGAGGTGAAAACCAAAAATAAAATTCTGAGCCCCCCCAATCATCTGAATCTGAGCCGCCCCAATCATCCCCTCCTCTCAGCCAAGGGCATTCCAAAGTTAACCTAAAGAACCAGTTCAGGCATGATGGGATGGGGGGTTGGACTGTCCCATTATACCCTCCTCTCTTTAGGAGAATTCAGGCCCAACTGATCAGCATTAACATTAAAACAGATCTCAAGACTGACAAAGCCGACTCCTATAGCAATAAGATACCAGATACCAGCTTGACTCTAGTACAGTGTCACAAGACAGATAGCAAGCCCTGGAAGTACTTTATTACACACTACATTGCTTTGCCATATCTTGAAGTAGTCCTGCAAAGCTGTCTCTTGTGGGGAAAATCTACATTCTGAAGAGAATCTCCTTCCTTTTCCAGGCCTTCTTCCTGATCCAGGAGAGAATCAGCTCTGATAAGACACATTTACAATGGATTCTCTCTGAAGCCTGCTACCTGGAGGCTCCCTAAGTATAATGGGAGCCCTGGTCTCCATAACCCCTTTTCTTTGTTGTTTTTTTGTTTTTTGAGATAGAGTCTCACTCTGTTGCCCAGGCTGGAGTGCAGTGGCGCAATCTCAGCTCAAGGCAACCTCCACCTCCCAGGTTCAAGCAATTCTCCTGCCTCAGCCTCCTGAGTAGCTGGGACCACAGGTGCATGCCACCACACCTGCCACACCTGGCTAACTGTTTGTATTTTTAGTAGAGACAGGGTTTCACCATGTTGGCCAGGCTGGTCTTGAACTCCTGGCCTCAGGTGATCTGCCCACCTTGGCCTCCCAAAGTGCTGGGATTACAGGCGTGAGCCACCTGTGTGCCTGGCCCCACAGCCCCTTATCTTAACCTAGACATTCCCTTCCATTGATTCTCTGTTTTTAGACAATAACTTAACTTTTTCAACCAATTGCCAATTGGAACATCTTTGAATCTACCTATGACCTGGAAGCCCCCACCCTACCGCTTTGAATTGTCCCACCTTTCTGGATGGACCAATGTACATTTTACATACACTGATTGATGTTTTATGTCTCCCTAAAACGTATAAAACCAGCCTCTCACCTGACCGCCTTGGGCACATGTTCTTGGGATCTCCTGAGGCTCTTGTATTTGGCTCAGAATAAATCTCTTCAAGTATTTTTCAGAGTTTGACTCTTTTTAACAACAGAGACCAGCAAAGAATTGACCAGTGAAAAATCTGTGGGGGCAGACCTTTACAGATACCCGAGGTCCGTGACCTTTCCTTAGTAATAGTTGTTCATTTGGAAACAACACCTCACATGACTCAGCCTCTGGGCTTAACCTTCCCTTTTGCATAAGAAGTTTTGGAGTCCTGAGATTTCTAATTGGCCTTTAAAAACTAAAAATAAAATCTTAAGCCCCCACTCAGTGAACCAAGGGGACTCCAGAAAAAACTTAAAAACTGAATTTCCAGCCATGATGGGAAAGTCAGACATTATATCTGGCTCCTTTTGGAGTTCAGGCACAACTGACCAGCATTAATGTTAAACAACAGATCCTAAGACTGACAGAACAGACCTTCTGTGACAAGAAGATATCAAGTTATAAACAGGACGCAAGGCCATGCCAGACAAAGTTTACGTCATGCACCCCTGCAGGTCGCCCTGACCCCATGTCCTAGGTAACGACTTTCTTAATTCCAGCTTTCCCTTCTGCTGAGTCCAAAACTTTAGACAATGCTTCACTCCTTTAACCAACGGCAAATTAAAGAATCTCTAAATCCACTCATGACCTGCAAGCCCCCCACTTCAAGATATATCCCACCTTTTGGGGCCAAACTAATGTCTGGCCTCCACATACTGACGTATGACTTTGCCTGTGACTTTTGCTTCCCTAAAATGTGTAAGACAGAGTCGTGCCCTAACTGCCTCGGGACCACTTATCAAGGCTTCCTGGGTTTGTGTTTTCCCCAGGCCACGGTCAATCGTATTGGTTCAGAATAAACCTCCTTAAGACATTTTACAGTTTGGGTTTTCCATTAACACCTTCACAGCATAAACTTGAGTTTTTAAATTTGAGCAGGTACAGCAGGTTTCCCCCAGGTGGATTCTGACTGAACAGTTTATGAGTCATTTCTCTATCCCTGTTATTCAATCCAAGCTTTCCTGGGTAAGTGCTTTCTTACCTGCCTGTGCCCCTCAATCAGAACATCAGAGTCAGAAGGTACTCAGAACTAAGAAAAATTTAACCCAAAAAAGATCTAGAATAAAATGCAGCTTTTGCTTCACCCCTAAAAGAGTGGGAAATTTGACTACATAAAAGTCAAAATTTCTAAATAGGAAAAAATAAAATCAGAAGATAAATGACAAATGAGAAGATAATTTTAATGTAAATCACAGGCCAAAGGTTAATCCCCTTAATAAAGAGCTCCTAAAATCAGTACTGAAACAACTTACCCTGCCCCCACCCTCCAAAAGCAAAGGATCTAGATTATAAAGAGGGAAAAACAAACGGCTCTTGAACATGTGGAGAGCTGCTCCACTGTGCTCATCGGGAGAGATACCAAGCCCACTGAGAGAGAGGACTTTTCGCCTGTCAGACTGTGCCTCGGGTCGACTGGGCTGCTGTGACAAGGCACCGTGGCCGGGTGGCTGAAACAGAACGTATTTCCCTCTGTTCCAGAGCCTGGAACTCCCAGATGAGGCGTCTCATCAAGAAGCAGGCATGGCTTCTTCTTTGACCTCTCCTCGGCTTCCAGATGTCTCCCCTGCATGTGCCTGTGTCCTCATCTCTTCTCATAAGGACACCAGTCGTACAGAACCAGGGCCACCCTTATGGCCTCATGTGATACTGTGGTGTAGTAAGAAGTGTATGTTTAGTCTTGGTTCTAAATTCCTGATATACAGCTCCCAAAACCCTCGGAATTTCCTGACTAATATGGGTGAGAGGGGCATCTTCTGTTATTCATAATAAGCCCCTTTCAACTACACCAGTGTTTATACTACTGCAGCGACTCTAGGAGGAAACAGCTGGTTACCAGATGGACCAACACTGGGATTAGGATAATCCCACCCGCAGCCTCCAGGGTGGGCGGGGCTGCAGCTAAACCCCATCCGCCTCTTCATCTGCTATTCATCCACATTCTTGGTCACAGCTTCATAACAAACCGGTAAACATTTGTAAATGTTTCCTTGAGCTTTGCAAGCCACCCAATCAGATGATCAATCCCCAGAGATGGTCTTGGGGACTCCTGATTTAAAGTCAGTCATTCAGATGCACAGGTCACAACCTGGGACTTGTGACTGGCTTCTGAACTGGGGGAAGCCAAATGGAACTGAGCCCTTAACCTATGGGGTCTGTACTAACTCCAGGTAGTGTAGAACTGGGTTACATTCTAGGACATCCAGTGGGCTCTGAAGAGAACTGGAGAACTGCGTGGTGTGGAAAGACCACACGTTTGGTGTTAGAAGTGTTCTGTTGAGTAGAGAAACCATGTTTTCCATTTTACTTTTCACTCGATTACCTCTTTAAAGAACGTGTCTCCAAATACAATCACATTCTGAGGTACTGGAGGTTAGGGCCTCATACACACTGATGGGAAATAAACCGGGGCAACCTCTACGGACAGCAACTTGTCAGCATCAAAATTTTAACGTGCATTTCACAAAAGAAGATGCATTAATGGGCAATAAGTGCACAGAAAGATGCTCAATAGTATAAGTCATTAGGGAAATGCAAATCAAACTAATGAGATAATGCTGCACACTGCCTGGGATAGCTATGCTCCTGGGATCGACTGGGCAGATGCACTGCAATGCTGGTCTTCCCCAAGGTTCCTGCCCTGTCCCTCCTTGCCATGGGGGCACATTTAAGGAGGGCCACTGCCACTCACGCCAGTCTAGTGCAGCTTGGTCTGGGGAGTTCTGCTGCACTCCTGGGCAGCTGTGTGGCCTGAGTCAAGCTGCTTATGCTTTCTGGGCCTGAGCTTTCTGAGATACCAAATGAGGAAGCCAAACCTGACCCCAGGCCCCTTTGTGCTCCAAAATTCTCATTCTCTTGGGCCCAGCACAATGCCTCCTGGGCTCCCCTCACCGCTGAGCTCCACGAGTCCTGAGGGGGAAATCAGAGGACACCAAGCAGCCTGGTCTTGAACAGGGTGTTCTGGAGATGGCCATTACCTGAGCATGCCAGATTATGGGCTGGCCCTGGGCACCCACGGCCACAGCTCCCACACCCAGCCTCACCCAGGCCTGACCCCAGCACCATGGCCACAGCTCCCACACCCAGCCTCACCCAGGCCTGACCCCAGCACCATGGCCACAGCTCCCACACCCAGCCTCACCCAGGGCTGACCCCAGCACCATGGCCACAGCTCCCACACCCAGCCTCACCCAGGCCTGACCCCGAGCACCCACGGCCACAGCTCCCACACCCAGCCTCACCCAGGGCTGACCCCAGCACCCACGGCCACAGCTCCCACACCCAGCCTCACCCAGGGCTGACCCCAGCACCATGGCCACAGCTCCCACACCCAGCCTCACCCAGGCCTGACCCCGAGCACCCACGGCCACAGCTCCCACACCCAGCCTCACCCAGGGCTGACCCCAGCACCCACGGCCACAGCTCCCACACCCAGCCTCACCCAGGGCTGACCCCAGCACCATGGCCACAGCTCCCACACCCAGCCTCACCCAGGCCTGACCCCAGCACGATGGCCACAGCTCCCACACCCAGCCTCACCCAGGCCTGACCCCAGCACCATGGCCACAGCTCCCACACCCAGCCTCACCCAGGCCTGACCCCGAGCACCCACGGCCACAGCTCCCACACCCAGCCTCACCCAGGGCTGACCCCAGCACCATGGCCACAGCTCCCACACCCAGCCTCATCCAGAATCCAAGCTCGCCCTGGACACTGTCTCTTTGGCCATTGCTCAGCATGGACCTGGCTCTTAATGAACCCTCCATCGAGGTCTGCTGAGTCTCAATTCCTCTCTCCCTCTCCTGCTCTGTGCTAGGAAAAAGGCAATGTGAGTTTTTCTTTTACATCCAAACAAAAGCTGGCCGCTCATCATGCATGAGTGGAAGCAAATCAGTTTCATGGCCTGAGGTCGTGCAGCACACGGTGAGCAGGTAAGCAACCTTAGCGGGGAAGCCCACTCGGACCTCGGAGTCCCAGCACGCCCATTCAGCCGTCTGGGCCACTCTTTCCAACCAACTCCACAATGTCCCTAACATGTTTTTTAAAAAATGTTTCCACACAGGAAAAGTCAAAAGTTAGGAAAATTGCAGAACTCCAGCTATAATATTTACAAGGTTCTAGCTAAGCTTGCCATACACATGTCTGCCAACATGCTTCTAAAAGAGGAAAACTTTTAGAGCCAAAAGAATGAAATAAAGTGGATCAGAAGTAAATTCAACACTGACAGGGCAGTGAAAAGAACACATGAAACACTTGGCATCTATTTATCAAAAGGAATTTGTCTCTCCAAACACTGGCTCACATCATGTTTACTTAAAGAAAAAAGGGGGTGGATACAGTGGCTCATGCCTGTAATCCCAGGACTTTGGGACGCTGTGGTAGGAAGATCACTTGAGGCCAGGAGTTCAGGAACAGCCTGAGCAACATAGTGAGACTGTCTAGAAAACAGAAAAATTAGCCGGGCATGGTGGCACGCGCCTGTATTCCCACCTACTTGGGAGGCTGAGATGGGAGGACCACTTGAGCCTGAGAGGTTAAGGCTGTGGTGACCTGTGACTGTACCACTGCATGATGAAGGGGGCCTGCCCCTCCACACCTGTGAGTATTTCTTGCAAGGTGGAGACGAGAGACTGAGAAAAGAAATAAGACACAGAGGAAAAGTGGGTCCAGGGACCAGCACTCAGCAAGCGAGGACCTGCACCGGCACTGGTCTCTGAGTTCCCTCAGTATTTATTGATCACTATCTCTACTATCTCAGCGAGGGGGATGTGGCAGGACTATAGGGAGAGGGTCAGCAGGAAAACATGTGAGCAAAGGACTGTGTGTCACAAATAAGTTTAAGGAAAGGTGCTGCGCCTGGATGTGCACATAGGCCAGATTTGTGTTTGACTTTATACAAACATCTCAGTGCAGTAAAGAGCAGTACTGCTGCCAGCATGTCTCACCTCCAACCATAAGGCGGTTTTTTCCTATCTCAGTAAATAGAATGTATGATTGGATTTTATACTAGACATTCCATTCCCAGGGACGAGCAGGAGACAGATACCTTCCTCTTATCTCAACTGCAAAGAGGCCTTCCTCTTTCACTAATCCTCCTCAGCACAGACCCTTTACGGGTGTCGGGCTGGGGAACGGTAAGTTCTTTCCCTTCCCACAAGGCCGTATCTCAGGTTTTCTCAGTGTGGGGAAACCTTGGACAATACCCAGGCTTTCTTGGGCAGAGGTCCCTGCAGCCTTCCACAGTGCATTGTGTCCCTGGGTACTTGAGAATGGAGAATGGCGATGACTTTTACAAAGCATACTGCCTGCAAACACATTTTTAACAAAGCACATCCTGCACAGCCCTAAATCCATTAAACCTGGAGTCAATACAGCACATGTTTCTGCGAGCACAGGGTTGGGGCTAGGGTTACAGATTAACAGCATCTCAAGGCAGAAGAGTTTTTCTTAGTTCAGATCAAAACAGAGTTTCTTATGTCTTCCTTTTTCTACACAGACACAGTAACAGTCTGATCTCTCTTTCTTTCCCCCACACATTCCAGCCTGGGCAACAAGGGCGAGACTCTGTCTCAAATAAATTTTTAAAAAAAGAAAAGAAAGAAAGAAAAGAAATATGAAACTGCCCCTAACAGATGTAGAAAAAAGAAGGTAGGGTGTTCAACAAAAATGGTCACTGAGGCAAGTGTCTTGATCAGCAGAGGTTTATTAAGCCAAGTCTGAGGACTCACCCAGGAAAAACACAAGCCAGTGAAGCATCTGTGACCTGTGCTTTTCCAAAGAGGATGCTGGGAACTTAGTGAGCGTGTGAGGTGGGGGCAGGCAGGAGGGAAACAAGGGCGGGGGCAGGGAGGCAAATGGTTATTCTTATGAGGCTCTAACAACTGCTCAGCACCTGTATGTTTTATATCAGATAAGGTAAATGTTTGAAAAGAGGGAACGGAGGAGAGTCAAGCAGGAAGAGTGACTGATCCTGTCTTGTGCGTGTTCTGCAGTTGGGAAGGAAGCTTGTCATCAACATTGTCAGTGTGAGATTTAACAGAACTCAGTTTGAGGAGTTAAACTTCGCTTGTGGACCCAAGGTGACAATTGGCATGTACTGGTTTTATAGGAGATATGTATCCTGAAAGGTTCAGGAGCTAGCAAAAATGTCCTTGTAAGCAATTTGTGAGGGAGGCCATCAGGAGGTACACGCCCTTTTGCCATCCTGGGACCTGGCTTATGTCTAACACTATGACCCAGGGTTGTGAAGTGACAGTTCTGTTTAGGGAAAAAGAATGGCAGCTGCATGACTCCATTCCCAGGCTTAACTCTCCCTTTGGCATAACTAGTCGGTGGGGTGGAGATGGGGAGGTACCAAAATTTCATTTTCTTTTACAGAAGCTGTTTCCCTCAAACCTTTTACCATTTTTGTTCTTCCAACTCAAGTTAAAAATCTACTAAAAGAGCTAGGCATGGTGGTGTGTGGCTGTAATCCCAGCTACATGGGAGGCTAAGGTGGGAAGACCATTTGAGCCCAGGAGTTCAAGACTAGCCTGAGCAACATAGCCAGACCCTCTCCACCACCAAAAGAACCCCGATAAACTAACCATATAAATAGGTTAAACCACTTGTCTAAAAGAGCTGTGAAAGAAAAAAATAAATCTACTAAAAAAAAAAAAAAAAAAAAAAAGTAACCTAATCCTCTGGATTTGTAAGGCCAATTGCATGTTTATCCTATTAATCAAACAGTGAAGTGGATTCCAGAGCTTTTGTTCCAAGCCATGCTGGCACTGTACAGACAGAGGCATGCTTGCCCACCCTTCTGTCTAAATCACGGAGGGGCCACAAGCCACCAGCATTTGGTCAGGCCCTCAAATCTGAAGTCAACTCAGTCAGGTCTAGACACACCCCCTTGCAAGACTGAGAGGTCCTGGAAAGAACCACATCCCGGGCTACATCCAAGAGAGAAAAACAGAGGTGCTGAGCAGGGACAGGAGAAGAAAGGAGACACAGAAAGTAATTCAGAGTAGCTCCAGGTGGCTCTTACAGCTTGGAGGACAAGTTTGGGAAGAGCTGAGCCTATCTGCGAAGGTCAGTAAACACACCGGGTTACTCAGGCCTCTCTGGAGAATCGGGGTCTGGCTAGAGTCAAAGAAAGGCTGAGTGAGACACCCAGGGAAAGCGCTGGTCTGGTGAAACACTCATGGAGCGGGGGTCTCAGCTCACCTTTTGCATCCCCACACAAGGGCACTGGTGCAGAGGCCTTGCTCACTGTGGCCCTCCACTCCAGACCCCACTATGCCTGGGCGTTATTTCTCACCCTTGTTGGGTTTTGTTTTTTTTTTTTTTTTTTTTTTTGGAGATGGGGTCTTGCTATGTGGCCCAGACTGCTATTCACAGGTGCGATCATAGCTCAATGCAGCCTCACACTCCTGTGCTCATGATCCTCCCACCTCAGCTGCCCAAGTAGGTGGGACTACAGGTACCTGCCACCATGTGCAGCTTACTGGAATCATAATTGGCCTCAGACACACTGTTACAAAAGAAATGTGTGATCTAAGGCAAAGGTTGGGAAGCTCGGTGGCTCATGCCTGTAACTGCAGCACTTTGGGACGTGGAGGTGGGCAGACTGCTTGAGCTCAGGAGTTTGAGACCAGCCTGAGCAACATGGTGAAACCCCATCTCTACCAAAAATACAAAAAACAATTAGACAGGTGTGGTGGCACATGCCTGTGGTCCCAGCTACCCGGGAGGCTGAGGTGGGAGAATTAAATGAGCCCAGAAAATGGGGTTGCAGTGATTTGAGACTCCAGCCTGGGTGACAGCATGAGACCCTGCCTCAAAAAAAAAAAAAAAAAAAAAAAAAAAGAAAACGAAAACAAAAACAAAAATCCAAAGGTTGGGGAAATGGTATTTTAAACAGAGCCACTCCCTGGTCCCCGCCAGTGCTGAGGACACACACAATACTGGCCCCGGTGTTTCCACTTCTCTAACCAATGGCTTGTGGGCCACATTGAGAAAGATACTTTCTGATTTTCTTTAACATTAAAAACAATTTTAAGAAAAATAATTATCATTCCCATGGAAAAGGTATTTTCCTCCAATGTGTAACACAGATGCATAGTAGGCTGAAATAAATACAGTTAGGTTAGCATGAACACGTGTCACAAGTAAAGCCCAAATAAAATCTCATTCCTTTAAACAAGCACACAATTACATGAACTTGAGTCGAAAAAGAGTGTCCTTCACGTGTCTTTCTCCCCAGGGAAGCTAAAGAGGAAGGAAAGAGCATCTCAGGTCAACAGGCACGATGGGAAGAGGTTCTGAAACAGTGGCCCATGGAGGTGACCCCGTTTCCTGCTCCCTGATCACTCTGCCCCACTCGGGCAGCAGGAGGATATTCTGCACTTGCTGCCTCCAGGAGGGAGACAGAGCAGAACAACACAAACTGGGAGGTTCTTCTTGGTGTCTGAGGTTCAGACGCTCAGTTCCCAGACAGCAGCCAACAGTTACAAATAATAAACATGCAAGCCTTCCAGGCAGCTATGGCTGGGCCTGGCAGGCAGGGCACGGATCAGGGCAGAAGGACAAGGCCTTCTAACCTAACCTGCAGGTAGATGTGGGGGAAGTGAGAGTGAATTCACTCTTTCAGGCAACATTTAGGAAGGGGCAGGAGCCCAGCCAAGGAAGGGCAGCGAGGTGTGTACAGGCAACAAGCAGCAGAAGCTAAACAAGGAGCCACACAGCAGGAGTGCTGCACTCTGCAAAGCACGGGGTCAGGAGAAAGGTCTGTGTACAGGGGACCCATGGGAACCAAGGCCCAAAGACAGAGAAGGACAGCCCAGTGAGTGCCAGAGTGGAAAGAACATGGAACACCTGCCAGGTAGAGACATAGCCCTGGGTGACCTCTGGATGGATAAAAATGAACTTTCTGCCACCTGGAAGGGTATGGGCTCATGGAGGAGAACACAGTGCATCTCAGACAACAGAATGGCAATCTGCACACTGGAGTTTCAGGATCACAATTTATACAACACCTATGGCTCTAGCCAGGCATGGTGACTCACGCCTGTAATCCCAGCACTTTGGGAGGCCAGAGTGGGTGGACTGCTTGAGACCAGGAGTTCAAGACCAGCCTGAGAAACACAGTGAGACTCCCATTCTTTACAAAAAAAAAAAAAAAAAAAAAATTAGCTAGGTGTGGCGATGGGGGTCTGTAGTCCTAGCTATTCAGGAGGCTGAGGCAGGAGGATCACTTGGGCCCAGGAGGTCAAGGCTGAAGTAAGCTGTGATTGCACCTTTGCACTCCAGCTTGGGGGATAAAGCAAAACCATCTTAAAAACAAACAAACAACCTGTGTCTGGTAACTGCAGCATCAGGGACCCTGGGGAGCCCGCTTTGGCAGTATGTGCCACTCAGGTCTTTCATTCATATCATCATAGCTCCATAGGCCTGAATATCTTCATTGTGTGCCAATATATTTAAAACTAGAAAATATATGTGCCCTGGGATGATATTTTTTTTCCTCTACAGAGCAATGGCCATCAGCACCCCTGTAACAACCTGAGTCGAGATCACAGGCTGAGATGAATACAAACAGTGTTTGGTTTCTGAGAAGGCCAGTTTGCTTCCAGTTCACTCCTGTTCCTAGGGAATAATCTTCCTCATGGTCCTGACCCAAAATGTAGGCAGTCTATCAGGCGTCTACCTTGGTGGGGCCTGGACATCAACTTGTGTCTACCCAACCCTGTGACACCGTCAGATGTGACTCTCAGGCACCTCTTCCGGAATGTACAGACAGGCCCCACAGCAGAGCCGCCCATGCCACACACACCTGCCGAGGCTCCTACCTCTTCCTACTCGCTATTTTGATGGATATAGCCAAATTGCTCTCCATAGAGGCTGTATCTATTTACACAATACATCATGGATAATGTTCCAGGTAGATAAATGAGAATTGTAACACATTTACTCTAAGTAAAATTTGTACTGAAAAATAAATATTCAAAAGTAAATGTACACAAATCATGAGCATATGGCTCAAAGAATACTTACAAAGAGAACACACTCATGTAACTACCATTCAGAACAAGAAAGACACATCAGGCCAGATGTGGTGGCTTCTGCCTGCAATCCCAGCACTTTGGGAGGCCAAGGTAGGAGGATCGCTTGAGTCCAGGAGTTTGAGACCAGCCTGGGCAACACAGTGAGGCCTCCGTCTCTATTTTCCCTGTTGCCCAGGCTGGTGTGCAATGGTGCAATCTCGGCTCACTACAACTTCCACCTCCCGGTTTCAAGCGATTCTCCTGCCTCAGCCTCCCAAGTAGGTAAGATTACAGGCATGCGCCACCACACTTGGGTAATTTTTGTATTTTTAGTAGAGACGGGGTTTCACCATGTTGGCCAGGCTGGTCTCGAACTCCTGACCTCAGGTGTTCCACCCACCTCGGCCTCCCAAAGTGCTGGGATTATAGGCATGAGACACCATGTCCAGCTTATTTTCAATTAAAAACAAAACAAAACAAAAACAGGCTGGACATGGTCCCTCATGCCTATAATCCCAACACTTTGGGATGCCAAGGCAAGGGGATTACTTGAGCCCAGAAGTTCAAGACCACCTTGGGCAAACATAGTGAGACTTCATTTCTACCAAAAAGCAAAAAATTAGCCAAGCGAGGTGGCAGATGCTTGTAGTACCAGATATTCAGGAGGGTGAGGTGGGAGGACTGCTTGGGCCTAGCAGGTCAAGGCTACAGCGAGCCATGATTATGCCACTGCACTCCAGCCTGGGTGACAGAGCAAGACCCTGTCTCCAAGACCCTGTCTCAAAAAAAAAAAAAAAAAGTTTCATGTAACACAAAAAACTTTTATCTATTTAAAATCAAGGCCAGGTACAGTGGATCATGCCTGTAATCCTAGCACTTTGTGAAGCCAAAGTGGGAGGATCACTTGAGCCTACGAGTTTGAGACCAGCCTGGGCAATATAATGAAACCCTGTCTCTAAAGAAAAATACCAAAATTAGCCAGGCATGGTCGTGTGCAACTGTATTCCCAGCTACTTGGGAGACTGAGGTGGGAGGATCACTTGAGTCTGGGAGGTCAAGGTTGCAGTGAGCTATGATCATGCCACTGTACTCCAGTCTAGGCGACAGGGTGAGATTCTGTCTCTAAATAAATTAATTAGTAATTAAATAAAAAAAATTAGACAGGCATGGTGGTATGTGCCTATGATCCCAACTACTCAGGAGGTTGAGGTGGGAGGATCACTTGGGCCTAGGAGATCGAGGCTGCAGGGAGCTGAGATCGCACTTCAGCCTGGGTGATGGCGAGACTCTGTCTCATGCATGGATACATATACAAGGGCCAATAATCCTACCAAACTGACCTTTCCCCAAATACAAATGATAAACTTTGGATATAATACAGAACACAACTATTAAGGGCAGACACCTGAGAGCAACCCAAAACAGGAGGACTCTGGAAGGGAGCTATGGGCACCAGGGGAGTTTCCCACCTCCACAGCTCCCACTCGCAGCTGGAAGGAAGTGGGGAGTGATTGCTAACGGGTACAAGGTTTCTTTTGGGTGTGATGAAACTGTGTTGCACAACTCTGTGCGTGTATTTTATTGTACACTGAACTGCATACTTTAAACAGGTGAATTATATGGTATTTGAATTATATCTCAATTAAAGCCATTATTTTTGAAAAGTGGCTATAACCTCTACCATGCATACTGTAAACAAGCATACTGGAGAGATCATATTAATAGACTCCAAGAGGTACAGTATTGGTCAGGTGTGGTGGCTCACACCTGTAATCCTAGCACTTTGGGAGGCTGAGGCGGGCAGATCACTTGAGGCCAAGGGTTCGAGACCAGCCTGGCCGACATGGTGAAACCCTGTCTCTACTAAAAATACAAAAAAAAAAAAAAAAAAAAAAAAGGAGCCAGGTATGGTGGCATGTGTCTGTAATCACAGCTACTCGGGAGGCTGAAGCATAAGAATCACTTGAAGACAAGAGGCGGAGGCTGCAGTAAGCCGAGATCATGCCATTACACTATAACCTGGGTGAAAGAGCAAGACTCTATCCCAAAAACAAACAAAAAACAAAGATAAACTTGCTGAGTAGAATAGGCAGTAATTAAGCCTTCATTTATTTATTTATTTATTTGTTTTCAGACGGAGTCTTGCTCTGTAGCCCAGGCCGGAGTGCAGTGGTGTGATCTCAGCTCACTGCCACCTCTGTCTCCTGGATTCAAGTGATTCTCCTGCCTCAGCCTCCCAAGTAGCTGGGATGACACACACCCACCACCACATCGGCTAATTTTTTGTATTTTCAGTAGAGACGGGGTTTCGCCATGTTGGCCAGGCTAGTCTCAAACTCCTGACCTTAGGTGATTCGCCCACCTCAGCCTCCCAAAGTGCTGGCATGAGCCATCGCACCTGGCCCAACCCTTCATTTAATAATAATTTATTTAATCTCCTTGGAACTTATAATGATTTTTCAAATGGTCTTGTCTTCCCAATGAAACTGACCAAGGTAATTTGCAATGATGCCTTTTTCCTTCTTGACCAAATTTTCTGAGTATGAAGACTCATTCAAATACATTCCATTGTCCTCAACGTGCAGTCAGGTTGCTCCTTGCTCTTACGTTTTAATATTCTTACTCCCCAGCACCAAGGGACAAGAGGTCCTGGTTCCCTTCAGATTGTGTTTAGGCCAAGAGCAAGTAGGCAGGCAGAGGCACAGAGTATCTGAGAATAGGTATATTCTGAGAACTGCAAACACAGAGCAGTAAAAAGCAGAGATGGCCTGTCCCATTTCATACCCACAGCAACAGACACTTGCAGATTCAACTGTTCATTTCCCAATATCAAGCTGCAGAAGCGAGACACACGCTTGCACCTCCTGCTTTTCCCAGCCAGGTTGCTTTGCTTCCAAGATCTTGTGATATTCTCCAGAGTTTCACATGTTTTGTAACACTTTACTTTTCAGCAGTTACCTGTGAGCTTCAGTCTCAAGAGACTTACTTGCACAACTTTGCTCAACCTATGTGATTATCACGTGATGACCTGCACAGAGCCTAAAAATAGGGCCACGTAAGGTAAGGTATCTGCTCACCCAGAAAGCCTCCTTCCTGTAAATGAAGCCGTCATTGGCTTGGGATGAGGCAGTGTGCTCAGCTGGAGGAACAGAGGAAGGCCTTTTTCTTTTTTCTTTGAGATGGAGTCTCACTCTGTCGCCAGGCTGGAGTGCAGTGGTGTGATCTCGGCTCACTGCAACCTCCACCTCCCGGGTTCAAGTGATTCTCCTGCCCCAGCCTCCCAAATAGCTGGGACTGCAGGTGTGTGCCACCACACCCAGCTACGATGAAAGACAAGGAAGGAGGCAGGATCTGAGGGCTCTGAGAAGTAAATGACAACAACAACAACAAAGACAGTAAAAATATCTTTCACAAATTAAGGTGAAAGAAAGACATTCTCAGATGAAGAAAAACCAAGAAAATTTGCCACCAACAGACCTGTTCTAAAAGAAACGCTAAACAAAGATCTTCACATAGAAGGGAAGTAATACCAGAGGGAAAACTGGAGTTTCAGGAATAAAGGAACAGCACCAGAAATGACAAAGAGCAGGCCAGGCATGGTGGCTCAAGCCTGTAATTCCAGCACTTTGGGAGGCTGAAGCAGGTGGATCACGAGGTCAGGAGATCGAGACTATCCTGGCTAACACAGTGAAATCCCATCTCTACTAAAAATACAAAAAATTAGCCCGGCGTGGTAGCAGGCACCTGTAGTCCCAGCTACTTGGGAGGCTGAGGCAGGAGAATGGCCTGAACCTGGGAGGCGGAGCTTGAAGTGAGCCGAGATGGCGCCACTGCACCCCAGACTCGGTGATAGAGCAAGACTCCATCTCAAAATGACAAAGAGCTATATAAATAGACTATTTTCCTCTTCTTATGCTAGCTGAAGGCAAAATTTGTAACACTGAAGCAATTTTCAACACACACAGATCTACAACATAATGTGGTGGGTAAAGGAACTTGTATGGTAGTATGGTTTCTACATTCCACTTCAAGTGGCACAATATTATTTCTAAGTAAACAAAGTTAAATATGAATACTATAATCCCTGCAGTCACCACTAAAATACCTATACAAAGATATATAGTCTAAACCTCAATAAACTGATTAAATGGAATACCGAGAAACATTCAAGAAATCCCAGAAAGAGAGAGAAATAAAACCTAATGAACAAAAAGAAAATAACAAAATGATACATCTATATTCAAACATATTAATAGTTACATTAAGTATAAATGGTCTAAACACACCAATTAAAGAGAAGGACTATCAGATTGAATGTTCTTTAAAACAGACCCAAATATATGCTACCTACAAGAAATCTTCTTCAAATACAAGTAGAAGGATGGAGAAAATATACCACGCAAATAATATTTTTTAATGTGAGATAGCCATATTAATAGGAAAAGAGAGCAACTATGGAGTAAAGAAAATTACCAGAAATAAAGCACGACATTAAATAATGATTTTTATAAGTCCATTTGCCAAGAAGACACAGAAATCCTAAATGTATACTTGTCCTTAGTGTCAAGAAATGAAAAAAGAGAAGAAGGAGAAGAAGAAACAAATAATTAGACCAACAAAATACATAAAGCAAAAATGGACAGAACTGGCTGGGTGTGGTGGCTCACGCCTGTAATTCCAGCTCTTTGGGAGACCAAGGCAAGAGGATTGCTTGAACCCAGGAGAACAATCTGGGCAACAAAGCAAGACCTCATCTCTACAAAAAAATCAAAATATTAGCCTGTCATGGTAGCTGGGTATGGTGGCATATACCTGTGGTCTCAGCTACTTGGGAGGCTGAGGTGGCTTTTCCTTCTTCTTTTTTTTGGAGACAGAGTCTTGCTCTGTCACCCAGGCTGGAGTGCAGCTGTGCAATATCAGCTCACTGCAACCTCTGCCTCCTAGGTTCAAGCAATTCTCCTGCCTCAGCCTCCCAAGTAGCTGAGATTACAGGTGCATGCTACCACGCCCAGCTAATTAATTTTTTTTTTTTTTTTTTTTTTTTTTTCGGAGACAGAGTTTTGCTCTTTTTGCCCAGGCTGGAGTGCAATGGCACGATCTCAGCTCACTGCAACCTCTGCCTCCTGGGTTCAACCCATTCTCCTGCCTCAGCCTCCTGTGTAGCTGAGATTACAGGTACTTGCCACCAGGCCCAACTAATTTTTGTATTTTTAGTAGAGACAGGGTTTCACCATGTTGGTCAGGCTGGTCTTGTGTCCTGACCTCAGGTGATCTGTCCGCCTCAGCCTCCCAAAGTGCAGGGATTACAGGCGTGAGCCACTGCACCTGTCCAATTTTTGTATTTTTAGTAGACATGGGGTTTCACCATGTCGGCCAGGCTGGTCTTGAACTCCTGACCTCAAGTGACCCACCCGCCTCAGCCTCCCAAAGTTCTGCGATTACAGGTGTAAGCCACTGCCCCATTTCTGTTCTAACATGTAAAGAACTTGAAAGGTGCCATTTAAGTCTTCCTCACAATTAAAAAAAAAAAAAAAAGAGCTGAATGAAATAAAACTTCTCATATCCATCAGAGAATGAGGTCACAAGGTAAACTCCTACCTAAAAACTGAAGAGATAGCGGGCAAATACAGAGATCACAGTTTTACTGAAGCAAAAGCCAGGTAAGCCATAATTGGTAGAAAGACATGGCAATTGATGATTGCTGGAAGCTGATTATAGACAAGTATGAGTTCAAAAATCCTGAGGCCCAATCTTTCAGAGTAGGGGCAGGAAGTGACATACTTTCATAAGTTTTGTTATATCTTCAAAAGCCTCACCAGATGCTCATGATGAAGACTGGAGGAAAAAATAAATCCCCCACTCTTGGGACAAGGGGAGAGAAAAAAAAAATAACCATTTTGAAATGCACTCAAAGAAAAGTAATCATTTTGAAAAATGCCCAGAACATTCTGTTTTCCATAACAAAGGCCTTCCATCAAGGAAAACTACTTTATCAGAACCTAGTCTGGCCAAGGGAAAGGAAACCTTGAAAAATGAAACCTCCAGTAGCTTTCTGGATAACTTAATGGGGTGGGTGGGTCAGGGGAGGAAGACAGAAAGAGGGAAGAGGAGGAGGAGGGAGAGGGAAGAGAGGCAGGGAGGGAGGGAGGAAGACAGGCAGGGAGGCAAAGAAACTTCTAAAGTTCACAGTCCAGGGACTCAGATTTACTAAAAACCTGAGACTGAATCATAGGATTACAGGACATTTTCCTTCCCCAATACCTTACCACCACATCAACAGGGCTGTAGTATAATCACATGAATTACAATGGAGGGGCAAGATAAAGACTCCACTTGTAATGGTTAATTTTAGGTGTCAACTTGACTGAATTAAGAAATATCCAGAAACCCGCTAGAGCATTATTTTTGGGTGTGTCTGTGAAGGTGTTTCCAGGGCAGATTAGCAAGGGAGTCTGAGTGGACTAGGTGGGGAAGACTTACCCTCAACGTGGGCAGGCACCGTCTAATCTGCTGGGGGCCTAGAGAGAACAAAAATAGAGAAAAGGCAAAGCTATCTATTGAGCTGCCGTGCACTCTTCGTCTCCTGCCCTGGGACAACAACTCCAGACTCCCAGCATTTGGACTCCAGGACTTACACTGGTGGCCCCCCGAGGCTCTCCGAGCTTTGGCTTCAAATTGAGTTACACCATTGGTTTCCCTGGCTCTGAGGCCTTCAGACCTGGCCTCAGCCATGCTATTAGCATCCTCGGACCTCCGGCTGGCAGCCAGCTGGGCACTGGACGTCTCAGCCTCCATAGTCACATGAGCCAGTTCTCCTAACACATCCCTTCTCACACACCTATTATCCATAGATACACAGACAGATACCCTGTTGGTCTGTCTGGAGAACCCTCATACACCACTTAAGAGGGAGTTTCTAGAAAAACCCAAAGACAGTTGGGAAACAAAAATGGACACAGGAGGAATGTGAAGCCTCTGCCAGCTACAGCTACAGCAAACATTAAACACGGCCTAACTGCCCGCCAGAGAAACACAAAACCTCACACTAAAGATCCATTTACTTAAGTTCCTATAGCCCAATCAATATATCATGTCCAGCTTTCAACAAACAATTATAAGATATATTAAAGTCAAGGAAAAAAAAGTCTGAATACACAAGGCAAGCATCAGAACCCACCTCAGATCTGACAAAGATTTTGCAATTATCAGACTGAGACTTTCAGATAACTATGATTAACATTCTAGGGGCTGTAATGGGAAAAAGTGGACAACATACAAAAAGATGAGTAAGGTTCATAAAAATATGCAAACTCTGAGAAAGAATCAGAAGAAAATGCTAGAGATCAAAAACATTGTAACAGGCCTGGCATGGTAGCTCATGCCTGTAATCCCAGTGCTTTGGGAGGCCCAAGGCAGGAGGCTTGCTGGAGCCCAGGAGTTTGAGGCTGCAGTGAGCTATTATTATACCACTGCACTCCAACCTAGGTGACACAGCAAGACCCATCTCTAAAAAATACAAACAACAACAACCAAAAACATGAAAACAAAGCAAACACAATTATAACAGAAATGAAGAATGCTGGCTAGGTGCAGTGGCTCACACTTGTAATCCTACCACTTTGGGAGGTTGAGGCAAGAGGGTCACTTGAGGCCAGGAGTTTGAGACCAGCCTGGGCAACACAGTGAGACAAAAAAAATCTAAAAATCAGCCAGGCATGGTGGTGCATACCTACAGTCCCAGGAGTTTGAGGTTGCAGTGAACTATGATCTCACCACTACACTCCAACCTGGGCAGCAGAGTGAGACCCTGTCTTGAAAAAAATTTTTTTTAAAAGAATACCTTTGATGGGCTCATCAGTAGACTGCTTATGGTAGAGGAAAGAATCAACAAGCTTGAAAATATTTCAATAGAAATTTCACAAACTGAAAAGCAGAGAGAACAAAGAATAGGGGTGGTGGAGTAGGGGAAAAACAGAATCTTCAACAGCTATGAGACAATTATCAAAGGTATAACACGTGCATAATGGGAACATTAGAAGTAGAAAGACAGGGAGAAGCAGAAGAAATGTTTGAAGCAATAATGGCTGAGAATTTCCCCACACCATAGACTCAGGAAGCTCAGAGAGCACCACACAGGATGATACCAAAAAATTGATGCCGAGGCCTATCATATTCCAATTGGAGAAAACCAAAACAAAGACCTAGGCCTATCATATTCAAACTGCAGGAACCCAAACAAAGAGAAATCCTGAAAGAAGCCAGAAGAAAAAAGAAATCTTAGGAGCAAAGTTAAGTATTACATCAGACTTCTCAGATACCATGAAGCCAAGAAAAAGATATTCTATATTTTGGGCCATAAAACATGTACCAATACATTCAAAAGAATAGAAACAAAATAAAATATGCTATCAGACCATAATAAAATTAAATCAGAATTCAGTAACAGAAAGATGCAACTGAAAATCTCTATACACTTGAAAACTAACACATTTCTCAATAATCCATGGGTCAAAGACGACATTGCAAGAAAAAAATTTAAATATATTAAACTGAATGAAATGAAAATGCAACATACAAAAATCTGTGGGATACAAATAAAGCAGTTCTCAGAGGAAAATTTATTATTAAATGCTTATATTAGAAAACAAGGGCTCAAATCAATAATCTCAGCTCAAGTAACTAGAAAAAAAAGAGCAAAATAAACTGAAGCAAGCAGAAGAATGAAAATAACAGGGGAAATCAATAAAACTGAATGCAGAAAAGTAATAGAAAAAAAAAATCAATGAAACCCAAAACTGATTTTTGAAGTTCAATAAAATTGATAAACCTCTAGTAAAACTAATGAAGGGAAAAAAAGAGAAGTCACAAATTTTCATTTGTCAGATCTCCAAAAAAAAAAAAAAAAAGACGGCCGGGCGCGGTGGCTCACGCCTGTAATCCCAGCACTTTAGGAGGCCGAGGTGGGCGGATCACGAGGTCAGGAGATTGTGACCATCCTGGCTAACACGGTGAAACCCCATCTCTACTAAAAAATACGAAAACACTAGCCAGGCGAGGTGGCGGACGCCTGTAGTCCCAGCTACTCAGGAGGCTGAGGCAGCAGAATGGCGTAAACCCGGGAGGCAGAGCTTGCAGTGAGCTGAGATCCGGCCACTGCACTCCAGCCTGGGCGACAGAGTGAGACTCCGTCTCAAAAAAAAAAAAAAACAAAAAACTGCCATTATTGTCAATAAAAGAGAGAATTGTTCTTTACAGATTCTGTAGACACAATAGGATAATAAAGGAATACTATAAACTCCACACACATAAATTCAACAGTTTAGATTAAAATGATCAATTTCTTTCTTACTTTTTTTTTAAAGACAGGGTCTCACTATGTCACCTAGTCTGGAAGAGTAGTGGCATGATCATGGCTTATAGCAGCCTCAACCTCCTCAGCTCCAGTGATCCTCCTACCTCAGCCTCCTGAGTAGCTGTGACTACAGTCACAGGCCACCACGCCTGGCTTATTTTTTAAATTTTTTGTAGAGACAGCATCTCGCTATGTTTCCCAGACTGGTTTCAAACTCCTGTGCTTGAGTGATCCTGCCGCCTCAGCCTCCCAAAGTTCTGGGATTACAGGAGTTAACCACCACACCCTGCCACCAATTTCTTAAAAATCATAATCAGAACTTTCCCAAGATGAAACGGATGATCTGAATAGCAGCCCTGAAATTGAAGAAAGAAATTGAATTTAGAATTGAGTGTGGTGGCTCCTCCCTATAATCCCAGTGCTTTGGGAGGCTGAGGAAGGAGGATCACTGGAGGCCAGGAGTTTGAGACCAGCCTGGGCAACATGTTGAGACCCCTCCCTGTCTCTATAGAATAATTTTTTTTTTTTTTTTTTTTTTTTTCCTGCTGGGTGTAGTGGCTCACGCCTGTAATCCCAGCACTTTGGAAGGCCCAGGTGGGCAGATCACTTGAGGTCAGGGGTTCGAGACCAGCCTGGCCAACATGGTGAAACCCCATTTCTACCAAAAAAATATTAGCCAGGCATGGTGGTGCATGCCTGTAATCCCAGCTACTAGGGGGGCTGAGACGGGAGAATCACTTGAACCTGGGAGGCAGAGGTTGCAGTGAGCCAGGATGGCACCATTATACTCCAGCCTGGGTGACAGAGTGAGACTCTGTCTCAAAAAAAAGAAAAAATTAAATTAGAAATTATATAAATTGGCCGGGCGCGGTGGCTCAAGCCTGTAATCCCAGCACTTTGGGAGGCCGAGACGGGCGGATCACGAGGTCAGGAAATCGAGACCATCCTGGCTAACAGGGTGAAACCCCGTCTCTACTAAAAAATACAAAAAGCTAGCCGGGCGAGGTGGCGGACGCCTGTAGTCTCAGCTACTCAGGAGGCTGAGGCAGGAGAATGGCGTGAACCCGGGAGACGGAGCTTGCAGTGAGCTGAGATCCCGCCACTGTACTCCAGCCTGGGCGACAGAGCGAGACTCCGTCTCAAAAAAAAAAAAAAAAAAAAAAAAAAAGAAATTATATAAATTAAATTAGTAATAGAAAGATACAACAGGAAAATCTCCATACACTTGAAAACCAAGTAAGTTTGAAAAACTTATCCTGCTGCAGGGGTATACATGCTAAGGAGTTTATACCTGTTTTTATTAAACAAGATAATTTACATTTACCTGGGAGGATCTGTGATAATGCTTCCCAAGGGAGCTCCACAGTGCTGGGTCGGAGCAGCAGCGGGGTGGGATGCTGGTGCAGAAGCCACTGCGTGCCTGCAGCTCTTCCACAGCAGCCAGCAGCCCGCGTCTCAGAGCCTGGAGGGCAAGACAGCGATGAATGGAAGTGAGCAGGTCACCCCCTCCTGGGAGGCCCTGCAGGAGGCAGGACAGATGTGGGCGCAGATATGTTCTGAGCGACACCTGAGAGGCCGAGGACTGGTAACCCAGATTCCCTCTGAGGTAGAAGGCACGGCCTGGTGCGGAGCAAGCATGGAGGCGGGGGAAGCAGCCACAGGAAGAGCAGTCCCTCCTGAATGCAGCAGGGCCACAACTGAGCCCCACTACCCTTGTCACTATGGAAATGTCACGACTGTCATGGAACCACCCAGAGCTTTTTCAGGAGCCTCGCTGGCATATCTGATTCTCCATCAAAGCTAGGTACTGCAGCCGGGCACAGTGGCTCACACTTGTAATCCCAGCACTTTGGGAGGCCAAGGTAGGAGGATCACTTAGAAGATGGAGGCCAGCCTGGCGAAACCCTGTCTCCACTAAAAAAAAAAAAAAAAAAAAAAAAAAATTAGCTGGGTATGGTGGGCGCCTGTAGTCCCAGCTACTTGGGAGGCTGAGGCAGGAGAATCATTTTAATGCAGGAGGCAGAGGTTGCAGTGAGCTGAGATTGGGCCATTGCATTCCAGCCTGGGTGACAGAGCAAAACTCTGTCTCAAAACAAAAGCTAGGAATTACAGAGAAGAATTCATATAGACACCGATATGGTTTGGGTCTGTGTCCTTGACCAAATCTCACGTTCAACTGTAATCCTCAATGCCGGAGGTGGGGCCTGGTGGGAGGCAACTGGATTGTGGGGGCGGTTTCTCATGGGTAAGCACCATTCCCCTGGTGCTGTTGTCAGGATAGTGAGTTCTCGTGAGATATGGTTGTTTAAAGGGGTGTGGCACCTCCTCGCTTGCTCTCTGGTGCTCCTGCTCCCACTGTGTGAGCCACCTCACTCCCCCTTCGCCTTCTGCCATGATTGGAAGCTCCCTGAGGCCTCCCCAGCAGCAGAAGCTGCTATGCTTCCTATATAGCTTGCAGAAACCTGAGCCAATTAAACCTCTCTTCTTTATAAATTACCCAGTCTAAGGTATTTATTCATAGCAGTGCGAGAACGAACTAATACACACACTTTTTTTTTTTTTTCCTTTTCCAAAATGTCAGAGATCCTGGGCAAGTAGATTTTTGTTTGTTTGTTTGTTTGTTTGTTTGAAAAGAAGTCTCACTCTGTCACACAGGCTGGAGTGCAGTGGCGCAATCTCAGCTCACTGCAACCTCCACCTCCCAGGCTCATGCGATTCTCCTCCTCAGCCTCCCAAGTAGCTAGGACTGCAGACATGTGCCACCATGCCTGGCTAATTTTTGTATTTTATCTTGTCCAGGCTGGTCTCGAACTCCTGGCCTCAAGTGATCCATCCACCTCGGCCTCCCAAAGTGCTGGGATTACAGGTGTGAGCCACCACGCCCAGCCAAATTCTGGGCAAGCAGATGTTATTATTCTGAAAAAACACTGATGACTGCTCTGTAAGTAGGTATTGTTACCATGAAAGCTCCCCGTTTTCACTCATTAATGAGTAAGCCCCGATGGCTGGTTGGGTGAGGATGCCACGGCTTGCTATGACTATGATGTCTTTACTCCTATAAGAACCATGTCAAAATATCCAGAAAAAGGAAGGCTGATCATGTAAGGGCATAATCTTGCTTTTCATTATAATAAGCATGTTTCATAAGCACAGTACTGCTCATCATTAAGTAAATATAAATTAAAACAACTTAAGAAAGGGTTTCCCTCCCTTTTTCACCAGGGGCAAGATGAGATGACTCCATGTGTCTGGCACGCCAGGGTCAAGGAGAGGGCATGTGTGAGCCTGGCCAGCCCAGACCCTCCAGCAGTCCTCGAAGGAGCCTGCTGGGAGGTTCTGATAAGAGAACTCAGTGCACACCTGCCCCAGCAGCAGCCTGAGTACTCAGTGACGGGACTGCAGGGAGGAAGGAAGGTGGAGACATTTCAGTCCAGAGAGAAGGAAAACAGGAAGACTCGGAAACTCTTCATGGAATGCTCTTTAAAAGTTGCTTTAGGCTGGGCGTGGTGGCTCACGCCTGTAATCCCAGCACTTTGGGAGGTTGAGGCGGGTGGATCACTTGAGGTCAGGAGTTTCAGACCAGCGTGGCCAACATGGTGAAACTCCGTCTCTACTAAAAATACAAAATTAGCCGGTCTTGGTGGCACACGCCTGTAATCCCAGTTACTCAGGAGGCTGAGGCAGGAGAATCACTTGAACCCTGGGAGGCAAAGGTTGCAGTGAACCAAGATCACGCCACTGCACTCCAGCCTGGTCAACAGATTAAGACTCTGTCTCAAAAAAAAAAAAAAAAAAAAAAAAAGTTGCCTTAGCTCAGCAAAAAATCAAAATCCTAACAAAAGGGAAACACAGAACATCACGGTATATATTTTCAACAGCACTGAAGCTAACAGGCCATGTACTGTGTCAACATGCAAACACCTGTCTATAAAAACACTAATCAAGAGAACTCAGCAGAAGCCTAGCACACACAGTTTTCAACTCTGCAGAATGCACATGCAGACACCGGAGGACATGAGGGCAGAACCTGCAGGGTCACCACAGGGTCTTAGTAATACAGTCTGTTCCTTTAAGTTGCCTAAGTTTATACTTGTTTGAAGTATTTGCACATTTTGCCATTCTGAGTAGTTTTTTTTTTTTTTTTAATGAGAAAATTGTTGCAATTTATTTTTGTTTCAGTCAAGTGACCTTAAAGGTTGAGGGGATAAAAAAGGACCCCAGGAGATTTTAACACTCACTCCCTGGGAGTGCAGTCCTGGGGACCACTCTCTGAGCTGTCAGAGTCGCTGGAGAGGTGTCTACCACTGACCCCTCACTAGGGTGCTTGCTTTTGTAATTATCTTTTGATGATACAAAAAACATATTTCTTGAGTGCTCATCATGTACTGGACACATTCCTAAGCACTTTGGAATTTATCCTTTTGAAGGAGGGACTATTATTACCCATTTTCCAAGTGAGGAAATTGAGCCACAGAAGAAGCTATGCAATTTGCCCAAGGTCACAGATCTGGTAAGTGAACTCACAGTGAGTTATAACTCCAGAGTTGGAACACAAACCTTTACATACTGCCCCATACCTACTAACAGCACACAAGCATATAAGATAGTTTAAAATAGTTTTCTAGAAGTTTTTCCATGAAATAAGTACAGGAATTTGATATCCAAAATACACGGAAAATGTCCCTTCCAGCTCTAAATCAACCTGAAAAGTCCTAGTGTCATGTAAGAATTTATATTAGTAAACTGAATTATAAGGAAAGAGTATTAATTTGCTTCCTCCCCAGAACAAAAAAGCAATACTTCAACCAAACATTCCACGTCCCGATCCATTCTATCCATCTGTTATAAAACTGAGACACTTTCTCTTCCCCAGAACCTGGGTGTAACCTTTCTAGTTTCATGTTGACTATAAAGAAATAAAAGAATAGGCCAGGCGCGGTGTCTCACGCCTGTAATCCCAGCACTTTGGGAGACCGAGGCGGGCAGATTACCTGAGGTCTGAAGTTCCAGACCAGCCTGGCCAACATGGTGAAACCCTGTCTCTACTAAAAATACAAAAATTAGCTGGGCATGGTGGCACGCGCCTGTAGTGCCAGCTACCCGGGAGGCTGAGGCAGGAGAATTGCCTGAACCTGGGAACCCAGGAGGTGGCGGCTGCAGTAAGCCGAGATCATGCCATTTGCACTCCTGCCTGGGTGCCAAGAGCAAAACTCCATCTCAAAAAAAAAAAAAAAAAAGAATAAAATAACACAGCCTATAAAATCTATGTTGAAAAATCCTAAGAACAGTCTACCCCTTTTCTCATGATTATTCCAACTTTCATATCTGAAATTCCAGCCATGCAATTAGGAGCCTAGAGGCATAGCACACAACACTGATGCTCTTCTACGCCCTCTACACGTATCCTAAAGTGCACAGAATCTGACAAAGGTCTGAATATTTGGGGCTTCTATTTCTAAAGAATGAGCCTGCTGTGAAGGTCAGTGTCAATACCAACAATTCAAAGGCCCTAAAAGAGGATTCAGAATTGCCCATCCCCCTAAATGTAGATAAAACACAGTAGTCTGAGGAGCCCACTGATGGGAAAATTACCATATTTTGCTATTGCAACTACTTGAAGTCCATGCCAAACAAACTAAAATAAAATGTTACAATCCTGGGCTGATGCAAAGTTTCCCCTGAGTCAAACGAAAAAGACTTTGCATGGAACCGTTTCTAAGTCTGACACACATGGAGTTCAAGGTCTGAAGAGACCTGAAAAGTTTCCAACATGGTGGTGACTAGGGACCCTGGAGCAGACAAGAGCCCAGGGCGTCAGGCCACATAGCCTGTTCCATATAGCACACCTGTTCCTGGTGGTCGGAAATGAATTCCCTGCGAACATCCAGTGTAAAAATCACCCAGAAACAGGAACCAGTACGGGAAAGTAACCTGGGAAGGAGTGTGGGGAGCCAGGAAGCAGAGAAACCAGCCACACACCTGCCTTTCACTGACGTCTGTGCTCAGAGCTGTTTGCCTAAAGTGTATCTGTTATTTGAATGATTCTAGTAAATGACTGTTTCAAAAGTCCCCTATTTTAAATCACAGAATTTTAGAGCTCTATGGCACCTTAAATTCCCTTGTCCATTATCTTAACTAACTTGGGGAAACTATTCTCACTTGACTATGGAGAAAATGAAGCACAGACATCTGGATCCCAAAGTCATTTCAAGAAACAAAGCTAGTGTCTGTGCCATGGCATGACTGGGCAAGGGCCTTGTGCCCGCCACCGTCTTTTTTTTTTTTTTTTTTCCTATGAGAATGCTTTATTAGGCATAAAAATGCCATTAAAATGCTTTAAAATGCAATAGGAGGAGATGTGAGACACAAAGAACAAGTACATAGTGACACATGGCTATCAGAACACTCAAAGAATCCACACCACTTCCACCCTTTACCCAGAAAAGGAAGGATCTAGGCCACCTCCTCCTCATGCATGCCCCACTTTACAGGAAGTGTCCGCATCTCCCCTCCTAGACAGGTCCTGGAGCTCCTCCCATTGGACCTTCTGGGGCCATCGGTGGCTAAAAATCAGGTTTCTGTTCCTTGAGGGAGGAAACAGAGGAAGCACAGATTGGCATGGTAGATAGAGGTGCAGACAGAAATCCAGTCTGGAATATATTGAGTTTACTGTAGCTACATGGCATGGGAGTGGAATCCTGAAGTGCAGATGTGGGCATGAGGGTCTGAAAAAACGTCACATGCAAAGCTCCTAGGAGTCTTCTTTTTTCCCACCTCTTCACATAACAGAGCCAGAAAAAAATATAGTATTTCACCAAATTTGAGATGCCACTAATTCTAAGACAGATGACGACGAAAGACTGCTGTCAAAATGTGACCCAGTGCTAAGATGGCATCAGTTTTTAATGTACCCCCAAATCAAACATATTATCATGTAAAGAAAAAAAAAGGTTTATCTTAGAATAGATGAAATATAGTAAACTTTTTATTGGTAGGTCTTTAGATGGCAGTGAAGACAGGACTGACTTTTTAACTTGTTATTCTGAAAAAATTTCAAACGTATAGAAAATTTAAAAGAATAGGCTGGGCTCGATGGCTCACACCTGTAATCCCAGCACTTTGGGAGGCCGAGGCGGGCGGATCACGAGGTCAGGAGATCGAGACCATCCTGGATAACACGGTGAAACCCTGTCTCTACTAAAAATACAAAAATTAGCCGGGTGTGGTGGCGGGTGCCTGTAGTCCTAGCTACTCCTGACACTGAGGCAGGAGAATGGCATGAACCCAGGAGGCAGAGCTTGCTGTGAGCCGAGATCGCGCCACTGCACTCCAGCCTGGGCGACACAGCGAGACTCCATTTCAAAAAAAAAAAAAAAAAAAAAAAGAAAGAAAGAAAGAATAGGCCCGGCATGGTGGCTCACGCCTGTAATCCCAGCACTTTGGGAGGCCGAGGCGGGTGGATCATGAGGTCAGGAATTCGAGACCAGCTTGGACAACATGGTGAAACCCCGTCTCTACTAAAAAATAAAAAATTAGCCGGGTGTGGTGGTGTGCACCTGTAATCCCAGTTACTCGAGAGCCTGAGGCAGGAGAATCGTTGGAACCCAGGAGGCAAAGGTTGCAGTGAGCTGAGATTGCACCATCCAGCCTGGGTGACAGAGCAAGAGTCCGTGTCAAAAAAAAAAAAAAAAAAATTGTTAGAATAGTACAAAAAATTATCTAATACTCCCTCACCCGCTGGCTTCAACACCTGTTTCCACTTTCCCCCTTTATCATGACCATTTTGTCATTTTCTCTCTCTCACTTCCTCCCTCCCTCCATATCATCTATCTACCCCCGCTCCTCTCCTTCTCCATTTGAAACTGGGTATCAGACTTTGTGTCCCTGTGTCCCTAAATAGTTCAAAATGTATTCACTAAGCTCAAGGAGACAGTCACGGTACAACAAACGAGGGAAATTTGACATTTATACAATCCACCATTCAGATTCAAATTCTGTCCATGGTGCCAACAATGTCCTTTACAGCTGTCTTTTTCACCCCAGTCCAGGTTCCAATTCAGAGTCAAGCACTGTACACAGTTTTCCTGTTCCTTTAAACCAGACCATTTTCTCAGTCTCTGTGTTTCCTAACTTTGAAATTTTTGGAGTACACACAGGCAGGGCTTTTTGTAGACTGTCCCACAGAGTCTGTCTGGTGTCTCCACAATTAGATTCAGGGGTGGCAGGAACACCTGGGTCAGGTGTGTCCTTGGCACATCTCATGGGGGCACGCATGTCTCATTACTGGTGACAGTAACTGCAGTTGCTTGGTTAGCATGGTGACTCCAGCAGGGTAGTCACCTTTACGTGAGTTTGAATTATGAGAAGTTTATTCATTTTTATTTCACTTCACTTTTTTGGGACAAGATCTTGCTCTGTTACCCAGGTTGGAATGCAGTGGTGCATCTCCACTCACTACAGCCTCCACTTCCCGTGCTCAAGTGATCCTCCTACCTCAGCTTCTCAAGTAGCTTGGACCACAGCCACAGGCACATGCCTTTGCACCTAGCTAATTTTTCCTTTTTTTTTTTTTTTTTTTTTTGTAGAGATGGGGTTTCAGTACATTGCCCAGGTTGGTCTTGAACTCCTGAGCTCAAGGGATCCTCTCACCTCAGACTCCCAAAGTTCTGGGATGACAGGCATGAGCCACCGTGCCCAGCCTGAGAATTTTAAGTGGTAAAAATCTACAATTCTAAGAGTCTTACTTTATGTGCACAGTTGTAAATAATAAAAACTCAATAAGAATTTAAAATGTATCAAGAATTGCTTAGTTTTAAAGCTGTGCAACAGTGTACACTATCAACTACAGTTTAAAACTTTTGCCACAGAGCAAGGCCTGGCTGGTCTTGAACTATGCAGGCTGTGGACTGTGTCCACTTCGGACCCGCCCCTGCAAACGTCCTGCTTGACACAGTTTCCTGAGGAACCCTACTAGAAATCAGTACAGGTCATTAATGTAGATTCTGGGGTTCCGAAATTGGGCATCCACGTTTCTGTCCCTAACCAGAGTCGGGGAAAATCTCCGCCTGTCACTTACTTTCATTTGGGGCCTTGGAGAGCAGTGACACCGTCACCTGAAGCAGGAAGCTAACTGGCTGGGCTGCAGCCCACCCTCCGGAGTCCCTGCTGGTCATCGCAGGACTATGGGTACTCAGTTTTACTCACCGGTCCACATGGAGATATGCGTTCCCAAGTCTGTTCAAGGCCCTGCCCCCTCTCCTGTGTTGGAGATCTGTCACGCTACCTACTTCTGCCTGCCTGGTTTTGTCCTCATCCCAAGCGCAGCTGAAGCCCCAAGGCCACGTGGCTGGACAGTCCAGCACATCCTTCCTCAGGTCACCTGAGTACAGGACAGGCAGAGGCCTTCCAGATACAAGGAGCTCACCCTGCGGTTGGGACAACCTGCTCAAAATCTGCACCGAGCAGACTCTCCCTGTTGATTTTTAAATAATTAATAAGCTGTTTACTACATTCCTCTGCCCTTGAAATGAAAACTCCAAGTCAGTGAATATTACACTATATTGACTGACGCTGGTTCTCATGTTTAGGGTCTGACACCACCTGTGACTCTAAAGGGAACCTGGAGGCCCTCAGTGTGAATGGAGCTCCTGTGAGGTCCATCCTGGCAGGGGAAGCCCACCACCCCTCTTTGTGTGGGGCCAGCAGAAGATCAGGCCTTGTTATTTCCCAGTCCCAGGAACAGACTCATTTTTCTGAAATATTTTCTTTTCCTTTTTTTTTTTTTTCTTTTTGAGACGAAGTTTCACTCTTGTTGCCCAGGCTGGAATGCAATGGCGCAATCTCAGCTCACCGCAACCTCTGCCTCCCGGGTTCAAGAGATTCTCCTGCCTCAGCCTACCGAGTAGCTGGGATTACAGGCATGTACCACCACACCTGGCTAATTTTGTATTTTTAGTAGACATGGGGTTTCTCTGTGTTGGTCAGGCTGGTCTCGAACTCCCAACCTCAGGTGACCTGCCTGCCTCGGCCTGCCAAAGTGCTGGGATTACACGTGTGATTTTTTTTTTTTTTTTTTTTTTTGAGACGGAATGTCACTCTGTCACCAGGCTGGAGTGCAGTGGTGAAATCTTGGCTCACTGCTACCTCTGCCTCCCAGGATCCAGCGATTCTCCCACGTCAGTCTCTGGAGTAGCTGGGATTATAGGCGTGCCTATAATCTTTTTCTATTTTTGGTAGAGATAATTTTTTTATCTCTACCTGGCTAATTTTTCTATTTTTGGTAGAGACGGGGTTTCACCATGTTGATCAGGCTGGTCTCAAATTCCTGACCTCAAGTGATCTGCCCGCCTCAGTCTCCCAAAGTGCTGGGATTACAGGTATAAGCCACCTCACCCAGCCCAGAAATATTATTTCCATGGGCGCACACACTCACACAAAGCCCACAAAAGGCAAAGCACAATTCATTAAGTCCTCAATACTCTTGCTTAAAAATGGAATTTGATCGGCCAGGCTTGGTGGCTCACACCTGTAATGCCAGCACTTTGGGAGGCTGAGGCAGGCGGATCATGAGGTCAGGAGATCGAGACCATCTCGGCTAACACAGTGAAACCCTGTTTCTACTAAAAATACAAAAAATTAGCTGGGCAAGGTGGCGGACGCCTGTAGTCCCAACTACTCGGGAGGCTGAGGCAGGAGAATGGCGTAAACCCGGGAGGCGGAGCTTGCAGTGAGCTGAGATCCGGCCACTGCACTCCAGCCTGGGTGACAGAGTGAGACTCCATCTCAGAAAAAAAAAAGGAATTTAATCAAGCAGTAAAGCTCAAGCAAACTTAAATTAAATTAAATTAAATGGAGTCTTGCACATACCTGTAGTCCCAGCTACTTGGGAGGCTGAGGTGGGAGAATGCTTGAACCTAGGAGTTCAAGTCAAGCCAGGCAACACAGTGAAACTCTGTCTCTAAAACATAAATAAATAAAATAAAAACGGGACTTTGAGCTAACAATCCTCATACTGCTTCTCAACCAGCATGTGTAGACAGGATCACATAAGTCACAGCTTTTCTCTAGCACTGAAAACACCCCGTTTTCTTGTTAAGGTAAAGAAATGATACAGTCATAGGCAGTAAGGTATGCTGGAAACCCCATTGTGTTGGGAGGCACAGTGGGGGACATGGAATTTGCAGAGCCTGCCCAGACCCGAGCACCCTGACCTCCATGTGACCTTGAGCATGTTATTATCCTCCCTGACCCTCGCACTCTGTGCTTGAGATGGGGGCAACAGCACACCCGGCTCAGCCTCCTGCTGTGAGTACTCCGTGAAAGAATTTAACAAAACACTGAGAACAGTACCTGGCACCTACTGAATGCTCATTCAAAATTTAAAAACAAAACACCAGGAGACCTGAGCTCCATTTCTGGCAGCCACAACCAGTGCACAAGTCATGCACGGGGACTGGGCACAGGTGACACGCTACCTGTATGGTGAGGCTCACACAGCCCCCATGGACCAGGCACCCGAAAGCCTGTCCTTCCTGTCCCCACACCCCCACGGCACCCTGCCTCTGGACACAGCCCAGGGGAGGCCTCCTGGTGACTGGTTCAAACGGTCCAGGACTCCACTACCCTGGCTGGGGGCACCAGCTGTCACTCCTCCCTCTTCAGAAAGGCACAGAAGCCACAGAAGCCAAGCTCCCTCTCCTCACCGATGTGAGAGGCTGTGTGCAGAAGAGGAGCCATCTGGGTCCCCCAGGGCCACTTCAACCATGGAGCAGCCCATCCTGAGGTCTTCTGTGAACTCCCTGTGTATTTAAGCCAGACTGAGTTGGGTTTTCCTTCACTAGTGGCTAAAATATCCTAACGGATATACTCTATAAATGTAAAATTCTTTACCAAAGGCTTAAAAACTGAGAGATTTTGAAGAGTGACTGACCCTCAGGTCTCTGACCACTCTTAGAAACTCCAACAAACCAAAATCATTACTTTACTCAACAAAGTAGATGCAAAAATAAGGTTGTAAGAGGATGTGTGGGCCAGGCACAGTGGCTCAAGCCTGTAATCCCAGCACTTTGGGAGGCCGAGGCGGGCTGATCACCTGAGGTCAGGAGTTCGAGACCAGCCTAGCCAACGTGGTGAAACCCCGTCCCTACTAAAAAATACAAAAATTAGCTGGGCATGGAGGTGGACGCCTGTAATCCCAGCTATTCAGGACGCTAAGACAGGAGAATCACTTGAACCTAGCAGGCAGAGGTTGCGGTGAGCCAAGATTGCGCCATGGCACTCCAGCCTGGGTGACAGAGTGAGACTCCATCTCAAAAAAAAAAAAAAATTGTGCCAATTGCCCCTTATGAGATACAAAGTAACAATCAATGCACAAAAATTGGTATATCCTAGAGCTTCTCAAACTTGATTGCCTCAGAGGTACCTGGAGAGTTCTGCTGTTTCAGAAACTAACAAATGACTTTTACTCCAGGGAGACTATACAGCAGTCTTGGGGAAAACGGGTCACCTCGCTTGGAGGATGATGGAAAGCTCTATTATCTTTCTGAAGTCCAAGGAAAGACAATCCGGGTTCAGAGAGGGGAGTACAACCAGGCAGCGCCAGATGCATGCTTGAACCTAGGTCAAAAAAGGATGAAAATACAAGCCATGCTCCAAAAGACTCCTCTGTCCCAGAAAACTGTCCATCAGGCCGGGCACAGTGGCTCAAGCCTGTAATCCCAGCACTTTGGGAGGCCGAGACAGGAGGATCACGAGGTCAGGAGATCAAGACCATCCTGGCTAACACGGTGAAACCCTGTCCCTACTAAAAAATACAAAAAACTAGCCGGGCGAGGTGGCGGGCGCCTATAGTCCCAGCTACTTGGGAGGCTGAGGCAGGAGAATGCCGTGAACCTGGGAGGCGGAGCTTGCAGTGAGCTGAGATCTGGCCACTGCACTCCAGCCTGGGCGACAGAGCGAGATTCCATCTCAAAAAAAAAAAAAAGAGAGAAAACTGTCCATCAATTCACAAACAACAATAATCATAATCTAGGAGGCTCAAAGTTACCCCAAGGTGGGAAAAGGAAAGCCTACCTCCAAATAGCTCCAGGGAGAGTTATGACCCAAACTTTTGGTCTCCGCTTGTGAGTAACCAAATGTCTTTGCCTTAAGCCTGAATTCCTAATCTGCACTTGAAGCCAAGGACTAAGCTAAACTCAAACCTAGATTCCAGTTACAATCACCGCTGCTCAACTACCTGTGCAATAACCAAGGAATGGAACAGTAAAGTGGCCACAGCGCTGGAAATGCCTTCCAGGGCAGAGGACACTATTACCTGCAGCTAGGAAGCCACACCAGTTCAGGTGTGAGGCCAAGACACTGCTTCTGTTTTTGCTTCCTGCTTCCAAATCTGTCTTGTGCCAGGAAAGAGGAAAGCTATCTAGTAGCTACCTGCTCATGGCAAGATCCAAAAGTAGGCTTGGCGCAGTGGCTCACACCCGTAATCCCACCACTTTGGGAGGCCAAGGCAGGTGGGTCATTTGAGGTCAGGAGTTTGAGACCAGCCTGGCCAACATGGTGAAACTGTCTCTACTAAAAATACAAAAATTAGCTGGGCATGGTGTCAGGCACCTATAATCCCAGCCACTCAGGAGGCTAAGGCAGTAGAATCGCTTGAACCCGGGAGGCAGAGATTGCAGTGAGCCAAGATCATGCCACTGCACTCCAGCCCGGGCGATAGAGCGAGACTCCGTCTCAAAAAAAAAAAAAAAGACTTACAACATGCTCTTAGCAAATGGCCATATCAATTCACCCACCTCAGAGCAGTCCTATAAATCACAACATATGGGGTAAGTATGAGTTAGCAAAAAAGTTTCCATCCAAGTTAATATAAACCACTCAATTAAATTTTGCTTAAGTCCGGCCAGGCGTGGTGGCTCATGCCTGTAATCTCAGCACTTTGGGAGGCTGAAGCAGGTGGATCACGAGGTCAGGAGATGGAGACCATCCTGGCCAACATGGTGAAACCCCGTTTCTACTAAAATACAAACATTTAGCCGGGCGTGGTGGTGCACACCTGTAATCCCAGCTACTCAGAAGGCTGAGGCAGGGGAATCGCTTGAACCTGGGAGACGGAGATAGCAGTGACCCAAGATCATGGCACCTGGCGAAAGAGCGAGACTCCATCTCAAAAAAGAAAAAGAAAAAAACTTTTTGCTTAAGTCCTAGTTATTCCTCTATAAAGTGCTTTCTTTCTAATTTGATGGAGTTAAATGTTATCTGAGGCCAGGTGTGGTGGCTCATACCTGTAATGCCAGCACTTTGGTAGGCTGAGGCAGGTGGATCACTTCAGTCCAGGAGTTGGAGACCACCCTGGGCAAGACTCCTGGCTCTACATTTAAAAAAAAGAAAAAAAAAAAAAATTCTGAAGTCCAAGTTCCTCGGAGAAGGCTTGCTATTTTCTCATTCTACAAAAAAGAGTTATCCTCTAATATTTATTGCACCTGAACTTCATATTCATGCACCTGAACTAATATTTATTGCACCTGAACACATTCCACTTTTATTTGACAATACAGATCGGTTCAATCTGTCATCATTTAAACCACTAATGGATGATGTATAAGTGAAATGAAAGGGACAAGCGTGAAAGTAGACTGCTTCTCTAACACCTGAGCATTTTCCTTTTAATATAAAAGTATTCTTGCACACAGTTCATAAAACTGCTAGACTGCTGATTCAGTGTTCTGTTTAACAGATGAGTTTTAACTACTTAAAAACAAAACAAAACTGCTTTCTACAACTATCTGATCTTTGACAAACCTGACAAAAACAAGCAATGGGGAAAGGATTTCCTATTTAATAAATGGTGCTGGGAAAACTGGCTAGCCATATGCAGAAAACAGAAACTGGACCCCTTCCTTACACCTTGTGCAAAAATAAACTCAAGATGGATTAAAGACTTAAATGTAAAACCCAAAACCATAAAAAACCTAAAAGAAAACCTAGGCAATACTATTCAGGACATAGGCATGCGCAAAGACTTCATGACTAAAACACCAAAAGCAATGGCAACAAAAGCCAAAACTGACAAATGGAATCTAACCTAAGAGCTTCTCCACAACAAAAGAAACTATCTTCAGAGTTAACAGGCAACCTACAGAATGGGAGAAAACTTTTGCAATCTACCCTTCTGACAAAAGTCTAATATACAGAATCTACAAGGAACTTAAACAAATTTACAAGAAAAAAACAACCCCATCAAAAAGTGGGCAAAGGTTATGAACAGACACTTCTCAAAAGAAGACATTTACGCAGTCAACAAACATATATATAAAAAAAAAGCTCATCATCACTGGTCATTAGAGAAATGCAAATCAAAACCACAATGAGATAACATCTCACACCAATTAGAATGGTAATTATTAAAAAGTCAGGAAACAACGGATGCTGGAGAGGCTGGGGAGAAATAGGAAGGCTTTTACACTGTTGGTGGGAGTGTAAATTAGTTCAACCATTGTGGAAGACAGTGTGGCGATTCCTCAAGGATCCAGAACCAGAAATACCATTTGACCCGGCGATCCTATTACTGGGTATATACCCAAAGAACTATAAATCATTCTACTATAAAGACACATAAACGTGTATGTTTATTGCAGCACTATTTACAATAGCAAAGACCTGGAACCAACCCAAAAGGCCATCAATGATAGACTGAATAAAGAAAATGTGGTACATATACACTGTGGAATACTATGTAGCCATAAAAAAGAATGAGTTCATGTCCTTTGCAGGAACATGTATGAAGTGGGAAGCCATCATTCTCAGCAAACTAACACAAGAACAGTAAACCAAACACCGTATGCTCTCACTCATAAGTGGGAGCTGACAACGAGAACACATGGGCACAGGGAGGGGAACATCACACACCTCACACACCGGGACCTGTGGGTGGGGGGAAGGGGAGGGAGAGCATTAGGACAAATACCTAATGCATGTGGGCCTTAAAATCTAGATGCCGGGTTGATAGGTGCAGCAAAATATCATGGCACATGTATACCCATGTAACAAACCCGAACGTTCTGCACATGTATCCCAGAACTTAAAGTAAAATAAAATTTAAAAACAAAAACAAAACAAAACAAAAACTTGGCCGGGCACAATGGCTCAAGCCTGTAATCCCAGAACTTTGGGAGGCCGAGGCAGCTGGATCACCTGAAGGTCAGGAGTTCGAGACCAGCCTGACCAACATGGTGAAACCCCCATCTCCACTAAAAATACAAAACATTAGCTGGGCGTGGTAACAGGCGCCTGTAATCCCAGCTACTCGGGAGGTTGAGGCAGGAGAACTGCTTGAATCCGGGAGGCGGGGGTTACAGTGAGCCGAGATCACGCCATTGCACTCCAGCCTGGGCAACAAGAGTGAAACTTCGTTGTCAAAAACAGCAACAACAAGAACAACAACAACTCTGCTTTTAAAAGTATTTTAAGTCCGGTATGAAAAATCTGGAAGTCATAGCAAAGGCCTCTAAGAAGAAACTTACCATCACTCATGACCCCTCTTACTACTGACCTTGAAAATCACTTGCCCTTCTCCAAGGCCCCGCCAGCTTCATGGGTCTGAACCTCCTCCCTAGTTCCAGGGCTTGGCCTAAGTCTCACGGAGCAGAAAGAAACGTGGCCACCCTTCCTCACCTGAGTCCCGTGCAAACATACAGCCCTACACAGAGCTCCTAACAATGGAGCATCAGTACCCAGGCAGGATGGATTAGTATGAATGCAACGCGATCAGAAACTCCCACGTCGTGTGTGTGAGTTGTGCGCACAGGCGAGAGGAAGGGAGCGAATCTGCAAAACGAGTACAACAGATAAAACTCGCAACAGACTTCACCCTTTCAATCAACCGACCGAAGCGCCACAATGCGGGACACGCTCTGTAGGGGGCCGCAGCCACACTGGCGGGAGGAAATCCTGGGCCTCGACAGGCGCCAGGAGAAACGGCCCGCGCTGGGCAGACGGTGGGCACCGCTGCGCTCAGGACCGCGGGGAGCCCCGGCCAAGGCCGCCCGCCCCCCGCCGAGCCTCGGGGCTGTGCTGGACCCGGCCCTCGTTCCCATGGCGCCCCCGCCGCCGCCGTCGGGAAACCAGGTTTTCAAGCGTTCGGCCCAGCGGGCTCGGTATTTTAGGGCGTGACCCCCGCCCAGCCCTCGAGGGCGACCGGAAGAGCAGGCACCACTGCGGATGGGCCGAATCTGCGCCCCGCACCGAGAGGAGCACCCGAGGCCGCGCTCCCGGAGCCGGGTCCGGTGACTGAGGCGCGGGTCGCGAGGCAGGGGCGGCCCCGGACTTTTGACCCCACCCGCTGCCCGAACGGCCGGCCGGAAGCCCTGGCCCATCTCACCTGGGAGGCGCCTGGGCCAGGAGCGCGGCACCACCCCAGTCCAGCCGGCAGCTCTTTGTGTCTGGAGGCCGCGACGCAACACTCCTCCCGGCCTCGAGGCGCCGCCCCCTCGGTGTCCTGGCGCGGCGGGCGAACGGGGGGCGGGGCGGGGCGGGTCCGGGATTGCGGGGCTGGGTGGGGGCAAGGCGGCCGCAAATCTCAGAGCGGCTCGGGCCAGTTTGGAGCCTGGGGTGATCCTTGGAGCTGACCTCGGTGGTCCCTGTCGGGGCCCTGCGCGCTGCGGAGCTTGGCGGTTCGCAGCTCTGGGGGTAGCATCTTCTGTAACAAGCCCGGAGGCCGGCCAGGCAGGCCACCACTGAGGAAACCGCGATTTAAAACCTAGATGGTCACGTTTCCACCGCATATTAAATCAATACAGGTTGAGCACCCCAATCCAAGCATCTGAAATCCGAAATGCTTCAAAAGCTGAAAGTTTCTGAGCGCTGACCTGATGCTCAAAAGAAACGCACATTGGAGCATTTCTTTTTTCTTCTTTTAACTTTCTTTTCTTTTGAGAAAGGCTGTCACTTCTGTTGCCCAGGCTGGGATGCAGTGGAGCGGTCATGGCTCACTACAGCCTCGACTTTTCCGGCTATGGCGATCCTCCCGCCTCAGCGTCCCAGCCCCCAGTAGCTGGGACTGCAGGCACCTGCTACCATGTCCGCTAATTTTTGTATTTTTAGCACAGTCTCACTGTGTTGCCCAGGCTGGTCTCGAACTCCTAAGCTCAAGGGATCCACCGCCTTGGCCTCCCAAAGTGTTGAGATTGCAGGCATGAACAACCAGGCCCAGGCTCTGGCTAATTTTTGTATTTTTTGTAAGAAAGGAGGCTTCACCATGTTGCCCAGGCTCGCCTGGAATTTCTGGCCTCAAATGATCCACCTTGGCCTCCCATAGTGCTGGGATTACTGGCATGAGACACCGCGCCTGGCCTCATTGGAGCATTTCTGATTTGGGATTTTCAGATTAGGGATGTTCAATTGGTATAATGCAAATATTCCAAAATCTGAAATCCTAAATGCTGCTGGTGCCAAGCATCTCTGTTAAGGGATATTCAACCTGTATGTATTTATCGAGCACCTACTAGGGTCAGGCATCGTCCTAGGGGCTGCCAACAGGGGGGCAAAAAATCCCTGCCCCTTATAGAGTTTACACGGAAAACAATTTAAAAACGTAAATACCCGGCCAGGCATAGTGGCTCATGCCTGTAATCCCAGCACTTTGGGATGCGGATGCAGGCAGATAGATCACCTGAGGCCAGGAGTTCGAGACCAACCTGACCAACATGGAGAAACCCCGTCTCTACTAAAAATACAAAAATAGCCGGGCGTGATGGCACGTGCCTGTAATCCCAGCTACTCAGGAGACTGAGGCAGGAGAATCGCTTGAACCTGGGAGGCAGAGGTTGTAGTGAGCCGAGATCATACCACTGTACTCCAGCTTGGGCAACAGAGCGAGACTCTGTCTCAAAAAAAAAAGTAAATACAGCCAGGCACGGTGACTCACGCCTGTAATCCCAGCACTTTGGGAGGCCACTGTGGGCAGATTGCCTGAGGACAGGAGTTCAAGACCAGCCTGGCCAACATGGTGAAACCCAGTGTCTACTGAAATACAAAAAAATTAGCCAGTTGTGGTTAACACGCGCCTGTAGTCCCAGCTACTCAGGAGGCTGAGGCACAAGAATTGCATGAACCCAGGAGTCAGAGGTTGCAGTGAGCTGAGATCTTGCTACTAGACTCCAGCTTGGGTGACAGATCAAGACTCTGTCTCCAAAAAATAAAAACATAAATATACAAAAATGTCGGCCGGGCGCGGTGGCTCACGCCTGTAATCCCAGCACTTTGGGAGGCCGAGGCGGGCGGATCACAAGGTCAGGAGATCGAGACCACGGTGAAACCCCGTCTCTACTAAAAATACAAAAAATTAGCCGGGCGCGGTTGTGGGCGCCTGTAGTCCCACCTACTCGGGAGGCTGAGGCAGGAGAATGGCGTGAACCTGGGAGGCGGAGCTTGCAGTGAGCCGAGATCGCGCCACTGCACTCCAGCCTGGGCGACAGAGCGAGACTCTGTCTCAAAAAAAAAAAAAAAAAAAAAAAAAAAAAAAAAGTCAGAGAGTTATAAATATATCAGAATTACAAAATGAGCTCTACACTCTAGTACAGTACACTCTAGCATGAGAAAGGTGCATATATTTTGTAGGAACTCCACTTTAGAGGATGTGAGGATCAGAGGCAAAATTACTGGGGTGAGAAGGAACCAGGATGAAAGACAGGCTCTGAAGGCAAGCACAGGGAGGCACTCACAGTGTCTTCTAGACTGGGAGGTTTCTCTGACCTGCTGAGTGTGCCCGGATACCTTTTGCTATGCCTATGACCTGTCCCAACCAGTGTAGGGTACAATGGCAGGGCACACCGTGCAAAGGTGGTCCCCGTGGGATGCGCAGCCAAGACCCTGATGACTCCAGTTTATAACCCTGGATTCCCAGGGGTGCTCAGAGCCATGGGGGTTGCCATTGTGAAAAATGTCTTCTCTTCAGTGCTCCTGATGCTCTGCATGGGCTCCCACTCACTGGCTGGAGAATGAATTTGGTGTCAGAAGATATGGATAGTGCCACTTACTAGCTGTTTGACTGTGGATCACCCAGTCATGTAACATCTGTAATCTCAGTTTCATTTCCAAAATAGAAATGTAAAAATTACCCATTGCACAGGAGTGTACTGAATTTATTTGTTATTTTATTTCTTGAGACAGGATCTCAGTCTGTTACCCAGGCTGGAGTGTGGTGGTGTGATCACAGCTCACTGCAGCTTTGATCTCCTGGGCTTAAGTGATTTTCCCACCTCAGCCTCCCAAGCAGCTGCACTACAGGTGCACCCCCACACCTGGCTAGCTTACTAATTTTTTGTAGAGATGGGGTGTATGTTGCCCAGGCTGGTCTTGAACTCCTGGGTTCAAATGATCCTCCCACCTTGGCCTCCCAAAGTACTGAGATTGCAGGCATGAGGCACCATGCCCGGTAGAGCATACCGAATTTAAATGACTAGGAGTTCTCCACTTTGACTACTTAAAAATTAAAAACACCAGTGCCTGCATCCTACCTCCAGACATTCCAATTTTATTGTTGTGTAGGGAAAACTCTCTACTCCCACACCGCACCGACAGTCAACACAGAAGACCTATGACTAAGTGTGTGGGGGGGTTTTCTCCACGCACCAACCAGCAGACACCAGCTGGGCATCCTCTAATTCAATTCTGTCACTACCTGGAGGGAGCGTCAGATCCCACAGGGTAAGGACTCAGTCCCCAAGACTCCTCACACACACCAGTCGCAAGTCCGGGCCTCCACAGAACTTCTGACAGATCCACTTCAAGTTGAGGTTCCCATGACCCTCTGACCCCCTGTTTGGTTTCGATTAATTTCCTGGAGTGGCTCACAGAACTCAGAGAAATGCTTATGTTCACTGGTTTATTTTTTTTATTTGTTTTTGAGACGGATTGTTGCTCTGTCGCCCAGGCTGCAGTGCAGTGGTGTGATCTCAGCTCACTGCAACCTCCGCCTACCACGTTCAAGTGATTGTTGTGCCTCAGCCTCCCAAGAAGCTGGCACTACAGGCATGCACCACCACACCTGGCTAGGTTTTATATTTTTAGTAGAAACAGGGTTTCGTCATGTTGGCCAAGCTGGTCTCGAGCTCCTGACCTCAGGTGATCTGCCTGCCTCGGCCTCCCAAAGTGCTGGGATTACAGGCGTGAGCCACCATGCCTGGCCCGCTAGTTTATTATAATGGATATTGTAAAGGACACAGGTGAAGAGATGTATAGGGCAAGGTTTGGAGGAAGGGGGAGAGCTTCCATACCTCCCTGGGTGCCACCATCCAGGAACCTCCACTGTTCAGCTACCCAGAAGTTCACTGAACCCTGTCCTCTTGGGGTTTCATAGAAGCTTCGTGACATCAGCATTCCTTCTCCCAGGGAGTAGGGTAAGACCCTCTCATGGGAGAGTCTTAAGACCCGCAATTGATGGCAGGGCATGTTGGCTCACTCCTGTAATCCCAGCACTTTCGGAGGCCGAGGTGGGCGGATCACAAGGTCAGGAGATCGAGACCATCCTGGCCAACATGGTGAAACCCCATATTTACTAAAAATACAAAAATTAGCCGGGCGTGGTGGCACATGCTTATAGTCCCAGCTACTTGGGAGACTGAGGCAGGAGAATCGCTTGAACCCGCGAGGCGGAGAGGTTACAGTGAGCCAAGGTCACACCACTGCACTCCAGCCTGGGCAACAGAGTGAGACTCCATCTAAAAATTAAAAAAAAAGACCCACAATCAGAAAGCCAGGAGAAGGTCAGGGGCCTACCCCTGAGGCCCAACACAACATTATAACAAAGGACTATAACAAAGGACAAGGGCTATGGGAGTCATGTGCCAGTAACTGTGGATGAAAATCAATGGATATCCTAACACCACAATTGTTCAGGAAAGAACCTTTGAATCAATCTTGACTCTCTCTCTTATACCCTACAGTGACATCATCACATCCTGATCGCTCTTTTTAAAAACTTTTTCTTGGCCAGGCGCAGGAGAGGCCGAGGTGGGGGTGAGTCACCTGAGGTCAGGAGTTCATGACCAGCCTGACTAACATGGTGAAACCCCATCTTTACTAAATACAAAAGGAAAACAGCCGGGCGTGGTGGTGCATGCCTGTAATCTGAGCTACTTAGGAGGCTGAGACAGGAGAATCGCTTGTACCTGGGAGGCAGAGGTTGCAGTGAGCAGAGATAGCGCCATTGCACTCAAGCCTGGGCAACAAGAGTGAAACTCTGTCTCACAAAAAAAGAAACAACAACAACAAAAAAACTTTTTCTTTTGAATTAATGTTATCTTTACATAAAACTTGGAAACGTAGAAAAGAGAGGTTCCATATACTTCTCACTCAGGTCCTGTAAATATCAGCATCTTACATAGCCATGTTTTTTTTTTTTTTTTAAGTAAAAACAAATACTTTTAAATAAAGTATACTTTATTAAGTATAACGAAGACAAGAAAAGTGCACATATCATAAGTGTACAGTTTGATAAATTTTCACACCGATGTCACCAGCAAAAGAACATTACCAGTGCCCCTGAAACCCTTCTTCCCTCCCATTCCAACACTACTGCCCCAAAGGGATTATCTTTTTTTTTTTTTTTTTTTTTTTTTTTTTTTTTTTTTGAGAGGGAGTCTCGCGCTGTCGCCCAGGCTGGAGTGCAGTGGCTATCTTTTCATTTTAATGGAATATTTAGATATATTTCTTTCAATGCCTAGAACTAATCATTATCTATATTAATCTTCAAAACTGGACAAAGGGCAGAATGCTTTTAATTCTCTATCTCTTCTTCATCTCCCATAAAATACTATCGGAGAATTCAATTCTCTATTGTTACTACTTTTAAGAACAGCTTATTTAGATTAACCACTTTCCTGGCTCATCTGCTTCCTATATCTCCTGTCTTTTTGTAGGGGTCTATAGCCATGTTTGATATTCTTTTCAGTTGTCCTCTTTCTCATCCCCCTTTCTATAGTTTGGAAATTTTCTACCTCATAATCTAAACCTTGCTTACCACGAGAGGATTTGGAAGTAGCAGAGATTTGTTTTCCCTGGCTGCCTTGAGCTGGCAGCTGCTTCTGGTCTCCAGAGGCAACAGGGGTGGTTGTTCTAGTGGGAGTAGCCACTCAATATGTTTCTGAAATATTTCCATGGTTATGTGTTCAGAACCTGCATCTATAGTCCATTTTACTGCTGTAGAAAATTTCCATTGTATAAATGTTACTGGGGGGTTCCTGCTCACAGAGCTCCCAGGATGGTGGCGGGCCCCTTCCAAGATGGTGGCAAGCCTCGTGTTCTCTGACCTGGGATTCTTGGCCTCACGGATTCCAACGAATGGAACCTTGGGCCATGGGTGAGTGTTATAGCTCTATTAGAAGCCGTGGGTCATGGAAGAGAACAGTGGAACCCAGTGACTAGTGTTGAGCTCGATTAGGATGAACCCAGGCACTTAGCCATGCAGGAACAATGGCAAGCCTTTAGCCCAATCGGGAGCGGCAATGGGCGCCTTGCTGGATCAGGAGCACAGCAGACACCCTGCTGGATCCGGAAGGATGGAAGTCAGCCGCAGGTCTGGCGGCAAACAGCAGTGGTGGACCCTGAGGGAAAGCTCAGCTCCAGCGGTAACAAACACGGACCAGAGGAGTGCAGTTGCAAGATTCAATAGAGTGAAAACAGAGCTCCCATACAAAGGGAGGGGACCCAAAGGGGGTTGCCCAGCCATGTTTTTTTATAATGGTGTAGTTATCGAAACCAGGAATTTAACATCAGTACATTACTATTAACTAAAGACTTTATTCAGGTTTTACCAGTTTTCCCACTAATGTCCCTCCCCTTTTCTTGTCAGTGCCGGATCCTTCCAGCATCCCATCACGGCCATTCCAACCCACTTACTCCCACCTTTAGTCCGTGTAATAGTCTCCTGGGCCTCCTCTTGCTTCTACTTTTGCCTCTCAACTTTCCATTTAAGCATTGCTGTTTTTAATTACCGACTCCTCTTGTAATAATCCAGCTTTCATCTTCAGTTTCTTTCCTCAGGTCCGCAGCTTTCCTTTCATCCCACGCTGTTGTTTTGTCTGTTCTGGAGCTCCTGTTCACGAACTATATTATATTCTTAAGATATTGTAGGCTGGGTACGGTGGCTCACGCCTATAATCCCAGCACTTTAGGAGGCTGAGGCTGGAGGATCGCTTGAGCCCAAGAGTCTGAGGCTACAGTGAGCTATGATTGTGCCACTACCCTCCAGCCTGGGCGACAGAACAAGACCCTGTCTCAAAAAAAGGAAAAAAAAAAAAAAAAAAGAATGCTCTGTCTTTGTTGATTGTGGTATCTGATCTTAACTAGATAGGCTGAAGGCACATGGTTCTCTCCAGAAACCACTATTGGTACCACTGCAAAAACAAGCCAGCAAAAAGACAGTGTAGAGAGGTTGGCTTGCTTCCCTCTCTTCCTAACTGCATGTTGAAAAATAAGCCTTTATTGATCTTAAACATCTGTCAGATGAGTCATACATTGGGTTATTTTTTATATACATGTATACACAAAATATTTCAAATTGAAAGCAGCATCTTAATGGATTCAAAACTATTACAAGCTGTTGTCTAAGACTGATGTGAAAATTTATAACTATAAAAGCAAATGCACATGTTGATATTTAAAATTCATAATTAAGAAAAAAAAGAATACTCTGTCTCTTATTTTATTTTAAGCCTTACAGTAATAAATGCCTTTTCCTCAGGTGGTTTAAAGCAGGTTTCCAAGGAGGCCCATCTTGCTCCTTGCCTGCTGCTGTCCTGGGGGAACTGCACAGTTCTAACTGCCTGTAAAACTCAGCCTCCTTCCCGAATGTGAGAACCAGCACTGTTCACTTTTGAGATGTGGGGCATTGTTCTAAACCCTTCAGAAGGTCTTAGAGGCCGGAGAGAAGTGGGAGCTGTGTGGCTGGGGCCAGACACATCAGATAATGAAGACAGAGAAGGCAATGGCAGGTTAAGATGCCTGCAGGAAACTCAGCTGGAAAAACAGGCAGGAAGGGACCAGAGCTAGTGGGAAAAGTGGCCCATGGAGCAGATACAGCTGACATGTAAAAGGAAGTAGTAGAATTTAGCTACAACTAAACGGTGAAGTAAGAGGCAAAGAGAAATGAACATTAGAAATGCTTCCCGCCGGGCGCGGTGGCTCATACCTGTAATCCCAGTACTTTGGGAGGTCAAGGTAGGTGTATCACCTGAGGTCGGGATTTCGAGAACAGCCTGACCAACATGGAGAAACCCCGTCTCTACTAAAAATACAAAACTAGTTGGGCATGGTGGTGTATGCCTGTAATCCCAGCTACTCGGGAAGCAGGAGAATCGCTTGAACCTGGGACGTGGAGGTTGTGGTGAGCCGGGATTGTGTCACTGCACTCTAGCCTGGGCAACAAGAGTGAAACTCCATTGCAAGAAAAAAAAAAAGAAAGAAATGCCTCCCAAGGGCTGGGCACAGTGGCACATGCCTGTAATTCCAGCACTTTGGGAGCCTGAGGTGGGCAAATCACTTGAAGCCAGGAGTTTGAGTCCAGCCTGTGTAACATGGCAAAACCCTGTTTCTACGAAAAATACAAAAATTAGCTGGGCATGGTGGCGACCAACTGTAGTCCCAACTACTTGGGAGGCTGAGGAGGGAGGATCACATGAGCGTGGGAAGTCCAGGCTTCAGTGAGCTGAGATTGCACCACTGCACTCCCAGCCTGGGCAACAGGAGTGCTGTGCCTTACCAGGTTAGAGCCTTGCTGCCTCCCCAATGTTTCTCCTCTAGTCTCTCTATCTGCTGTGATAAAATGAGCTTCATCTTCCTGAAAACCTGCTTTGATCACTCCTCCTTTCTCCAAGGCCTTTGGTGACTCCACACTAATTAGACAGAGAAATCCAGATTCACAAACCCTCATCCAGCCTCCTTCACAGAAATCCCAGACCCTGTTTCCAACTTCTCTCATCACATCCCATGAGCCCTGCCTCCAGGAAAACCAGTACTTGCTGACTCTGGGGAGTGCCCCCGGCACTCTTGCCTTGTGTTTTAAGCACACCATGCCTCCTTTCCATCAACCTGAATCTGTCCATTCATCAGGTTGTGCTCAAATCTGTCTTTTTCTGAGAAGACCTCCAAAGCAACTGCAGTCCTCCACCCCATCCATTGAATAAGGAGTCCTGTTCTGCCTTGGACCATTCATTCTGGTGTCCTGATCTGTTAAGTCCTATGACACTAAGGTTCCACTGGTAGGTCCTACTTGTTTGAGTCCCAACAAGATTGTAAACTGCCACAGTCAGGAATGATGAGTTTTCTATCTTTACATCCCCAACAACACCTAGTATTATAGAAAGCCTGATAAACAGTAAGGGTTCCTTATTTTATTGAACTCTAGTGTTGATTTTATGTTTCTGGCGATGGTTTCAATTAGTGGGGGTATAGCTTTATTTTTTTTTTTTTTTGAGATAAAGTTTCACTCTTGTTGCCCAAGCTGGAGTGCAATGGCATGATCTCGGCTCACCGCAACCTCCACCTCCAGGGTTCAAGCGATCTTCCTGCCTCAGCCTCCCAAGTAGCTGGGATTACAGGCACGTGCCACCATGCCTGGCTAATTTTGTATTTTTAGTAGAGACAGGGTTTCTCTATGTTGGTCAGTCTGGTCTTGAACTCCTGACTTCAGGTGATCCACCTACCTCGGCCTCCCAAAGTGCTGGGATTACAGGCGTGAGCCACTGCGCCCAGCCCACATAGCTTTTACTCTATGATATAGACATCTTAATTTTTCTTAAATAACCCATCATGAAATTGCCATCAGTGAATTCCAATGTGATGCTGGAAGTTGAGAAATGCCAGCAGCCCTCAGACGGCTGTGTTTTGACAAGTGGCCACAAGATCCTGCATTTGTTTTACAGTGTTGTTAGTTCACATTGATCTCCCACAGTTCAATCAAAATAACAACAATCAGGTGACTTAACAGAGAACATTAGCCTTTAGAGGAAAGATTTGCCACATTCAAGTTCTTGTAACTTCCTTAGGAGTCATTGCTAAGTGCTCATTTCAGAACATTTCAAAAATATATTCATTTGTGGATATTGTTGCTTCATTAGCCTTTAAAAAGCTTTGATAACTCAGCTATACCCAGTTTAACTCAGTCTGAGTATATCTGATTCTTCTTTTTCTGAAACAGAGTCTCACTCTGTTTCCCAGGCTGGAGTGCAGTGGCGCGATCTCGGCTCACTGCAACCTTTGCCTCCCGGGTTCAAGTGATTCTTCTGCCTCAGCCTCCTGAGTAGCTGGGACTACAGGCACGTGCCACCATGCCTGTCTAATTTTTGTATTTTCAGAAGAGATGGGGTTTCGTCATGTTGGCCAGGCCGGTCTCAAACTCTTGACCTCAGGTGATCCACCCACCTCGGCCTCCCAAAGTGCTGGGATTACAGGCATGAGCCACCGTGCCCAGCTGAGCATATCTGATTCTTTCAGTAAATTCCATGTTCTTTTCTTCATAATAAGTTTTATTTGAACATTTTTAGATGCATAGAGTAGGTGTCAACATAGTATAGAAAGCTCCATGTACCCCCCTTGCCCACTCTCCCTTAATGCTAAAATCCTACGTAACAATGGTACAATGACCAGAACCAGGGATTTAACCACTAATGACACAACCTATCAGCTAAGCTCCAGACATTGGCTGGATTTCACCAGTGTTCCTGGATCCCATGTGGCATTTACTCAGTGTGTCTCCTTAGTTTCCTCTGGTCTGTGACAGTTTCAACTTTTCCTGTTTTTCATGACCTTCCCAACTAGGCATTTCATAGGATGTCCCTTACTTTGGGTTTGTCTGATGTTTTCTCATGATTAGACTGGTGTTAGGGGCTTTTAGGAAGAACACACAGAAGTGAAGTGCCCTTGTCATCCCATCACATAAGGGGTGCCTGACATCCACATAGCATGTTAATCTTGATCACTTGGTTCACGTGTTGTCTGCCAGGCTTCCTCACTGCAGTTTCAAATTTTCGTCTTCATATTCTGTTTTGTTTGTGTTAGACAGGGTCTCCTCTATCACCCAGGCTGGAGTGCAGTGGCGCAATCTTGGCTCACTGAAGCCTCGACTTTGCGAGCTCAGGTGATCCTCCCACCTTAGTCTCCCAAGTAGCTGAGATTACAGGGGGTCAGCACCATGCCTGGCTAACATTTCTATTTTTTGTAGAGATGGGGTTTTGCCGTGTTACCCAGGCTGGACTCAAACTCCTGGCCTCTTTATCTGTCTATTCTCTATCATCTATCTATCTGCCATCTACCATCTATCTACCAACCTACCTATCTACCAATTAAATTAAACGAGTTCATGCTGATGTCTCCAAAATAAGTCCAATACTCTAGGCTTCATGCTAGCATTGCCCCCTTACTTCTTTATAACGCTTTCAGATTTTTTTTTCTTTTTTTGAGACAGAGCCTCACTCTATCACCCAGGCTGGAGTGCAGTTGCACAGTCCTGGCTCACTGCAGCCTCCACCTCCCCAGGCTCAAGTGATCCTTCCACCTTAGCCTCCCAAGTAGCTGGGACCACATGCATTTGCCACCACACCCAGCTAATTTTCATTTTTTTTGTAGAGATGGGATTCCACATGTTGCCCAAGCTGGTCTCAAACTCCTGGGGTCAAGCGATCCACCCACCTCAGCCTCCCAAAGTGCTGGGATTACAGGCGTGAGCCACTGTGCCCAGTCTACTTTCAGAATTTTTAACCCATAGCCTGTGAGTAACAAATTTATAAACTAGAGTACAGTGCTTAATATAGTTCTTTAGCCTTACAGTTTCTGGTTAAAATACAAGCTTTCAAAATTACTTAGGTCAGCTCCTTTTCCCTCAGCCCCTTCAGTGAGGTTATACCATACATTTAGAACAAGGTTAGATTCATTTATCACAGTCTGTTTTCCATATTAGGTCTTTAATATGCTGTTTGATTATTTTTTAATCTGCATGCAATAAAGTTCATGCAGTATGAAAACATAAAGTGTGAAATTGACAATTGTGTAGACCACCATATATCCACTATCCTGGTACCATAGGTAAAGTTTCATCACTGTGAAAGTCGCTGGTATGGTTTGGCTCTATGTCCCCATCCAAATCTCACCTTGAATTGTATTACCATAATTCCCATGTGTTGTGGGAGGGACCTGGTGGGAGATAATTTGAATCACAGGGGTGGTTTCCCCTATACTGTTCTCGTGGTAGTGAATAAGTCTCATGAGATCTGATGATTTTATCAGGGGTTTCTGCTTTTGCATCTTCCTCATTTTTTCTTGCTGCCGCCATGTAAGAAGTGCATTGCACCTCCTGCCATGATTCTCAGGCCTCTGCAGCCATGTGGATCTGTAAGTCCAATTAAACCTCTTTTTCTTCCCAATCTGGGGTATGTCTTTATCAGCAGTGTGAAAATGGACTAATACAGTCGCCCTATGTGTCCCTGTGCAATTAATTGCTCCCCTCCCCCAAGTCCCTGGCAACCACTGATGTGTCTTCTGTCCTTGTAGTTTTCCCTTTTCTAAAATGTCATATGAATGGAATTACACATGTAGACTTCAGAGTGACTTCTTTTTCTTTTTCTTTTTTTTTTTTTTTTTGAGAAGGAGTCACACTCTGTTGCGAGGCTGGAGTGCAGTGGTGCAGTCTTGGCTCACTGCAACCTCCGCCTCTTGGTTCAAGTGATTCTCCTGCCTCAGCCTCCTGAGTAGCTGGGACTACAGGTGCGTGCTGCCATGCCTAACTAATTTTTGTACTTTTAGTAGAGGTGGGGTTTCACCATGTTGGCCAGGATGGTCTGGATCTCCTGACCTCGTGATCTGCCTGCCTCGGCCTCCCAAAATGCTGGGATTACAGGCGTGAGCAACCATGCCCAGCCTGGCGTTTGGCTTCTTTCACTTAGCAAAATGAGTCTAAGATTCATCCATGTTGTCATGCGTATCAGTAGTAGCTCATTCCTTTTGGTAATTATGAATAGAACTTCTAGGCTGGGCATGGTGGCTCACACCTATAATCCCAGCACTTTGGGAGGCTGAGATGGGAGGATTGCTTGAGCCAAGGTGTTTGAGATCAGCCTGGGCAACACAGCAAGACCTTATCTCTACAATAAAAGTTAAAAAATTAGCCAGGCATGGTGTCATGTACTTGAGGTGCCAGCTACTCTACTCAGGAGGTTGAAGTGGGAGGATGGCTTGAGCCCAGGAGGTCGAGGCTGCAGTGAGCTATGATCGTACCATTGCACTCCAGCCTGGGTGACAGAGTGAGACCTTGTCACTAAAAAAAAAAAAAAAAAAAGAGAAAAAAAATGAATAGAGTTCCTAGAAACATTTCCATACAGGTTTCTGTTTGTTTGAACATAAGTTTTCTATTCACTTTGGTAAATACCTATGATTGGGTCACTGGCATCTCTGGGTTATAGGGAAAGTATCTGTGTAACCAGAGAAGACAGTGCCAAATGGTTTTCCAAAGTGGCTACACCATTTTGCATTCCCCACCAGCAACCAGTGAATTTCTGTCCTCTGCATCCTTGTCAGCATTTGATGGTGTCACTTTATTTAATGATTTATTTTACAGTAGAGTCTATTTTCTTTTTGAGGGCAGTCTTATTTTGGTGAAAATATTAGGTATTAAAATTCAGCTAGCTAACAGAAGTTAGCTGAGGGTTTTTACTGTAAGCCAAAGTAGAGGTCATCCTTACCATCTTCAGTCAAAATGCTGTCGACAGAAGAAAGTTCATTTTGAAAATTACTCTAATCTAAGGGTCTTTCATTTCTAGAGAAAATGGTAGAAGAGTTAATTGAGAAAGCGAAATATGATGTTCTTGCTATGGGATTTATTTCCTTCTACACTGGAATTTTCTGACTTAGAATAAAATTCCCCTTTAAAAGCAGGTATGGGGCTGGGCACAGTGGCTTGCGCCTGTAATCCCAGCACTTTGGGAGGCCAAGGCAGGTGAATCACTTGAGGCCAGGAGTTTGAGACTAGCCTGGGCAACATGGTGAAACTCTGTCTCTTCTAAAAATACAAAAATTAGCCGGGTGTGGTGGCGCACACGCCTGTAGTCCCAGCTACTCGGGAAGCTGAGGCATGAGAATTGCTTGAACCTAGGAGGTGGAGGTTGCAGTGAGCCAAGATGGTGCCACTGCACTCCAGCTTGGGGGATAGAGCGAGACTCTGTCTCAAAAAAAAAAAAAAAAAAAAAAAAAAAAGAGGTATGATTGCCTGTGGTCAAGGCTCTTGAGGGCCCACAACCCTCATTTGGTTCTGGCATCTGAAGAGGGTTTATATTGCACCCCAGTGGGTGAAAGACCAGCCCCCAAGGGCCTGCTGTACAGAACACCCAGAGATCCAGGGCCTCTGTGCTGTTGTCTTGGCCAGGAATTGTGGGAGCCTGAATCCCATTCACACACGGGAGCTTTAACAGCACAGGGGACCCCACTGAAAGGTCCCATGATACGGCTACATCCTTTGAGCCTGTGAGCTCCAAGAGAGCAGGTCTGGGCCCCTTTGTTTCCCTGCGGTAGACTCAGAGCCTAGGACACCCTACAACACTCAATACTGCTCAAATGTTTGACTGAATGGTACCAGGGCCTGCAAAGACATCACAACCATTACTTCTTGTTTGAGTCTGTTTGGGCTGCCAGGACAAAATATACAGCCTGGGTGGCTTAAATAACAGAAATATATTTCCCACAGTGCTGGAGGCTGGGAGTTCAAGATCGAGGTGTGGGCAGTCAAAATCAAGGTTTCTCTGACCCTCTCCCCTTGGCTTGCGGACAGCTGACTTCTCACCCTTTCCCCACTTGGTCTTTCTCTGTGCACGCCCATTCCTGGCATCCCTTCCTCTTCCTATAAGGACACCATTCCTATTGGATTGTGGCTCCACCCTTAGGCCCTCGTTTATCCTTATTTACCTTCTTAAAGACCCCATGTCCAGATACAGTGACATTAGGGGTTGGGGCTTCAGCGCATGAGTTTTGTAGGGACACAGTTCAGTCCACTGTACCTATCCTGACCCACAGGTCCCTCCCTCTCCCTTGCCTTGCAGACCCACTTATCTGTCTCCACAGACTCCCTTTCTCTGTGACCATGGCTTTACCTCACTTGCCCTTTCAAGGGTTCACGCAACAGAAGAGGAATGGGCTGAGTGCACAGACCAGGAGCCCCACGGTATTGCCTGCAGACCTGATTGGCTTGGCCTGGTGCCCAGGCATCCTTTGGGTCATCCCCTCGTGGGTCTGCCACAGCCCACACCACTTCTGTGTGCTCCTCCAGCCTATGTGGCTCACCTACAGGCTGCCCTGGCCCCTCTGGACATTCGTGAATGCCACTCCCAAAGCAGAGCCTGTGAGTCCCGAATTCCCAGAAGAACCTGCCCTGCAGTTAGGCTCAGTTGGAGGCGGCCGCCCACTCACTGGAGAAGTTCAGTTCGAGAAGAGGCCAAGGATAGGTTCTCTAAGAAGGAGGCTGGGGCTTTAGAGGAATTGACTGCAGGAAAAACAACAGGCACCCCTGGCCGGCATCACACAGGAAATTCTAGGTCTCTCTCTGTCTCTCTTCATCTCTCTCTGCTTCTCTGTCTCTGACTCTGTCTGCCTCTCTGCCACTGTCTCTGTCTTTCCCTGTCTCTCAATCTCTGCCTATGTCTCTGTCTCCACCTCTGTCTCTGTCTCCCTCTCTGTCTCTGCCTCTGTCTCTCTGCGGCTCTGTCTCTCTCACCCAGGCATGTTTTAATTCAATAAAGCAAGCATCTGTTCTTCACATAGTTCTTATTCAGTAACCACGACACACACACACATACACACACACACCCCTAACACAACACTGCTACACATACCACTCTCACACACACAGTGTACACAAACACAACTATATAACTCACATTCACCACATCACTGCTTACACCCACTAGGCACACATACACAACCCTTCTAGACACACTCAATGTGACATGCACACCCCCTACACACAATCCCACTATACAGACACCCCACTCAGCACACATACCCACCACTCACACACTCCCCACTTCTTACAAATGCGTGTTACTAAAAACATACTACTATACACCCCTACACACATACAACCCACTACTACATACTCCACCACTCACACATAGTTCCACTAAATGCCTGCCACTACATACACAACTCTCTACTCACAGCACTCATAAATCACACACACCCCACCAATAAGCACCCACTGTACACACTTCACACATATACTGCATAACTCAACACAGACTACTCACACACACACACAGTCCCACACAACCACAGTCCCCCATATGTTCATACAACTCTACTACACACGGCTGTGCTATACAAACACAGCATGATACACACACACCCACTCAATGCTGCTAAACACGCCACCACATACATATGCCCCACTACCCACATACACACGCCCCACTACCCACATACACACATGCACACACCTGCACTTTCCCCACACACACCCGCACTCTAAACCTGCCACTCACTCACACCCCACACATAGGGCCTCCCAATGTACATATATATGCACCACTTCTACATACACGCACACAACCATGTCACACACACTCTCCACACTTCTACATACACACAACCATCTCACACACCTCCCCACACACCTACATACACAACCATCTCACATACACACTTCTCCACGCACCTACATACACACACAACCATCTCACACACCTCTCCATGCACCTACATACATGCACACAGCCATTTGACACACACTGCTCCACACACCTACACGCACACCTCTCCATCTCACACACACCTCTCCACACACCTACATTCATGCACACAACCATCTCACACACACTTCACACACCTACATACACACATGATCATCTCACATACCTCTCCACACACATACACAACCATCTCACACACATCTCTCCATGCACCTACATACATGCACACAGCCATCTCACACACCTCTCCACACACCTACATACACACACACAACCATCTCACACACATAGCTCTCCACACACCCACATTCACGCACACAACCATCTCACACACACTTCACACACCTACATACACACATGATCATCTCACACACCTCTCCACACACATACACAACTATCTCACACACACCTCTCCATGCACCTACATGCACACAGCCATCTCACACACCTCTCCACACACCTACATTCACGCACACAACCATCTCACACACACTTCACACACCTACATACACACATGATCATCTCACACACCTCTCCACACACATACACAACCATCTCACACACACCTCTCCACACACCTACATACACGCACACAACCATCTTACACACACAGCTCTCCACACACCTATGTACACACACAATCTCATACCTCTCCACACACCTACATACATGCACACAACTATCTCACACACACCTCTCCACATACCCTCCTTTGCCTTCACTATTCACACACCTCCACACTGCACATCCCGTTCCACACAGACTCACAGACACATGCACACAGGTTTCCCCACCTTCCTAAAATGCAGAGGACAGTGCTCTCTGACTCCAGGCCTACGTCCACAGCCCACTTTTGACGGTCCATCCTACCTGTCCAAATTTCACTTCTCACCCCCCTACTCAGATCCCTCTCTGCGGAGATCGTAAACTCTTGGTTGCTTGGTACTCAGCACCTGGCACTGAGGAGCAGCCCTCTATGCTTGTGTCGAACTGAATGAATTCTCTCCCTTCTTTGCCCCAATTAAATGTTTCACTTCCCTCAATCCTCAGCTTAGATTCACATCCCCAGTCAAGCCACTGCATAGTAGCTCCCTTATGAGACTTTCTTTCAGGAGGTGTTCGTCTATATTGGACTGTATTCCTTCTTGCTTATGTACCAGGGTATCAAAATTGTAACTTTTTCTCCTCCGAAACAACGGGTTGACTGAGGAATGGCAAGGAATTGCAATTCAGGACACATGTGCTCTGGTGGATCACAGGCGCAGCCTCAGAATGGAAACTTTGACTTAAGCCAGTAGACATCAGGCACCAAAGTTAGTGTGACACTTGCTGGAGGAGTTTTCAAATTAATCAGTCAAGAACTTGTTTCCTGACTTCTGAAGTCCCTTACCCATTTCAAGAATATTGCAGTGGAGAAAGTGCAGATGGAAGAGAAAGGGAATTTACAGGATTTTTTTGGAGAGCGAGCTACTGCAGCCTGTGGCTGCTGTTCCCTCAGGGGGTGAGAGAGGATCTCTTTCCTTCACCCAAACCCAGAAAATGGGACGACCCAGTGGAATGGGACGACCCAGTGGTGAAATCCAGAGAGAGGTTGGCATGCCTTTCCTGCAGAAAGCATGAAAGTTCCGGGGGTTCCTTCCAGAAGACAAAGGGGAGTCCACTGGTGACAACCAGTGGTGGAGGGTCCTGCCTGAGGCCTAGGGCCAGAAGACAGCCCAAGGAGAAGAGGCACAAGCTAAGCTGCAGCTGGAGGGGGTCTGCCAGAGGTCTTTAAAGAGCCCCTGAAGCCAAGCCTAATGGCTCATGCACAGACTTCCAGCTCCTTGGGAGGCCAATACAGGAGGATCACTTGAGGCCAGGAGCTCAAGACCAGCTTGGGCAACATAGTGAGACCCCATTTCCAAAGGAAAAAAAAAAAAAGGAAATCAAGGTGTCAGCTGGACAAAGAAAAAAACAGAAGAGCCCCTGAAAGTGCCCACTGGGTAGGCAGGTTGGGCCTGGAGGATATGGAGCCAACTGAGGACAAAACCTGGCTTTGGTAAGGAAGTCCCAAGCGAGAACTTACTTTCCTGCCCAGCCTCCCACCTCACCCCCAACTTGCAAAGAGGAGATGAGTGGGGAAGAAAGACTCCAACTATCCCACACCCCACAGGGTGGCTGCGTCAGGCAGGCCTTGAGGGAGCAGACAGGTGCAGCCAGTTCTCCTTGGAGCAAAGCCTGAAGTGTGGCCGCCTCCACTGGGCTGAACCCTCCATGGGTCTACACCAGGATTGTGCTTGTGGTGTCAAGTCATCACAGGACGATTTGCTAGGACTGAGCAGAAAAGGCTGGCGTCCACATCTCCCTTCAGTCCACTGCCAGGAGAAAACGTCCCACTCTGAGTAGATGTGAAAGGGACAGCAGGTGACCGAAAAGTTCACTTCCACTAAATTCCAGTGGCTTATTTATTTAGAGACAGAGTCTTGCTCTGTCGCCCAGGCTGGACTGCAGTGGCAAGTTCTCAGCTCACTACAACCTCCGCCTCCCGGGTTCAAGTGATTCTCCTGCCCCAGCCTCTCGTGTAGCTAGGATTATAGGCATGTGCCACCACACCCATAATTTTGTATTTTTAGTAGAGATGAGGTTTCACCATGTTGGCCAAGCTGGTCTCAAACTCCTGATGTCAGGTGATGCGCCTGCCAAAGTGCCTCCCAAAGTGCTGGGATTACAGGCGTGAGCCACTGCACCTCATGGCATCCTTGTTCAGCACACTGGTTACACTCGTGTTTCTAGTACATTGTTCTCTAGTTTTTGTATCTGGTGTTCCAAATGTGACCCTCAAAATTTAAATACCTACCACACTATCTAATGCTGCCTAGGGAGTTCCCATGGGCAGGAGCAAGCATAGCATTTGGCAGCAGGGCCGGCAGCGCTGATCCACCGTGGCAGGAACATGTGCCAGTTGTTTCACCAGTCTGGGCTTCACTTTCCTCATTGCAGTGAAGGTTTTAGAACACTGTTAAAAACACTGTGGACACTAACACTTTTAGTCAAAAACACTCAGCCAGGGGAAGTGGCTCGCGCCTATAATCCCAGCACTTTGGGAGGCTGAGGCGGGCATATCACTTGAGGTCAGGAGTTCGAGACCAGCCTGGCAAACATAGTGAAACCCCGTCTCTACTAAAAATACAAAATTACCTGGGCGTGGTGGCAGGCACTTATAATACCAGCTACTCTACTCAGGAGGCTGAGGCAGGAGAATCGCTGGAACCCAGGAGGCGGAGATTGCAGTGAGCAGAGATCACACCATTGCACTCCAGCCTAGGTGACAGGGCAACACTCTGTCTCAAAAAAATAAATAAACAAAAAACCTACACACATTAAAAAAACCCTGGACGGATGCTGGCCTCAGTATGCACTGAGCATCTGAGCTGTGTTCATCCTTCCCAGAGGGAGGGGCTTGCCCAGGAATTCCCAGAAACAAAAGAGCTGTTTCTGGAGGAGCAGCATCAATATCTTATTTTAGTGGCATCTGTTGGACACTCAGTAAAGCGCTGTCTGTGTGGTTTTCAAAGTGTATTTTATTATTTAATTTATTACATTTTTAAGCACATATTTCAAGCTTGGGAGATGTACAAAAAGATGACAGAGACATCCCTAATTATTAAGAACTTGGCAGGTATAACAAGGTGGTAGACACCAAGGAATAAACTAGGGTTGTATTTCATAGAGGTGTCTATGGATGGACTTGTGTGGGGTTAAGGGGGATTCGGTGGACCCCTAAAATAATATGTAAATGTTTAATGTTATCTGAATAATTTTGGGGAGAAGAAGGTCCATAACTTTTCCTAGATTTCTTGATTTAGCAGCGACTGAAAAAAAAAATCACCAGTATAAAACGAAGCAATGAGGGCTGGGCATGGTGGCTCACTCCTGTAATCCCAGCACTTTGGGAGGCTGAGGTGGGCAGATCATGAGGTCAAGAGATTGAGACCCATCCTGGCCAATATGATGAAAGCCTATCTCTACTAAAAATACAAAAATTTGCTGGGCGTGGTGGCTGGGTACCTGTAGTCCCAGCTACTCGGGAGGCTGAGGCAGGAGAATCGCTTGAACCTGGGAGGCAGAGGTTGCAGTGAATCAAGATCGCGCCATTGCACTCCAGCCTGGCAACAGAGTGAAACTCCGTTAAAAAAAAAAAAATAAATAAAAATAAAAGAAGTAATGAGGCCAGGTTCAGTGGCTCACACTCTCACCTATAATCCCAGAACTTTGGGAGGGAGGCAGGAGGATTGTTTGAAGCCCAGGAGTTTGAGATCAGCCTGGGCAACATGGCAAAGCCCTGTCTCTACAAAAAATGCAAAAATCAGTGAGAAGCAGTGGTGCACACCTGTAGTGCCAGCTTCTTGGGGGGCTGAGGTAGGAGGACACTTGAGCTAGGGAGGTCTAGGCTGCCTGGACCCATGTTCATACCACTGCACTCCACCCTGGGTTACAGGGTGAGATACCATCTCAAAAAAAAAAGTAACTGAACTGTAGAGCTAGTGGTTGAGTACATCAAATGTAGCAGCTGTTCTTTTAGACAAGAAAATGAGCTCAGTGGTTTATTTCGTTATCATAAATATCAGTGGAAACATAAATAAATAATAAAGGGATAGCTCAGGATGTGCCAGAATGCCTCTTGCTTGTTCACTTTGAGGGAACATTTCCCTTCTTATCTTCACCTCACCTCCTGTCTCTCTTGGGACTGTTCCCTGCCCAGTTATGTAACCAAAACAGTACTTACCTCATTCACAAGTGTAATAGTTTGAGTAGCTCTTGCTAAGATGTTAGAAAGCATGATGCAAACTGAGGCTTCAAAGTATTTATACGCTGGGGGTTGCCCACTTGGAATGCTCCTTATTGGAGGCCAGCCACCATGTAGAGGCCAGTCCCATGGAGAGGCTCTGGGACCACATGGAGAGTGGTCCAGTTGTTATAGCCATCCTGTGCAAGCATCCACATTGACCCATGTCAACAGCCGCAATGAACTGCCAGCCATGTGAGTGAGGCCATTTTGGATAGTTCAGACAAGCCAGTACTCCAGGTGATGCCACAATAAGTGATTTTTTGTTTTAATCCACTAAATTTTGGGGTGTATTTTTTTCAGCAATAGATTACTGAAACAATAAGTAATGGATTTTTTCTTTCTTTTCTTTTCCTTCCTTTCCTTTCTTCCTTCCCTCCCTCCCTCCCTCTCTCTCTTTCTTTTTAAAGAGATGGGGGTCTCACTATGTTGACCAGGTTGGTCTCGAACTCCTATACTCAAGTGATCCTCCCATCTCAGCCTCCCAAAGTGCTGGGATTACAGGCATGAGCCACTGTGCCCGACCCAATAAGTAATTGATTTTCTATTGCTGTCTTCTAGTCCCTCTTCTACTGACTCCAGCTACTTTTGTCATTTTTTCTGTTGTGTGATAGAAGCTTTCAGCACTGTATTCAGTAAATAGCCTGTAGCATCCTTTTTTAAAAAAGCCCTTCCAAGTAAAGGCATATTTCAAACTGTATTAAGAATATTTTCTGGCTGGGCATGGTGGCTCATGCCTGTAATCCCAGAACCTTTGGGAGGCCAAGGTGGGCAGATCCCTTGAGCTCAGGAGTTTGAGACCAGCCTGGTCAACATGGCAAAACCTCGTCTCTACAAAAAATACAAAAATTAGCCAGGCGTAGTGGCGCTCACCTGTAGTCCCAGCTACTCGGAAAGCTGCAGTGGAAGGATCGCTTGAGCCTGGGAGGCGAGGCTGCAGTGAGCCATGTTCATACCACTGCACCCCAGGGTGACAAAGTGAGACCTTGTCTCAAAAACAAAAACAAACAAACAAAAACAGGAACAGAACATGAATATTATGAATATTTTCCATCATAATGACAGTTGCTGCTGGAGTATATGTACTTCAGAAAGATTTTCTTCATTAAATACATATGTCAAATAAATGGAGATTTGTGACCATTCCGACAACTGTCATTTCCGTATCAGCTCAACAGTGTGGTACAGGTTATTAGCTGCTGCTTGGAAAAAGGCACATTACAGGAAGTGAACTAGCATCATCACTGCAGTCCTCAACACAGAATTCCCATTCTGCTTTATCATGGTGCAAAGGACAATTCTGCATGTGAAAGGAAGGAAAAGTAAAATTTGAACAAAAACGAGTTGATGAGTTATCCTTTGTTGCTAAAATTTAATTTCAATTAATTTTCACAGAAATAGCCAATAACTGCTTCATTTAACAGATATTCACTGAGTGCTTACCATGGGTCAGGAATATTCCTAAGTGCAAGATAAAGCCATATCCTGAAAAAAAAGTGGCATTGCCATTACTGAGATGTGGAAGACAGCAGGAAGAGCAGATTTGCGAGAGAAATCCAGGAGTTTGATTGGAGGGGAGTTATTTTGGTAATGTCCATTAGACATCTACGCAGAGATGCCAAGTGGGTTGAGGACACATATCTGAGAATCCAAATTGGCTGATCTGCTTAACCTCTAAGCTTCAATAAAATAGTCAATATAACTCCTTTAAGAATTAAAAAATGTAATTTAAAAAAGGAACTATTTGAGTATTATTTCTTTAGTTGTCTGGTGGTTAAAACCACTTTATCTTCTGTGACTTTTTAAAAAATTTTACTTTTTATTAATTTTGTTTAAAAAATAGAGACGTGGTCAAGACCAGGTTGGTCTTCAACTCCTGGGTTTCAGTGATCCTCCTGTCTTGGCCTCCCAAAGTGCTGAGATTACAGGTGTGAGCCACCATGCCTGGTTATCTTCCATGACTTCTAAAATTTGAGTATTGGCCAGGCGCAGTGGCTCACACCTGTAATCCCAGCATTTTGGGAGGCCAAGGCAGACGGATCACTTGAGGTCAGGAATTCAAGACCAGCCTGGCCAACATGGGGAAACCCTGTCTTTACTAAAAATAGAAAAATTAGCCAGGCGTGGTAGCAGGCACCTGTAATCCCAGCTACTTTGGAGACTGAGGTAGGAGACTTGCTTGAACCAGAGAGGCAGAGGTTGCAGTGAGCCAAGACTGCACCACTGTACTCCCACTTGGGTGACAGAGCATGACTCTGTCTGGAAAAAAAAAAAAAAATTGAGTATTGGAAATTTTTTTTTTTTTTTTTTTTTTTTTAAAAGACAGAATCTTGCTCTGTCACCCAGGCAGACAGTGACAAAAACACAGTATACAGTAGTGGAAACACAGCTCACTGCAGCCTCGACCTCCTGGGCTCAAGCAATCTTCCTGCCTCAAGCTCCTGTATAGCTGGGACCACAGGCACACGTCACCATGTCTGGCTAATTTTTTTAAATTTTGTGTAGACACATTATCTCTCCTTGTTGCCTAGGCTGGTCTTGAACTCCTGGGCTCAAGCAATACTCCCACCTTGGCGTCCCAAAGTGCTGAGATTATAGGCATGAGCCACCGCACCCAGCCTGAAGATCTTATCTGAAGGTCAGGTTGATCACAATGACATCTTCTAAGAAATCCATTGGAAATAACTGTATTATCATACATGAATGAAGACTGGTTTAAAAAATTTATGGTTTTATCTGGCTAAATTTTAGTCCTATTGCTAGGAGTAAGTTAATTTTTTAAAAGTCTAAATCTAAGAAAAAAACAAAGTACAAATCTAATGTATCCCAGTAAAAATGATTTTAATTTTAAAGAAATCTAAGAGAGTGTAACTGTTTTAGAAGTGATTTGGGAATAGGGTTGCTGATGTTGGCCAAAGACCCAGTCAGACTGTGCAAGCATGTCAATAAACATCTATGTCTAAGCAATGGCAAAAGTTCACAAACACAGGACAACAAGGAGACTCCCATCACGATAAGAGTTGTGTCAAAGAGTGTCACATACAAGGACATAGAGAAAAAGGAAACTAGGTAATTCAAAACAATAAATTAAAAGAAGAAAAAAGCTGCAGGCATGCTGTAAATCTCCACCTCAAATGAGCATTTCTGACCTGTGAGTAGTGACTATCGGGCATGGGGTCAGTTTCATGGGTCTTGACCAACATTGAACACAAAGTGGAAAAAGAACTTCCACGTCAAGATGGTGGATGGGAATACACATCTGATAGCTTGTACCCCAAACTCAGTTAAAACTACAGTAAAGGAATTCATACACACAAGCACACACACACAAACCCACAAGGACCAGGAAGACAGGCATCAACCACAACACAACTTTGGAAGCTGCAAAGCATATGGACAAGTGGCAAAGGATCTGGTAGACTAAAGAAAGCGAGTCCTGACCAGCAATGGGGAAGGTTGAGAAATAATGAGGTACGCAGCAGACTCCTCCAAAGACGTGGGCACTGACATCCCCAGATGCTGCGGTCCTGAAGGAGAGGAAAGGAGCAGCTGAATTAAGGAGGCTGGGGTAAAAAGGTGCTCAGGGTACAAACGAACCCCTAGATCCCTGTCCTCACTCCAACTTGTTCTCTCTCAGCAGACATTGGGATGCTTCTCTGTGGAGGGTAAGACAGAGGGGTCTCTAACCTGGGGAATACCAAGCACAGCTGGACTCAGGTGCAACCAGAAACAGAGAGCAGGTGACTATATGCACACACACCCTTCCCACTCAGCTCCTAATACTGACATCAGACCTCTAATCTCCAGTCTGAAGATTCATCTCTAGGAAAGCAGACCAACCAAGTGAAAAGACTTTAACACACTGACCTCAGGGATCCCTCAACTAACAGCCCATCCAGATACCCCACAATAAAAGAACCTCTGATTTGAGAAGGCCCATGCATTTGTGTGGAACTTCCAATCAGCATTTCCATCTCTCTTCTCTTTATCATAAATAACCAAGGGTGAATGGGCACTTGAGGAAAGCCTCTAGTATGAATAAACAAACCCAAATAAACAGATTAGGGAAACTTAGAATGGTATATATGCTGTGGATTCTTTTAAAACTTAATTTTTTTTTCAGAGATGATACTCCACTCAAAAACAAAACAAAAAACAAACAAACAAAAAAATTCCAGAATGTTTAGAAAATTTTTTAAGAAAGCTCTTGAGGCCAGGAGTGGTGGCTCACGCCTGTAATCCCAGCACTTTGGGAGGCTGAGGCAGGTGGATCATGAGGTCAAGAGATCGAGATCATCCTGGCCAACATGGTGAAACCCCGTCTCTATTAAAAACACAAAAATTAGCTGGGCGTGGTGGTGCGTGCCTGTAGTCCCAGCTACTCAGGAGGCTGAGGCAGGAGAATCGTTTGAACCTGGGAGGTGGAGGCTGCAGTGAGCCAAGATGGCGCCACTGCATTCCACCCTGGTGACAGAGCAAGACTCCATCTCAAAAAAAAAAAAAAAAAAAAAAAAAAAAAGATCTCAGGAGGCCCTTGCGCCTCACAACACACATATGGTTAAGGCCCTGCCACCTACTTCATGGCAGCTAATTATTATATACTATATATATTTTTTTTCTTGTTTTTTTTCTTAAAATAAAACTAAAGCCTTTTTTTTTTTTTTAAGACTGAGTCTCACTATGTTGCCTAGGCTGGAGTGCAGTGGCGTGATCTCAGCCCACTGTAACCTCTGCCTCCTGCCTTCAGTGATTCTCCTGCCTCAGCCTCCCAAGTAGCTGGGACTTAAGGTGTGTGCCACCATGCTCAGCTATTTTTTGTATTTTCAGTAGATGGGGTTTCACCATGTTGGCCAGGCTGGTCAGGAACACCTGAACTCAAGTGATTAAAAAATGCACTGGGGCTGGGCATGGTGGCTCATGCCTGTAATTTTAGCACTTTGGGGAGGCCCAGGTGAGTGAATTGCTTGAGGCCAGGAATTTGAGACCAGCCTGGGGAACATGGTGAAACCCTTTCTCTACAAAAAATACAAAAAAATTAGTTGGGTATCATAGCATGTGCCTGTAGTCTCAGCTACTCCGGAGGCTGAGGTCAGAGAATTGCTTGAGCCCAGGAATTAAAGGCTGCAGTGAGCCATGACTGTGCTACCACACTCCTCACTGGGTGACCCAGTAAAGACCCTGTCTAAAAAAAGAAAAAAAAGAAAATCAAGCTCTTGGAAATCTTTAAAAGGTATGATAATAGAGGAAAAAAATAATAGAAGGATTGGAAGGTAAAGTTGAAGAAGCAGAGTAACAGAGATGGAAAAACGGGAGTGAAAAGATAAAACAAAGTGGAAGGTCGGTAAAGGAGTTCTAACATCTGAATAACAGTAAGAGAAACCAAAAAAAAAAAAAAAAAACCAAAAACAAAGGGAGGCAATTATCAATGAAGTCATTAAATTCCCCAAGACTAAGAAAATATGATTTTGATTGAAAGGGTTCAGCGTGCCAAGCACAGAGGATGGAAACACCCTCTTCAAGGCATGTCATCATGGACCACTGGAAGAAAATAAGGTTCTAAGAGTTACAAGAGAGAAAGAAAGTGGTCACATACAAATGGCTGCTAGACCACAGACCAATGCCTTCAAAATTTCAAGTAAAAATGTTATCTAAATACAGGCTGTTAAAACTATCAATGATGGGAGAAGAGAATAAAGACATTTTCAGACATTTCAGATCTCAAAAGTTTTACCTCCTACACATGTTACTGGGAATCTATTCAAGGATGCATGCCACCAAAAAGAGGGAATAAGTCAAAATAGGAATACACAGGACACAGAAAATAGGAAATTTAACATAAGAGGCAAAGGGAATCACCAGGGTGGTGGTATGCGAAAGTCAATGGAACTACAGAGATCTTGCTCATGGCTGAGATCATGAAGGTATTATGTTTCTAACACAAATGGCTTAAACACAAGCTGCATGACTCTTAGATTATCTGAGCAAGAGCACTGTTTCCCAAATTGAAATACAGAAATTAAAAATCTGCCTGAATTCAAATGATTCTATATAGTCTTATATACTTCTATATGCAAGTCTACATGAAGTTGGTAACAGCAGTGGCCTTGGCTGGGTGACATGGCTCACACCTATAATCCTAGCATTTTTGGAGGCCAAGGCAGGTGGACTGCTTGAGCTCAGGAGTTTGAGACCAGCCTGGCCAACATAGTGAGACCCTGTCTCTATTTTTAAAAATAAAACAAAAACTAAACAGTAGTGGCCTTTAGGGCAAGTGGGTTGTGGGCCCCTAGCAAAGAGATGAGGAGAATGACTTTTCACCATTCACCCTTTTATTTTTTTTGACTTGTGTCAAAAAAACAAGTAGTACTTGTTCAACAATGAATATATTTCCTAATTCAAAAAAGAATGGAATGAAAAATATCTGATCACCATACTTAACAAGAATGTTTTATGAAAATTAAACATATAAAACTAGATTCCATATACATATTGTGCTATACTATAAATATAAATGTATTATATTTAAATATTTGTATATAAATGTTATATTTATATTTATTTATATATATTTATAATGTTATCTAACACTATAAATGTGTTAAAGAGGTTATGATAGAAAATGTTTCTTACTGAAGGTTGCAAAGAACTTTGAAAACAATAAACCAAGTACTCTGGTAGAGACCTGCTTTCCTACAATACTGAGCATCCACTAGGTCCTGGGCAATCCCAGATCTGAGATGTTTGTGCCCTTGTATGTGGAGGTGCACATGGAACCAAACATCCCCACCTGGTGCTGGAATTCCAGGTGCAGTGTCCATTCATGTCTGTTCTAGGCCCACCTCTGTAAACAGTGTTAGGGAGGGCCTCTGGCTATGTGTGAGAAGGTCACTACAGGGAAACTTTGAAAAAAAATAAAGATGACAAAACATCACTGTTACAATTTTAAGGAATATTATTCTAAAACAAAAAATATTATTAATAAAATCATAGGTTTATTCCAATATTTTAAAATATTTTCTGTAACATTCCACTCAGAAGGTAGATAACCACAAAGCTCTTCCCTAAGGAAGGGTGCAAATGGAATGTAAGATATTACTGTACTCTGTAGAATACAAACTGTGAAGACAAGGAAATTCAATTATTCAATTTTTTCTTCCTACACCATTTCTGCTGGAGAACTGCTCACTCAACATCCCAGAAGCTATCTTGTTGAGATTTGCTACCACGATATAGGAGTGATGAACCTTCACTCTCAGCACAATGAATGGGACACTGCCTACATCCATCCTGTGTGAGAGTTAAAAGGACAAGCCCCCTGCAGCACACGCCAACCAATCTATCACAGCAATCATGCACATGACTTCTGCCAAAATCCTCCAACTTAATTTTTAAATAGCTAAAATATGATCAAGGTCATATGGGTACTGCACTTGGAACTACAAACATCCTCTGTTCACAAATGTTCACTGTTATAGCAACAGCACTTTGGGACAATCAAGGGCACAATCACATTTTTAAAAATCAAGAGCAAAAAGTAAACACAAAAGGGCATTTGCATGAGGCAGAGAATCCTGTTTCTTGGCAGTAGACAGAAAACTGGCTAAACAAATAGGCTCACAGATACGTACAATCTACAATTTGATTCTGAGTATTAGTCTTGAAGACATAGCTATACACATCCCAACATACAGCCTACTATTTTACATTAGTAGTTTCTTATATAACAGTTGGAAGAAAAACGTATCAAAAACCAACCTAAATCATATTAACCACTTTAATAAACCCCTTTATACTTTCTTTTTTTCAACCACTTTACTCCAGGTTTGGTTAGTATAATTACAAGACTGTCTAGCCTAATAGTCTAGAGAAAATTTTCCGGTTCCAAGATGATGCCTTGCTATGTAGCCATTAATTATTAAGCTCCTAGTAAACCCTGAATTAGATATAGAAATTTGCAAAACAATATTTCCAAGAATGTGAAAAACAGAGGAAATTTAAGGCAGATGGTAACTCTAAGAAGAGTCACACAAGTATTAAATTGGCACGCTGGAAATGGCTCATAGCAAAATCTAATTTTCTATCAGATGAGGGGGCCGGACACAGTGGCTTATGCCTGTAATCCCAGCACTTTAAGAGGCTGAGGTGGGAGGATCACTTGAGTCCAGGAATTTGAGATCAGCCTGGGTAACATAGCAAAATCCCATCTCTACAAAAAACAAAACAAAACAAAACAAAACAAAACATTAGCTGGTGTGGTAGTGTGTGCCTGTAGTCCCAGCTACTTGGGAGGCTGAGGTGGGAGGATCACTTGAGCTCAGGAGGCAGAAGTTGCAGTCAGCCGAGACGGCGCCACGGCACTCCAACCTGGGTGACAGAGATCCCATTTCAAAAAAAAAAAAAGGAACAGATTGGGGCTGCATGGTTAGGCTACACTGAGGAAATGTTCCTCTTATGGATTCACAAAAGAAAAATGACTTTTAGTGCCATGTGCCTTGCAATTATCTATAGCAAAACAGTCTAGCTCCCTCAACCCCACTGTGTGTCCGGGAAAAGATAGTGAAAACATTTCCTGGAGAGGTGAAGACTACAAGGAAGCTACCAGCTCACTGTGCACAGGTGAGAAAATGTCATGGTAAGGGAGCACCACGTGTTGATTTTAATAGCTTTTTCTAACTGGAGGAATCTGTCACATGCCATAGAAAAATTGCTCCCTGCCTTCTGAAAAAAAAAATGTCATACAGAAAAATCAGATTCATAAAAGAAAGTATACATCCAAAGTAGGCAAAAACTATGGTTTATGCTTTCAAAATATGCAAAATAATTTCACTATAAAATACCTTGATTTGCATGTGACTTAGTACTTATTTCATATTAAACAGATTCAGTTGCTTTGATAAATCTGTTTTAGAATATCTATTTTTAAGCCAAAAGATAAACCTTACATTTGTGCATCCATATGTAAAGCAATCCTGCTTGGCGTTATGCAGCCAAGATTCTAAAAGATTAATAACATAATTTTAAATGCTCCAGTTACAGACTAACAAATAATATATTTCCTCAAATTTTCTGGGCTACACTACTGACTTGTATTAATGCAATCTGAATTTTCAGATAGAAGTACTACTCAATGGTTGGTTGTTACAACTTAGAAGCAATAGGGTTGGGAAGACCTTCAAAATATTGGCCATTAAATCGTAAGTAAAATTATTCTTAGAGCTGGATTATCGTAAATGGAGTGCCCTAACTTTTCTTATTTCATACTCTGCAAATTGACTCTAACATTCATAATCATGCCCTTTTATGTGCTTTAAGTGGACATACTGACTTTGCGGTCTATACTTTGTAAGAGAGCAGGTAACTCTAGCACAGAAGAAACTATGTAATGCGGAACTGGGGAGGACTTCAGTGGCACTATTCCATTTTTATTGATCCAGACTGTTGCTTTCAATCCTGCATTGAGGCCTCCTTGGATGTCGGTTTCTAATGTGTCACCGACCATCACACAGTCCCCAGGTTGTACTCCAAGAAGATTGCAGCAGTAATAAAATATGGACGGTGCTGGTTTCTCCTCTCTCTGCTCTCCACCTACAACAACAGCATCAAAATAGGACTGACAGGCACAAGCCTCAATCTTCTCCCTCTGGGTCTGTCTGTCCCCATTCGTTAAGAGAAGTAGGCGGACCTCCTTTCGAAGTTCAGTAAGCATGGCTTTGACATCTTCTGCTAGTGTCATATGCTGTAAACGTGTAGATTTCCAAAGGAAATAACATTCTTCAGCCAATTTTCTATTGGCTGCACCACCTTTTGTTTCCTGGATTGCTTCTTCCCAATGTGAAGTCCTTAAATCAGTAATGCATATATTGTAAGGATGAAAACATTCCTTGCTGAGTTTAACTTGAACTTTATCACAGATGATTTCAGCCTCTTCTTTATAATGGTATTTTGATTGTAAGAGTTTTATCACCTAAATAATGGAAAATAACTCCATTAACACATTGCATGTCTTTAATAGTCATGCCCTAGGAAGCTGTGATCCTACAAGTGGCTGAGAGATTCCAACTCCACTCCTCTGCTTTAAAGCAGCTATTTCTGGTGGGAATTGGCCTTATTTTTAGAGACAACAAAGTGAGGCTCTCCCAACCTCTCTAGAACTCACTCATTTTTTAAAACCAACTTCTTCATATATAGCTAATAACAATCCTTTGTTTGGTAGTTTAGAGTCCAACATCTTTCATTCTGGTCACGAAGACATGAAAATAAAACTTGTGCTTATTGGGCCGGGTGTGGTGGCTCATGCCTGTAATCCCAGCACTTTGGAAGGCCGAGGTGGCAGGATCACTTGAGCCTAGGAGTTCAGGACCAGTGTCGGCAACATAGCGAGACCCCATCTCAAAAACAAAACAAAAAATCCTTGTACTTATTTTTGGTAAAACATTTAAAATTTCTGACAACCACTATTTAGACTATTATCAGAAAAAAATAACACCTAGTTCATCTAATTTTTTCTCATCTATATCCATTTCATATTTTGAAGACCTAAATTGACTATCACCTATAATGGGATTGAATTCTACACTTTTATTTTTTTTGAGACAGAGTCTCATTCTGTAGCTTAGGCTCAAGTGCAATGGCACCAGCTCAGCTCACTGCAACCTCCACCTCCAGGCTCAAGGGATTCTCCTGCTTTAGCCTCCTGTGTAGCTGGGATTACAGGTGCCCGCCACGACGCCTGGTTAATTTTTGTATTTTTAGTAGAGACAGGGTTTCACCATGTTGGCCAGGCTGGTCTCGAACTCTTGACCTCAAGTGATCTGCCCGCCTCGGCCTCCAAATTACTGGGATTACAGGTGTGAGCCACTTTGTATGGCCCAATTCTGTACTTTTTTGCTTTTTGATACAGAGGCTCGCTCTGTCGCCCAGGCTGGAGTGCATTGGCACAATCTCACCTCTGCCTCCTGGGTTCAAGTGATTCTCCTTCAAGATCTCTAGCTGCTCACAGCAGTAACCTGCTCATTAAGCTGCTCTAACCTGTGCTGGACTCCTTCCCCTTCTTGTCTCCTTGACCCCTTAACGTGTATCCTGGGATCACCTCATAAACTGCCTCTCGAATAGCTGGGACTATAGGTGCCCGCCACCATGCCTGGCTAATTTTTGTATTTTTAGTAGAGGCGGGGTTTCACCATGTTGGCCAGGCTAGCCTTGAACTCTTGACCCCAAGTGATCTTCCTGCTACTGCCTGTCAAAGTGTTGGGATTACAGGCACGAGCCACTGTGCCGGGCCCCAATTCTGTACTTTTGAGTTAAATACTCCCTCTCCCGTCTTCCCAAGGCTCTTTATGTGTGCTTTTATAACACTAATCCATTTGGCCTGTCTTCTAACTTTTCCCAAAAACCCCTAATGTGGCAACCACTGTACTACATACTTACATACATTATTTCTAATCTTTTCTACAATGCTGCAAGACAGTTCCATGTTCCAAATGAGGCAGGGAAGTGCAGAACTCTTAATAACTTGCCCATCTGGGATCTGCATCCATACCTGCTTATTTCCAAAGCCCACATGCTTGCCTTTGCACTATGTCTTAAGCGCTGGAGAATGGCCTTTGTCCTTGGGGCATTATCTGCTGGGGAATATACAGCCACTACAAATTATGGGGTGGGGGGGGCATGCCATGACAGTTTGAACAAGCTGTGCCAATAATACGGAAGTCATTCCACAGGGTAGCTGGCATAGGAAGTCACATTGAGACCAAGGAGTAAACAAGCAGAAAAAGTGGGTATGGGAAGAGAAGAAAATCATTCCAGACAGAGGAACAGCATGAACAAAGGCCAAGAGTTCAAAATTTTGTGGAAAAAGCAAGAAGCTGAGTTGAGCCCAAATGGAGGCACGTGAGGGAGGATGCCAAGAGATGCAATTGGGGAACCTGTTTGCAGATAGTTTGTGAAGCGCCTTGAACCCCATGCTATAGCAGGTGCTGCTTAAATCCCCTTGGCACACACTATATTCACTCGCCAGTGGCTTCCCACTCAAGTGTGGGCCTCTCTGCTTGTGGGCTTTACTTGGCCACATACGTATCTATACACACAGGAAGGGGCTAAAAATTATTGCCCTGGGAGCAGCCCTCAACAAATGTAGGTTAGAAACTGGCGAATAAATATCACAGCTTCCTTGCCCCTTGGGGAGCGCAACTGAACCCTGTTCTGTGTACTGTCTCCCAGAGATCTCCAGCTGCTCACAGCAGTAACCCTGCTCTAACCTGTGCTGGACTCCTTCCCCTTCTTGTCTCCCTGACCCCTTAACGTGTATCCTGGGATCACCTCATAAACTGCCTGCACTGGAAGTCCTGTGTTCAGGTGAGCACCTGAGGAAAGTCAAACAGGCTGGGCAATGCTGGCTCTTTGAAATGCACCCAGCTACAGCTAAAATATATCTGTTGTAACAGGATTAGAGAATAAGCAGTATGCTACTCACACCAAAAACTCAACTCACCTACTGAGAGAAAAACGCACGTCTTTTTCTTCCCTCAGAGTAAAAGAATCACAACAAAGGAAAAGGGTCTTTTTTTTTTTTTTTTCCCCAAACAGGATCTCGCTCTGTTACGCAGGCTGGATGGAGTGCAGTAGAGGAATGATTATAGTTCACTGTGGCCTCAAACTCCTGGGCTCATCTCCCTTCAGTCCCCCGAGGAGCTAGGACTACAAGTGCACACCACCATACCTAGCTAACAAGTTTTTTTGTAGAGACGGGTCTGGCTGTATTGCCCAGGATTGTCTTTAACTCCTGGCCTCAAGCAATCCTCCTGCGTTGGCCTTCCAAAGTGCTGGGAATTACAGGTGTGAGCCACTGTGCCTGGCTGAAAGGAAAACATTTTTTGAGGTATTTGTGCTAATCAGAAAATGTATCAGAAGACTCGGCCGTATCAGAAAAAAAAAATTTTTTTTAAGAAAAAAGAAAAGAAAATGTAATCATTAAGAAAAATCTTATCTGCCCAAGAAAAATATAACAGCCCTAGGAATTTTAGGTAGAGGCAAAACACTGTAAAATTTTGCTTTATAAATTTCTATTAATAAAACATTTTCAATCTCCATGTTTATCTCACCATTTTTGCTAGCAACATCAATTGAAGGACTCTTAAGCTATGACTGACAGGAGCTCCAAAGTTTCAGCAACCCTACAGCAGTGCAAGGACACATGCCTCTAGGACTCCACAGAGCTTGAGCTCAAATAGGGGCTGGCTCATAACAAGTAAACAAAGAGCTCCCAATACAGACTCAATTTCCTGTTACTTCCACTGGTGCTTCATTAAGCACATTCTTGGGGCTCTGAAAAAGTAGGATTTGCTCACCTTAAAAGGGGGATGTTTGTAAAGGCATGGTATGCCACTCCCAAGTTTCAAAATCTCTTCCTATTCTATCCCTTCAATTAACTTCCTCATTTTGTCACACAGCAAGTAATTACAGGTTGGTGTGGGACAGTAAGTAGCATTTTAACAATATTAACATCTTTAGGAAAAAAGCTTATCAGCATTCATTTATTAGTTCAAACAGAAATTAACACCTACCCTGAATTAGTATGCGTTATTACAAACTCTTCTAACACCTGCACTGAAAATGGGAGTATTGATTGAACTGGAGGTGAAGGAAAAAGTTCTCTAACTTGCAGGTGTGAGGATACTTTGTGTGTGACTGGTAAGGCAGGGCTGAAAAAGATTTTGGTATGAAGAGCCCACCAGGTGCTCGCTGGCCTGAAGAAAGGGGCCCTGCTCTGATAGATGGGCTATCAGTTAGTAGACTAATATGAACTCAAACTTCACTTACTTCAAAACTCTATCTTAAGGCTCTGAACATATACAAAAAAGGAAACTCTATTCTTCTACTGTCCGCTCCCTAGATCCAGAACTAACGTTAGTATCATCAATACTTTAGTTAACTGATTTTAAAAGACTTTTTGAGGGCTTAGTTTGGGAACTATCTAATACTTTACAACACTTTAAGAAAAGCGTATTCTGAATACTAATAATTTGGATATGAAGTGTATGGCAGGTGCACCTGACAGCACTAACTTAGGCACAACCTTAGAATGACTCTGTGGTCTATGAGGAATGTGTATTTGGGTTCCAAGATAAGGAGTTCAGGAGTGTCCAATCCGGAGATTCATCTCTTATTTAGGAGGAAGATCTGGACCATGGCCCATCCCATCCTGTGGAACTCAGGTTGCAGAGGGGATAGAGGCCCTTTTTTTTTCCTTTCCATTAAACGAACGTGGCCAGGAGGAGAATGCTGCAGGGAGGGTGCTAAGTGAAAATGCTATATAAACTGCATTCTTTTTACAAGCGGCTGCAGTTCTGTCCAGCCCACTGCCAATGGACCATCTTGTATATAAGTTCCCGCAAAAACCCGTTCTCATTTGCTGGCTTCGAGTCTCAACTTCAGCCTCTTGAACATGGTGCTATCCCTACTGAAATCAACAGGGATCCAGCACGACAGAAGGGGATGAATCCCAAATAAAACTATTCATACTTTAAAAACACACTCACAAAATGAGACCTGCACTCAGCCTAGCAATTCAAGCAGCCCTTCTGTTATTTCTATTTCAAGTCTGTGCTCAAACATCACCTATTCGATGAGGCCAAATCTGACCAGTCTATTTAAAATGTTGATTTGTTACCCTCTCTGCTTTTTCTACCACACCTGTAAATATTTATTATGTTCATTGCCATGCCCACTAAGAAGTAAATTCACAAATGCAAAAATCTCTTCTGCTTTGTTCACTGAGAAACTCCAGGTTTCTGTAGAAAAGTTCCTGAGTAATTACCATGAAAAAACAGGTCTAAAGAGGGAGGAAAAAAATAACTTACCTAGGTGATTAAAAAAATTAAAGTTCATACATACAGTCAGTATCTGACCTCTTGTCCCCAAGCCCAAGGCAATAAATAGCTGGACCTTTCCCTCTTCCTCCATTCATAAATTATTTTCAATGATTTATGAAAGCTGGCATGTTACTTTTGAACAGGTCAACATCTATGAATGTTATTGTTTCCTTACGTGATAAAGTATTCCCTGTATAGCCAAGAGCACACAGTTCGATTCTGCTCATTTATTAGGCTAATTTCTTATCCTGCTAATTTATTATTACAGGCTAATTACAAAGGAGGCAGTAATAGAACCATGTCTCGAAGTAAAAATTTGTATCCATCCATCCATCCAGCATTTATTCAACATTTGCCATGTGTCAAACGAGGAGAATTAAGACAGTTTGTTCCCTCCCAAGCTCACTATTTAGTTGTAGGCACCTGATTTTCAAAATTAATTGTAATATCCTTTGACAGATGCATTAAGAAATATCTGAACAAAATAGAGCACTAGTATAAGTGAGGGTGTAAAGACCAGGGAGACATACGATTTAGTCTTTGTTTTAAAAATATTGCTGTGGCAAGAATGTGGAGGACACACTGGATGTGGTAAACCTGGAGACAAGCCCACAGCAACAGTCTAGGTGAGAGATGAGTTCAGCTGTAACTGAGACATGCACGGGGAATGTGCAGTGGTGGACAGGCAGCATACGAGGGTGGAAGGTGCTGTAATTCGCTGAGTGGACACTGCACCCATGGGCTTCCCAAGCATTACAGGGTTATTGAGGACTAATATAATTCACATTTTATGAAGATATAAGGCTCCGACTGGTTAATGCCTTGAGGCACTTTCAGCTAGGTTTTCGGAGAGCTGTGATTCATATTCAAATGTCTGATTTTTAAAGCCCAAACTCTGGAACTACAGCAAGAATTGGCCTAAAGCAGTAATTTAATTGGAATGCACAGGGCTCAGCTTACTAATAACACACAGGTAAATATGCAACGTCTGCAGCCAGAGATACTGGAGGCAATATGGCACAGGGTGGTACCCCTGAGGTGGAGGCCAACGTTATATAGAAGGGACAGTTAAAAGTGGGGAATGCCTCAGTAAAGTCATGAAGACAGACTTTAAAAATGTCCACGGATTCTGGCAATTTGGGATTGCCTAGTGACCCACCAAGTCTATTCAGTCTAGTGGTGAAGATAAAGCAACATTACCATGGATTTAGTAATAGATAGGAGGTAGAGATAAGGAGATAACGGGTATGGCTTTCTCCGGGAAAACATGGCTGTCAAGAGAGACAGGTAACATCTAGAGCAGGAAGAACAGCCCAAAGGGAGGCATCCTTTTTACAGCTTTTTTGAAACTATAGGGCAAACATGAATATACGGCAGGAGTGGAATGCAGCTAAAAAGAAAACGGATGAGGTAGTGGAAGATCCAGGGACACAAAAACTGATGAAGCATGAAGAGGACGGGGAGCTCAGGTTTGGACGAATTAGCTTTTGAAAGTGGGTTTTCCACATCTGATAAATCCTTTGCTTTCCCCTTGAAACTGAAGAAAGAAAGAGAAGCCGGGGTGGACTCGGGCTGGAACACGGGAAGGTCTGAAACTGCCTCCGCGCGTGTAGAGGAGCGGTGCCGCGAAGCAGCGCCTCGGGAAAGGCATGCCCTCGCAGCACGGGCTTTTGCTGTGTCACCTCAGAAAGCCACGGGGACCACCACCCCGCCACGGAGGCCAGAAGGAGTTCTGTGGGGACAATTCTCTAAAGCAGGGCTTATGTCCAGGCTCGGTACTGACAGCCGTGTCCCTTCTTGGGGCAACACTGGGGCTAAGTCTACCAAGTCTCCTCCCGGCACCCCCCACACCGACACCCTGACTGGGGGCGGGCCCAGCGCCTGGTCTCGCGGCTTTGCTGTCGCCTCCCACGCCCACGGGCACCTCCGCCACCGTGGCAGCCGTCACGGAGCCCTTCCGCGTCCCGAGCGCCGAGGCACCCGCCAGCGGCCGCCCCGGGGCTCGAGGTTGGGTGGCGAGCGGTGGCCAGGTCAGGGAAAGCAGACCCGCAGGGCCCGCGCACCTCCAGCCACCTCCGCACCCGGACGCTCCCGAGGTCTCAACCAGCAAGAGCGGCCCACGGCGCCCGGGTGGAAGTGGGGTCACGGGGAGGTGAGCGCGCAGGACGCTGCGGGGCGCACTGACCCCGCCCAGAGGAGCGCCACGGGAGGGGACGTTACCTCCAACATGCCTCTCCTGCTCGCCCCGGCAGTGTCGATGAGAGTGTTATCCAAGTCAAAGAAAACGGCCCGCACACGGCTCAGCCCCATAGCGCCGGCCGCTCGCGCGACCCGTAGCCTCGCCGCCGCCGCCTGCACATGCGCAAGGCGGGCTGCCCCGCGAAACGTGGGAGGAGCCGCGAGGTCACCAGACCCTCTCCAGGCGGCGGGGGAATTCCCGCGATCGGTTCATTCCCTGCGCCGCCGAGAAAAGTGAGATCCCGCGAGATTCCCGGGGTCCGGTCTCTCAAGAGTGCTGGAAGCGTGCGTGGGCGCGGCGGCGTGGCGCGACTTCTCAGTGGCTGTGGCTGGGGTTGGTCCGAAGCGTGGTCCTCTTCCTGGTGTCTTTCTGCTTTTTGCTTACCTCCCTGGGCCCTCCGGCGCGAGGGACCGTCATCGCTGCCTCTAGGGAGGTTGTCTGCGCTGCCAGGCGCTGGGCAGCGGGCTCTCCGGGTGGCCGGACGGGCGGCGCGGAGTCGTCTGCGGGCCCGGTGTCGGCCGTGAGCGCCCGCGGTCCTAGCCTGGCTGTGCGTGCAGGTCACTGTCGGCGATCCGGGGATGGCAGAAGGTGGAGCCTGCGCCTTCCCACCTCGCGCCGTTTGCGGCCTTCACCGGGGTGGAATCCCTGTCAGCTTGGGCCCGCGCCAGCCTGTTTTTGAAAGAAAGATGTGACTTGGGTCTCTTACAACCCGTTGAGTACCTGTGCCCGAAGACGAAGGGACTGTGTAGTGGCTGCCCCATGTTTTGCCCTTCCTGATTGCTTTCCTGAAACCTTGAGTTCTCAGGTTTTTGGATGCCTTTTACTTGGTTGTTTTCAGGCTCAGCAAGAGGTTGAGGGGCGTCGACCGCTTGTTAAACCCGCGGAAGGGCTGTAGCAGCTCTTGCCTCCTAATGCTGGCAGAACGGGGATCGTGACACTAATCTCTAATCTTTGTCTCTCTTGGGTAACTTTACTGTAATTTGGATATGTGGTCATCTTTAATGACCAGAAATTGACTGTCAGGTATTACAGAGCTACAGGCCAATTACCTGATTTTGTTTAGCCAGTTAGCTAAGTGGTTTATTTTTAAATTTATTTTTATTTTCGAGATGGAGTCTTGCTCTGTCACCCAGGCTGGAGTGCAGTGGCGTGATCTCCGCTCACTGCAACCTCTGCTTCCCGGGTTCAAGCAATTCTCCTGTTTCAGCCTCTTGAGTAGCTGGGATTACCGGCGCATGTCACCACCCCCGGCTAATTTTTGTATTTTTAGTGGAGACGGAGTTTCACCATGTTGACCAGGCTAGTCTCGAACTCCTGACCTTGTAATCCACCAGTCTTGGCCTTCCAAAGAGCTGGGATTACAGGCGTGAGCCAGCGAGCCTGGCTAAGGGTGATTTTTACATTTGTAAATGGATTTTAAAAATGGATAAAAGGCCGGGGCGGTGGCTCACGCCTGTAATCCCAGCACTTTGGGAGGCCGAGGCGGGCGGATCACAAGGTCAGGAGATGGAGACCACGGTGAAACCCCGTCTCTACTAAAAAAATACAAAAAATTAGCCGGGCGCGGTTGTGGGCGCCTGTAGTCCCAGCTATTCGGGAGGCTGAGGCAGGAGAATGGCGTGAACCCGGGAGGCGGAGCTTGCAGTGAGCTGAGATCCGGCCACTGCACTCCAGCCTGGGCGACAGAGCGAGACTCCGTCTCAAAAAAATAAAATAAAATAAAATAATAAAAATAAAAATGGATAAAAAAATCAAAATAACAGTATTTTGTTGCACATGAAAATCAGTAAATTTTAGTGCCCATAGTTGCATTAGAACACAGCACACTCATTCATTTCTGTATCGTCTGCAGCTGCTTTTGCCGTACGGAAGCAGAGTAATTGCAAGTGAGATCACATGGCTGGAAATCCTAAAGTATTCATTATTTAGCTCTTTAGAGAAAAAAATTGCCACTCTCTCGGCTCGCTGGTGGAACTCCTTAACAGATCACTGATGTTCAGTAGGTTAGATTAATTGGTTTATCTTTATATTAATAGGAATTTCTTCTGCAGCATTAGACTACCTACAGTTTCTGTATTTTATGGAGCACAATCACAGTTGACATCTCATTGCTGGGGTGAAGAATAAACCCATATGCATTCTTCAAAACCATGACTCCTTTCTGTGCTTACCTCGTTGATGTATAGGGCTAGCCTATCAATTGTGGACATTTAGATTAGCAATCAGCCAAAATTATGAATGCATTAATTGGAGTTAGACTTTTAATTGCCTGAAATGTCAGAATCAATTTAACATAAAACTATAGGCACACGAAGCTGTTAGGATTGGAGCAGCTTTTTTTTTTTTTTTTTTTTTTCTGACTGGCATGCAGAGTTTGTTGATTTAGGCACAAATTAAGGTTAGATGAGACATAGCAGTCTGTATAATCCTTTTAAGGGGATGAATTGTTTGACAGATTTCTTTTTGTGGCAAGTTGTCTAATGGCATTCCATGACCTATCCAACTTTGTGTAGAGCACCCTATTCTGTTGCTGTTCATAAAAATCTGAATCTGTTGTCCCACCCGCAGCACCTATTGAAAATAAAAAACAGGAGAGGGAGGATAAAAATTGGTCTATACCGCCTCCTCCAATTGCAGAAACATCTGTACCGCCTCCTTCGGTGGTAGAAAAAAAATCCCAATACAAAGAATTTTACGCTCTGCTGTCATAGCTGGAGAGCCCTTAGAATCTTGCGCTTTTCCTCTTTCGGTAAGGCCTGATCCAAATAATCCACAGTAGGTTATTCATAAACACACTCCACAAGAATTTAAGTTTTTGAAGGAATTAAAAACTAGTGTGGTCAATAATGGAGTACAAAGCCCATGGTTCCCAGAGGAAGGAATGCTAGACGTAGAACTCTGGGAACAAGTGGGGAGAAACCTTAAACAACATCAGGCGCAAAGGCATCAGGTCCTGATGAAGTCTTTAATGTTATGGGCTTTAATTTGAGCAGCCCTGGCACAGTTACAGACAGAAGATCCTAAAAAGAGGAAGGAGAAGAAAGTGTCACCTGCCTTATCACCTCCTCTTCCCTCAGCCCCAATATCACTGGGCCAAAATAACAAAGAGGAAACAGGTCTTACCTAAGCCTCCTCCCCAATAGATAGGAAAAGGGACAGAGGATACGCTACAGCTATCAGTCCCTGTCCAGGCTCTACTATAACCAGCACGGACCTAGGGGGACTGAACAAAAGAGGGGAACATGGGAATGAAAGACAAGAGATAAAAGTATATTTGGAAGAAGGGGTCAGAGGGCACCTTGCTTCCAGTGGACAAGGGGCCTGAGCTTTACATAGCCCTCCGTATTAGTCAAAAGAGATAGCGAGAAAGGGCTTGGTTGTCAGGTAATAGTCGGCCATTTGGTTCATAGCAGGATTGCGAGACTGCATCCTTTGGACAATAGGCACTAGATTTCTCAATAGATAACTTCAAGGAGCCTGGCACCAGGAGGTGATGTCCTTCAGCAAACCTTTTGGTGGCAGGGCAGTGTGAATTTGCCCACATCCTGCATTCATGATGAACAGTTTGCTGTTTGATCATATAGCCTCCAGAGGAATGCTGAGTTGGTCGTGTCCCATGGGTCTTCAGCTCCTTGCAACTTTGCTACTTGAATAATGGCTAGATGCTGTAAAACCTGACAGCTTTATTATTTTATTATTAACTGTTTTTTTGAGATGGATTTTCGCTCTTGTCGCCCAGGCTGGAGGGCAATGGCGTGATCTCAGCTCACTGCAACCTCCACCTCCTGGGTTCAGACAATTCTCCTGCCTCAACCTCCCAAGTAGCTGGGACTACAGACATGCACCACTATGCCTGGCTAATTTTGTATTTTTAATAGAGACGGGGTTTCACTCTATTGGCCAGGCTGGTCTCAAACTCCTGACCTCAGGTGATCCACCCACCTCCGCCTCCCAAAGTTCTGGGATTACGGGCGTGAGCTTCTGTGCCTGGCCGACATCTTGATTGATTGATCGATTGATTGAGACAGAGTCTCACTCTGTTGCCCAGACTGGAGTGCAGTGGCATGATCTTGGTTCCCAGCTTCAAGCGATTCTCCTGCCCCGGTCTCTAGTAGCTGGGATTAAAGGTACATGCCACCATGCCTGGCTAATTTTCATATTTTTAGTAGAGATGGGGTTTCGCCATGTTGGCCAGGCTGGTCTTGAACCCCTGACCTCAGTTGATCCGCCTGCCTTGGCCTCCCAAAGTGTTGGGATTACGGGCGTGAGCCACTGCACCCAGCCAGCTTTATTTTTTAAATTAATATTATTTGAGACAGGATCTTGTTCTGTTGCCCAGGCTGGAGGGCAGTGGCTCAATCTCAGCTCACTGCAACCTCTGTCTCCTGGGCTCAAGTGGTCCTCCCACCAGCATGTGGCAGCACACTTGGCTAATTTTTTTTTTTTTTTTTTTGAGACGGAGTCTCGCGCTGTCGCCCAGGCTGGAGTACAGTGGCCGGATCTCAGCTCACTGCAAGCTCCGCCTCCCGGGTTTGCACCATTCTCCTGCCTCACCCTCCCGAGTAGCTGGGACTACAGGCGCCCGCCACCTCGCCCGGCTATTTTTTTGTATTTTTTAGTAGAGACGGGGTTTCACTGGGTTAGCCAGGATGGTCTTGATCTCCTGACCTCATGATCCGCCCATCTCGGCCTCCCAAAGTGCTGGGATTACATTTTTTTTTTTTAAATTTACAAAGAAAAAAGGTTTAATTGGCTCATGGTTCTTTGACCTATACAGGCTTCTGCTTTTGGGGAGGCCTCAGGAAACTTATTGCAATCATGGTGGAAGGTGAAGGGAAAGCAAGCACGTCTTCATATGGCCGGCAGGAGAGAGGAGGAGGGGAGGTGCTACACACTTTCAAACAACCAGATCTTATGAGAACTCTATCTTGAGAACATCAAGGGGGATGTCTGCCCCCATGATTCAATCATCTCCCACCAGGCCCCTCCTCCAACACTGGAGATTACAATTCGACATTAAATTTGAGTGGGGACACAGAGCCAAACCATATCAACTAGGAAACATAACACTAACTGTTGTAACACACTGCAAATTTTAGTTGGCTGGGCAGTGAAATACAAGTTCACTTCTCATTTATATAAAGTGCGATGTGGGTTGGTCCTGGGTTGGTGGTGTCATTTCTCCATGGGGTGATGCAGGGCCCAGGGTTTTTCTTGTCATAGCTTTACCATCTCCTAGAGCCTGGGAATCCTCTTCCTCCCGGGCACTGGAAACCTGGAGAGATCATCGGGGAAGCACACGTGATTTTGAAAAACCCTGCCTTGGACATGACCACCTCTCCTCTGCTTGTAGCCTATGGTTTGGCCATAACAAAGGCAAGGGTGGCTGGGAGATGTCATTTGTGGCTGGACAGCTGTTCCCAGCAGCCCCTCTATCTTCTGGAAGGTGAGGCATGAATTTTTTGTTGGATCACTTGTGAATCTGTCACACCAATGAGTGCTGTAAAATTCGGAGTGGGATTTTACATAGAGAAAGCTAGAAAAACAACTGTGTGTTCAAGAGGCCAAGGCATCAGGGTTGAGCACAAACATAATTTGAATGCAGATTTGTGTCTGCTAGTTAATCTCACTTTACAGTTCCCCCAGTGTCATGGGTTATCCGGAAGGTTATTTCATGTACCGCCTTTGTGTGGAAGCACATTTCCATAGATAGCAGATAAAGATCTCTTAACCTTGTATTTTTCCTCATATCATTATAAATAGCTTATGCAATGCCATTTCAGTGAGGCTGACAGCTTCTACAATGAGGTCTGCATGCAGCAGCATATCTTCTTGTTATATATAAAAAAGAGTGATAGCATTCATCGTTTACGGTGACATCAATGAAGTCTGCTTGTAGACTTTGCTGAAGTTGCCTATCAGCTTAAGGAGATTTTGGGCTGAGACGATGGGATTTTCTAAATACACAATCATGTCATCTGCAAACAGGGACAATTTGACTTCCTCTTTTCCTGATTGAATACCCTTTATTTCTTTCTCTTGCCTGATTGCCCTGGCCAGAACTTCCAACACTATGTTGAATAGGAGTGGTGAGAGAGGGCATCCTTGTCTTGTGCTGGTTTTCAAAGGGAATGTTTCCAGTTTTTGCCCATTCAGTATATTGGCTGTGGGTTTGTATAAAATAATAAGAACGTCATAAATAGCTCTTATTATTTTGAGATACGTTCCATGAATCCCTAGTTTTTTTAGTGTTTTTAGCATGAAGGACTGTTGAATTTTGTTGAAGGCCTTTTCTGCATCTATTGAGATTATCATGTGTTTTTTGTCGTTGTTTCTGTTTATGTGATGGATTGCGTTTATTGATTTGCGATTGTTCAACCAGCCTTGCATCCCAGGGATGAAGCCAACTTGATTGTGGTGGATAAGCTTTTTGATATGCTGGCGGATTCATTTTGCCAGTATTTTACAGTGAGGATTTTTGCATTGATGTTCATCAGGGGTATTGTTCTAAAATTCTCTTTTTTTGTTGTGTTTCTGCCAGGCTTTGGTATCAGGATTATGCTGGCCTCATAAAATGAGTTAGGGAGGATTCCCTCTTTTTCTATTGATTGGAATAGTTTCAGAAGGAATGGTAACAGCTCCTCTTTTTACCTCTGGTAGAATTTGGCTGTAAATCCATCTGATCCTGGACTTTTTTTGGTTGGTAGGCCATTATTTATTGCCTCAATTTCAGAGCCTGTTATTGGTCTATTCAGGGATTCAACTTCTTCCTGGTTTAGTCTTTGGAGGGTGTATGTGTCCAGGAATTTATCCATTTCTTGTAGATTTTCTAGTTTATTTGCATAGAGGTGCTTATAGCATTCTCTGATGGTAGTTTGTATTTCTGTGGGATCGGTGGTGATATCCCCTTTATCATTTTTTATTGCATCTATTTGATTCTTCTCTTCTTTATTAGTCTTGCTAGTGGTCTATCAATTTTGTTGATCTTTTCAAAAAACCAGCTCCTGGATTCATTGATTTTTTTGAAGTTTTTTTTTGTGTCTCTGTCTCCTTCAGTTTTGCTCTGATCTTGGTTATTTCTTGCCTTCTTTTTTTGTAGACAGGAGGTCTCCCTATATTGCCCAGGCTGGTCTCAAACTCACAGGCTCAAACAATCCTCTTGCCTCAGCCTCCCAAAGTGCTTGGATTACAGGCATGAGCCACCACACCCTGCCTGACAACTTTAATTCCTTCTAAATTAAATGTCTGGAAACTTTAGAATGTTACAGTTAATATTTGTGGATGAATGATTCTTCCTGTAGCATTTTAAGGAGGTGAGATGTACAGACTCATTCCAAATGGAGCTCAGTTTGCTAAGTACAGTACTTAAACTGCCATTTTGATAGATTAACACTAGTAGTTAGAGGACATCTTCAAATTTGCAGGAAACAAGGTCCAAATAGAAGATTTGTAAGTCACTGTTTTCAATGGCTCATGCCTATAACCTCAGCACTTTGGGAGGCTGAGGCAGTCGGATTGCTTTAGGCTAGCAGTTTGAGACCAGGCTGGGCAACATGGTGAGACCCCATATCTACAAAAAATTTGAAAATTAGCTGAGTGTAGTGGTGTGTGCCTGTGGTCCCATCTGCTCAGGAGGCTGAGGTGGGAGAATAGCTTGAGCTGAGGAGGTTGAGGCTACAGTGAGCTGTGGTCCTGCCTCTGCACTTTAGCCTCGGCGACAATGAGACCCTGCCTAAAAAAAAAAAAAAAAAAAAAGAAAAAAGAAAAAAGATTTGTGACTGTGAGACTTAATCTAGGAAGGAATGGAAATGAAACTGTAGTGATGTTTCTCCTGCATTCTTCCGTCTGCAGAATGGCACCATTGTCGTGCAGATGCTGATGCCCAGCATTGAGCCTGTCTCCTACCTTAGGGGAAGTTCCCTGGCCCTTCCCACCTACCTCTCCTGTGCAAGTTTATTACAACTGAATGGCCTCAAGAGCAAGTGTGCCTTCTGGTTTAAAGTTTTCTCAGATTAGGGCATTGCCAGGTTGATAGGGATGAAACAGAAGCAACCAGAAGAGAATCTTAGGCTCCCACATCTACCCAGCTACCACCAGCCCTTTCTGTTGTTCGCTGGATCCCATCCTCACTGAGGGACATCTTTCAGCAATTCTTTCCTCCTTGGATTTGCATCTTCAAAGTTCTCCCACCCTTTGAATCCACTCCACTTAGCATTTCACCGACACCGCTCCACTGAAACTACTCTTGTCAGGCCACCAATGACCTTCACCTTGCTCTTCAATTGCCATTTCCTGGCCTCTTCTTATTTGTCCTATCGGTAGCATTTGAACTAGCCAGTCACTGCTTTCTCCTAGATAAACTGTTTTTTTTCTCTTTCTGTTTTTCTTTTTGAGACGGAGCCTCACTCTGTTGCCTGTTGCCCAGACTGCAATGCGGTGGTCCAATCCTGGCTCACTGCAACCTCTGCCTCCTGGGTCCAAGCGATTTTCCTGCCTCAGCCTCCTGAGAAACTGGGGTTACAGGCGAGTGCCACCATGCCCAGCTAATTTTTGTATTTTTAGTAGAGACGGGGTTTCACTATGTTTCCTAGGCTGGTCTCGAACTCCTGACCTCTAGTGATCCACCCACCTTGGCCTCTCAAAGTGCTGGGATTACAGGCATGAGCCACTGTGCCCAGCTGATAAACTTTCTTTACTTGGCTTTTGGGACATCACACTTCCTTCATTTTCTCCCCAGCTCACTGACTACTCTTCATAGTCTCTTTTCTGGTTCCTCCTATTTCCCTGACTTTCTGATATAGGAGTTCCCTCAGGGCTGCTTAATTATACTCACTCCTTTGGGGATCTCATTCACTTTTATGACTTTAAATACCATCTGTATGTATATGCTGATGACTCAAAATTATATCTTCCCTGGATTCTTAACACTTAACTTGGCCAGAGGATAGAAAAGTAAATACAGCCAATTAGTCCCGGAAAGGTGGTCAGTCATACTCACATTTTAAGAAATGCAAATCCAAACTATAAGAAGATACCACCTACATATATGAGATAAGCAAAAGTTTAATGTTTGACAGTCAGAGCTGGTGACCAGGTAGGAAAACAGGCCATTGTGTACTGGTGGAGGGAATATAAATTGGTGCAGCCTCCTTTGAGAATAATTTGGCATAATCTATCCCTTGAACAATCATTCCCACTGCTAGAAATTTACCCTTGGAAATACTTTCACAACTTTTACAGGATACAGATACTAGAGCATTTCCTGCAGCACTGTAAATTCAAAAGGGTGGAAATGGAAACCACCCTTGGGTGCTCCAGGGACCACAAAATAAAATTTGGTGTATCTGCAAGATGGAATACTATGAGACTTAAAAATGTAAACAGAGGAGTTTCTTTTGCATGTTATGGATCATGAGATTCACAATGATTTATAGAAGCTGCTGACCAAAGTTTTCTTGGGGCAGTTTCCCTAGAAGTAGGATAAAAAAAGACTTCCTTTCATGCCCCTCCTTTTCTGTCCCCTTATTACTTAAGAGTGAGTGCAGGAGGATAAAATGTGGAGGCCCCTGCTTCCTTAATTACTGGTCTAGTCACAGCCATTCTTGAGGCCCACTTTCTCCATGAAGTATTTTTTATATCCTATGATCCCAAGCACTTTATTTCTTTAGTTCTCAACAGTATCCCCAAATTACCAGTCTGCATCTATCATTCTGCATTTATTGCAGGTTTTTTTCTTTTCTTTTAGATGGTGTCTGGCTCTGTTGCCCAAGCTGAAGTGTGTTGGCGCCATCTTGGTTCACTGCAACTTCCACCTCCCAGTCACAAGTGATTCTTCTGCCTCAGCCTCAAGGTTAGTTGAGATTACAAGCACCCACCACCACACCTGGCTAATTTTTGTATTTTTAGTAGAGATGGGGTTTCACCATGTAGGCCAGGGTGGTCTCAACTCCTGATCTCAAGTTATCCGCCTGCCTTGGCCTCCCAAAGTGCTAGTATTACAGGCATGAACCACTGCACCTGGCCCATTTATTGCAAGTTTTTGAGAGCACTACTATATTTATTGTTCTTCCACAGCATAGATCTGTGCCAAATACAGAATAAGTTTCCAGGTATTTGTTGAAGTCAGAAGTGAAAATAAGAAGACACCAATTGAATAATAACTAAACAAGAACACATCCAAGTTAATACCAGCTGACAAACAAGGTCGTCAAAGTATTATCAGAATACCTAATAACTGCTACCTGGGCTTTATATACTTGGCCACAGTTTCCATTATTCAGAATTGCAGAATCCTGCCTTCCCTATACTCCAAAATATGTGAATAAATCATGCAGTGGACAATGGCAGAAGTATAAGAAAGTATATGTCTTTCCCATACTGAAACTGCTATTTGTCATATTCTTTTTTTTTCTCTCTCTCTCTCACCCAGGCTGGAGTGCAGTGGCATAATGGCACCTCACTGAGAACCTCCACCTCCAGAGTTCAAGTGATTCTGGTACCTCAGCCACCCAAATAGCTGGGACTACAGGTGTGTGTCACCTTGCCCCACTCATTTTTGTATTTTTAGTAGAGATGGGATTTTACCATGTTAGCTTGGCTGCTCTCGAACTCCTGACCTCAGGTGATCCACCCACCTCAACCTTCCAAAGTGCTAGGTTTACAGGCATGATCCTGAGTTTCTTATATACTTTGGATGTTAACCTCTTATCAGATATGTGGTTTACAAATATTTTCTCCCATTCTTTTAGTTGTGTCTTCACTCTGTTGATTTTTTTTTTCTTTCTTTCCTGTGCAGAAGCTATTTAGTTTGATGTAATTCCATTTATATATTTTTGTAACCTGTGCTTTTGGAGTCATATCCAAAAAATCCTTGCCAATATCATGGAGCATTTCCCCTAAGTTTTCTTTTAGTAGTTTTTTAGTTTCAGGTCTTACATTTAAGTTTGCAATACATTTTGAGTTGATGTTTGGATATGGTGTAAGACAAAGTTCTGATTTCATTCTACCGTATGTAGTTATTCAGTTTTCTCAGCAACATGTATTGAAGAGACTGCCCTTTCCCCGTTGTGTATTCTTGGCACTTTTGTCAAAAATCAATTGACTATAAATGTATTGGTTTAGTTCTGGGCTCTATTTTGTTCTGCTGGTATGTCTGATTTCATGTGTCAACCTCAAAAATCTGAGACAGGTCTCAGTGAATTCAGAAAGTTTATTTTGCAAAGGTTGAAAATGTGCGCCTGTGATACAGCCTCAGGAGGTCCTGATGACATGTGCCCAAGGTGGTGGGGGCATAGCTGGTTTTTTTTTTTTTTTTGAGACAGAGTCTTGCTCTGTTGCCTAGGCTGGAGTGCAGTGGTGCAATCTTGGTTCACCACAACCTCTGCCTCCCAGGTTCAAGCAGTTCTCTGCCTCAGCCTCCCAAGTAGCTTGGATTACAGGCTCCCGCCACTTGCCCGGCTAATTTTTGTAACTTTAGTAGAGACAGGGTTTCACTATCTTTACCAGGCTGATCTTGAACTCCTGACCTTGTGATCCACCCGCCTCAACCTCCCAAAGTCTGGGATTACAGGCATAAGCCACCACACCTGGCCAGTTTTATACATTTTAGGGAGACATAAGACATTAATCAATATACGTAAGACATACATTGATTGATTCCATCAGGAAAGGTGGAAAGGTGGGACCACTCAAGCACAGAGGGTGCTTTCAGGTCACAGGTAGGTGAGAGACAAATGGTTGCTTTTTTTTTGAGTTTCTGATTAGCCTTTCCAAAGGAGGCAATCAGATATGCATTTATCTCAGTGAGCAGAGGGATGACTTTGAATCGAATGGGAGGCAAGCTTGCCCTAAACAGTTTTCAGCTTGCCTTTTCCCTTTAGTTTAGTGATTTTTGGGTCTCTAAGATTTATTTTCCTTTCACATTTCCCCCCTTTTCTTTTTTAAAAATATTTTGGAGAAAGCATTTTAGAAGAAAGTGAGTCTCTGGTCTCAGGTTTTCTCTGATCATTCACGAGTAGGATGGTTTACTCCTAGATGTGCAGGTCCTGAGTTAAGAAAACTCATTTTTAGCAGGTTGAGAATTCTCATGTTCTATGAAGAGAAAACCGGGAGAAAAAGGGAGAAAAACAACAACAAACAAAAGAACAATCCTGGAAAATCAATATAGACCACATTACTCTGAAGTCTGTACATCAGTAGGCAGGTATGAAAGTGGCTTATGTATGTAAATAGGTTTCTGTTACTTTCTTCTGACATTAAGTTGTCCAGATTCATTTTGCAGGGCTTTAAGAAATCACATCTTAGTTTTCAGTGATTTCAAATTAGGAAAAATGTGGCAAAAAAGGAAAAGAAAGAAGAAAAGTATTGAAAACATTATTTTGGAGACCAGTAACCAGGAAAAATTAGAATTCAGTTCAAACTGTTGAAAATAATAAAAATTGAAAACAAGCAAGACTAGAATCTAAGAACAGGTGTACTATAGTTTTTGAAACATAATTTTTCTCTCCTAGTTTCCCATTTTTACTAAAGACAAATCATGATAGGACCAATTTGGCTTATTATATTTGGCCAGATTATTTGTATAAAGTGCAGCAAGAATAATGATTTTTTCAATAGGTTTTTAAAATTGGCTTTGATGGAACTTTTTTCATAGAAGGAATCTCAGATAAGACTTTTTAAAGCCAAGCACAGCCATGGATTTGTACCATCAAATACTCATGAATTGTGTGAATTCTCCTCTTGAGGCTTTAAAGTAACTTGGGGCCCTGAGCCTGTCAGAAAATGACAGTCCCTACTTACTACAGGTCAGGAGCCCTGTGCAGGGACTGTGTAGATGAGGTGTGGGCCAGTTTTCTCAAGGAGCTTTTATTGGCTCTGTATGTCAAGTTTGATTCCTTAAAGGAAAGTATACCATTCAAGTCAAAGCCTTGGTAAAATAACCAGATTCTCAAATTGTGTCCTGTTACAAATGAAAACAGATTCTTACTCTGCGTATGCAATAGCTATATTGCCAATAAGTTAAGAATATTCACAAATAACTTCCAAATTCTGGAGAAATCAGGTAGAGAGAAACAAATATGTTCCAGATTTTGTTCATAGGTGTATACTTAATTGTTAAAAGCTGTCAATAGCTCAAAAGAAAGGTTTCTTTGACTGAAAAAACAGAACAAAGGATCAGCAACATTTTAAGTAAAAAGTCAAAAAGATTACTTCAGTCTTCTATTAGTTCAGTCCATGCAGTTAATTTTTGTTTTGCTTGATATTCATGAGCATTTCAGCTCTCTGAGTCCTGAAAGTTTTTCCTCTATTCCGATGTCACAGCCTCCAAAGTTATCAGAAACTAGCATTGAGGAGCACCTATTCAGAGTTTTATAGCTGATTATAAAACCACCTTCTAAAGAGGACCAAAACAACAATTGTCCATGGATGACAAAAAATTTTAGAGCAGTCGTAGTCAAAGACGCAATTGACAAGAAAACTTGTTACCTTTGTGACACACTAACATAATTATAATTATTACTGATAACGTACACTAAGTCCTATCAGAATTATAGGATTTTTTCATAATTTTGGAACACATCAATAATATATTTATACAATGCAGCCCAAAGAAAACCAAATAGCATTTCATATTTGACAATGTTTCCTGTATAATTTTTGTACCAAAAAACCCCCATATATGTCATTTTTGGACTTTAGGGAACTTTATACCTTAAAGGATTCATTAGGTCAGAAAAAGGCATAATTTATAATTTCACTTTGGAAAGTTTGTCAAATATCAAAGGTTTAAACACTCAATATTATAAAATGAGATTACAGGTCATTGTAAAATATGTTATTCATTTAACTGAAGTGATAACATAAAGATTTCAAAAAAGGGTGAAAACCTTCATTCTTTCAGAGAGGAGACTTAATTTTCCAAATAAGCCCTAATAAAAACAGGATGAAGCCAATTAGATTTGTTTTTCAAAATTTTATAAACAATCTATAAAATTTTAATGTTAACCATAAGATATAACTTCCATAAGCTTTTTATACCATTTATAACCTTTATTAGGGAGTCAGTTAATGCTTTAAGAAAACCTTGTTAATCTGACACAGGGGCCTATATGCTGGTCTTGCATTTGTGTGTCTTTGACATTAAAGAAACTGAACTATTTTATCTCTCAAAATCAGCCCATACAATCTCACATGCCCACCTCTTCCTTGATAGTCTCTTGGTCTTGAGGAGTTGAATAGCTTTCATTTCTGTAGTTTGAAATGTAGTTTATTTTGATTGGCATCTTTTACCAGGCCTGAAGATGAGGCTTTAATTGCTGTCAGTTTTTAAGATTTAGTGGGACTTGGTGTCCTTTTTAGACCCAGGAGTCAAGGCCTTATAAATCAATGTCACAAGGACTGTAAAAGCACATACAGAAAGATATATGGATGTAATAAATTTAATTTAAAAAGTTGTTTTAATCTCAGTTTTTTCCTAAGCAAAGCAAAACTTAGTAATAATGGCATAGGAATTGTTTCAATAAATCGTAAAATCTGTTAGGCCAGTTACCAAAAGGCAAAAGAAAACACCTTCCTCACTGCACTGAATATTACGTTGGAAGAAAACATTTTGTTTAGACCTTAAGAAAATATTGTTAGCATCAGACCTCAACAAAGAGAACTTGAAAAAAACATATATGAGCTGAAAATGAGTTGAAGGAGGGCATTACTATTTTAGAAGGGAGAGAAAACAAAAAAATGGTGAGGTGCAATAAAAGTTGAACTTTGGGTTAAAAAAAATTAAAATATATTATAATCTATTAAGAGTAAATCAATCCCTTAGGAAAATTTCATTGTTCGAAGCAATTATTTAATATATAAGTGTTGTTTTTTGCATCAAGCCCAATCTCTAGAAAGATCACTATAATTTCCTTTTAATTATAGACAACTTCATCATATAAAAGTTTTTTTTTTTTTTTTTTTTTTTGACAGTCTCATTCTGTCGCCCAGGCTGAAGTGCAGTGATGTGATCTCAGCTCACTGCAACTGCAACATCTGCCTCCCAGGTTCAAGTGATTCTCCTGCCTCAGCCTCCCGAAAAGGTGGGATGACAGGTGTGCACCACCATGCCTGGCTAATTTTTGTATTTTTATTAGAGACAGGGTTTTTGCCATGTTGGCCAGACTGGTCTCCAACTCCTGACCTCAGGTGATCTGCCCACCTTGGCCTCCCGAAGTGCTGGGATTACAGACATGAGCCACTTGCCTGGCCTCTTTCTTTTTTTCTTTTTTTTGGGAAATAAATCTTCTTATTGTGACTTACACAGACTGTTCATGACTTGGACTTTCTGGTGTGTTCTAAACATCCCTCTTTCTTTAAATTTTTTTTTTGAGACAGAGTCTCGCTCTGTCGCCCAGGCTGGAGTGCAATGGTGTAATCTTGGCTTCCTGCAACCTCCGCCTCCCAAGTTCAAGCGATTCTCCTGCCTCAGCCTCCTGAGCAGCTGGGACTACAGGCACGCACCACCACACCCAGCTAATTTTTGTATTTTTAGTAGAGACGGGGTTTCACCATGTTGACCAGGATGGTCTTGATCTCTTGACCTTGTGATCCACCTACCTCGGCCTCCCAAAGTGCTGGGATTATAGGCTTGAGCCACCACACCCCGCCTGATTTTCTTTCCTTTGAATAGATACCAAGTTGTAGGATTGCTTCATTGTATGGCAGTTCGATTTGTAGTTTTAAAAAGAACCTCCGTATCATTTTCCATAATGGCTGTACTAATTTACATTCCCAGCAGCAGTGTATAAGAATTGCCTTTTCACCACATCTTGCCTTTTTTTTTTTTTGTCACTTTATTGAATTTGTTTATTCTAAGTTTTTTGGTGAAGGCTTTAGAATGATCATCTTGTCTGTAAAAAGGTATAATTTGCCTTTCTGTTTTCCAATTTGGATGCCTATTTCTTTATCTTGCTTGATTCTAAGACTTCCACTACTATGTTAATAAGAGAGGTGAAAGTAGGCATTTGATTCATGTTTCAGTTCTTAGAGGAAAGACTTTCAGCTTTCCCCTATTCATTATGATGTTAGCTGTGGGTTTGTAATATGTGGCCTATATTATGTTGAGGTATGTTTTTTCTATGCCTAATTTGTTGACAGTTTTTATCAGGACGGAATGTTAACTTATATCAAATGCTTTTCCTGCATCTATTGAGAAGATCATAGTTTTTGTCTTTCAATCTGTTGATGTGATATATCACATTTATTGATTTGCATATGTTCAACCTCTTTTGCATCCCTGAGGTAGAGCCCATTGATCATGGTATCTTTTTGATGTGTTGCTAGGTTCAGTTTGCTAGTACTCTTGAAGATTTTTACTGTATGTTCATAAGGGACTTTTTGGCTGTTGTTTCCTTGGTATCAGAGTAATGCTGGTCTCATAGATTAAGTTTGAAATAATTTCTGCCTCTTCATGTTTTTGGAATAATTTGAGAATTAATGTTAGTTGTTCTTTTGAAGTTGAATGTAGCAGCAATGCCATCTGGTCCTAGATTTTTCACTCTTGGGAGACTTTTTATTATGGATTCAATCTCGTTACTTATTAGTCTGTTCAGGTTTTGTATGCCTTTTCTTTTTTCAAGATTGAAAAATTTCTATTTATTTTAAAAAACTTCTGAATTAAATAGGGAAATGGCAATAACTGGTATATACATTAATTCAAAATATTTTCACTGAGCACTAAATAGAATAGTTTCCAATCTTTTCACTAAAAACCCCTTTTAAAGAATGCCTAAAACTGGCCAGGCGCGATGGCTCAGGCCTGTAATCCCAACACTTTGGGAGGCTGAGATGGGCAGATCACGGTCAGGAGTTTGAGACCAGCCTGGCCAACACAGTGAAACCCCATCTCTACTAAAAAAATACAAAAAAAAAAAAAAATTAGCTGGGCATAGTGGCAGGCACCTGTAATCCCAGATACTCAGGAGGTTGAGGCAGAATTGCTTGAACCTGGGAGGCTGAGATTGCAACGAGCTGAGATGGCATCATTGCACTCCAGCCCTGGCAACCGTGTGAGACTCTGTCTCAAAATAAATAAATAAATAAATAAATAAAGGCCGAGTGCGTTGGCTCATGCCTGTAATCCCAGCACTTTGGGAGGCCAAGTTGGGTGGATCACAAGGTCAGGATTTCAAGATCAGCCTGGCCAAGATGGTGAAACCCCGTCTCTACTGAAAATACAAAAAATTAGCCAGGCGTGGTGGCACGTGCCTGTCATCCCAGCTACTCTGGAGGCTGAGGCAGAGAATTGCTTAAACCTGGAGGGACGGAGGTTGCAATGAGCCAAGATCGCGCCATCGCACTCCAGCCTGGGCAACAGAGTGAGACTCCGTCTCAAAAAAAAAAAAAAAAGCCTAAAACTTAGTTTATTTAGGTCTTTAATCAAGAAATCTAAAGCTGCTAATCAGAGTTTTGAATCACCATTAGATGACTAGGCTAACAACCTTGAGGTAATATAATGTGGGTTTTAAAAGCTTTGTTTAAACTATACATTCTAACAGAGGGGATTCATTGGTCTCAGGCAATTAATCACAGGTTCAAGGCCAGATACTGTATATACACAGACAAAACAGAGTAATAGCTATCATTTATAAGGATAAATAACATATGGTCCTGGTATATTCAAAGGGAATAATGTCTAATATTTTTGGGTGTACAATTAGTGATGGGCAGGGAGACAGATACAAATGACTAACCCACAAGGGAGAACTTAAAAAGGACGATAGAAGAGATAAAAGTCCTGTGCCCTAGGGATGCAGCAGAAAAGGTGCTGGGAGGCTTTAGGGACCAGGTGGCATCTAGGTCAGATCAAGAGATGAATGGATGTCAGTGTGTGTGGGAGGGACCTTCAAGGCTGGAGAAAACAAAGTGAGCCAAACACTGAGCCACAGGAGTACTCCCTGCTCAGATGACAGTGAAGCATTTGTTCTGAGTAAAAAGATGTAATCTAATAAAAGACTGCATAAAACACTGGAAAACCTCACGCAATGAGAGCCTGAAACAATGCTTGTATTTCTTAACAGCAATTCAACAGAGTATCTGAGGTGGCCTGTGGAACGAACGAGAGAGCAAAATATCTTCCCAAAGGCAGAGGCGCCGCATGCTCTTGGTGGAGGTTAAGTAGCCAAGGATCGCACCCGCAAGCCCACCTCCACCCTGAGACCCCAGTCCCTTGGAATCAAATCCACAGCAAAAATCTTCCTTAATGGAAAATCTCTCTCTTCCCAAAATGTAAAATAAAAACAATATAAGCAAACAAAACTGAAAACAAAAAAAGATAATCAGAGCAAGCTTTAGCCTCTCATACTTCACCTATGCCCCAACTGCCATGTTACTGAGAACAGGGTCTTCTGCCCCATTACTTAAATGGATTCCTTATTGCAGAACATGACAAAATTTAGCATATCACTGATCCTACTATGTCCCTCCCTATAAAAAAAAAAAAAAAAAGTAAACCAACACCACACAAAATATAACCTTACCCTGAATAAAAGTCAGCCTCAACCTAAGGATCCTACTGTAATGTGACTACCCTAACCCAGGAAACCTTAATCCATTCTGACCTATTCACACAAAAAATCCCCATTCTAAGAGCTTTGGAAGCATTACAAACATGGTTGCATTAGATTCCTCTTCTGAAGTATTCTGAAGTCTTGAAACAGCAAATTTACATATTTTTCTATACTACCACTGAAGGGTAATTATCATAAAAGGCCTACAACCAAAATCCTAATCCCCTGATTCTCAGGCTATTGCAATTTTTTTTTTCCCTCAGATCAAATAATAGGAAATACACACAAAAAAATGAAAAGTCATACAAACATAAAAACACAGAATCTATAAGTGTCACCACACTGACAGTCTTAACTGTGCTAAAGAGAAAAAGAATTTGGTTTACTCAAGCTCTGGGCATTTTGTAAAGTACTTAAGACATTAACAGCTTATAAAAATAGTGAAAAAAATTTAGGTGGGAGCATAAAACTAACTCCTTCATTCAAAATCCCAAGTTCACGAGAAGGGATTTGTGGCAAACTGTCTGCACAGGGCGGCCTCAGACACCAGCCCAATCTTGGGCTGATGGCCTTGAACTTTGTGCTCAGGTCAGCTTCTGGGGTGCAGGGATGTTGGCAGATGCCTGCTTGAGGTACACGGAGGAGCCCTGAGGGCTGCTGGCTGGTGTTCTGTGCTGCACATTTGATGCCCTTCAGCCCCTGTTGCCAATGCCTCAGCTTTGTCAAGTGCTTCTGGACAGTGTGTGTTTCTGTTGTAATTCATTCCTTAGTTCTGAGACATCCTCTTTGGTAACTTGCTCTGGTGTCTGGACAAATAATTGCAATCGTTTTCTGTAGGAAAACATTCTGCCTGTGTTGCAATATCCAGAAACTCCTAGATATACTGATCAACACCAGTTTAAATGTTTTCCTGATCAATGCCATTGACATAGTCCTCACTCACCAGAGAAGCTAAGCAAGCCTTGAAAGATGACTCCAACTCATTCACCCGGTACTGTTAGAAGGTCTCAGAGTATCTGGTGCTGCCTGAAGAAGTGAAGCCTGGCCCCGGAGCTCCAGTGTGGGTGGTGGGATCCCTGGTAGCTGCTAAGAGAACATATCACCTAGTGGAGTCACCATGTCTTGAATAGCCTGTATTTCTTTATGATTCAATCTTGTTATATAAAATGCATCTAGGAATTTATTCGTTTCCTCTAGGTTTTCCACTTTGTTAGTGTGTAGTTGCTTATAAGAGTCTCTAATGATCCTTTGCATTTTTGTGGAATCAGTTGTAATGTTTTCTTTTTCATTTCTAATTTTATTTATTTGAGCTTCCTCTTTGTATTGTTGGTTAGTCTGGCTACTGGTTTATTGATTTTATCTTAAAAAAAAATAAAACAAACAAACAAAAAAACCACACAACTTTCCCTGTGATTGTTTCCTTGTAGATTTTGTCTCTATTTTGTTTTATTCTGCTCTGATCTTTATTCTGTCTTCCTTTTACTAATTTGGGGTTTGGTTTTTCTTTCCTTGAGGTGTCTCATTAGGTTATTTGAAGTCTTTCTGCTTTTTGACTCTAGTTATTAATTGTTACAAATTTCCCTCATGGCAATGCTTTTGTTGTATCCCATAGGTTTTGAGATGTGTGTTTCCAACATTTTTTACTTGAAGAAATGTTTTTATTTCCTTCTTAATTTCTTCATTGACCATCATTCAGGAATATGTTAATTTCCATGTATTTGTAGTTTCTAAAGTTCCTCTTGTTATTGATACTTAGTTTTATTCCATTGTTGCCTGAGAAGATACTAGATGTGATTTAAATTTTTTTTTTTTTTTTTTTTGAAATGGAGTCTCGCTCTATCGCCCACACTGGAGTGCAGTGGCGGATCTTGGCTCACTGCAAGCTCCAACTCGTGGGTTCATGCCATTCTCCTGCCTCAGCCTCCTGAGTAGCTGGGACTACAGGTGCCCGCCACCACGCCCAGCTAATTTTTTGTATTTTTACTAAAGACGGGGTTTCACCATATTAGCCAGGACGGTCTTGAACTCCTGACCTTGTGATCTGCCCGCCTCAGCGTCCCAAAGTTCTGGGATTACAGGCCTCAATTTTTAAAAATTTGTTGAGGCCAGGCTTGGTGGCTCACGCCTGTAATCCTGGTGTTTTGGGAATCTGAAGCTCCTCAAGTGGGAGGATTGTTTGAGGCCCAGAGTTTGAGACAAGACTGGGTACAACATAGTGAGACACTGTCTCTACAAAACGTTGAAAATTAACTAGGCATTGTGGTGTGCACCTGTAGTCCTTATTACTTGGCAGGCTGAAGAGGGGATCATTTGAGCTCAAGAGTTCAAGGCTGCAGTGAGCTATGATAACAGCACTGCACTCCTGCCTGGATGACAGAGCAAGACCCTGTCTTTAAAAAAAAAAAAATGTTGAGACTTGTTTTGTGGCCTAATGTATTAGGTTTACCCTGGAGAATGTTCCATGTGCTGATGAGAAGAATGTGTGTTCTACAGCTGTTGGATAAAAGATTCTGAAATATCTGTTAGGTCCATTTGGTCTAAAGTGCAGTTTAAATCCAATGTTTGTTGATTTTTCTGTTTAGATGATCCAATGCTGACAGTGAAGTTCTCAATAGTTATTGTCTTGGAATCTTTATTTTTTATAGTATTTGCTTTATGTATCTGAGTGCTCTGTTGTTGGATACATATATATTTAGAGTTGTTATCTACTCTTACACTCCGATAGCATTTTTGCTATGAAGTGAATCTCCTGGGTTGGATGTTATATTACTTGGTATTTCATGTCTTTGGATCAGGCATGAGCAATAGTGCTGGCTGAGCCTTACAGCACTAGAAAGGCAAATCCATGTTTGGAATAAATCCAGGTATTTATCCCTGTGAGGCTGAATCACTGTTTTTTAGAGGCTGGCAGGTGGCTGATGTAGTCAGTTTGTCCCCAGGTAAATAGTTTATTTTCTTGAGGAATACTGTCATATTAGGGACTCAACTTTCTGCTGATACATGCTGGGTAGTTCTTGGCAATTTTTTTTTTTTTTTTTAGATGGAGTCTCGCTCTGTCACCCAGGCTGGAGTGCAGTGGCGCGATCTTGGCTCACTGCAAGCTCTGCCTCCCGGGTTCACACCATTCTCCTGCCTCAGCTTCCCGAGTAGCTGGGACTACAGGCACCCGCCACCACACCCGGCTAATTTTTTGTATTTTTAGTAGAGACTAGGTTTCACCGTGTTAGCCAGGATGGTCTTGATCTCCTGATCTCGTGATCCACTTGCCTCGGCCTCCCAAAGTGCTGGGGTTACAAGTGTAATCCCAAATATAATTATGTGTTTATATAATTATATTATATATATGTGTGTGTGTGTGTGTGCATATGTATTTGTCAAGCTTTCCTGTTCATCATTATATTGTGCATTGCCCATTTAATCAGCACAGTCAGTGAAATGACAGTTTCTACTTTGTTGCTCCTATTAGGATGTGTGTTTTTTTTTTAGAATGTTAGAAATGTTGCAGAAACTAATTCAACCTTTTTTTTTTTTTTTGCTTTTTTTAGACAAGGTCTCACTCTGTTGCCCAGACTTGAGTGCAGTGGTGTGGTCACAGCTCACTGCAGCCTCAACTCCCCAGCCTCAGGTGATCCTCCCATCTAAGCCTCCCAAGTAGCTTGGACTACAGGCATGTGCCACCACACCTGGCTAGTTTTTTGTAGAGATGGGATTTTGCCACTTTAGCCAGGCTGGTCTTGAACTCCTGCACTCAAGCGATCCACTCAACTTGGCATCAGAAAGTGTTGGGATTATAGGCATGAACCACGGTGTCTAATCTCTAATTCAACTGTTTTACTTCACTTCTCCATATGCACATTCTACCAGTGCACTAACTTCATGTTGAGTAAGAAACAGGGAAAAAGTAGCTATGAGTTGCCTTATGTTTCCAATCCCATCTGTGTGATCATTTTCCTGCTCAAAAGGAACTTGAGCAGGAAATGCGTTGACCAGGTTCCTTGGCTGTTTATGCTAAGATGTTGTCTTCTGAATTCACATCAAATTCTGGGTCCAAATGGACAGTGGTGTCTCTTGGGGCTGTCAGTGTCCCTGATTACTCAGATGTAAATGTGTTTAATATGGAAGAGAAGCACAGAATTCTGGTGAACCCACAATGTATAGTGAAACTCAAAATGAGTATGAGGAAAGTTATGGAAGTTGAAGGACAAGCATCACAAATACCGTTTACAAATGGATAGGCATATTGCATGTATCTTCCCTGTGCTGGACAGGGGTTGTGTACAGCTATGTAGGGCACATGTGCATTAAGCTGGCCTTAATTGTGAAGGTTCTGTGGTAATGAATGGTGGAAATGCTATTCATAAGGAAGGATGGGCCATTTCTACACACTCAGATGGTCTGTGGCTGGGAGCATGGCAGAGGCAATCTTGGGCATCCATGGAGATGTTCCTGTATCATTTTTCAGGATCCCAGATTTTCCTCACAAAGGGTCTGACCTCTACAAAATAGACATGCATTGGCTAAGCATTCCAACATCTGTAGAGCTATGCCACAAGGCCTTCAGCCCACATATTTGGGCAATGATTCTGCCTTCTATCCAAGAAGATAAAGGCCTCGTAAGCACTCACCAAGGAGTCCTGGTTTACTTAACCACTGTTTGCTAATGGCTGAATGACGTCTTCAATTTCTCAAGGTCCTTCTGCAGGTGGTAATGCAGATCAGCGATAATCAGTCTACTCCGCTCTTTGTAGGCACTTTCCCTACATTTTCCAAGGCCTGCATCATCACACATGCCACAGCATTCTCTATCATTGAAGCATTTTCTCAGGAAATCACCTGTGAAATATTTTGCAGCTAACCACCTACCTGTGCCCCACTAGCCAACCTGCTTTACTCCTGCCAGGCAGGTGAGTGGTCCCCAGATCCCTATTTTACCACCTGTTTTGTCAGACTGTTCTTGGTATCACTGTGTTGGAGGGAGTTCTCTGCAAAGACCAAGATGGGACTGCATGTACAGAGATTTTATTTCAAGATATGATTGTGAGAGAATGATGAGGGGAGCAGTTACTTAGTCTATTTGAGCTGTTATAACAAAATACCACTGGCTAGGAAATGTATAAAGAGGACTTTATTTTCCCAGAGTTCTGGAGGCGAAGTTCATCATCAAAATATCAGTAGGTTCAATTGTCTGTTGAGGGCTCATGTCTGTTTCTAAGATGATGCCTTCATGCTGCATCTTTTGGAAGGGAGGAGCATTGTGTCCTCACAGAGCAGAAAATAGAAGGGCCACAGGACAAACTCCCTCTATCAAGCCTTTTCATAAGGGCACCTGATCCCATTCACAAAAACTCTATCTTCATGACTTGACTTAATCACTTCCCAAAGGTCCCACTTCCTAATACTGTCACACTGTTTCAACAGTAAACAGTTTATGTAGCGTTTCAACATAAATTAAGGACATTCAAACCAAGGAAGGCTGGGAGGGCAGCCAGAGGGAAGGAAAGTGCAAGAAGAGGTTTGGTGGAGGTGTCCTAGATTGCCTGCAGTCCAAGGAGGTTGGGGAGATTGTCAGTAACAGACCTCCCTTGGTATCCCTGCTCTGCAGTCACTGGCTAAGAGCAGTCCTTAGAAAGCACAGCCTGACACAAATACAAGAACATGTGCTCAGTAGGAAAGAGACCATATTTCCCCAATAGCCCAGATAATGCCCTCCCCTCAACTGGCATCTCTGTTCCTTAAACATTGACCTCTTTTCTCCGAATCTCTTGGGGACACATGGGTTGAATTCAGGTTCTCTGTGGCCCTCTGGATTCTGTCTGCCTTTGTTATATCTTCACAAACAAGTTATGCAGCCTCAACTGAAGCTTGTAACAAAGCAAAGTTACTCTCCTGTGTGTGTCCTCTGATGGCTGGTGAGATATGGCTTCAAGATGAAGCCTCACCCACACTCCCTGTACAAAAACCCTTCTCACGTAAGTGTCTCTTTAAGTGCTTACTGTAGTATGACTTATTGCTAAACTTTCGTCCACACTCTTGGCATTCATAAGGCCTCTCTCCTGTGTGTATTCTTTCATGCACAGTGAGGTCTGACTTACTGGTATAGCCTCGCTTACACTCCTGGCACACAAAAGGCTTCTCCTTTGAGTGTATCCGCCAGTGGTGTCTGGTGAGACTTCTCTTCCAGCTGAAGCCTTGTCCACACACATTACACACGAAGGGCTTCTCCCCTGAGTGTGTCCTCTGGTGTGTGAGGAGATTTCCCTTCCAGTTGAAGCCTCGCCCACACTCCTTGCATACAAAAGGCTGCTTGCCAGAATGTGCAAGCTGGTGTTTCACAAGGTTTGACTTCCAGATAAATCCTTGCCCACATTCACTACAGATGAAAGGCTTCTCCCCTGAGTGTGTCTTCTGGTGGAAGAGGAGAGTTGACTTTAGGATGAAGCCTCGCCCACAATCCTTGCAATTAAATGGCCTTTCCCCTGAGTGTGTCCACTGATGTCTAAGAAGATTTGCCTTCAAACTAAAACTTTTCTCACACTGCTTGCACATGAAGGGTTTCTCTCCTGAGTGTGTCCTCTGATGTATGGTGAGATTTGGCTTCAAGGTAAAGCCTCGCCCACAATCCCTGCAGAAAAAACGTTTCTCTCCCAAGTGTGCCCTCAGGTGCTTGTTATACGAGGACTTATCCCGAAACCTTCGCCCACACTCCCGACATCCATAAGGCTTCTCCTCTGAGTGTGTCCTCTGGTGTAATGTGAAGGTTGACTTTTGGATAAAGCCTCGTCCACAGTCCTTGCACACAAAAGGCTTCTCCTCTGAGTGTGTGATCTGATGTTTCACGAGAGTTGACTTCTGAATAAACCCTTGCCCACATTCTCTACAAACGAAAGGTTTCTCCCCTGAGTGTGTTCTCTGGTGGTAGATGAGAGTTGACTTTTGGCTAAAGCTTCGCTCACAATCCTTGCACACAAAAGGCTTCTCCCCTGAGTGTGTTCTCTGGTGTCTGAGGAGACTTCCTTTCACGCTAAAACTTTGCTCACACTGCCTGCACGCGAAGGGCTTCTCCCCTGAGTGTGTCCTCTGGTGTGTGATGAGGTGTGACTTATTGCTAAAGCCTCGGCCACACTCCTGGCATCTGTAAGGCTTCTCTCCTGAGTGTATTCTCTTGTGCACAACGAAGTATGACTTATTAGTATAGCCTCGCCCACACTCCTTGCACACAAAAGGCTTCTCCCCTGAATGTGCCTTCAAGTGCTTGTTGTATGAGGACTTATCATTAAACCTTCGCCCACACTCCTGGCATTCATAAGGCTTCTCTCCTGTGTGTGTTCTCTCATGCACAGTGAGGTATGACTTACTGGTGTAGCCTCGTCCACACACCTTGCACAGAAAAGGCTTCTCTCCTGAGTGTGTCCTCTGGTGTCTGAGGAGATTTGCCTTGAGGCTGAAGCCTCGCCCACACTCACTGCATACATAGGACTTCTCTCCTGTGTGTGTCTTCTGGTGCAAGAGCAATGCTGACTCATTTCTAAAGCCCTGGTGACACTCCCTGCATGTAAAAAGTTTCTGCCTGGAATGTGCTTTTTTGTGTATGATTACTATCGTCTTCTGGCTTAAGTCTTGCCCACGCTCTGCACACCTGAATGCTCCCCATCTTGAATTTTCTATTCCTTTCAATACTTTGTCTATTTCTGTAGGATTTTCCCTCTGGCCTTGACTAGACTCTATTTCCACTACACTGTTCCTCCTCCTTGAGCTTACTGCATGTCTTAGGGGTGGGCTGGAAAATGCCATGGGCTTAGAGCTTTTTTCTTTCTCTTGACCTTCAGCTGTGTCACTCTGGAAGCTTTGATCAGAAAATTGTAGTTGCTGTTGCCTCTGATGTGCAAGTCCAAGATTCTTGGGCCGCAGGACATGTTCTGCATATATTCCTGGAGAACAGACCAACAATGAGACTGAATCAGTAATGAAAAGTCTTCTATCAAAGAAAAACCTAGGACCCAATTGCTTTACTGCTTAATTCTAGTAAACTCATAAAGAACAACAAACATCAATTCTTCTCAAACTATTCCAAAAACCTGAAGCGGGGTGGGGAGGAATTCTTCCTAACTCATTCTACAAGACCAGCATTATCCTGATACCAAAAACAGACAAGAACACAACAAAAACAGAGAACTACAGGCCAATATCCCTGATGACGCTAAATGGAAAAATCCTCAACAAAATACTAGCAAACCCAATCCAGTAACACAGAAAAGATAATACACAATGACCAAATGAGATTTATCCCAGGTATGCAATCATGATTCAACATACACAAATCAATACTTGTGATACATCACATCAACAGAGTGAAGGACCAAAAGACATATGATCATCTCAACAGATACAGAAAAGGATTTGATATAATTCAAAATCCCATTATGATAAATACTTTTGTTTTTTTGAGACAGGGTCTCACTCTGTTGCCCAGGCTGGAGTACAGTGGCATGATCATGGTTCACTGCAGCCTCGACCTCCCAGGCTTACACGATCCTCTCACCTTAACTTCCCGAATAGCTGAACTCCAGGTGCCTGCCTGTAGTCAAGCCATAGGTGTCACTGCCTGGCTAATTTTTGTATTTTTTGTAGAGAGGGGATTTCGCCATGTTGTCCAGGAAAAGTACTCCAAAACTTGTCGGATATATGATTACATGAGTTTTCCTACATCATCTGTATAATTTCTAATTTTTCTGATCACTCAGATAATGAGAGTTAAGTTTGCTGATTCTGTAAAGTTACAGGGTAACTTACAATGGTGTTATTTTGGCACTACCCACATACACCCCATCTTCTCATACCTGCACTGAACCAGCTTTGTCATTCTGCCAGTAACCTCACTTATGAGTTAAATAAAATCCTAACATGTACTCCCATTACATTAAACATTCACACTTTCAGAAGTCAGTGGTAGACAAGAAGCCTTTTATTTTAATTAACTGACAGACAAATCAGCAAGCAATTAATATGGGGGCGAGAGAAGGGAGTTGATAATGGACTGAACGTTAGCATCCCCCCTAAATTCATATGTTGATGCCTTAACCTCCAATGTGATGGTATTTGGAGGTGGAGTTGTTGGGAGATAAACAGGTTTAGTTGAGATCATGGGGTGACTATGAGAGGACACAGCAAGAAGGTGGCAGCCTGCGAGCCAGGATGGGGACCCTCACAATGAAGCAAAGGTGCCAGCACCTTCATCTTGGAATTCGCAGATTCTAGAACTGTAAGAAATAAATGTCTGTTGTTTAAGCCTCCCAGTCTATGATATTTTGTCATGTCTATGATATTTGAGATGACTAAGAAAGGAGTCTCTTCCCACCTATGCAAACTGAGGGAGTGGCACCGATCATAAATCCAAAAGCAGAGACCTCATACCCATGAAAACTCACACCGGCTCCAAATTTCTCAGTGGATGCCCCCACATTTTTTATGGGGTGGTGGGAAGCAAGGAATGGGAAAGAACTCCACAGTCTGTATGAACCTGCTTTTTTGGGAAACAACAGGACAAAGTCAACAACAATAACCATAAAAAAAAAAATCAACCTGCTAATTTTCTGACAGAGAGTATACTGTGTAATTCCACTTACAAGAAGTTCTAAGATAGGTGAAATTAAGGAATTGAACAAAATCCAAATAGTGATTTTCTCTGGTGGATGTGGGGGCAGGAAATGACTGGAAAAAGGCATAAGAGTACTTCTGGGGTGAAAGTAATTGTTATGTGTTGTCATAGGGGTCCAGATTACATAAAGTTATGCATATGTCAAAGCTCACTGAATGTTACACTTAAGATTTATGCATCTTACATCAGTCCTAAGAAGAACCACAAAGAAACATTATAATATTACTTATTGATATGCATGCTGAAGTGTTTATCAGTAAAGGATAATGATGTCTCCAATATTAAAGAGCATCAAAAGGAAGATGGACTTATGGATGGAGAGAGCAATGTACAGCTGGATAAGTAAGTGATAAAGAATATGGAGCACAGAGCTAAATGCTGACTGTAGGTGGTAAGACTGACAGGTGTTCATTCTATAAGCCTTTCAACTTTTTAGTATCCACCAAAACATAATTGTTTAACATTTGCTTCACAAAAAAATGCTGGAAGAAAGAAAGTATTATAGGATGTAAACTCAAAATATACATGCCATGAAATAAGGAAAGTTAAATGAGCATTACAGTCACCAAAAATATCTTAAGAACTAATATTAACATTAAATGAAATAGATAATAATATAGTAACTATTATTATGTTTTACAGATGAAATATGACGACCAGGATTTGCTTCAAAATAATCCAGGAATGGGAGATGAGGGTGAAAGTACAGAGGACACAAGATTCCCTGTAAGCCAATAAAATTATAATAATTCTAACCTTGCATGTATTTAATAGTAGGCTAAAATATATAAAGTAAGTCCTACAAAACTTAGTAGATATAGAACAATCCACTATGAATATAGAAGATGTAAAAACCATCTTTTCAAGTATTGGATAGTTCAAACTGCCCTCCCTAAAAAAAATCTGTAAAGACACAGAAGAGTTAAGCAACAACAACAAAAATCTTTATATATAATTGGCCAAGCATGGTGGCTCACGTCTGTAATCCCAGCACTTTGGGAGGCCGAAGCGGGTGGATCACCTGAGGTCAGGAGTTCAAAACCAGCCTGGCCAACATGATGAAACCCATCTCTAGTAAAAATACAAAAAAAATTAACCAGGGGTGGTGGTGAGCACATGTAATCCCAGCTACTCAGAAAGCTAAGACAAGAGAATTGCTTGAACCTGGGAGGCGGAGGTTCCAGGGAGCCAAGATCGCGTCACTGCACTCCAGTCTGGGTTACAAGAGTGAAACTCCGTCTCAAAACAAAACAAAACAAAACTTTATATCTTTAAATCTTTGTATCTTTATAAACTTGATCTACGAAGGGTTTCTTAAACAAGACATAAAAGAGACTTCTAAGTACTCGAGGAGAACTGCAGCTAAGTAAGGCTAAATCTGTCCACACATTCAATAAATAGGATATAAAGGTCAATAGAAACAGATGACCCTGAAACTGACACAAAGCAAGACAGAGAAAACTAAATTTATCATTGTCATAAGCAGAAAACTTAACATCACTTTTTAGCAGTCTCCTGTGGTCCCACTGTGAGGAGTGAGGGAAGCCAGTAAAATAGCATGAAAAGAGAAGAGAGGAACACAGGGCCTAACTGTGAACTAAAACTGCTCCAAGAGAGAACAAGTCCACCCTAGCGGAAAGAATCATCATCATCATCATTGTCGTCGAGGCAAGAATCATCATCATCATCATCATCATGAGTCCTGATAATCATCATCATCATGAGTCCTGATCATCATCATCATCATCATAAGTCGTGATCATCATCATCATCATGAGTCCTGATCATCATCATCAAGTCCTGATCATCATCATCATCATCATAATGAGTCCCGATCATCATCATCATCATGAGTCCTGATCATCATCATCATCATCATTATCATGAGTCCTGATCATCATCATGATCATCATCATCATGAGTCCTGATCATCATCATCATCATCATCATGAGTCCTGATCATCATCATCATCATCATGAGTCCTGATAATCATCATCATGAGTCCTGATCATCATCATCATCGAGTCCTGATCATCATAATCATCATCATCATGAGTCCTGATCATCATCATCAGCATCATGAATCCTGATCATCATCATCATCATCAAGAGTCCTGATCATCATCATCATCATCATGAGTCCTGATCATCATCATCATGAGTCCTGATCATCATCATCATCATGAGTCGTGATCATCATCATCATCATGAGTCCTGATCATCATCATCATCATGAGTCCTGATCATCATCATCATCATGAGTCCTGATCATCATCATCATCATGAGTCCTGATCATCATCATCATCATCATCATGAGTCCTGATCATCATCATCATGAGTCCTGATCATCATCAACATGAGTCCTGATCATCATCATCATCAGTCCTGATCATCATCATCATCCTCATGATCAGACTCATGAGTCCTGATCATCATCATCATCATGAGTCCTGATCATCATCATCATCATCATGAGTCCTGATCATCATCATCACCATCATGAGTCCTGATCATCATCATCATCATCATGAGTCCTGATCATCATCATCAAGAGTCCTGATCATCATCATCAGCATCATGATCATCATCATCGAGTCCTGATCATCATCATCATCATCATCATGAGTCCTGATCATCATCATGAGTCCTGATCATCATCATCATCGACTCCTGATCATCATCATCATCGAGTCCTGATCATCATCATCATCATGAGTCCTGATCATCATCATCGAGTCCTAATCATCATCGTCATCATGAGTCCTGATCATCATCGTCATCATGAACCTGATCATCATCATCATCATCAGTCCTGATCATCATTATCATCATCATCAAGAGTCCTGATCATCATCATGAGTCCTGATCATCATCATCATCATGAGTCCTGATCATCATCATCATCAGTCCTGATCATCATCATCATCCTCATGATCAGGACTCATGAGTCCTGATCATCATCATCATCATCATGAGTCCTGATCATCATCATCATCATCATGAGTCCTCATCATCATCATCATCATCATCATGAGTCCTGATCATCATCATCATCCTCATGATCAGGACTCATGAGTCCTTATCATCATCATCATCATGAGTCCTGATCATCATCATCATCATCATGAGTCCTGATCATCATCATCATCATGAGTCCTGATCATCATCATCATCATGAGTCCTGATCATCATCATCATCATCATGAGTCCTGATCATCATCATCATCATCATCATCAGTCCTGATCATCATCATCATCATCAGGCCTGATCATCATCATCATCCTCATGATCAGGACTCATGAGTCCTGATCATCATCATCATCATCATGAGTCCTGATCATCATCATCATGAGTCCTGATCATCATCATCATCATGAGTCCTGATCATCATCATCGAGTCCTGACCATCATCATCATCATGAGTCCTGATCATCATCATCATCATCATGAGTCCTGATCATCATCAACATGAGTCCTGATCATCATCATCATGAGTCCTGATCATCATCATCATCATCCTCATGATCAGGACTCATGAGTCCTGATCATCATCATCATCGAGTCCTGATCATCATCATCATCATCATGAGTCCTGATCATCATCATCAGTCCTGATCATCATCATCATCCTCATGATCAGACTCATGAGTCCTGATCATCATCATCATCATGAGTCCTGATCATCATCATCATCATCATGAGTCCTGATCATCATCATCACCATCATGAGTCCTGATCATCATCATCATCATCATGAGTCCTGATCATCATCATCAAGAGTCCTGATCATCATCATCATGAGTCCTGATCATCATCATCAGCATCATAAGCATCATCATTGAGTCCTGATCATCATCATCATCATCATCATGAGTCCTGATCATCATCATGAGTCCTGATCATCATCATCATCATCGACTCCTGATCATCATCATCATCGAGTCCTGATCATCATCATCATCATGAGTCCTGATCATCATCATCGAGTCCTGATCATCATCGTCATCATGAGTCCTGATCATCGTCATCATGAACCTGATCATCATCATATTAATCAGTCCTGATCATCATTATCATCATCATCATGAGTCCTGATCATCATCATCAGTCCTGATCATCATCATCATCCTCATGATCAGGACTCATGAGCCCTGATCATCATCATCATCATCATCATGAGTCCTGATCATCATCATCATCATCATGAGCCCTGATCATCATCATCATCATCATCTTGAGTCCTGATCATCATCATCATCCTCATGATCAGGACTCATGAGTCCTCATCATCATCATCATCATGAGTCCTGATCATCATCATCATCGAGTCCTGATCATCATCATCATCAGTCCTGATCATATCATCGAGTCATGATCATCATCATCATCATCATGAGTCCTGATCATCATCATCGTCATCATGAGTCCTGATCATCATCATCATCGAGTCCTGATCATCATCATCATGAGTCCTGATCATCATCATCATCATCGAGTCCTGATCATCATCGTCATCATGAGTCCTGATCATCATCATCATCATCGAGTCCTGATCATCATCGTCATCATGAGTCCTGATCATCATCATCGAGTCCTGATCATCATCATCATCATGAGTCCTGATCATCATCATCATCATCATGAGTCCTGATCATCATAATCATCATGAGTCCTGATCATCATCATCATCGAGTCCTGATCATCATCATCATGAGTCCTGATCATCATCATCATCGAGTCCTGATCATCATCATCATGAGTCCTGATCATCATCATCATCATCATCATCGAGTACTGATCATCATCATCATCATGAGTCCCCATCATCATCATCATCATCATCATGAGTCCTGATCATCATCATCATCATCATGAGTCTTGATCATCATCATCATCATAATCATCATGAGTCCTGATCATCATCATCATCATCATGAGTTCTGATCAACATCATCAACATGAGTCCTGATCATCATCATCATCATCATGAATCCTGATCATCATCATCATCATGAGTCCTGATCATCATCATCATGAGTCCTGATCATCATCATCATCATCATCATGAGTCCTGATCATCATCATCATCATCATGAGTCCTGATCATCATCATCGAGTCCTCATCATCATCATCATCATGAGTCCTGATCATCATCATCATCATCATGAGTCCTGATCATCATTATCATGAGTCCTGATGATCATCATCATCATCACTCCTGATCATCATTATCATCATCATGAGTCCTGATCATCATCATCATCAGGAGTGCTGATCATCATCATCATCATGAGTCCTGATTATCATCATCATCATGAGTCCTGATCATCATCATCATCATGAGTCCTGATCATCATCATCAAGAGTCCTGATCAACATCATCATTAGTCCTGATCATCATCATCATCAGTCCTGATCATCATCGAGTCCTGATCATCATCATCATCATCATCATGAGTCCTGATCATCATCATGAGTCCTGATCATCATCATCATCATCGAGTCCTGATCATCATCATCCTCGAGTCCTGATCATCATCATCATCATGAGTCCTGATCATCATCATCGAGTCCTGATCATCATCGTCATCATGAGTCCTGATCATCATCGTCATCATGAACCTGATCATCATCATCATCATCAGTCCTGATCATCATTATCATCATCATCAAGAGTCCTGATCATCATCATGAGTCCTGATCATCATCATCATCATGAGTCCTGATCATCATCATCATCCTCATGATCAGGAATCATGAGTCCTGATCATCATCATCATCATCAGTCCTGATCATCATCATCATCATCATGAGTCCTCATCATCATCATCATCATCATCATGAGTCCTGATCATCATCATCATCCTCATGATCAGGACTCATGAGTCCTGATCATCATCATCATCATGAGTCCTGATCATCATCATCATCATCGAGTCCTGATCATCATCGTCATCATGAGTCCTGATCATCACCATCATCATCATCATGAGTCCTGATCATCATCATCATCATCATCATCGAGTACTGATCATCAGTATCATCATGAGTCCCCATCATCATCATCATGAGTCCTGATCATCATCATCATCATCATCATCATGAGTCCTGATCAACATCATCATGAGTTCTGATCAACATCATCATCATGAGTCCTGATCATCATCATCATCATGAGTCCTGATGATCATCCTCATCATCATGAGTCCTGATCATCATCATCGAGTCCTGATCATCATCATCATCATTATGAGTCCTGATCATCATCATCATCATGAGTCCTGATCATCATCATCATCATGAGTCCTGATCATCATCATCATGAGTCCTGAACATCATCATCATCAGTTCTGATCATCATCATCATCATGAGTCCTGATCATCATCATCGAGTCCTGATCATCATCATCATCATCATGAGTCCTGATCATCATCATGAGTCTTGATCATCATCATCATCATGAGTCCTCATCATCATCACCATCATGAGTCCTCATCATCATCATCATGAGTCCTCATCATCATCATCATCATCATCATCATGAGTCCTGATCATCATCATGAGTCCTGATGATGATCATCATCATCAGTCCTGATCATTATCATCATCATGAGTCCTGATCATCATCATCATCATCATGAGTCCTGATTATCATCATCATCGAGTCCTGATCATCATCATCATCATGAGTCCTGATCATCATCATCATCATCGAGTCCTGATCATCATCATCATGAGTTCTCATCATCATCATGAGTCCTGATCATCATCATCATCATCATCGAGTCCTGATCATCATCATCATCATCATCATGAGTCCTGATCATAATCATCATCATCATGAGTCCTGATCATCATCATCATTATCATCATGAGTCCTGATCATCATCATCATCATCATGAGTCCTGATCATCATCATCATCATGAGTCCTCATAATTATCATCATCATCATCATCATGAGTGCTGATCATCATCATCATCATCATGAGTCCTGATCATCATTATCATCATCATGAGTCCTGATCATCATCATCATCATCATCATGAGTCCTGATCATCATTATCATCATCATCATGAGTCCGGATCATCATCATCATCATGAGTCCTGATCATCATCATCATCATGAGTCCTGATCATCATCATCATCATCATCGAGTCCTGATCATCATCATCATGAGTCCTGATCCTCATCATCATCATCATCAATCCTGATCATCATCATCATCATCATCATGAGTCCCAATCATCATCATCATCCTCATGATCAGGAGTCATGAGTCCTGATCAACATCATCATCATGAGTCCTGATCATCATCATCATCATCATCATGAGTCCTGATCATCATCATCATCATCATGAGTCCTGATCATAATCATCATCATGAGTCCTCATAATTATCATCATCATCATCATCATCATCATCATCATGAGTCCTGATCATCATCATCATCATCATGAGTGCTGATCATCATCATCATCATCATGAGTCCTGATAATTATCATCATCATCATCATCATTAGTGCTGATCATCATCATCATCATCATGAGTCCTGATCATCATTATCATCATCATGAGTCCTGTTCATCATCGTCATCATCATCATGAGTCCTGATCATCATTATCATCATGAGTCCGGATCATCATCATCATGAGTCCTGATCATCATCATCATCATCATCATGAGTCCTGATCATCATCATCATCATCATCGAGTCCTGATCATCATCATCATGAGTCCTGATCATCATCATCATCATGAGTCCTGATGATCATCATCATGAGTCCTGATCATCATCATCATCATCATCAGTCCTGATCATCATCATCATGAGTCCCGATCATCATCATCATCCTCATGATCAGAACTCATGAGTCCTGATCATCATCATCATCATGAGTCCTGATCATCATCATCATGAGTCCTGATCATCATCATCATCATCATGAGTCCTGATCATCATCATCATCATCATTATCATGAGTCCTGATCATCATCATGAGTCCTGATCATCATCATCATAATGAGTCCTGATCATCATCATCATCATCATGAGTCCTGATCATCATCATCATCAAGAATCCTGATCATCATCATCATCATGATTCCTGATCATCATCATGAGTCCTCATCATCATCATGAGTCCTGATCATCATCATCATCATCATCGAGTCCTGATCATCATCATGAGTCCTGATCATCATCATCATCATCATGAGTCCTGATCATCATCATCATGAGTCCTGATCATCATCATCATCATAATCATGAGTCCTGATCATCATCATCATGAGTCCTGATCATCATCATGAGTCCTGATCATCGTCATCATCATAAGTCCTGATCATCACTATCATCAGTCCTGATCATCATCATCATCATGAGTCCTGATCATCATAATCATCATGAGTCCTGATCATCATCATCATCATCATGAGTCCTGATCATCATCATCATCATCATGAGTCCTGGTCATCATCATCATCATCATCATCATGAGTCCTGATCATCATCATCATCATCGAGTCCTGATCATCATCATCATCATGAGTCCCCATCATCATCATCATCATCGAGTCCTGATATTCATCATCATCATCATCATGAGTCCTGATCATCATCATCATCATCATCATGAGTCCCATCATCATCATCATCATCATCATCATCATCATGAGTCCCATCATCATCATCATCCTCATGATCAGGACTCATGAGTCCTGATCATCATCATCATCATGAATCCTGATCATCATCATCATCATCATGAGTCCTGATCATCATCATCATCAGGAGTCCTGATCATCATCATCATCATCATCAGGAGTCCTGATCATCATCATCACCATCATCATGAGTCCTGATCATCATCATCATCCTCATGATCAAGACTCATGAGTCCTTATCATCATCATCATCATGAGTCCTGATCATCATCATCATCATCATCATCATGAGTCCAGATCATCATCATCATCATCATCATGAGTGCTGATCACCATCAAGAGTCCTGTTCATCATCATCATGAGTCCCGATCATCATCATCAGTCCTGATCATCGAGTCCTGATCATCATCATCATTGAGTCCTGATCATCATCATCATCATCATGAGTCCTGATCATCATCATCATGAGTCCTGATCATCATCATCGAGTCCTGATGATCATCATCATGAGTGCTGATCATCATCGTCATCATGAGTCCTGATCATCATCATCATCAGTCCTGATCATCATTATCATCATCATGAGTCCTGATCATCATAATCATCATGAGTCCTGATCATCATCCTCATCATCATCATGAGTCCTGATCATCATCATCATCATCATGAGTCCTGATCATCATCATCATCATTATGAGTCCTGATCATCATCATCATCATCATTGAGTCCTGATCATCATCATCATCATGAGTCCCCATCATCATCATCATCATGAGTCCTGATCATCATCATCATCAGGAGTCCTGATCATCATCATCATCATCATCATGAGTCCTGATTATCATCATCATCATCATGAGTCCTGAACATCATCATCATCATGAGTCCTAATCATCATCATCATCATGATTCCTGATCATCATCATGAGTCCTCATCATCATCATGAGTCCTGATCATCATCATCATCATCGAGTCCTGATCATCATCATCATGAGTCCTGATCATCATCATCATCATCATCATGAGTCCTGATCATCATGGTCATCATGAGTCCTGATCATCATCATCATGAGTCCTGATCATCATCATCATGAGTCCTGATCATCATCATGAGTCCTGATCATCGTCATCATCATGAGTCCTGATCATCATCATCATCAGTCCTGATCATCATCATCATCAGTCCTGATCATCATCATCATCATGAGTCCTGATCATCATCATCAGTCCTGATCATCGTCATCATCATGAGTCCTCATCATCATCATCATCAGTCCTGATTATCATCATCATCATGAGTCCTGATCATCATAATCATCATGAGTCCTGATCATCATCATCATCATCATGAGTCCTGGTCATCATCATCATCATCATGAGTCCTGATCATCATCATCATCATCGAGTCCTGATCATCATCATCGAGTCCCCATCATCATCATCATCATCATGAGTCCTGATCATCATCATCATCATCATCATGAGTCCTGATCATCATCATCATCATGAGTCCTGATCAACATTATCATCATGAGTCCTGATCATCATCATCGAGTCCTGATCATCATCATCGAGTCCCCATCATCATCATCATCATCATGAGTCCTGATCATCATCATCATCATCATCATGAGTCCTGATCATCATCATCATCATGAGTCCTGATCAACATTATCATCATGAGTCCTGATCATCATCATCGAGTCCTGATCATCATCATCGAGTTCTGATCATCATCATCATCATGAGTCCTGATCATCATCATCATCATTATGAGTCCGATCATCATCATCGAGTCCTGATCATCATCATCATCATGAGTCCTGATCATCATCATCATCATCATCATGAGTCCTGATGATCATCATCATCATCGGGTCCTGATCATCATCATCATCATCATGAGTCCTGATCATCATCATCATCATCATCATGAGTCCTGATCATCATCATCATCATCATCATCATGAGTCCTGATCATCATCATCATGAGTCCTGATCATCATCATGAGTCCTGATCATCGTCATCATCATGAGTCCTGATCATCATCATCATCAGTCCTGATCATCATCATCATGAGTCCTGATCATCATCACCAGTCCTGATCATCGTCATCATCATGAGTCCTGATCATCGTCATCATCATGAGTCCTGATCATCATCATCATCTGTCCTGATCATCATCATCATCATGAGTCCTGATCATCATCATCAACATCATCATCATGAGTCCTGCTCATCATCAACATCATCATGAGTCCTGATCATCATCATCGAGTCCTGATGATCATCATCATCATGAGTCCTGATCATCATCATCATCATCATGAGTCCTGATCATCATCATCATCGAGTCCTGATCATCATCATCATCATCATGAGTCCTGATCATCATCATCATCATCATGAGTCCTCATCGTCATCATCATGAGTCCTGATCATCATCATCATCATCATCATCATCAAGAGTCCTGATCATCATCATCATCATGAGTCCTGATCATCATCATCATGAGTCCTGATGATCATCATCATCATCGGGTCCTGATCATCATCATCATCATCATGAGTCCTGATCATCATCATCATGAGTCCTTATCATCATCATGAGTCCTGATCATCATCATCATCATGAGTCCTGATCATCATCATCATGAGTCCTGATCATCATCATCATCAGTCCTGATCATCATTATCATCATGAGTCCTGATCATCATCGAGTCCTGATCATCATCATCATGAGTCCTGATCATCTTCATGAGTCTTGATCATCATCATCATCATGAGTCCTCATCATCATCATCATGAGTCCTGATTATCTTCATCATGAGTCCTGATCATCATCATCATCATCATGAGTCCTGATCATCATCATCATCATGAGTCCTGATCATCATTATCATCATCATGAGTCCTGATCATCATCATCATCATCATCATGAGTCCTGATTATCATCATCATCATCATCATGAGTCCTGATCATCATCATCATGAGTCCTGATCATCATCATCATCATCATGAGTCCTGATCATCATCATGAGTCCTGATCATCATCATGAGTCCTGATCATCATCATCATCATTATGAGTCCTGATCATCATCATCATCATCATCGAGTCCTGATCATAATGATCATCATCATGAGTCCTGATCATCATCATCATCATGAGTCCTGATCATCATGATCATCATCATGAGTCCTGATCATCATCATCATCATCATGAGTCCTGATCGTAATCATCATCATGAGTCCTCATAATTATCACCATCATCATCATCATGAGTCCTGATCATCATCATCATCGAGTCCTGATCATCATCATCATCATCATCATCATCGAGTCCTGATCATCATCATCATCGAGTCCTGATCATTATCATCATCATCATCATGAGTCCTGATCATCATCATCATCATCATGAGTGCTGATCATCATTATCATCATCATGAGTCCTGATCATCATCATCATCATCATCATGAGTCCTGATCATCATCACCATCATCATCATGAGTCCGGATCATCATCATCATCATGAGTCCTGATCATCATCATCATCATCATCAGGAGTCCTGATCATCATCATTATCATCATGAGTCCTGATCATCATCATCATCATCATCATGAGTCCTGATCATCATCATCATCATCATCATCATGAGTCCGGATCATCATCATCATCATCATCATGAATCCGGATCATCATCATCATCATGAGTCCTGATCATCATCATCATCATCATCATCATCATCATGAGTCCTGATCATCATCATCATCATCATGAGTCCTGATCATCATCATCATCATCATGAGTCCTGATCATCATCCCCATCATCATCATGAGTCCGGATCATCATCATCATCATGAGTCCTGATCATCATCATCATAATGAGTCCTGATCATCATCATCATGAGTCCTGATCATCATCATCATCATCATGAGTCCTGATATTCATCATCATCATCATCATGAGTCCTGATCATCATCATCATCATCATCATGAGTCCCGATCATCATCATCATCCTTGAGTCCTGATCATCATCATCATCATGAGTCCTGATCATCATCATCATCATCAGGAGTCCTGATCATCATCATCATCATCAGGAGTCCTGATCATCATCATCATCATCATCAGGAGTCCTGATCATCATCATCATCCTCATGATCAGGACTCATGAGTCCTTATCATCATCATCATCGAGTCCTGATCATCATCATCATCATCATCGTCATGAGTCCAGATCATCATCATCATCATCATGAGTGCTGATCATCATCATCAAGAGTCCTGTTCATCATCATCATGAGTCCTGATCATCATCATCAGTCCTGATCATCATCATCATCGAGTCCTGATCATCATCATCATCAAGTCCTGATCATCATCATCAAGTCCTGATCATCATCATCATCATCATGAGTCCTGATCATCATCATCGAGTCCTGATCATCATCGTCATCATGAGTCCTGATCATCATCATCATGAGTCCTGATCATCATCATCATCATGAGTCCCCATCATCATCATCATGAGTCCTGATCATCATCATCATCATCGAGTCCTGATCATCATCATCATCATGAGTCCTGATCATCATCATCATGAGTCCTGATTATAATCATCATCATCATCATGAGTCCTGTTCAACATCATCATCATGAGTCCTGATCATCATCATCATCATCATTATCATGAGTCCTGATCATCATCATCATCATGAGTCCTGATCATCATCATCATCATTAGTTCTGATCATCATCATCATTATCATCATGATGAGTCCTGATCATCATCATCATGAGTCCTGATCATCATCATCATTATGAGTCCTGATCATCATCATCATCCTCATGAGTCCTGATCATCATCATCATCATCATGAGTCCTGATCATCATCATCATCATCATCATCATGAGTCCTGATCATCATCATCATGAGTCCTGATCATCATCATCATCATGAGTCCTGATGATGATCATCATCATCAAGTCCTGATCATCATCATCATCATCATGAGTCCTGATCATCATCATGAGTCCTGATCATCATCATCATCATCATGAGGTCTGATCATCAGCATCAGGAGTCCTGATCATCATCATCAGTCCTGATCATCATTATCATCATGAGTCCTGATCATCATCATCATCGAGTCCTGATCATCATCATCATCATGAGTCCTGATCATCATCATGAGTCTTGATCATCATCATCATCGAGTCCTCATCATCATCATCATGAGTCCTGATTATCATCATCATCATGAGTCCTGATCATCATGAGTCCTGATGATCATCATCATGAGTCCTGATCATCATTATCATCATCATGAGTGCTGATCATCATCATCATCAGGAGTCCTGATCATCATCATCATCATCATCATCATGAGTCCTGATTATCATCATCATCAGGAGTCCTGATCATCATCATCATGAGTCCTGATCATCATCATCATGAGTCCTCATCATCATCATGAGTCCTGATCATCATCATCATCATGAGTCCTGATCATCATCATCATCATCATGAGTCCTGATCATCATCATCATCATGAGTCCTGATCATCATCATCATGAGTCCTGATCATCATCATCATCATCATCATTAGTCCTCATAATTATCACCATCATCATCATGAGTCCTGATCATCATCATCATCATCATCATGAGTCCTGATCATCATCATTATGAGTCCTGATAATTATCATCATCATCGAGTCCTGATCATCATCATCATCATCTAGTCCTGATCATCATCATCATGAGTCCTGATAATTATCATCATCATCATCATCATCATCATAAGTCCCGATCATCATCATCATCATCATGAGTCCTGATCATCATTATCATCATCATGAGTCCTCATTATCATCATCATCATCATCATGAGTCCTGATCATCATCATCATCATCATCATCATGAGTCCGGATCATCATCATCATCATGAGTCCTGATCATCATCATCATCATCATCATCATCATGAGTCCTGATCATCATCATCATCATCATGAGTCCTGATCGTCATCATCATGAGTCCTGATCATCATCATCATCATCATGAGTCCTGATATTCATCATCATCATCATCATGAATCCTGATCATCATCATCATCATCATGGTTCCTGATCATCATCATCATCATCATCATCAGGAGTCCTGATCATCATCATCATGATCATCAGCAGTCCTGATCATCATCATCATCATCAGCAGTCCTGATCATCATCATCATCATCAGGAGTCCTGATCATCATCATCATCATCATCATGAGTCCTGATCATCATCATCATCATCATGAGTCCTCATCATCATCATGAGTCCTGATCATCATCATCATGAGTCTTGATCATCATTATCATCATTATCATGAGTCCTGATCATCATCATGAGTCCTGATCATCATCATCATAATGAGTCCTGATCATCATCATCATCATGAGTCCTGATCATCATCATCATCATCATCATGAGTCATGATCATCATCATCATCATGAGTCCTGATCATCATCATCATCATCGAGTCCTGATCATCATCATCATCATCATGAGTCCTGATCATCATCATCATCATCATCATCATGAGTCCTGATCATCATCATCATCATCATCATCATCATCATCATGAGTCCTGATGAGCCACTGCAGTGACTACGGGGACTTAAGAGGGTGCACAATTCTAGACCACAGCCCCACTCATGCAGTACTTCTGGGGGAAATGGGGGAAGGAGGAAGGTGAAGTGACCTTTGGCAACAGTAGTACTGCTTAAAACATTAAAAGACAAGGAAAAAAGCTATGGGAATTGAAGAAGCATAATGGACAGAGGTTTTAAGAAGCTAAAATAGAACTTAAACAAATTAAAAAAAAAAAAACCCCATCAAAAAATGGGCAAAGGATATGAACAGACACTTCTCAAAAGAAGACATTTATGCAGCCAACAAACTTAGAAAAAATGCTCATCATCACTGGTCATTAGAGAAATGCAAATCAAAACCATAATGAGATACCATCTCATGCCAGTTAGAATGGCAATCATTAAAAAGTCAGGAAACAACAGGTGCTGGAGAGGATGTGGAGAAATAGGAACGCTTTTACACTGTCAGTGGGAGTGTAAATTAGTTCAACCATTGTGGAAGACAGTGTGGCGATTCCTCAAGGATCTAGAACTAGAAATATCATTTGACCCAGCAATTCCGTTACTGGGTATATACCCAAAGGATTATAAATCATTCTAGTATAAAGACACAGGCACATGTATGTTTATTGCAGCACTGTTCACAATAGCTAAGTATTGGAACTAACCCAAATGCCTATCAATGATGGACCAGATAAAGAAAATGTGGTACATATATACCATGGAATACTATGTGGCTATAAAAAAGGATGAGTTCATGTTCTTTGCAGGAACATGGATGAAACTGGAAACCATCTTTCTCAGCAGAGTCACACAAGAAGAGAAAAATCAAACACTGTATGTTCCCACTCATAAGTGGGAGTTGAACCATGAGAACACATGGACACAGGCATGGGAACATTACACACTGGGGAATGTTGGGGGTTGGGGGGCAGGGGGAGGGATAGCATTAGGAGAAATACCTAATGTAAATGATGAGTTGATGGGTGTAGCAAACCAATATGGCACATGTATACCTATGTAAGAAACCTGCATGTTGTGCACATGTACCCCAGAACTTAAATTAAAAAAAAAAAGAAAATCAGTATATAGAAGAATGAGATCCAAATTATGTCAAAAAATTTATATTTACTTGTACGGAAAAATAAATAAAAAACAAAACAAAACAAAAAGAAGCTAACATAGGAATACCCTGATAGTATCAGGAAGGGGCGACAGACTTAGGCTTGCAGTCGGGCAGTCACGAGGAAAGTCACAAATGAGGAGACTGAGTGGGAGAAAGAAGCCTAGCAAGTAGGGGGAAAGGAGGCTTCCTGGGAGAAGGAGTCCAGGGGCCCCAAGAGAACCCCTCACTCAGCAAGGACTGAAAGGAAGGCAGGGCCAGGTGGTCTGAAGAGCAGCCAAGGAGGCCAGAACAGCTTCCAGGTCCCCTGGCCTCAGAGAAGCCTCCTCCCTCCTGAAAGGCTGAGTGCCTTGTGCTCTGTCTGCCCTGTCTATCCCCTCACCTGCACGGGGGCCTGGCCGGCATCTTCTCTCTTCTCCCCAGGGCGCTTCCCCTTGCTCTAGCCGCCTGATGAGTTCTGGTTTAGAATGGAGAATTCCTGCTCACAGGGAAAAAAACCATAAGGTGACTCCTGGTTGTAGACTCCAGGGGCCATTTGCTGGAACCACCCAGGGCAGGAAGGGAGGGAGACTCAGAGGGGGAAGGCTCAGGAGGACCCTGTCTACCATGCTCAGAGTACAAACCCCCAGGGGGAGCCGCAGGGTGGGGAAAGAGGCCTGCAGGTGCCCAGTGGCAGTATGAAACTTTACCAAAGGTAGACCTTCCTCAGGGGAATAGAGAAAACAACATTCTTGTCTCTGAACCTAACCCTATGGCAACATCAGAGGCGCCACAGGTCAAATGTTAGGCTCGAGGGAAGCCACGCTTACCTAGTGAGACCAGGTGGCTGTAGTTCTCCAGTGTCACCTCCCTGTACAGGGCTCTCTGAGCAGGATTCAGCAGCCTCCATTCCTTCTGGGTGAAATCCACAGTGACATCCCCAAATGCCAAGAAAGCCTGTAACACAAAACCCAGGCATGCTCACCAGGGACAGTGTTGCACTCAGGCAGTTGGAGGATTCCAGGTTCTGCCACCTGTGCCTGGAGTTCCAAGACCTCCGTCTCTGCCTGGCCCCAGTATTTATGGTGCTAGGTAGTCTTAATGGGGCTTCCTAGAAGCACAGAGAGTTTCAACTGCTTGGAGCTTTAAACCTAGGCAGGGAGAAGAGGAAAACTCAAAAAATTAAGTAACAGTGTTTCCTACAAACATATGAACAGTAAATAACACATTACTAAAGTTTTACGGTACCCTGAGCCATGTTCTGAGTTAGATACTCCATGAATTTCTAAATGAGCAAGACACAGCTCTCATGGATCTTCTGATAAAATGACAACCGATCATTTGGGACCCGCGCTGGAAAATGTAAATCTCCACTGCAGGATCCCAGAATTCAGATCCAGGTTAGATCTGATTTCTACCAAAAATCCAGTGCTGTATAGGGCAGTCTGAGCACATCTGAATTAGTGGATGGAGCACTTTTGAAAGAGCCCTTCTCACAGTACATCTGTTCTGCAACTACGCACGTGACCAGTTTGGCATCTCTGTAGGTGCCTGATGAATTTAAATTCCCTTTGTGGCCAGGCACGGTGGCTTGTGCCTGTAATCCCAGCACTCTGAGAGGCTGAGGCGGGCGGATGACTTGAGGTCAGGAGTTTGAGACCAGCCTGGCCAACACGGTGAAACCCTGTCTCTACTAAAAATATAAAAATTAGCCAGGTGTGGTGGTGCATGGCTGTAATCTCAGGTGCTTGGGAGGCTGAGGCAGGAGAATCGCTTGAACCTGGGAGGAGGTTACAGTGAGCTGAGATTGTGCCACAGCACTCCAGCCCAGGCGACAGAGCAAGACTCTGTCTCATAAATAAATAATCAATTCATGAAGCTCATCAGACTACTAGACTCATGAGTCAGAAAGCCTCTCCTTTGACCCTTAACTGTCAATCCCTATTTCCCCCAGCACTGATCTATCATGTCACACCTACTGTAAAGATCCTCAAAATCCAGGCAGGCTGGGCATGCTGGCTCATGCCTATAATCCTAGCACTTTGGGAGGCTGATGCAGGATTGCTTGCATCCAGGAGTTTGAGACCAACCTGGGCAAAATAGCGAGACCCCAACTCCACATACACAAAAATAAAAAATTAGTTGAGCATGGTGGCAAGTGCCTGTAGTCCCAGCTAGTTGGGAGGCTGAGGTGTGAGCACTGTTTGAGCCTGGGAGGTCAAGGCTGCAGTGAGCTATTATTGTGCCACTGCACTTAGCCTGGGCAACAGTGAGACCCTGACCGCCATCCCCCCAAAAAACCCAAAAGAAAAACCAAGAAAACCCCAGACAGCTTAAAGACCAAGTTGGGCTCCTCAGGCTGGCATCCAGGCCTCTGTCCTCAGGAGGGTCAGAGGTAGCCAGCAGTCTTTAGGAATAATCAGATGATAGGGGCCAATGAGGGAGGTAGGTGGGAGCTATCTCAGCAGTTTAGGCCACGCTGTGAGGAGTCTGCAGGAAGTGGCAGAGCTATGGGAGGTGGCAATCCTACACTGTCAAACCGTGAGGACCCTGGTGAGCTTGGGCATCTGTGGCCAACTGACAATGCAGGCTCGGCACAGGGCAGTGACTGCTCCTCAGAGACGTGGCCGATCCAGGGCTGTAGGTGCAATCTCCCAGTTTGGTAATGCTGAAAGCCCATCTAACCATCCAACATGCTGTCTGCCAAACCAGAGATATTCAGGTGCCCTGTGTGACTCTGCACCTCCACTAGAACACACAGAAAATCAGCTGTGGCCACCCCAAGCCAGCACCTGGCAGACTTCTGAGTTGGGAGCCTAAGGGACCACAGTCCACTCCTGCACCCACATCTAGGCCATGCTTCTCGCAGCTGTTCCAGGCAGTGGCCATGCATTTTAAGGACATCAAGGCAAGCCCCTTCCGATCCAGGCGCTCCTCTGATGGCCCACTATGGCTTGAAGACCTGCTGGCCTGGCTGAGCCTCCCAAGGCTGTACTTGGTCTCCGACACTTCCACGCAATTTTATCCCTCTCTCCTCACTGGAGTCTGATGAGGCTCCAGTCATCCACTTTTCTCTCTTGCAGGCCTTTCCTCTAACATGAGCCCAGCCCATCTCATTGCATCTTGGGATCTGCTTCTCCTAGGACCTGGATTCATCCACCAGCCGTCTGTGAGAACGCTGACTGCTAAAACCCTTCGTCCCTGCAGTTGAGCGGTCTGCCCAGTGGCGGCCTGAGATTGAGCACACTTCTGCCTCTTCCCCATCTCCTGTACTTGCCACATCTCTCGCAACTGCCCAGGGAGCCCCTCCCACTGGAGGCCTTTGTGACCTCCCTCTCTGCCCTACCCTTCATTGACACCAACCCAACATCATCACTGGACACCTGAGTGTGGAGATTCCCGTCTTTGGCTGTAAATGCTCCCTGGGTGTTGTACACAGATCACTACTTGATAAGTGACACCCACAGGCCAGTCACCTGCTGGAGGACGCCAAGAAAGACAGATCACTCCCCAGGAGCGGTGCTGGCCTTGGTCCTGTGCTAACAATGTGACTGCTAGGGCCAGTGAAGGAAACGGGCCCATCCTGTGACAGCAAGAAGGACAGTTTTGGGAAGTCTCACCTGTCTCCTGGCTCCCTGGGGTCCCATGACTGTCTTCCTGCTCTCCATGGAGAAGGGAAGCTTGCAGATGGCTGATCTGTGGGAGGAGAGAAGTCAGAGGGTGGCTGGGTGCAGCTGCCCTCCCCACATGTGACACAGGCCTGATTCCAATACCAACTGGGGATCTGGGGAGAGCACATCTGCACAATCCCCCTGTGGGGGTCTGGCCAAAAGGTCTAGGGAGCCAGGCTCCCTGCAAATCCAGGACAAGCTCATCTGGGAGTGAAGACCCTGTGTCCCAGAAGCTGGGTGAGGTTTGTTGCTTACATCACTGAGGGGCTAAAAGGATGTGCAACACCTGCAGATGAGGTCTTGAGTTTAAGGTTAGGGCTCAGAGTTGCAGGTGTTCTTTGCATTGGACAGAACACACAAAAGCTGTCTGCCTCTTCTAGCCTCCGTCTACCTGGGTTTAAAGTCAGGATAATCACAGGGGCAGACAAACTTAAGAAGGCCACAGGCAGATGGCATTGGCAGTTATTAAGTACTGTACAACACCAAAGCCTGTAACAAATTAATAGCATGGGGAGTGTGAGCCTTCAAGAATAAAAGTCCTCAGACATGTGGTCAATCTAAGGCAGTGAGTGATCCAATGCAATTTGGATCCTGATTGCAACAAAGAATACGTGAGGAGTTTTAGCAGCCAGTGAAATCTGAACACGAATTGGATATTAGATTATCAAACATTGATTTTGTTATTATAAAAATATTTTGGGTTTTAAAAGCATGAGCCCTTCCTTGTATACAAACTTTCATAACATTCATGAGTGAAAATGATGTCTGGATGTGCTTAAACACCCCTTCTCACCCTCAAAAGTCAATTGAGCATTATTGGCCACACTTGATATCTTAGAACTGAATAATGTGTACTGGGTTCATTGTACTATTTTCTCTGAATTTTTGGAAAATAATTCCAGTAGAAATACAGGAAAAGAATTGTAAATTAAAGTGGTGGGTACAATGATTTCATTAGAGTACTCACTATACTTTTAAGTGAATGTTTTGATAAAAAAAAGTAAAAGTAAAAACAGACATACAGGGGTGAAAAGACGGAAATGTGAAGGAACAAAGATGCTATCGTGGTGATTATGATGAACACAGCATACATCCACTGGCCAGCAACTTTGAGACAGAAGAAGTGAACAAATACTACGGTGTTATGAAAGGAAAATAAAACTAGGGACCCCAGTCCACTATGCCAAAAGGAAAACATGTAAGAAGCTGCCTTTTCTTTTGTTCCAAAGGAGATAGCTACAGATAAAAGGTTAAGTATCTCCATAGTAGCTGCTCTATGCACACCTTATCTTACATAAAGTGCTGATTTACTGAGTGTAAGATGAATACATAACTGACTATTCTCCTACCTGCTCCTTTTCTCTTGCCACAGGTGGATTACCACACCCTCCCTCTTTCCCCTCCAGCCTACTTTTCCCTTTTAAACAATGAAGCTCTCAAACTCATCTTTGGGGAAAGCTACTGACCTCTCTCTGGGGCATGTGCTCAACCTTGGCAAAATAAACATCTATTAGCACATCAAAAAGCTTATCCACCATAATCAAGTGGGCTTCATCCCTGGGATGCAAGGCTGGTTCAACATATGCAAATCAATACATGTAATCCAACATATAAACAGAACCAAAGACAAAAACCACATGATTATCTCAATAGATGCAGAAAAGGCCTTTGACAAAATTCAACAGCCCCTCATGCTAAAAACTCTCAATAAATTCGGTATTGATGGAATGTATCTCAAAATAATAAGAGCTATTTATGACAAACCCACAGCCAATATCATACTGAATGGGCAAAAACTAGAAGCATTCCCTTTGAAAACTGGCACAAGACAGGGATGCCCTCTCTCACCACTCCTATTCAACATAGTGTTGGAAGTTCTGGCTAGGGCAATCAGGCAAGAGAAAGAAATCAAGGGTATTCAGTTAGGAAAAGAAGAAGTCAAATTGTCCCTGTTTGCAGATGACATGATTGCATATTTAGAAAACCCCATCGTCTCAGCCCAAAATCTCCTTAAGCTGATAAGCAACTTCAGCAAAGTCTCAGGATACAAAATCAATGTGCAAAAATCACAAGCATTCTTATATACCAGTAACAGACAAACAGAGAGTCAAATCATGAATGAACTTCCATTCACAATTGCTTCAAAGAGAATCAAATACCTAGGAATCCAACTTACAAGGGATGTAAAGGACCTCTTCAAGGAGAACTACAAACCGCTGCTCAGTGAAATAAACGAGGACACAAACAAATGGAAGAACATACCATGCTCATGGATAGGAAGAATCAATATCGTGAAAATGGCCATACTGCCCAAGGTAATTTGTAGATTCAATGCTATCCCCATTAAGCTACCAATGACTTTCTTCACAGAATTGGAAAAAACTGCTTTAAAGTTCATATGGAACCAAAAAAGAGCCCACATTGCCAAGACAATCCTAAGTCAAAAGAACAAAGCTGGAGGCATCACGCTACCTGACTTCAAACTATACTGCCAGTCTACAGTAACCAAAACAGCATGGTACTGGTACCAAAACAGAGATATAGACCAATAGAACAGAACAGAGTCCTCAGAAATAATACCACACATCTACAGCCATCTGATCTTTGACAAACCCGAGAAAAACAAGAAATGGGGAAAGGATTCCCTATTTAATAAACAGTGCTGGGAAAATTGGCTAGCCATAAGTAGAAAGCTGAAACTGGATCCTTTCCTTACTCCTTATACGAAATTAATTCAAAATGGATTAGAGACTTAAATGTTAGACCTAATACCATAAAAACCCTAGAAGAAAACCTACGTAGTACCATTCAGGACATAGGCATGGGCAAGGACTTCATGTCTAAAACACCAAAAGCAATGGCAACAAAAGCCAAAATTGACAAATGGGATCTATATTAAACTAAAGAGCTTCTGCACAGCAAAAGAAGCTACCATCAGAGTGAACAGGCAACCTACAGAATGGGAGAAAATTTTTGCAATCTACTCATCTGTCAAAGGGCTAATATCCAGAACCTACAAAGAACTCAAACAAATTTACAAGAAAAAAACAAACAACCCCATCAAAAAGTGGGCAAGGGATATGAACAGACATTTCTCAAAAGAAGACATGCATACAGCCAACAGACACATGAAAAAATGCTCATCATCACTGGTCATCAGAGAAATGCAAATCAAAACCACAATGAGATACCATCTCATACCAGTTAGAATGGCAATCATTAAAAAGTCAGGAAACAACAGGTGCTGGAGAGGATGTGGAGAAATAGGAACACTTTTACACTGTTGGTGGGATTGTAAACTAGTTCAACCATTATGGAAAACAGTATGGTGATTCCTCAAGGATCTAGAACTAGAAGTACCATATGACCCAGCCATCCCATTACTGGGTATATACCCAAAGGATTATAAATCATGCTGCTATAAAGACACATGCACATGTAGTTCATTGTGGCACTATTCACAATAGCAAAGACTTGGAATCAACCCAAATGTCCATCAGTGACTGACTGGATTAAGAAAACGTGGCACATATACACCATGGAATACTATGCAGCCATAAAAAAGGATGAGTTCGTGTCCTTTGTAGGGACATGGATGCAGCTGGAAACCATCATTCTCAGCAAACTATTGCAAGAACAGAAAAGCAAACACCGCATGTTCTCACTCATAGGTGGGAACTGAACAATGAGATCACTTGGACTCGGGAAGGGGAACATCACACACAGGGGCCTATTATGGGGAGGGGGGAGGGATTGCATTGGGAGTTATACCTGATGTAAATGACGAGTTGATGGGTACAGCACACCAACATGGCACAAGTATACATATGTAACAAAACTGCACATTATGCACATGTACCCTAGAACTTAAAGTATAATAATAATAAAAAAAAAAACCATCTAAATTGGTACTTGATTCTGATACTTTTTGGTTTACACGCAGTTAGAGAAGAAAAGCAGTGAAATTTCTTCTTCTGACGGCAGTTGAAAGGCGATTTATAACATTTATTTTTGTTATTTCTGTACACTTAAATAGTTTACATCCTTGCATGTCTCATCTGTGCTATCTTTACCTATTCCAAAGTCACAAAGATATTCTCCTACATTCAGTCTTAGAAGTTTAAACATTTTGTTTTTGGTGGTAGTATAAATATGTATTTCATTTTTTAACTGTTTGCTGCTAGGTTACAGAAATACAAGTGCTCTTTAAAAATACTGACCTTATTTTCTCAAGTTCCTAAACTGTGTGTTGCTAGTATGTAGTTGTTTAACTACAGATTCTTCCATGTACACACTCACATCTTCTGTGAATAAAAAGTTTTTCTTTTTCTATTTCAACGTTTATGCCTTTTATTCCTTTTTAATACCTTAACAAATTACCTTGATATTCTAGGATAATGCTAAAGAGTGATGAAAATCAACATTAATGCTTGTTCCTGATCTTAGTGTGAACACACTTCACCATTAAATATGATGATTGCAGCCAGGCTGTCACATATAACCTTGTTTTATTAAGGGAAATTCTTTCTATTCCTCATCTGCTGAGAATTTTTACCCTGAATAGGTGTGAAATGTTATCAAATATTTTTCTGCATTAAGATAGTCGTGTAGGTTTTTCTCTTTTGCTCCCTGAAAGCAGTGAAAGGAAAATAAAAACGTGGGAACTCAAACCACTCTGCCAAAAGAAAAATATTAAGCTGAAAGCTGATTCATGCAAGAAGCTGCCTTTCCTTTCCTTCCTGAGCTGAGAACCACAGATAAAAGGTAAAATATCTCCGCCGGGCTCGGTGCAGTCGGTGGCTCACGCCTATAATCCTAGAACTTTGGGAGGCGGAGGCGGGTGGATCACGAGGTCACCATCCTGACCATCCTGGCTAATACGGTGAAACCCCCTCTCTACTAAAAATACAAAAAAATTAGCTGGGCGTGGTGGCAGGCACCTGTAGTCCCAGCTTCTAGGGAGGCTGAGGCAGGAGAACGGCGTGAACCCGGGAGCAGGCAGAGCTTGCAGTGAGCGGAGATCGCGCCACTGCACTCCAGCCTGGGTGACAGAGCGAGACTCCGTCTCAAAAAACAAAAAACAAAAAACAAAAAATAGCCGGGAGTGGTGGCGGGCGCCTGTAGTCCCAGCTACTCAGGAGGCTAAGGCAGGAGAATGGTGTGAACCTGGGAGGCGGAGCTTGCAGTCAGCAGAGATTGTGCCACTGCACTCCAGCCTGGGCGACAGAGACTCAGTCTCAAAGAAAAAAAAAAAAAAAAATTAGCAGGGCATGGTGACAGGTGCCTGTAGACCCAGCTACTCGGGAGTCTGGGGCAGGAGAATGGTGTGAACCCACGAGGTGGAGCTTGCAGTGAGTGGAGGTCGCGCCACCGCACTCCAGCCTGGGGACAGAGCAAGACTCCGTCTCAAAAAAAAAAAAAAAAAGTTAAATATCTCCACAGGTAGCTTACTCTATGTTCACACCCTATCGTTGGTTTTTTAGGAACAAACTCCATTTGGCTAGAATATATCATCCTTTTCATGCATTGCTGGATACTACTTGTCCATATTATGGTGAGAATTCTTGACTATTTTCCTCTAGAGTGATTACATATAAGGGCACATGAGAACTCTGTTGAAATGTTCTGTATCTTGATTGACGTGATAAGTGACCTGTGTCAAAACTCATTAAAGTATACAGTTAAAAGCAGTGCTTCTTATAGTACCCAAGTTACACCTCAACATTGATTAAAAATCCTCTCAGAGACCAAATATATATGGGTAAAATAACAAGACATCTGGATTTGTTTAAAATACTTTGACACATAAACACGGGGAAGGGATAAATCTAACAAAACTATCTATGGTTTTAAAATTTATCGAATCTGGATGAAGGCAACATAGGGATTCATATTACCATTCTCCCAATTTTGCTACCCATTTGAGATTTTTCATAATACTAGTTTACAGAAAAAGCATTAATCATATTGCTAATTCTATGCTTACCAAAAAATTGCCTAAAATAATCTTATAGGAACAAACTTCATTTGAAAATACTCAAAAGTCCCCAGCATTCAAGAAACTGCCCAATCAAGAAAAAGCCACATTAGAAACAGGAGGCAGTTGGCTGGGCACAGTGGCTTTCCTGTAATCCCAGCACTTTGGGAGGCTGATGCATGTGGATCGCTTGATCCCAGGAGTTCAAGACCAGCCTGGGCAACATGGCAAAGGCTTGTCTCTACAAAAAATATAAATATTAGCCATGTGTGGTGGCACGTGCCTGTAGTCCTAGCTACTCCTGGCTTGAGCCCAAGAGGTTGAGACTGCAATGAGCTTTGTCATTCCAGCCTGGGCAACAGAGCAAGACATAGTCTCAGGAAAACAAAACAACAACAACAACAACAACAACAAAAACAAAACAGGAGACAGTCATATTTGCATCCCAATACTCCTTATTCCCAGTGTTCTATCCTGTCCAAGTGCTGCCTAACGGAAAAATCTCATGGTGAACTTGCCTATAGATCCCTGGGGCAAAAAATTACAGGTGCAGAATACAACAGAGCTTCTAAAGCAGCATCCCAGTTTCCACTTCCTTCCCTCAAACCCGAGAAAGCAGAGTAGACCTTTCTTACAAGGTTCTAAGCTGTTGGAGGCTGCCTGAGGGACTGCTCTCTCTGTTTTGAGGATCTCACACCTTAGGGAGGAAAAGCACTGGATCATGCTTGGCAAAGATGCAGAGACAGACTGAAGAGCAGATGCCTGGGGCAAGATATTATGGGTAGAGACATACAACAGACCATCAAGGGCCCAGAGGAGAGACTCTTTAAAAGCAGTTGCCTATGAGCAAATGGAAAAAGCCACAAGCAAAGGTAAGATCCATGCTCAAAAAAGGCCTGAGAAAATCTTAAACCTTCTCCTCAGACAACAACAACAACAACAACAACAAAAACTCAGAAAACATGGACAAATAGTGGAAGAAAATAAAGTGATGCAAACCTTCCCTGGAGAAACATAAGCTTCAGGCATACTAGACAGATTTTAGACTGTCTAAAATATTCTCAAAAACTCATGTAAACACATATAGAGAAAAGGAAATCAGGAGAATATATATGAACAAAATAAAAATATCAACAGAGATTACAAAAAGGAAGCAAACGAAAATTCTGGACCTGAAAACATAGTAACTGAAAAATTCAGTAGAGGGGTTTAACAGCAGATGAGCAGGCAAAAAAAAATAATCAGTAAACATACAGAGAAGAAATTACAGAGACAGAGAAGCAGGAAGAGAAAACAATGACATAAAGTAAACAGAGCCAAGAGAGTTATAAGGCACCATTAACTGGACATATATATGGGTGTCTAGGAGAAGATGCTGATAGATTACTGAAGAAATAATGGCCAACACTTCAAAATTTGAAGACAGACATGAATCTACAAGGCCAGCACACTCAACAAACTCCAAGAATAAATTCAAGGAGGTCCCTACCCATACTTCTCAACTACGCTTACATGAAACCAGCTTCAGGAACACAGGACTGGCGGGGGGAGAGAAGTTAAGAATAGTGGCATCATGCCTCTCTCAGGGAAAAACTGTCACAATAGACTGAGAACTGGAGAGGGAGAGGGTTCCATCTTGTCATTTTCACAGCCCATAGTGGAGTTTCTCTCAGAGCGGACCAAAATGGGGGTGGGGAGGGTAGCAGTTTGTGTGTCAAATGTTACAGACTCTCACTGTTCTCAGAAAGGCTCGGTTGATTTTTCTGAATAAATGTTTCTCTAAATTCCTGAGTGGTCTTAAGACAAATTCTGTGTAGTTTAAATGGTTGTTTTTGGTTTTCTAAATTACAAGTTATGGTGTTTACTGGAGATATAGTCCACATAGCTCCTCACTGTCATTCCAGAATCCACATTTCTGATTATAGTTGGGACCAGAACTAGGGCCAGGCAATTAGGTAAGTGGCTGTGATCATTATTTGTCCTCATGGGCAGAGAGGCAAAAGACAGTGGAGAAGTAGAATTAGGAGATGAGCCTAATTCTAGAAGGAGGAAGCGGAGGAAAAAGCCATGACAAGGAAAGCATGAACAAGCCTCAGCACCTAAGCAAGCAGATGGGAAGTTTGCCAAGGTAGGGAAACTTCCTTTACCTAGATCACAAAGAGAGAAGTAAAACAGACAGGGGGCACTACTGAGCTGGTTTCTAGATGTTTCTTCTCTCATGCTTCCCATCTTAATGAACCTGAGTGTGAAATCTGAATTGTGAGGAGAAATTTTTGAGACCTGGACAATTTCCGCATAAACTGGGTAATGGGTGAAATTAATAAATTGCTAATTTTGTTGAGTGTGATTCTGGTACTCTAGTTATGTTAAAAAGCAAAACAATAACAACAAAAATAGTCCTCAGAGAAGCAGCTGCAGTAAATTTACAGATAAAATGGTGTCTTGGATTGGCTTCAAGATGCTCTATCCTGAAAACAGAAAGCGTGGGGTGGGGAGGGGGTTGGATGAAATAAGAGCAAAGTGTTAAGGTGCAAGTAGGGAACAGAGAGATTTGTTATATATTCTCTCTACTTTAGTTCCTTCTTCAATATTTTTCATTGTAAATTTGAAAAAAAATTGAATATCCCTTCCAAGATAATTTGGAGAGGAAAAACAGAGAAAACTTTCATTTCCAGGGTGTGAGTGGAGAACACTGCAAACTGTTTGGTCTCACTCCTGCCATCTGTTGACATCTGTGGGACTTAATATCCCGTAGGAACAGAAACTGAGAGCCAGAAGAAAGTGGTTTAAATTAGTTACCAATAAATTAGATATGAACATAAGGCAAACTTGAAACATTTAGCTCCTCCACGTACATTTCATTAAAATTTTCCTAAGATAAAAAAACAGCTCCTACATTTTTGGGGATGAAAAATGTTCATATGTTGATTTGATGATCAAGACTTCACTATATACATTTCTTAAAACTAATTAACTAGAACTTAAAATGTGAGAAATTTTGTCTCAATTATACCTCAGTGAAGCTAATTCTTAACAGAAACCCCCAAAATCCCAGCTTGCTCCACAACCCAGTCCACTTGATCCCAGATATGTTACATAAAGTAAAAATTATTATTTTTTGAGACAGAGTCTCAGTGTCCCCCAGGCTGTAGTGCAGTGGCATGTTCTCTGCTCACTGCAACCTCCATCTCCTGGATTCAAGCAATTCCCTTGCTTCAGGCTCCAGAGTAGTTGGGATTACCGGCGTGAGCCACCATGCCTGGCTAATTTCTGTATTTTTAGTAGAGACGAGGTTTCACCATGTTGGCCAGGCAGGTCTTGAACTCCTGAGCTCAGGTGACCTGCCGACCTTAGCCTCCCAAAGTGCTGGGATTACAGGTGTGAGCCACCATGCTCAGTCGTGAAAATTATTTCAACTGATTAACACACTACTTCTTAGTCTGGGAAATGGGGATTCCAACTCTTAACTTCCACACTGGTTGAAGAGATGAATATGGCAATGACTATAAAGCCCTGTCCCTGGGACAGGACAATGGCTCAGCACATGCTGACAGAATAATTTTTTACAAGACCTGGTCTGCACCATGAATGCAGCAGCCTGAATAAAGCACTGAGAGAAGAAATGTAGGGACAATGATGGAAGTGCCCTGAATGAGGGCATCAGATCTGGGGAACGTTCCCCACGAGGAGAACCAGCTGAGAGGTTCTGAGCCTCAGATGGGACAGTGTAGGGCACAAGATGTCAGACATTAGCAAAGGAAACCCACAATGGTTTAGGGCAGAGAAGGCACTGCAGGAAGGCAATACATAAGAAGTCCCCACCTGGGGTTGGGCTGTCCTCCCTTACCCTGCAGGCAGTCCTCTCATGGGTAACATGGGAGTGGAGGAAGAGGAGCTGGGGACTAAAATAGTTCTAAAATTAGCTCTGTGATCCTCAAAGGTGGCCTTGGAAATCCTCAGTACCAGGGTAGAGCCTCTTCTTGTTAAAAAAAAGGACCCAAAGTCTTCCAGAGAAGAAAACCATTGTAGGCAGGTTCCTGGGAACAGATCCCGAGTGTGGGCATCACAACAGAGCCTGTCCTGAAACGATGCTTACACTAAACACAGCTTATCCTGTCGGTGCTTCCAGAATAAGGAAGTGTTGATATTCATTATAATATTTAACACATTGAGAATTTAATATATGCCAGGGACGGTTCCAGGCATGGCACAAATTTTTCTGCATTCAATCTTCACAAATGTCCTATGAAGTGACTATTACCCACCAATTTCAGATGATGAAACAGGCACAAAACATTTAAATACCTTTCTCAAAGCAACACAGCCAAGAAAGTGATAGAGCCTGGGTTTCAGTTCTCACTGTAAAGGGTTATGTCTTAACCAGTAGGCAGGGCTCTGACATTTCTCAATGAATCTGCACAGGTTAGGAGGGGATCTGGGTCAAGCTAGATTAGCTTACAAGGTCATGAGGTATATCTTGACTGATGGGTCTCTCTACCTTGGGGTTCTGCTTACAATTTTTCCATAATGAAATGATTAAAATCAGTTATTTGGCCAGTCCACAGCCCCAGAGGCATTTAAAAAAACTGCTGGGCCCAATGGTTGCTGTTACTCCCACTCCAATAACCAAGGAAGCCCTACCAACCTGGTGAGGATGAAACTCACCTTTTTTCCCTTGCCCGAATGCGTATATATGGGGCTTGGGGAGTCCTGCCCTAGAAACCATAAAATCTAATCAGACGAGTTTTATTACTCTTATATAATGTGGCTCACTTTCCAACCTGACTCTGGTACAGCATCACATGACAGCAGATGCTGAAGGAAGTTATTTTAGCCCAAAATATACTTCTTTGACAAGTTTTGAAGTGGCTGCCACAGGCGCAACATACTGAAATGGATAGCCCCGCAAAGCTGCCTTTAGTGGGAAAATTTGCATCTGTAGCAAATCTCCACTAATGTAGCCAGATCTCCTTCGTTCTAAACCTTTCCTAGGTCTGGAAGAGACAGCCAGTTTGACGCATGGTGGCTCACACCTGCAATCCCAGCACTCTGGGAGGCCGAGGCAGGTGGATCACCTGAGGTCACGAGGTCAAGACCAGCCTGAGCAACATGGTGAAACCCCATCTCTACTAAAAATACAAAAATCAGCCAGGCGTGGTGGTGGGCACCTGTAGTCCCAGCTACTCAGGAGGCTGAGGCAGGAGAACTGCTCAAACCGGGGAGGTGGTAGTGGCAGTGAGCTGAGATCACGCCACTGCACTCTAGCCTGGGCGACAGAGCAAGACTCTCTCTCAAAAAAACAAAAACAAACAAAGAAACAAAAATAACTGAAAACATACATTTACCATCTATTCTGTGGGCTGCCAACTAAGAGGCTTCATCTACATAACAAGAACTTTGATCTATGCAATCCCCTTAACTCTGGCATACTTCTGATTCCAGTCTTTAGGCAACAGCTTAAGTCTCTCAACCAATTGTCCACTAAAGAATACCTAAGTGCCCCCATGAGGTGTAAACCCGTTTGGAGATACTGGATTTTTGGGAGGAACCCATGTGTATCTTTCTCATATTGATTTATGATTTTCTGAGGCAGGATCTCGCTGTGTTGCCCAGGCTGGCATGCAGTGCAGCCAACATAGCTCGTTACAGCCTCCACCTCCCGGACTCAACTGACTGGGCCACCGAAGTAGCTGAGACCACAGGCATGGGACACCACGCTCTGCTAATTTTTTATTTTTCTAATTTCACGTAGAGACAGGGTGTCTCGCTGTGCCGCCCAGACTGCTATGGAACTCCTGACCTCCCACAGTGCTCAGCCTGATTTATGATTTTACCTGAAATTCCTGTCTCCCTGGATTGTATAAAATTAACCTGCAAGCCGACCACCTCGGACACTTTCTCAGGACCTCTTGAGACTGAATAACCTGGGCCACAGTCACTCACACTGACTCAGAATAAACCTCTTTAAATATATTTTGCCATCATTAGCAGGGCTCCAGGGAAGAGGCCACCTGGGTCCCCACAGCTACCTCACCTCCCGCGGACGCTGCCCCACGCAGAGCCCCCCACACACGTCTAGAAGTGCCCGTGCCAGGACATCTGGTCCCGGCCTACCCTCCCACCCAAGGAAGATAGTCCCAAGGCGGGCTGCCCCCAACCCAAAGCAGCGACCCTTCCCCAAAACACGCGGGCGAAGTCCTCCCCGGTCCCGCCTCCCACAACAAAGTCTGGAGCATCAAGAGTCGGAGGGAACCCGAGTCGGACCTAGTCCATCAGTCTCTGGGCTGTAACCCCCACCCAACCGGTGGACCCAGTCTGTGGCCGAGTCCCCCACCACCTCCAGCCAAACGACCCCCGTGGCAGCTACCTAGGCCGCTGGCCCGTCCCCACTCGAGGAGCGGCGACCCTGGCACAAGGAGACCTGGGTTGCTCGGCGCCCCTGTGAAATCCTGGCTGCCTAACCGCCACTACACGCAACCGGGGACGGAGACGGAGTAGCGGCCCAGACCCGAGGCGCTCGGGGAGCCGCAGCACCACAGCCCACTCCAAGGCGCGGCCTGGGTCTCCGCCCCTCCCCAGAACATGGAGACGCCGGGCCTGAGGGAGGGCGCGCTACGGCCCCAGCAGCGCCCTGGCGTCCCAGGCCTTCCCGGCCCTTCTTCCTGCGCAGGAAGGGCGCGCTGGAGAGAGGGACCCGCAGGAGCGCGACTCACCAAGGCGGCTGACGGCGAACCGAGGAGGTGAGGTCACCGACGGTGGACTACCCACCTCACGGCTCGGTGACGCCCAGGGATCTGGACCGCTCGGCGCCGCCCGGGCTGCGCTACGCAGAAGCCTCTGCGCGGCCGGGACTACGCTACCCAGAATCCTCGGCGCGACCCGTGGCTCTGCGACCCTCCGCTTCGCATCCCCGCAGTGGACTACGCTCCCCAGAGTCCTCGGCGAGTCGTCCAGGTACACGCCCCAGAATGTTGGTCAAAGCCGTCCACAGGGGACTGCGCGACCCGGAATCCTTGGAAGGACTACCCTGACAGGCGCCGCGACCCTGTGGTCTTTTGGACGCGGAGGGATCCTTTCAGAACCGGCGATTTCTTTTATTTATGTAGCCCTGTACATACAATATTTGTCCATTTCTATGATATAGGTAAATAATTTTCCCACTGTCTTTTGATTATGGTTATGTCTTTTTTTCTTTTCTTTTTTTTTTTTTTTTTTTTTGCTATGTAGTCCTTTTGATCTCTGAGAGATTTTCCTACGGATTTTGTGGTTTTATCATTCGCATTTAGATCTCTCAATGGTTTTTCTCCAGGTATACACTGTGAATATATACTTATTTTTAAAATTTTCCAATATTTTATTTTCCCATTAAATTTATTAAAAATATAGTCTTTTACCACATAATTTAAGGTTTCAGCTACATCACTGAGTATACTCACAATTTACATTTGCATTTCAATTTCTAATTTTCCCCCATATATCTAATTATGCATCAGTGCCACAATTCTTTCATTATGTGGTGTGTATAATATGCTGATATCTTTTGTGGCTTGCCAAACCACCTAGACTTTATATTTCAGGCCTTTACTAGGTATACTTTCTGTTTGCTTTTTCTCTTTTGGTTTTTAAATTTTTAATTATTCAGGATAAATATTAGTTGTACATATTTATAGGTTACAAGTTATATTTTGATACAGGCATACAGTGTTTAATGGTCAAATTAGGGTGATTGGGGTATCCATCCCCTCAAGCATTTAGCATTTCTTTGTTTTAGGAACTTTCCAGTTCTCTCTTTTATTTTTAAATATATAATAAAATTGTTCTTAACTATAGTCACTGTATAGTGCTACCAACTACTAGAACTTATTCATTCTAACTGTATTTTTGTACCCATTCACGAGTCCCTATTTATCCCCTCTACCCACCATCCTTCCCAACCTCTATTAACCATCTCATTCTACTTTCCGTCTCCATGAGTTCATGTTTTTAGCTCCCACAAGTGAGTGAGCACATGTGATATTTGTCATGCTGTGCCTTATTTCACTTAACATAATGTCCTCCATTTTCATACATGCTATTGAAAATGACAGAATTTCATTCTTTTAATGACTGGCTAATATCCCATTGTGTTTTTGTACCACACTTTCCTTTTCCATTCATCTGTTGATAGACACTTTGATTCTATATCTTTACTGTTTTGAATAGTGATGTAGTAAACATGAGAGTGCAGATATATTCTTGAAATACTGATTTCCTTTCTTTTGGATATATACTCAGCAGTGGGATAGCAGTGGGATTGCGGGATCGTATATATTTGTTAATTCTTTTGAGGAACCTCCATACTGCTCTCCATAGTGGTAATACTAATTTACATTCCTAACAACAGTGCATGCTGGTTCCCCTTTATCCACACCCTCACCAGTATTAATTATTGCCTGTCTCTTGAATAAAAGCCATCTTGACTGGGGTGACATGATATCTCATTGCGGTTTTGATGTACATTTCTCTGCTGATTAGTGATATTGAGCATTTTTTTCATACACTTGGCTGTTCGTATGTCTTATTTTGAGAGATATCTGTTCAGATCTTTTGCCCATTTAAAATACCAGGTTATTTGTCTTTTTCCTATTGAATTGTTTTAGCTCCTTATATATTCTGGCAATTACTTTCTTTTCAGATGGATAGTTTGCAAATATTTTCTCCCATTCTGTGGATTGTCACTTCACTTTGTTGATTGTTTCCTTTGCTGTGCAGAAGATTTTTAGTTTGATGTGGTCTCATTTGTCCACTTTTGCTTTGGGTGCTTGTGCTTTTGCAGTCTTACCAAGAAACCTTTGTCCACCCCAATGTCCTGGAGTGTTTCCCCAATGTTTTCTTCTAGTAGTTTTATAGTTTCAGGTCTTAGATTTACCTTTAATGCATTTTGATTTGATTTTTATATGTGGTTAGGGGTTTACTTTAGATAGGGATTTAGTTTCATTCTTCAGCAAATGGATATCCAGTTTCGCAGTGCCATTTATTGAAATGACTGTCTTTCCCCAATGTAAGTTCTTTGCACCTTTGTGGGATATGAGTTGAACTATAAATGCGTGGACTTATTTCTGGGCTCTCCACTCTGTTCCATTGGTCTGTGTGCCTATTTTTAATGCCAGTTTTGCTGTGTGGATTACTATAGTTTGCATAATTTGAAGCCAGATAATGTGATTCCTCCAGCTTTATTACTTTTGTTCAGGATGGCTTTGGCTATTTTGGATCTTCCATGGTCCCATATAAATTTTAGGATTAATTTATCTATTTCTGTGAAGAATGTCATTGATATTTTGATTGGGATTGCACTGAATCTGTAGACTGGGTGGAATGGACATTTTAGTAAGATTAGTTCTTCTAGTCCATAAACATGGACTGTCTTTCCATTTTTTCTATCCTTTTCAATTTCTTTCATCAGTGTTTTATAGTTTCTGTTGTAGGGATCGTTCACATCTTTGGTTGATTTTATTCCTAGGTATTTTATTTGCAACTGTTATAAATAGGTTACTTTCTTGATTTCTTTTTCAGATTGTTTATTGTTGGCATATAGAAATGCCACCAATTTTTGTATGTTGATTTTGTATCCTGAAACTTTACTGAATTTCTTAATCAATTCTAATGTTTTTTGGCTGAAGTCTTTAGGTTTAACTAAATATAGGATCATATCATCTGCAAACAAGGATAACTTCACTTCTTCCTTTCCAATTTGAATACCTTTTCTTTGTCTTCAGTAATTCCTCTAGCTAAGATTTCCTAGTACTACATTGAATAAAAGTGGGGAATGTGGGAATCCTTGTCTTCTTCTAGATCTTAGAGAAAAGACTTTCAATTTTTCAGTTGTGGGTTTGTCATATATGGTTTTTATCATATTGAGGTATATTCCTTTTACACCGAGGTTTTTTTTTTTTGGTTTATTATGAAGGGATGTTGAATTTTACTAAATGCTTTTTTGGAGTCCATTGAGATGATCATATGGTTTTTGTCTTTTATTTTTCTGATGTGACAACGTTTACTGAATTACATATGTTGAGCCATTCTTGCATTCCTGGGATGAATTCCACTTGGTCATGATGAGTAATCTCTTTAATGTGGTGTTGAATTTGGTTTGCAAGCATTTTGTTAAAGATTTTTGTGTCTCTGTTTATTGGAGATATTGCTTTATAGTTTTCTTTTTTTGTTACATCTTTGTATGGTTTTGGTGTTAGGATAATACTGACATTATAGGATGAGTTTGGAAGTATCCTTCTTTTTTTTTTTGAAATAGTTTGAATAGATGTTAGTTCTTTTTAAAATGTTTGGTAGAATTCAGCAATGAAACCATCAGGTCCTGGGCTGTTCTTTGATGGGAGACTTTTTGTTACTGCTTCTATCTCATTTGTTATTAGTCTACTCATGTTTTGGATATTTTCATGGTTCAATCTTAAGTTTTATGTATCTAGGAATGTATCAGTTTCTCCTAGATTTTCCAGATTAATAACATATAGTAGCTCATAATCATTTCTAATGATCCTTCAAATTTCTATGGTATCAATTGTAATGTCTCTTTTTTTCATTTTTGATTTCATTTGTTTTGGTCTTCTCTTTTTTCTTAGTCTGGCTAAAGGTTTGTGAATTTTATCTTTTTTAAAATTATACTATAAGTTCTGGGGTACATGTGCAGAATGTACAGGTTTGTTACATAAGTATACACGTGCCATGCTGGTTTGCTGCAGCCATAAACCCATCATATACATTAGGTATTTCTCCTAATGCTATCCCTCCCCCAGACCCCCACCCTCCAACAGGCCCCAGTGTGTGATGTTCCTCTCCCTGTGTCCATGTGTTCTCATTGTTCAACTCCCACTTATGAGTGAGAACATGTGGTGTTTGGTTTTCTGTTCTTGTGTTAGTTGGCTGAGAATGATGGTTTCCAGCTTCATCCATGTCCCTGCAAAGGACATGAACTCATCCTTTTTTATTGCTGCATAGTATTCCATGGTGAATATGTGCCACATTTTCTTTATCCAGTCCAACATTGATGGGCATTTGGTTTGGTTGAAGTCTTTGCTATTGTGAACATTGCCGCAATAAACATACAAGTGCATGTATCTTTATAGTAGAATGATTTATAATCCTTTGGGTATATAGCCAGTAATGGGATTGCTGAGTCAAATGGTATTTCTAGTTCTAGATCCTTGAGGAATCACCATGCTATCTTCCACAATGGTTGAACTAATTTACACTCCCACCATCAGTGTGAAAGTGTTCCTATTTCTCCACATCCTCTCCAGCATCTGTTGTTTCCTGACTTTTTAATGATCATCATTCTAAGTGGCATGAGATGATATCTCATGGTGGTTTTGATTTGCATTTCTGTAATAACCAGTGATGATTAGCTTTTTTTCATAAGTTTGTTGGCTGCATAAATGTCTTCTTTTGAGAAGTTTCTGTTCATATCCTTCACCCAATTTTTGGTTTTTTAAAAAATTTGTTTACCTTCTTTGTAGATTCTGGATATTGGTCCTTTGTCAATAGATAGATTGCAAAAATTTTCTCCCATTTGGTAGGTTGCCTGTTCACTCTAATGATAGTTTCTTTTGCGTGCAGAAGCTCTTATGTTTAATTAGATCCTATTTGTCAATTTTGGCTTTTGTTGCCATTGCTTTTGGGATTTTTGTCATGAAGTCTTTGCCCATGCCTATGTCCTGAATGGTATTACTTAGGTTTTCTTCTAGGGTTTTTATGGTTTTACATCTTATGTTTAAGTCTTTAATCCAACTTGAGTTAATTTTTGTATCAGGTTTAAGGAAGGGATTTAGTTTCAGCTTTCTGCATATGGATAGCCAGTTTTCCCAATACCATTTATTAAATACGGATTCCTTTCCGCATTGCTTGTTTTTGTCAGGATTATCAAAGATCAGATGGTTGTATATTGGGGGAAACCCCACCCCCGATATTTACTGTGGGTTCTTTTCTATTTCCCTAAGCATCTCGGCTGGTTTGAGAAATAAAGGGAAAGAGTACAAGAGAGAGAAATTTTAAAGTTGGTTGTCCGGGGGAGACATCACACATCGGCAGGTTCTGTGATGCTCCTGGAGCTTTAAAATCAGCAAGTTTTTATTAGTGATTTTCAAAAGGGGAGGGAGTGAATGAATAGGGTGTGGTCACAGAGATCACATACTTCACAAGGTAATAGAATATCACAAAGCAAGTGGAGGCAGGGTGAGATCACAGGACCACAGGATGGGGCGAAATTAAAATTGCTAATGAAGTTTCGAGCATGCATTGTCATTGATAACATCTTATCAGGAAACAGGGTTTGAGAGCAGACAACCTGTCTGACCAAAATTTATTAGGCGGGAATTTCCTCATCCTAATAAGCCTGGGAGCGCTACAGGAGACCGGGGCTTATTTCATCCCTTCGGCTTCAACGTAAAAGGCGGCCATCTCAAGGGGGCCATCTATAGACCTACCCTCAGGGCACATTCTCTCAGGGATGTTCCTTGATGAGAAAAATAATTCAGCAATATTTCTCCTATTTGCTTTTGAAAGAGGAGAAATATGACTCTGTTCCACGTAGCTCACCAGCAGTCAGAGTTCAAGGCCATCTCCCTTGTTCCCTGAACATTACTGTTACCCTGTTCCTTTTTTCAAGGTTCCCAGATTTCATATTGTTCAAGCACACATGATCTACAAACAATTTGTGCAGTTAACACAATCATCACAGGGTCCTGAGGTGACATTCATCCTTCTAAGCTTAAGAAGATGATGGGATTAAGAGATTAAAGACAGGCATAGGAAATCACAAGGGTATTGATTGGAAGTGATAAGTGTCCATGAAATCTTCACAATTTATGTTCAGAGATTGCAGTAAAGATAGGCGTAAGAACTTATAAAAGTATTAATGTGGGGAACTAATAAATGTCCATGAAATCTTCACAATTTATGTTCTTCTGCTGCAGCTTCAGCCAGTCCCACTGTTTGGGGTCCCTGACTTCCCGCAACAGTTGTAGATGTGTGATGTTATTTCTGAGGCCTCTGTTCTGTTCCATTGGTCTATCTCTCTGTTTTGGTACCAGTACCATGCTGTTTTTGTTACTGTAGCATTGTAGTATACTTTGAAGTCAGCATGATACCTTTGTCCTTTTTTCTTAGGATTGTCTTGGCTCTGCGGGCCCTTTTTTGGTTCCATATGAAATTTAAAGTAGTTTTTTCCAATTCCGTGAAGAAATCAATGGTAGCTTGATGGGGATAGCATTGAATCTATAAATTACTTTGGGCAGTATGGCCATTTTCACGATACTGATCCTTCCTATCCATGAGCACGGAGTGTTCTTCCATTTGTTTGTGTCCTCTCTTATTTCCCTGAGCAGTGATTTGTAGCTCTCCTTGAAGAGATCCTTTACGTCCCTTGTAAGTTGTATTCCTAGGTATTTAATTCTCTTTGTAGCAATTGTGAATGGTAGTTCACTCATGATTTGGCTATCTGTCTGTTATTGGTGTATAGGAATGCTTATGATTTTTGCACATTGATTTTGTATCCTGAGACTTTGCTGAAGTTGCTTATCAGCTTAAGGACATTTTGGGCTGAGATGATGGGGTTTTCCAAATATTCAATCATGTCATCTGCAAACAGAGACAATTTGACTTCCTTTTTTCCTTATTGAATACCCTTTATTTCTTTCTCTTAACTGATTGCCCTGACCAGAAATTCAAATCCTATGTTTAATAGGAGAGGTGAGAGAGGGCATCCTTGTCTTATGCCAGTTTTCAAAGGGAATGCTTCCAGCTTTTGCCCATTCAGTATGATATTGGCTGTGGGTTTGTGATAAATAGTTCTTATTATTTTGAGTTATATTCAATCAATACCTAGTTTATTGAGAATTTTTAGCATGAAGGGCTGTTGAATTTTGTTGAAAGTCTTTTGAGATCATCATGTGGTTTTTGTCATTGGTTCTGTTTATGTGATGGATTATGTTTATTGATTTGCATGTATTGAACCAGCCTTGCATCCTAGGGATGAAGCTGACTTGAGTGTGGTGGATAAGTTTTTTAATGTCCTGCTGGATTTGGTTTGCCAGTATTTTATTGAGGATTTTCACATTGATGTTCATCAGGGATATTGGCCTGCAATTTTCTTTTTTTGTTGTGTCTCTGCCAGGTTTTAGTATCAGGATGATGCTGGCCTCATAAAATGAGGTAGGGAGGATTCCCTCTTTTTTTATTGTTTGCAATAGTTTCAGAAGGAATGGTACCAAGTCCTCTTTGTACTTTTGGTAGAATTTGGCTGTGAATCCTTCTGGTCCTGGACTTTTTTATGTTGGTAGGCTATTGATTACTGCCTCAATTTCAGAAGTTGTTACTGGTTTATTCAGGGATTTGACTTCTTCCTGGTTTAGTCTTGGGAGGGTGTGTATGTCCAGGAGTTTATCCATTTTTTGTAGATTTTCTAGTTTATTTGCATAGAGGTGTTTATAGTATTCTCTGATGATAGTTTGTATTTCTGTGGGATCAGTAGTGATATCCCCTTTATCATTTTTTATTGTGTCTATTTGATTCTTTTCTCTTTTCTTCTTTATTAGTCTGGCTAGTGGTCTATCTATCTTCTTGATCTTTTCAAAAAACTAGCTCCTGGATTCATTGATTTTTTGAAGGTTTTTTTATGTCTCTGTTTCCTTCAGTTCTGCTCTGATCTTTGTTATTTTTTGCCTTCTGCTAGCTTTTGAATTTGTTTGCTCTTGCTGCTCTAGTTCTTTTAGTTTTGATGTTAGGGTGTCAATTTTAGATCTTTCTTGCTTTCTCTTTGGGCATTTAGTGCTGTAAATTTCCCTCTATACACTGCTTTAAATGTGTCCCACGGCTTCTGGTATGTTGTGTCTTTGTTCTTATTGGTTTCAAAAAACATCTTTATTTCTGCCTTTATTTCGTTATGTACCCAGTCGTCATTCAGGAGCAGGTTGTTCAGTTTCCATGTAGTTGAGCGGTTTTGAGTGAGTTTCTTAATCCTGAGTTCTAGTTTGATTGCACTGTGGTCTGAGAGACAGTTTGTTATAATTTCTGTTCTTTTACATTTGCTGAGGAGTGCTTTACTTCCAACTATGTGGTCAGTTTTGGAATAAGTGCGATGTGGTGCTGAGAAGAATGTATATTCTGTTGATTTGAGGTGGAGAGTTCTGTAGATGTCTATTAGTTCCACTTGTTCCAGGGCTGAGTTCAAGTCCTGGATATCCTTGTTAATTTTCTGTTTTGTTGATCTGTCTAATATTGACGATGGTGTGTTAAAGTCTCCCATATTATTGTGTGGGAGTCTAAGTCCCTTTGTAGGTCTCTAAGAACTTACTTTATGAATCTGGGTGCTCCTGTATTGGGTGCGTATATATTTAGGATAGTTAGCTCTTCTTGATGCATTGATCCCATTACCATTATGTAATGCCCTTCTTTGTCTCTTTTGATCTTTGTTGGTTTAAAGTCTGTTTTGTGAGACACTAGGATTGCAACCCCTGCTTTTTTTTTTCTTTCTTTCCATTTGCTTGGTAAATATTCCTCCATCCCTTTATTTTGAGCCTATATGTGTCTTTGCACATGAGATGGGTCTCCTGAATACAGCACACTGATGGGTCTTGACTCTTTATACAATTTGCCAGTCTGTGTCTCTTAATTGGGGCATTTAGCCCATTTATAAAAGGTTAATATTGTCATGTGTGAATTTCATCCTGTCATTATGATGTTAGCTGGTTATTTTGCTTGTTAGTTGATGCAGTTTCTTCTTAGCATCAGTGGTCTTTACAGTTTGGCATGTTTTTGCAGTGGTTGGTACCGGTTGTTCCTTTCCATGTTTAGTGCTTCCTTCAGGAGCCCTTGTAAGGCAGGCCTGGTAGTAACAAAATCTCTAAGCATTTGCTTGTCTGTAAAGGATTTTATTTCTCCTTCGCTCTCCTCTGCTCATGAAGCTTAGTTTGGCTGGATGTGAAATTCTGGATTGAAAATTATTTTCTTTAAGAATGTTGAATATTGGCCCCCACTCTCTTCTGGCTTGTAGGGTTTCTGCTGGTAGATCTGCTCTTAGTCTGATGGGCTTCCCTTTGTGGGTAACCCAACCTTTCTCTCTGGCTGCCCTTAACATTTTTTCCTTCATTTCAACCTTGGTGAGTCTGACGATTTTGTGTCTTGGGATTGCTCTTCGCAAGGAGTATCTTTGTGGTGTTGTCTATATTTCCTGAATTTGAGTGTTGGCCTGCCTTGTTAGGTTGTGGAAGTTCTCCTGGATAATATCCTGAAGAATATTTTCCTACTTGGTTCCATTTTTCCCATCACTTTCATGCACACCAGTCAAACACAGATTTATTTGGTCTTTTCACATAGTCCCATATTTCTTTGAGGCTTTATTCATTTCTTTTCACTCTTTTTTCCCTCTAATCTTGTCTTCTCACTTTATTTCATTGAGTTGATCTTCAATCTCTGATATCCTTTCTTCCACTTGATCAATTCAGCTATTGATACTTGTGTATGCTTCCTGAAGTTCTCATGCTATGTTTTTCAGCTCCATCAGGTCATTTATGTTCTTCTCTAAACTGGTTATTCTAATTAGTAACTCATCTAAGCTTTTTTCAAGGTTCTTATCTCCCTTGCATTGGATTAGAACATGCTCCTTTAGCTCAGAGACGTTTGTTATTACCCACCTTCTGAAGCCTCCTTTTGTCAATTGGTCAAACTCATTCTCCACCCAGTTTTGTTCCCTTGCTGGTGAGGAGTTGTGATGCTTTGGAGGAAAAGAGGCATTCTGTTTTTTGGAATTTTCAGCCTTTTTGCACTGGTTTATCCCCATCTTCGTGGATTTATCTACCTTTGGTCTTTGCCGCTGGTGACCTTTGGATGGAGTTTTTGCATGGTTGTCCTTTTTGTTGATGTTGATGGTATTGCCTTCTGTTTGTTAGTTTTCCTTCTAACAGTCAGGCTCCTCTGCTGCAGGTTCCCTGGAGTTTGCTGGCGGTTCACTCAAGACCCTGTTTGTCTGGGTATCACCAGTGGAGTCTGCAGAACAGCAAAGATTGCTGCTTGTTTATTCCTCTGGAAGCTTTGTCCTAGAGGGCCACCTACCAGATGCCAGCCAGAGGTCTCCTGTATGAGATATCTGTTGGTCCCTACTGGGAGATGTCTCACATTCAGGATACACAGGGGTCAGGTACCTATTTGAGGAGGCAGTCTCTCCCTTATCCGAGCTTGAATGCTGTGCTGGGAGATCCGCTGCTCTCTTCTGAGCTGTCAGGCAGGGATGTTTAGGTCTGCTGGAGCTGTGCCCACAGTCACCCTTTCTCCCAAGTGCTGTGTCCCAGGGAGATGGGAGTTTTATCTCTAAGTCCCTGACTGAGGCTGCTGCCTTTTTGTCAGAGATGCCCTGCCAAGACAGGAGGAATCTAGAGAGACAGTCTGGTCACAGGGACCTTGCTGAGCTGTAGTGGGCTCCCTCCAGTTTGAACTTCCCCGTGACTTTGTTTACACTGTGAGGGTAAAGCCACCTACTCAAGCCTCAGCAATGGCAGACGCCCCAATCCCCACCAAGCTCAAGCATCCCAGGTTGACCTCAGACTGCTGTGCTGGCAGTGGGAATTTCGTCAGTGGATCTTAGCTTCCTGGGCTCCGTGTGTGTGGGACTGCCAAGCCAGACCACTTGACTCCCTGGCTTCAGCCCCCTTTCCAGGGGAGTGAATGGTTCTGTCTCACTGGCATTCCAGGTGCCACTGGGGTATGAAAAAAAAAAAAAAGCTCATGCAGCTAGCTCGGTGTCTGCCCAAACGGCTTCCCAGTTTTATGCTTGAAACCCAGGGTCCTGGTGGTGTAGGTACCAGTGGGAATCTCTGGTCTGCTGGTTGTGAAGACCATGGAAAAATCACAGTATCTGGGATGGAGTGCACTATTCATCCCGGTGCAGTCTCTCATAGCTTCCCTTGGCTAGGGGTGGGCAATGCCCTGAATGCTTGCACTTCCTGGGTGAGGTGATGCCCCACCCTGCTTCAGCTCACCCTCCGTGGCCTGCACCCATTGTTCAACCAGTCCCAGTGAGATGAACTGGGTACCTCAGTTGGAGATGCAGAAATCACCCCGTCTTCTGTGTCTATCTCGCTGGGACCTACAGACTGGAGCTGTTCCTATTCGGCCGTCTTGCCAGCGACCTGTTTCTCTTTTCAAAAAACCATTTTTATTGTTTCACTGGTCTTTTTTTTTTTTTGTCTCAGTCATTGATTTCTGCTCTTGTCTATAGTATTTCTTCTACTAATTTTAGGCTTCATTCGCATTTGCTTTTCTAGTTCTTTTTAAGGTGCATCATTAGGTTATTTAAAGTTTTTAATAGCTTTTTTGATGGAGGCATCTATTGCTATAAACTTCTTTCTTAGTACTGTTTTTGCTTTATCTCATAGGTTTTGGGATGTTGTGTTTCCATTTTCATTATTTCAAAATTTTAAAATTTTCTTAGTTTTTAATTGACCAAGTCGTTTTATAGGTGCATATGATGTATTTTCCACAAGTTTGTATAGTTTCCAAAGTTCCTCTTGTTACTGATTTTCAGTTTTCCATTGTGGTCAGAAAAGATACTTGATACCATTCAATTTTTTACTTTTTTGAGACATGTTTTGTGGCCTAACACATGGTCTTTCCTGGAGAATATTCCATGTACTGAGAAGAATGTGTATTTTGAAGCCGTTTGATGAAATTCTCTTTAAAAATGTTTGTTTTTACCTTTCAGGTCTGTTGGGCTTAAAGATGAGATGTTCTTTAAATGTCTATTAGATTAATTTGTTCTATAGTGCCAATAAAGTCTGATGTTCTTCATTGATTTTCTGTTAAATAGTCTGTCCAATACTGAAAGTGGGGTGTTAAAGTCCCCAGCTATTATTGTTAGGGTTTCACTCTCTTTTTAGCTCTAATAACATTTGCTTTATATATCTCAGTCCACTGGTATGGATTGTACATGTATTTATAATTTTTATATCCTTTTGCTGAATTGACCTCTTTATCATTATACAACACATTCTTTGCCTCTTTTTTTTTTTTTTGCCATTTTTGTCTTGAAATTTATTTCTCTGATATAAATATAGCTACTCCTGTTCTTTTTTTGCTTGCCTTTGCATGGATTATCTTTTTCCATCCCTTTATTTCCAGTCTTTGCATGCCTTTATAGATGAAGCGAGTTTCTTGTAGGAGCATATAGTTGGGTCTTGTTTTATTACCACTCAAGGACTCTATGTCTTTTGATTGCAGAAGTTAGTCCATTTACATTCAATGTTGGCATTTATAGGTAAGAACTCAATACTGCCATTTTGTTATTTATTTACTAGTTGCTTTATCAATCCTGTCTTCTTTTCTTCCTTACTTCCTGTCTTCCTTTATGTAAAAGTGGTTTTCTCTGGTGGTATGTTTTAATTTCCTTGTGATTTATTTTTTTGTTTTTATGTTTTGAGGTTTTTATTGCCTTGACTTTTTTCAATTTCTTATTTATTTATTTATTTATTTTTATTTTACTTTAAGTTCTGGGATACATGTGCAGAACGTGCAGGTTTGTTACATAAGTATACACATGCCATGCTGGTTTGCTGCACCCATCAACTTATCATCTACATTAGGTATTCCTCCTAATGACATCCCTCCCCTTGCCCCCCAACCTCTGATAGGCCCCAGTGTGTGATGTTCCTCTCCCTGTGCCCATATGTTCTCATTGTTCAGCTTCCACTTATGAGTGAGAAGATGTGGTATTTGGTTTTCTGTTCCTGTGTTAGTTTGCTGAGAATAATGGTTTCCAGCTTCATCCTTGTTTCTGGAAAGGACATGAACTCATCCTTTTTTATTGCTGCATAATATTCCATGGTGTGTATGTGTCACATTTTCTTTATCCAGTCTAACATTGATGGGCATTTGGATTGTTTTCAAGTCTTTGCTATTGTGAATAGTGCTGCAATAAACATAGGTGTGCAGGTGTCTTTATAGTAGAATGATTTATACTCCTTTGAGTATATACTCAGTAATAGGATTGCTGGATCAAATGGTATTTCTAGTTCTAGATCCTTGAGGAATTGCCACACTGTCTTCCACAATGGTTGAACTAATTTACACTCCTACCAAGTGTAAAAGTGTTTCTGTTTATTCACATCCTCTCCCACATCTGTTGCTTCCTGACTTATTAATGATCACCATTCTAAATGGCATGAGATGGTATCTCATTGTGGTTTTGATTTACATTTCTCTAATTACCAGTGATGATGAGCTTTTTTTCGTATGTTTGCTGGCCACATAACTGTCTTCTTTTGTAAACTGTCTGTTCATATCTTCACCCACATTTCGATGGGTTTTCTTTTTCTCGTAAATTTGTTTAAGTTCCTTGTAGATTCTGGATATTAGCCTTGTGTGTGGATAAATGGATACATTGCAAAAATTTTCTCCCATTCTGTAGGTTGCCTCTTCACTCGGATGATAGTTTCCTTTTCTGTGCAGAAGCTCTTTAATTAGATCCCATTTGTCAATTTTGGCTTTTTGTAATTACTTTTGGTGTTTTAGTCATGAAGTCTTTGCCCATGCTTATGTCCTGAATGGTATTGCCTAGGTTTTCTCCTAGGGTTTTTATGGTTTTAGGTTGTATGTTTAAATCTTTAATCCATCTTGAGTTAATTTTCATATAAGGTATAAGGAAGGGGTTCAGTCTCAGTTTTCTGCCTGTGGCTAGCCAGTTTTCACAACATCATTTATTAAATATAGAATCCTTTCCCCACTGCTTGTTTTTGTCAAGTTTGTCAAAGATCAGATGTTTGTACATATGTAGTGTTATTTCTGAGGCCTCTGTTCTGTTCTATTGGTCTATATATCTGTTTTGTTACCAGTACCATGCTGTTTTTGTTACTGTAGCCATGTAGTATTGCTTGAAGTCAGGTAGTGTAATGCCTGCAGCTTTGTTCTTTTTGCTTAGGATTGTCTTGTCTATATGAGCTCTGTTTTGGTTCCATGTGAAGTTTAAAGTAGTTTTTTCCAATTTCCTGAAGAAAGTCAATTGTAGCTTGATGGGAATACCATTGAATCTATAAATTACTTTGGGCAGTATGGCCATTTTCACGATACTGAGTCTTCCTATCCATGGGCATGGAATGTTTTTCCGTTTGTTTGTGTCCTCTCTTTTTTCCTTGAGCAATGGTTTGTAGTTCTCTTTGAACAGATCCTTCACATCCCTTTTAAGTTGTATTTCTAGGTATTTTATTCTCTTTGTAGCAATTGTGAATGGGAGTTCGCTCATGATTTAGCTCTCTGTTTGTCTATTACTGATGTATAGGAATGCTTGTGATTTTTGCACATTGATTTTGTATTCTGAGACTTTGCTGAAGTTGCTTATCAGCTTAAGGAGTTTTGGGGCTGAGACGATAGAGTTTTCTAAATATACAATGAGGTCATCTGCAAATAGACAGTTTGACTTCCTGTCTTCCTATTTGAGTACCCTTTATTTCTTTCTCTTGCCTGATTGCCCTGCCCAGAAATTCAAATACTATGTTTAAAAGGAATGGTGAGAGAGGGCATTTTTGTCTTGTGCTGGTTTTCATAGGGAATGCTTCTAGCTTTTGCCCATTCAGTATGATAGTGGCGGTGAGTTTGTCATAAACAGCTGTTATTATTTTGAGATGTAGTCCATCAATACCTAGTTTATGAGTGTTTATAGCATGAAGGGGTGTTGAACTTTATCAAAGGCATATTCTGCATCTATTGAGATAATCATTTGGTTTTTGTCATTGGTTCTGTTTATGTGATGGATTACATTTATTGATTTGTGTAGATTGAACCAGTCTTGCATCCCAGGGATGAAGCTGACTTGATCATGGTGGATAAGCTTTTTAATGTGCTGCTGGATTCGATTTGCCAGTATTTTATTGAGGATTTTTGCATTGATGTTCATCAGGGATATTGGCCTGAAATTTTCTTTTTGTTGTTGTGTCTCTGCCAGGTTTTGGTATCAGGATGATGCTGGCCTTATAAAATGAGTTAGGGAGGATTCCCTCTTTTTCTATTGTTTGCAATAGTTTCAGAAGGAATGGTACCAGGTCCTCTTTGTACCTCTGGTAGATTTTGGCTGTGAATCCGTCTGGTCCTGAGCTTTTTTTGGTTGGTAGGCTATTAATTAGTGCCTCAATTTCAGAACTTCTTGTTGGTTTATTCATGAATTTGACTTCTTCCTGGTTTAGTCTTAGGAGGGTGTGTGTGTCCAGGAATTTATCAATTTCTTCTAGGTTTTCTAGGTTATTTGTGTAGAAGTGTTTATAGTATTCTCTGATGGTAGTTTGTATTTCTGTGGGATCAGAGGTGATCTCCCATTTATCATTTTTTATTGTGTCTATTTGATTCTTCTCTCTTCTCTTTTTTAATTAGTCTGGCTAGCTATTTGTTTTGTTAATATTTACAAAAAAAATAGCTCCTCAATTCATTGATTTTTTTGAAGGAGTTTTTGTGTCTCTATCTCCAGTTCTGCTCTCATCTTAGTTATTTTTTGTCTTCTGCTAGCTTGTAAATTTGTTTGCTCCTGCTTCTCTAGTTCTTTTAATTGTGGTGTTAGAGTTTCAATTGTAGATCTTTCCCAATCTCTTTTGAAGGCATTTAATGCTATAAATTTCCCTCTAAACGCTGCTTTAGCTGAGATTCTGGTACGTTGTGTCTTTGTTCTCATTGGTTTCAAAGAAGTTATTTATTTCTGCCTTAGTCTCGTTACTTACCCAGCAGTCATTCAGGAGCAGGTTGTTCAGTCTCCATGTAATTGTGCAACTTTGGGTGAGTTTCTTATTTCTGAGTTCTAATTTGATTGCACTGTGGTCTGAGAGAATGTTTGTTATGATTTCTATTCTTTTGCATTTGCTGAAGAGTGTTTTATTTCCAATTATGTGGTCAATTATAGAATAAGTGCTATGTGGTGCTGAAAAGAATGTATATTCTGTTGATTTGGGGTGGAGAGTTCTGTAGATGTCTATTAGTTCCACTTGGTCCAGAGCTGTGTTCAAGTCCTGAATATTCTTCTTAAGTTTTTGTCTCATCGATCTGTCTAATATTGACAGTAGAGTGTTAAAGTCTCCCACTATTATCATGTGGGAGTCTTAAGTCTCTTTGTAGGTCTCTAAGAACTTATTTTATGAATCTGGATTCTCCTGTATTGGGTGCATATATATTTACAATAGTTAGCTCTTCTTGTTGCCTTGATCTTTTTACCAGTATGTAATGCCCTTCTTTGTCTTTTTTGATGTTTGTTGGTTTAAAGTCTGTTCTAACAGAGACTAAGATTGCAACCCCTGCTTTTTGTTTGTTTGTTTGTTTGTTTTGCTTTCCATTTGCTTGGTAAATCTTCCTCTATCCCTTTATTTTGAGCCTATGTTTGTCTTTGCACATGAGATGGGTCTCCTGAATACAGCACACTGATGGGTTTTGACTGTTTATCAAATTTGCCATTCTCTGTTTTTCACTTGGGGTATTTAGCTCATTTACATTTAAGGTTAATATTGTTATGTGTGAATTTCATTCTGTCATTATGATGCTAGCTGGTTATTTATTTATTTTTGAGACGGAGTCTTGCTCTGTTGACCAGGCTAGAGTGCAGTGGCGTGATCTTGGCTCACTGCAAACTCCGCCTTCTGGGTTCACGCCATTCTCCTGCCTCAGCCTCCTGTGTAGCTGGGACTACAGGTGCCCACCACCACACCTGGCTAATTTTTTGTATTTTTTTTAGTAGAGATGGAGTTTCACCATGTTAGCCGGGATGGTCTCAATCTCCTGACCTTGTGATCTGCCCACCTCAGCCTCCCAAAGTGCTGGGATTATAGGCGTAAGCCACCATGCCCAGCTGCTAGCTGGTTATTTTGCCCATTAGTTGATGCAGTTTCTTCAGAGTGTCTATGGTTTTACATTTTATTTTGTTTCTGCAGTGGGTAGTACTGGTTGTTCCTTTCCATGTTTAGTGCTTCCTTCAGGAGCTCTTGTAAGGCAGGCCTGGTAGTGACAAAATCTCTCAGCATTTGCTTGTCTTGAAAGGATTTTATTTCTCCTTCATTTATGAAGCTTAGTTTGGTGGGATATGATATTCTGGGTTGAAAAAAATTTTTTTAGGGATGTTGAATATTGTCCCCCACTCTCTTCTGGCTTCCAGGCTTTCTGCAGAGAGATCTGCTATTAGTCTAATGGACTTCCCTTTGTGAGTAGCCCAACCTGTCTTTCTAGCTGCCATTAACATTTTTTCCTTCATTTCAACCTTGGTGAATCTGACGATTATGTGTTTTGGGGTTGCTCTTCTTGAAGAGTATCTTTATGGTGTTCTCTGTATTTTCTGAATTTGAATGTTGGCCTGTCTTGGTAGATTGGGGATGTTCTCCTGGATAATATCCTGAAGTGTGTTTTGCAACTTGGTTCCATTCTCCCCGTCACTTTCAAGTACAACAATCAAACATGAGTTTGGTCTTTTCACATATTCCCAATTTCTTGGAGGCTTTGTTCATTCCTTTTCATTCTTTTTTCTCTAATCTTGTCTTCATGCTTTATTTCATTGAGTTGATCTTCAACCTCTGACCTCCTTTCTTCTGCTTGATCAATTTGGCCACTGATACTTGTGTATGCTTCATGAAGTTCTCATACTATGTTTTTCAGCTCCATCAGATCTTTTATGTTTTTCTCCAAACTGGTTATTCTTGTTAGCAATTCCTTTAACCTTTTATCAAGGTTCTTAGCTTCCTTGCATTGGGTTACAACATGCTCCTGTAGCTCAGAGGAGTTTGTTGTTACCCATCTTCTGAAGCCTACTTCTGTCAATTTGTCAAACTCATTTTCCATTCATTTTTGTTCCCTTGATGGTGAGGAGCTGTGATCCTTTGGAGGAAGAGAGGCATTCTGGTTTTTGGAATTTTCAGCCTTTTTGCACTGATTTTTTTCTCATCTTCGTGGATTTATCTACGTTTGGTCTTTGCTGTTGGTGACCTTGGATGGAGTTTTTGCATGGTCGTCCTTTTTGTTGATGTTGATGGTATTGCTTTCTGTTTGTTAGTTTTCTTCTAACAGTCAGGCCTCTCTTCTGCAGGTCTGCTGGAGTTTGCTGGGGGTCCACTCCAGACCCTGTTTGCCTGGGTATCACAGCGGAGGCTGCAGAACAGCAAAGATTATTGCCTACTGCTTCCTCTGGAAGCTTCGTCCCAGAGGGTCACCTGCCAGATGCCAACCAGAGCTCTCCTGTATGATGTGTCTGTCGACCCCTGCTGGGAGATGTCTTCCTGTCAGGAGGCATGGTGGGAGTCAGGGACCTACTTGAGGAGGCTGTATTTCCCCTACCAGTGCTTGAGCACTGTGCTGAGATATCTGCTGTTGTCTTCAGAGCTGGCAGGCAGGAACTTTTAAGTCTGCTGAAGCTGCACCCACAGCTGCCTCTTACCCCAGGTGCTATGTCCCAGGGAGATGGGAGTTTTATCGATAAGTCCCTACTGAGGTTCCTTCCTTTCTTTCAGAGATGCTCTCCCCAGAGGGGAGGAATCTAGAGAGGCAGTCTGACTATAACGGCTTTGTGGTGCTTCGGTGGGCTTCACCCACTTCGAACTTCCCGGGGAGTTTGTTTACACTGTGAGGGGAAAACCACCTACTCAAGCCTCAGTAATGGCAGATGCCCCTCCCGCCACCAAGCTCAAGCGTCCCCATTTTGAATTCAGACTGCTGTGCTGGCAGCAAGAATTTCAAGCCACTGGATTTTAGCTTGCTGGGCTCTGTGGGGGTGGGATCTGCTGAGCAAGACCACTTAGCTCCCTGGCTTCAGCCCCCTTTCCAGGGGAGTGATTGGTTCTGTCTTGCTGGCATTCCAGGGGCTACTGAGGTATGAAAAAAACAAAAAAACAACAAAAAAAACCCCAAAAAACTCTTGCAGCTGGCTCAGTGTCTGCCTAAATAGCTGCCCAGTTTTGTGCTTGAAACCCAGGGCCCTGTGCTGTAGGGAACCAAGGGAATCTCCTGGTCTGCAGGTTGTGAATACCATGGGAAAAGTGTAGTATCTGGGCCAGATAGCACCATCCCTCATGGCATGGTCCCTCACAGCTTCCCTTGGCTATGGGAGGCAGTTCCCAACCCCTTGCATTTCCCGGGTAAGGCAATGCCCCACCCTGCTTCTGCTCACCCTCTTGGGTGGCAGCTACTGTCTAACCAGTCCCAGTGAGAAGAACCAGGTATCTCATTTTGAAATGCAGAAATCACCCGCCTTCTGCGTTGGTCTTGCTGGGGGCTGCACACCGGAGCTGTTCCTATTTGGCCATCTTGCCTGGGAATCATGGTTTATTTTTAATGTATCCTTTTTTTTTTTTGAGACGGAGTCTCGCTCTGTCGCCCAGGCTGGAGTGCAGTGTTGCGATCTCCACTCACTGCAAGCTCCACTTCCTGGGTTCATGCCATTCTCCTGCCTCAGCCTCCCGTGTAGCTGGTACTACAGGCGCCTGCCACCGTGCCCGGCTAATTTTTGTATTTTTAGTAGTGACGGGGTTTCACCGTGTTAGCCAGGATGGTCTCTGGACCTCGTGATCCGCCGGTCTCGGCCTCCCAGAGTGCTGGGATTACAGGCGTGAGCCACGGCGCCAGGCCTTTAATGTATCTTTTATAGGTTGTTTGTTTTGTGGTTACCATGAGGCTTGCAAATATAACCAATTATTTTAAACTGACGACCACTTAACTCTAATTACAAAAAAAATTAAATGACAAACAAGCAAAAACAATTTAAAAATTTACACTTTAACTCCATCCCCTTGCATTTTCACTTTTTGATGTGTCTAGCTTTATCTTTGTATGCCTATCTCTTAAAAAGATGTTGTAGTTATTATTTTTTGTATTATAAATTTGTATCTTAGTCTTCCTACTAAATATGTGAGTGGTTTACACATTGCAATTACAGTGTTAGAGTATTCTGTATTTGTCTGTCTAGTTACTATTGCTAATGAGTTTTATATATTCAGATGATTTTTGATGTTTGTTAACATCTTTTTATTTTAGAATGAAGAACTATCTTTAGTATTTTTTGTAAGACAAGTCTGATGTTGACAAAATCCTTCAACTTTTGTTTGTGAAAGTCTTTATTTGTCCTTCAGGTTTGAAGGATATTTTTGTAGGATATAATATTCTAGATTGAATATTTTTTTCTTCAGGTTTTTGAATATGTCATCCCACTCTTTCCTGGGCTGTAAGATTTCCACTGAGAAGTCTGCTGCCAGATGTATGGGAACTGCTTTATATGTTATTTGCTTCTTTTCCCATGCTGCTTTTAAAATCCCTTCTTTATCTTTGAAGTTTGAGAGTTTATTTTATGCCTTGAGATAGTCTAATTTGGGTTGAGTCATTTGCTGTTTCTCATGACCTTCTTATACCTGGATATTCATCTTTCTGTCTACATTTGGTAAGCCGTCTGTTATTATTTCTTTGAATAACCTTTCTATCTTGCTATCTCTTTCTCTGCATCCTCTTTAAGGCTAATAACTTTCAGATTTGCCCTTTTGAGGCTATTGTCTGGTTCTTATAGGCATGCTGTTTTTAATCCTTTTTTTCTTCTCTGTGTCTTTTTATATAACCTGTCTTCATGCTCACTAAGTTTTCTGCTTTATCAGTTTTGCTCTTGAGAGACTGGTGTATTTTTCAGCCGATTAATGTATATTTGGCAATTGAATTTTTCAGCTCCAGAATTTCTGTTTTTTAAAAGTATTTCAATCTCCTTTTAAAATTTATCTGATAGAATTCTGAATTCCTTCTCTGTGTTATCTTGAAGTTTGTTGAGCTTCCTCAAGACAGCTATTTTGAATTCCCTGTCTGAGAGGTCACATATCTCCGTCACTTCTGGATCTCTGTCATTCCTGGATTGCCTTATTTGGTTTGTTTGATGGGGTCTTGTTTTCTGGATGCTTGTGGATGTTCATCAATTTCTGCATATCAATAGATGAAGAGTTAGGTATTTATTCCAACCTTCACAGTGTAGGTTTGTTTGTATCCATCCTTTTTGAGAAGGCTTTCCACATATTCAAAGGGCATTGAGTGCTGTGACCTAAGCCTGTGGTCACTGCAGTCATATCAGCACTGTGGGGTTCCCTAAGCCCATGAACACTGTGACTCTTGCTGACTCTTAGATGCACTGCCTTTGTGGGTTTAGGTAAGAGAAAATTCCTTGGGTTACCAGGCAAAGTCTCTAGGTCTGTTCCCTCCTTTTCTTTGAATCAGGAGTCTTTCTACATGCTAGCCTTCCTGGAGTTGGGGGAAGGGTGATATGAGCACTTCTGTGACCACCACAGCTGGCACTGTGCTGGGTTGCATCTGAAGCCTTACAAACTAGTACAGTACTGGGTCTTGCCCAAGGCCTGTGCTGACCAGTGCTTGGCTACCACTGATGTTTAAGGCTCAAAAGCACTGTAGTCAGCAGAGTTAGGTCTGTTCCACCAAGGCAGTGGATTCTCTTCTTGCCCTGAGTGTATCTGGAAATGCCATCCAGGAGCAAAGGCATGGAATCAGTAGCTTCAGGACTCTACCTGGTGCTATGTTTTCCTATGACTGAGTTAATACCTAAGTTATAAGACAAAGTTCTCTGTACACTTTCCTCTCCTTTCCCCAAGTGGAAAGTATCTTTATCCCAGAGCTGCATTGCCTGGAATTAGAGAGATAAGGCAGCATTCTTTTATCTGTGACAGCTGGTGTTGCACTAAGTCACATGCACCCTAAGTCCACTCCTCTGAGACCAGTGCAGCCCCAAGTCTTGCCCAAGGACTATAGTCCTTGTAATCTGACTGCTACGCAAATGTATGGGGCCCAAGGCTACTTTAGTCAACTGGACATGGATCCAGCCGGACTCATGTTCCTCCCACTGGAGCTGAGGATTTTCTTCTGTCCAGGACTGGTCAAAATGCTTCCTCCATGGGTACCAGCAGAATTCCTCCCTGAATTGTGTTCCATTGTGACAGAACAGTACTGAGTTCCAATGCAAAGTCTCACACTCACTTTGCTTTTTCTCCTGCAAGCACACAGATTTTTCTGTCTGCACTGCTCTGCCACAGGATAAGGGAGGGGTGGTGCAGACAGTGAAAGAATATTTTTCCTATGACCCATAAATGCCATTTTTCTTGATATTATGTTAAAACCAGGTACGGTGATTAGTGACCTGAATTTTTTTTTTGTTTTTATGAAGGTGTTTTCTTGCATGGATAGTTCAATTTTGTGTTTCTGAGAGGAGATGGTTGCTGGAGGGTTCTATTTGGCTACCTTGCTCTGCCCTTTTGATGTTTCGTTTTTCTATATGGACGTTATAATTAACTTGTATGGTTTCAAAACAAGAGAAAGAAATTTATTGGAATTTTTGTTGGACTCTAAAATTATAAATTTATGAAAATTGACATTTCAAGTAATATTGAGATTTCCAATGCAAAAACATTGTGTGCCTTTTTGTCTGATTCAATCTAATTTTGTTACTATCAGGAGTAAAGAACAAGACAGTATCCTTAGAAAGATTTTAAATACTAACTGAAAGAGTAAGGATGTCAACATACCATGTCAAATAACTGAGAAAAAATTTTAAATTGTGAACTCCAGATGTTCCCAAATATTAGGGATGATGTTATAGAAATAACATGGAGATCGTAACTGATTTTTTAAACTCTGTGTATAAAATGGAACATAACTTATAAAGAATTTCAATAAATAGGTATTGAATGAATGTCTATAAATTATTATCCAAGCACAGGCTATAATTGAAATCACTGGAGTAAACATTTGTAACAGATGCAAGTTAGGATTGTCCAACCTAATCTCACACCAGAATTCTATGCAAAAGATTCAAAGAAAATTATGGAGGATACAGCAAAGAGCTGGTCTGATTTTTAGATTGACATGAAAGGAAGCATTTTATGTAATACTATAATTGGATCAACTGTGATTCATTAACATGTGGAATAACTTGGGACAACTGCATTAATTTTACCCTTTCCACTACCTGAGCCTCCACCTCTCCACAGTCAGTATACACATCACCTTATACCCAGTGTGATTTGTACCCCATCTCTATGCCATCCTCTATTTCAACAACATGACCCATTTCATGCAAATTATTGATCCACATGAAAAATTATTTTTTGTATACATATATATGTGTGTGTATACACACACATTCACATAGAAAAGTAAGCTTCATGAAGTCAGGGATGGATGTGGGGGTCAGAGAGTGCTCACTGCTTGTCTGCTGAATGGGGACTGTGGTTGCCCTTGCATGACTCCTTTAGGGTTTTTTGAGTGTTTCATTCAATAAACACCTGTTTGTTGTATTTGGTAGGTGACCATTCCTTTACTTGTAAGATGGAGCCCTACCCTGTCTACCCATCTTTGCTGCAGAACCATTTACTGTCTTGTTCATTGGGCTCATATTTTTCCTCTCATTCACTCCTTACTAGTCCACTGAGCACTATTGTCTACCAGGAATGTGCAAGGCCCAGTGACACAGACAGCATAGTTTGAGTCTTGCCTTTGAAGGACTCCAAGAGCAGTGTGAAGGGTGGAGAGGGGAAGAGAGATGTGAACTTGAGCATATAACTTCATGCAGGTTATAGGTACAGATCACACAGGTGTTCGGACAGGCTGAAGAGGGAGGAGGGCAGTCTTTGCTAACTTATCACCTGGCCTGCTGGCCTGTGAGTTGGAGATGGTTAGAAAGAAGACAGCCGCATCCATGTCCCTACAAAGGACACAAACTCATCCTTTTTTATGGCTGCATAGTATTCCATGGTGTATATGTGCCACATTTTCTTAATCCAATCTGTCACTGATGGAATAAATAAATAAATAAATAAATAAAAGAAAGAAGACAGCCACCCTTTTGGGACTGACAGAAGGATAGTCACACCTACAGCTGTTGCAATATATTTGTTCTCCCCTCTATGTCTGCAGTGATGGAGCTTTGGCCAGATTTCCACAAGCTGCTCAGGTCTCTCACACCATGTAAGTGCCACACTGACTCAGGGACCTCACACTGTATAAGTGCTATACTGGCTTGGGCACCTCACACATCTTTGTCTTGGCATCTGCTTACTTTGTTGAGGGCCCAAAGACTGTCGGAGAAACACAGGACAGTGAAGACCACTTAGGAGTATCCAGGTCTCTCATTTTGCTGGAGAGAATGCTGAGATCAGAGGGAGAATGAGGATAGTGTTGCATGGCATGTGTCAGAGACAGTACTGCAGCCCAGGTGTCCTGAATCCCACACCAGGCATCTTTCTGGGGCACAACCTTTTTTTCCAGGTGTCAGAAGGAGAACATGTGGATCAATGCTGGGCCATGCAGAGACCACATGTCTGCAATTAGAAGCATCCTGGATGGATCCTGGAGACATGGACAGTGCACATAGTCACAGAAGCTGTGAGTTAGAAGGAGCTCATCTTACTCAACCCCTGTCTGGCATGTACATTCCTTCCAAATCCTTGCTTTCTTTTCCCAGGAACAGATAATTTACAGCTTCCCAAGCCAGCCCATTTCATTTTCAAACAATGCTATTACAGTTCTTCCTTATGCTATCTAATAACTCCTACCTGCCACCAGTCTTGAAAGAATGATGGAGAATTCAATCAAGCACTCATGGAACATGTAACTGTAGACACTTCTTGGAAGGGTTCCTGATGAATCTTCTAGAATTAATTAAATATAAAACAAGCTTCCAGTACATCCAATGAGGGAATAATACCTGAAATATATAAGAATCTCAAGTGACTCAACAGTAAAAAAAATTCAATTTAAAAATCTGTAAAGACTCTGAATAACATTTCTCAAAAGAAGACATGAAAATAGCCAACAGGTATCTGAAAAAATGTTCAACATCACTAATCATCAGGGAGATGCAAATCAAAACCACAATGACATATCTCACCCCAATAAAAGTGACACTTATAAAAAGGACAAAACAAAACATACACTGACAATGATACACAGAAATAGTAACTTACACAGTCTCTTTGGTAAGGTAAATTAATATAGCTATTATGGGAAACAGTATGGAGTCTTCTCAAAAACTAAAATTAGAACTGCCATATGGTCCAGCCATACCACTACTGGGTATTTCGCCAAGGGGAGTGGAAATTAGTAAGTATACCAAAGATATATCTGCACTCCCACTTTATTACAGCACTATTCACAATAACCAAGCTATAGAATCAACCAACAGATGAACAGATAAAGAAAATGTGGTCTATAGGTTGGGCTTGATGGTTCATGCCTGCAATTCCAGTACTTTGGGAGGCTGAGGTGGGAGGATCACTTGAGCCCAGGGGTTTAAGTACAGCCTGGGCAACATGGTGAGACCCTGTCTCTACATAAAAGGAAAAAAAAGAACATGCGATATACATACACAATTGCTTATTAGGCATAAAGAAGAATGAAATCCTGTCATTTATTGCAATGTGGATGAACCTAGAAGACACTGTATCAAGTGAAATAAGCCAGGTACAGAAAGACAAATACTGCATATTCTCATATGTGGAAGTTTAAAAAGTTAATCTCATAAATTAGAGAGTAGAAGAGTAGTTACCAGAGCCTGGGGATAAGGGGGAGGGTGAGGGAGAGAAAGGTTGTTTAATGTGCACAAAATTATAGTTAGAAAGAACCAAATAAATAAAAACAGCATTGAAAAAAGTAGACTTTACAACTGGTACCACAGAATGTAAAGGATCATTAAGACTATTATGAACAACTTTATGCTAAGAAATTGGAAAACCTAGAGGAAAGGGATAAATTCCTGGAAACATACAACCTACAAATATTGAACCAGGAAGAAATAGAAAACTTCAACAGACCAACAAGTAATAAGATTGAAGGAGTAATAAAAACATCTCCCAACAATGAAAAGCCAAGGACCAGATGACTACTGTTGAATTCTACCAAATATTTCTAACACCATTTCTTCTCAAATTATTCCAAAAAGTTGAAGGGGAGGGAACTCCTCCAAACACATTCTATGAGGCCAACGTTACTCTCATTCCAAAACCTGACAAGGACACAACAACAAAAAAAGAAAACTGCAGGTCAATACCCCTGATAAACACAGATACAAAAATATTCAACAAAATACTTGGAAACCAAATTCAAAAGCACATAAAAGGTAATACACCATGATCAAGTGGAATGAAAGGATGGTTCCACATATACAAATCAATAAATATGATATATCACATGAACAGAATTAAGGACAAAACCATATGATTGTCTCAAATGATGCAGAAAAAGCATTTAATAAAATTCAACATCCCAGCCTGGGTAACATAGTGAGACCCTGTCTTTAAAAAAAAAAATTAGGCATGTGGCATGCACTTGTAGTCCCAGCTATTCAAGAAGCTGAGGTGGGAGGATTGCTTGAGCCCAGGAGTTTGAGGTTGTGGTGAGCTATCATCATGCCATTGAACTACAGCCTGGGTGAAAAAAAAAGAAAAGAAAGGAAAATGAAAATTAACTTGTTAGCTTGCAAGTAGGAAAAAAATATTCAACATCCTCTCACAATAAAAACTTTAACCAAATAAATATAGAAGGAATATATTTCAATAGAATAAAAGCCGTATGTGAAAAACCCGCAACTAATGTCTTACTGAATGGGGAAAAGTTGAGAGTTTACCTGAGAAAAAATAAATAAAGATCCCCACCTTCACCATTCTTATTCAGCATATTACTGGAAATCCTCACCATAGCAATCACACAAGGGAAGAAATAAAGTGCAACTAAACTGGAAAGGAGGCATTAAATTGTCCCTCTTTGCAGGAGACATAATCTTGTATGTAGGAAGACCTGCAGAGTCCACCAAAAAACCTTAGAATGGATCAGTGAATTCAATAAAGTCTCAGGATACAAAATAAACCCACAAAAATCAGTATAGTTTCTATATGCCAATAATGAACTGTCTGAAAAAGAAATCCAGAAAGCAATCTTATTTACTATAGCCACACAAAAACAGACGTAGGAATAAATTGAACCAAGGTTGTGAACAATCTGTAAAATAAAAATTATAAAACTGTGATGAAAATAGTTGAAGAGGACACACAAAAAATGGCAAGACATTTCATGTTTATAGATTGAAAAAATTAATATTGTTAAAGCGACCATACTGCCCAAACCAAGCTATAGATTCAGTGCCATCCCTTTCAAAATATTAATGAAATTCTTCATAGAAATATAGAAAAAATTCTAAAATTCATAGGGAACCCAAAAAGACTCTGAATAGCTAAACCAGTTATGAACAAAAGGAACAATGGTATAGGCATCACATTCCATGACTTCAGAATATACTAGAAAGTTATAGTAGTCAAAACAGAATAATACTAACATAAAATCAGATGCATAGACTAATGGAAGAGAATAGAGAATCCAGAAATAAATCCAAATACAGCCATACTTTGATTAATGATGGGCATACGTTCTGTCAAATTTGTCGTTAGGTAATTTTGTCATTGTGCAAACATCGTAGAGTGTACTTACAGAAACCAAGATGGTATAGCTTACTATACACCTAGGCTATAGGGTATAGCCTATTCCTGCTAGGCTGAAAACCTATATAGCATGTTACTCTACTGAATAGGCAATTGTAACACAATAGTGAGTATTTGCATATGTAAACATAGAAGAGGTACAGTAAAAACATGGTATAACATTTAAAAACGATATACCCATACAGGTCACTTACAATGAATAGAACTGGCAAGACTGAAAGTGAGTCATGCAGCTTTGAGTAGGTTGGTGAGTGGTGAGGGAATAGGAAGGCCTAGGACACTACTATGAATTCATAAACATTCTTCACTTATGTAACACTGTAATTACTTTAATTTTTTCTTTTTTAAATAATGTTAGCTTACTGTAACTTTTTAACTCTATAAGCATTTTAATTATTTTAAACTTTTTTGACTTTCGTAATAATATTTAGCTTAAAATACAAACATACTATACAACTGTTAAAAATATTTTCTTTATATTCTTAAAGGTTTTTTCTATTTAAAACATTTCATATTTATATTTCTTACATTCTAAACTTTTTTCTTAAAAACTGAGGCACACAAGACAAACATTAGCCTAGGCCTACCCAGGGTCGGGATCATCAACATCATTGTCTTCCACCTCCACATCTTGTCCCACTGGAAGTTCTTCAAGGGCAATAACATGAATGGGGCTGTCATCGTCTATGATAACAATGTCTTATTCAAGAATACCTTCTGGGGGACCTGAGGCTGTTTTAGAGTTAACTTGTTTTTATAAGTAAGAGAGGCACACTCTATTATAGCAAAGTAAAGACACCAACCAGTAACATAGTAACTTACTTATTTTATTTGATTTTTTTATCTCTTCTAAAAAAAGTCGGGGGGATACCTGTGGAGAACGTGCAGGTTTGTTCCATAGGTATACACTTGCCATGGTAGTTTGCTGCACCTATTGATCTGTCTTCTAAGTTCCCTCCCCTCACTCCTCGCCACCCAACAGGCCCTGTTGTGTGTTGTTCCCCTCTCTGTGTCTGTGTGTTCTCAATGTTCAACTCCCACTTATGAGTGAGAACATGCAGTATTTGGTTTTCTATTCCTGTATTTGTTTGATGATGATGATGGCTCCCAGTTTCATCCATGTTCCTACAAAAGACATGATCTCATTCCTTTTTATGTCTGCATAGTATTCCTTGGTGTATATGTACCACATTCTCTTTATCTAGTCTATCATTGATGGGCATTTGGGTTGGTTCTATGTCTTTGCTATTGTATATAGTGCTGCAGTAAACATATGTGTGCATGTGTCTTTATAGCAGAATGATTTTTATTCTTCTGGTATATACCCAGTAATGGGATTACTGGGTCAAATGGTATTTCTGGTTGTAGATCCTTGAGGAATCACCACACTGTCTTCCACAATTGTTGAACTAATTTAAATTCCCACCAACAGTGTAAAAGCGTTCCTATTTCTCCACAGCCTCGTCAGCACCTATTGTTTCCTGACTTTTTAATAATTGCCATTCTGACTGGCATGAGATGGTATCTCATTATGGTTTTGATTTGTGTTTCTCTGATGATCAGTGATGTTGAGCTTTCTTTCATATCTTTGTTGGCCACATAAATGTCTTCTTTTGAGAAGTGTCTGTTTATATCCTTTGTCCACCTTTTGATAGGTTTGTTTGTTTTTTTCTTGTAAATATGTTTAAGTTCCATGTAAATTCTGGATATTAGACCTTTGTCAGATGGGTAGATTGCAAAAATTTTCTCCCATTCTGTGTGTTACCTGTTCAGTCTGATGCTAGTTTCTTTTGCTCTGCAGAAGGTCTTTAGTTTAATTAGATCCCATTTGTCAATTTTGGCCTCTGTTGCAATTGCTTTTGGGGTTTTTGTCATGAAGTCTTTGCCCATGCCTATGTCCTAAATGGTATTGCCTAGATTTTCTTCTAGGGTTTTCATGGTTTTGGAATTTACATTTAAGTATTTGATCCATCTTGAGTTAATTTTTGTGTAAGGTATAAAAAAAAGGGGTCCAGTTTCAGTTTTCTGCATATGGCTAGCCAGTTTGCCCAGCACCGTGTATTGAATAGGAGATCCATTCTTTATTGCTTGTTTTTGTCAGGTTTGTTGAAGATCAGATGGCTGTAGATGTGTGGTGTTACTTCTGAGGTCTCTGTTCTGCTCTATTAGTCTATATGTCTGTTTTGGTACCAGTATCATGTTGTTTTGGTTACTGTAACCTTGTAGTATAGTTTGAAGTCAGGTAGTGTGATGCCTCCAGCTTTGTTCTTTTTGCTTAGGATTGTCTTGGCTGTATGGATCTTCTTTGATTCCATATGAAACTTAAACTAATTTTTTCTAATTGTGTGAGGAATGTCAGTGGTAGTTTGATGGAAATAGCATTGAATGTATAAATTACTTTAGGCAGTGTGGTCATTTTCACAATATTGATTCTTCCTATCCATGAGTATGGAATGTTTCTCCATTTGTTTGTGTCCTCTCTTATTTCCATGAGCAATGGTTTATAGTTCTCCTTGAAGAGGTCCTTTACATCCCTTGGTAGCGGTATTCCTAGGTATTTTATTCTGTTTGTAATGATTGTGAATGGGAGTTCATTCGTGATTTGGCTCTCTGATTGTCTGTGGTTGGTGTAAAGGAATGCTTGTGATTTTTGCACACTGATTCTGTATCCTGAGACTTTGCTGAAGTTGCTTATCAGTTCAAGAAGTTTTTGGGCCTTTATTTCTTTCTCTTGCCTGATTGCCCTGGCCAGAACTTCCAATACCATGTTGGATAGGAATGGTGAGAGAGGGCATCCTTGTCTTGTACTGGTTTTCAGAGGGAGTGCTTTTCATTCAATACGATATTGGCTGTGGGTTTGTCATAAATAACTCTTATTGCTGTGAGATATGTTCCATCAATACCTAGTTTAGTGAGAGTTTTTAACATGAAGAAGGGATGTTGAATTTTATCAAAGACCTTTTCCTCATTTATTCAGATAACCATGTGGTTTTTGTCTTCGGTTCTGTTTATGTGATGGATTACGTTTATTATTGGCATATGTTGAACCAGCCTTGCATCCCAGGGATGTAACCAACTTGATCATGGTGGATAAATTTTTTGATGAGCTGCTGGATTTGGTTTGCCAGTATTTTATTGAAGATTTTTGCATTGATGTTCATCAGGGATATCGGCCTAAAATTTTCTTTTTTCTGTTATGTCTCTTCCAGGTTTTGGTATAAGGATGATGCTGGCTTCATAAAATGAGTTATGAGAGAGTCCCTCCTTTTTAAATGTTTGGAATAGTTTCAGAAGGAATGGTACCAGCTTTGTATTTCTGGTAGAATTCAGCTGTGAATTCATCTGGTTTTGGGCTTTTCTTTGTTCATAGGCTATTAATTACTGCCTAAATTTCAGAGCTTGTTAATGGTCTATTCATGGATTCAACTTCGTCCTGGTTTAGTCTTGGTTGGGTATATGCATCTAAGAATTTATCCATTTCTTCTAGATTTTCTAGTTTATTTGCATAGAGGCATTTATAGTATTCTCTAATGGTAGTTTGCATTTCTGTGGGGCCTTTGGTGATATCCTCTTTATCATTTTTTATTGTGTCTATTTGATTCTTCTTTCTCTTCTTCTTTATTAGTTCATCTAGCTGTCTGTCTATTTTGTTATTTTTTTCAAAAAATTAGCTCCTGGGGTCATTGATTTTTTGGAGGGTTTTTTGTGTTTCTATCTTCTTCAATTCTTTTCTGATCTTAATTATTTCTTGTCTTCTGCTAGCTTTTGGATTAGTTTGTTCTTGTCTCTCTACCTCTTTTAACTGTTACGTTAGGGTGTCAGTTTCAGATCTTTCTAGCTTTCTGATGTGGGCATTTAGTGCTATAAAATTTCCTTCTTAGCACTGCTTTAGCTGTGTCCCAGAGATACTGGTACACTGTCTCTTTGTTCTCATTGGTTTCAAAGAACTTCTTGATTTCTGCCTTAATTCATTATTTACCCAGTAGTCATTCAGGAGCAAGTTGTTTAATTTCCATGAACTTATGTGGTTTTGAGTGAGTTTCTTAATCCTGGTTCTAATTTGATTGCTCTGTGGTCTGAGAGACTGCTTGTTATAATTTCAGTTATTTTGCATTTGCTGAGGAGCATTTTACTTCCAGTTACAATATGTGCCATGTGGCACTGAGAAGAATGTATATTCTGCTGATATGGGGTGGTGAGTTCTGTAGATGTCTACTGGATGCACTTGATACAGAGCTGAGTTCAAATTCTGAATATCCTTGTTAATTTTCTGTCTCATTGATCTGTCTAACACTGACAGTGGAGTGTTAATGTCTCCCACTATTATTGTGAGGGAGACTAAGTCTCTTTGTAAGTCCCTAAGAACTTATTTTGTGAATCTGGGTTCTCCTATATTGGGTGCACATGTATTTAGAATAGTTAGCTCCTCTTGTTGAATTGTTCCCTTGGCCATTATGTAATGCCCTTCTTTGTCTTTTTTGATGTTTGTTGTTTTAAAGTCTGTTTTATCAGAGACTAGGACTGTAACCCCTGCTTTATTTTTGCTTTCCATTTGCTTGGTAAATTTTCCTCCATCTCTTTATTTTGAGCTTGTGTGTATCTTTGCACGTAAGATGGGTCTCCTGAATACAGTACACCAATAGGTCTTGACTATCCAATTTGCCTGTCTGTGTCTTTTAATTGGGGCATTTATTCCATTTACATTTAAGGTTAGCATTGGTATGTGTGAATTTGATCCTTTCATCATGATGCTGTTTGGTTATTTTGCACCCTAGTTGATGCCGTTTCTTCACAGTGTCATGGTCTTTATATTTCGGTGTGTTTTTGCAGTGGCTGGTACCTTTTTTTTCACCTCCATATTTAGTGTTTCTTTCAGGAACTCTTGCAGGGCAGGCCTGGTGGTAATGAAATCCCTCAGCATTTGCTTTTCTGGAAAGAATTATTTCTTTTTCGTTTATGAAGCTTAATTTGGGTGGATATGAAATTCTGGGTTGAAAATTCTTTTCTTCAAAAATGTTGAATATTCGTCCCCAGTCTCTTCTGGCTTGTAGAATTTCTGCTGAGAGGTCTGCTGTTAGTCTGATGGCCTTCCCTTTGTAGGTGACCTGGCCTTTCTATCTGCCCTTAACATTTTTTCCTTCATTTCAACCTTGGAGAATTTGATGATTATGTGTCTTGGAGGTGATCTAGTGGAGTATCTTAATGGTGTTCTCTGTATTTCCTGAATTTGCTTGTTGTTCTGTCTTTGTTAGGTTGGGGAAGTTCTCCTGGATAATATCCTGAAGTGTGTTTTCCAGCTTGTTTCTGTTCTCCTTATTTCCTTCTGGTACTCTAATCAATCGCTGGTTCAGTCTTTTTATAAAGTCTCATATTTCTTGGAGACTTTGTTCATTCCTTTTCATCCTTTTTTTTCTCTATTCTTGTCTGCATGTCTTATTTCAGTAAGGTGGTCTTCAAACTCTGATATCCTTTCTTCCACTTGGTCGATTTGGCTGTTGATACTTGTATATGCTTCATGAAGTTCTTGTGCTGTATTTCTCAGCTCCATCAGGTCATTTCTGTTCCTCTCTAAACTGGTTATTCTAGTTAGCAATTCCTCTAACCTTTTATCAAAGTTCTTAGCTTCTTTGCATCTGGTTAGAACATGCTCCTTTAGCTCAGTGTAGTTTTTTATTTCCCATCTTCTGAATCCTACATCTGTCAATTTGTCGATCTGATCCTCTGTCTAGTTCTACACCCTTGATGGAGAGACGTTGCAATCATTGGACAAGAAGAGGCAGTCTGGCCATTTGGGTTTTCAGCATTTTTTTGTTGATTCTTTCTCATCTTCATGAGTTTATCTAGTTTCAGTCTTTGTGGGTGGTGACCCTTGGATGGGGTTTTTGTGGGGGCCTTTTTTGTTGCTGTTGATGCTGTTGTTGTTACTCTCTACTTCTTTGTTTTTCTTTCAGTAGTTAGGTCCCTCTTCTGTAGGGCTGCTGCAGTTTGCTGGGGGGTCACTTCAGGCCCTATTCATCTGATTTGCTTCTGTGCCTGGAGATGTCACTCAAGGAGGCTGGAGAACAGCAAAGATGGATGCCTGCTCCTGCTTCCAGGACCTCTGACCTTGAGGGGCACCAACCTGATGCCAGTAGGATTGCTCCTGTATAGGGTGTCTGACAACTCTAACCTTTTATCAAAGTTCTTAGCTTGTTTGCATCAGGTTAGAACATGCTCCTTTAGCTCAGTGCAGTTTTTTATTTCCCATCTGCTGAATGGGTCTCACCCAGTTCTGAGTGATCTCACCCAGGGTTTCTGCAGCTCACCCTGGGAAGCAGAAACCATTTAGTAAAGCACTTTGTCCCTTGGTGGAGAGGGTGTACTTCACTGGGGGAAACCCACTCATCTGGGCTACCTGCATTCCTCAGAACTACCAGGAGGAGAGGGTAAGTCTGCTGATCTGCCGAGACTACGGCCACTCCTGCCCCTAGAGGCTCAGGCCCAGGGAGATCTGAATTCTGTCTCTGAGCCTCTGGCTGGAGTTATTGGAGATCCTGCAGGGAAGGCCCACCCGATGAGGAAGGATTGGTCAGGGTTAGGCCTGAAGAGGCATTCTGGCTGCAGATTGCCACACAGGTGTGTTGGGCTGTGAGGACAACTCTTGGGATCAAGCCATCCAGCCTCCCTGGCTCCAGCATGGGAAAAGTGCAGCCTGGAGCTATAGAAATGTTTGCAGCCCTTCCCACACCCAGGGAACTTAGCCTGTTAGGCCTTTGTGAGTCCCAGTGCTGCCGCTCCCCCAAGGAGCTCAAATGGCTTAGACAGCAGGAAGCTGCAGTAAGTGCTGGTTGCCCCTCCCGCCGGGAGTTTGGTGGGCTTAAGCAGATTCCAGCTAAGAGGCTGTAAGGGTCTGTACTTTTCAGGGTTGAGATGCTAGGCACCAATGGCATGGGTTTGTGAGTGGGATATTCCAATCTGTGAGTTGCACAGTTCTGTGGAAACAGTACAGTTTCCCCTGCTGGTAGCAAGCTCACTCACTACCTCCCTTGGCTGGGTGGAGGGGGTTCCCCTTCACTGTGTGGCTGGCTCTCAGGTTGGAACACTGCCTGTTCTTTCTCTCCCTGAGTCGCGCCAGCCTTCTAGTCAACTTTGAAGAGAGAACCTGGGTACCTTGGTTGCTGGTGAAGGATTCACAGGCTTATGGTTTTTCTCTTTTCTTTTTTTATTTTTATTATACTTTAAGTTCTAGGGTACAATGTGCAGGTACATGTGCCATGTTGGTTTGCTGCACCCATTAAGTCATCATTTACATTAGGTATTTCTCCTAATGCTATCCCTCCCCCCACCCCCACCCCATGACAAGCCCCCGTGTGTGATGTTTCCCACCCTGTGTCCAAGTGTTCTTATTGTTCAATTCTCACCTATGAGTGAGAACATGCGGTGTTTAGTTTTCTGTACTTGTGATAGTTTGCTCAGTATGATGGTTTCCCACTTCATACATGTCCCTGCAAAGGACATGAACTCATCCTCTTTTATGGCTGCATAGTATTCCATGGTGTGTATGTGCCACATTTTCTTAATCCAGTCTATCATTGATGGACATTTGGGTTGGTTCCAAGTTTTTGCTATTGTGAATAGTGCCACAATAAACATACATGTGCATGTGTCTTTATAGTAGCATGATTTATAATCCTTTGGGTATATACCCAGTAATGTGATCACTGGGTCAAATGGTGTTTCTAGTTTTAGATCCTTGAGGGATCGCCACACCGTCTTCCACAATGGTTGAACTAGTTTACACTCCCGCCAGCAGTGTAAAAGCATTCCTGTTTCTCCACAGCCTCTCCAGCATCTGTTTCCTGACTTTTTAATAATTACCATTCTAACTGGTGTGAGATGGTATCTCATTGTGGTTTTGATTTGCATTTCTCTAATGACCAGTGATGGTGAGCTTTTTTTTTTTTTCATGTTTGTTGGCTGCATAAATGTATTCTTTTGAGAAGTGTCTGTTCATATCCTTTGCCCACTTTTTGATGGGGTTGTTTTTTTCTTGTAAATTTGTTTGAGTTCTTTGTAGATTCTGGATATTAGCCCTTTGTCAGATGGGTAGATTGCAATAATTTTCTCCCATTCTGTAGGCCGCCTGTTTACTCTGATGGTAGTTTCTTTTGCTGTGCAGAAGCTCTTAAGTTTAATTAGATCCCATTTGTCTATTTTGGCTTTTGTTGCCATTGCTTTTGGTGTTTTAGTCATGAAGTCCTTGCCCATGCCTATGTCCTGAATGGTATTGCCTAGGTTTTCTTCTAGAGTTTTTATGGTTTTAGGTCTAACATTTAAGTCTCCAATCCATCTTGAATTAATTTTTGTATAAGGTGTAAGGAAGGGATCCAGTTTCAGCTTTCTACATTTGGCTAGTCAGCTTTCCCAGCACCATTTATTAAATAGGGAATTCTTTTCCCATTTATTGTTTTTGTCAGGATTATCAAAGATCAGATGGCTGTAGATGTGTGGTGTTATTTCTGAGGGCTCTGTTCTGTTCCATTGGTCTATCTCTCTGTTTTGGTACCAGTACCATGCTGTTTTGATTACTGTAGCCTTGTAGTATAGTTTGAAGTCAGGTAGCATTATACCTCCAGGTTTGTTCTTTTTGCTTAGGATTGTCTTGGCAATGAGGATTCTTTTTTGGTTCCATATGAACTTTAAAGTAGATTTTTCCAATTCTGTGAAGAAAGTCATTGGTAGCTTGATGGGGATGGCATTGAATCTATAAATTACCTTGGGCAGTATGGTTATTTTCATGATACTGATTCTTCCTATCCATAAGCATGGAATGTTCTTCCATTTGTGTCCTCTCTTATTTCCTTGAGCAGTGGTTTGTAGTTCTCCTTGAAGAGGTCCTTCACATTCCTTGTAAGTTGGATTCCCAGTTATTTTATTCTCTTTGTAGCAACTGTGAATGGGAGTTCACTCATGATTTGGCTCTCTGTTTGTCTGCTATTGGTGTATAGGAATGCTTGTGATTTTTGCACCTTGATTTTGTATCCTGAGATTTTGCTGAAGTTGCTTGTCAGCTTAAGGAGATTTTGGGCTGAGATGATGGGGTTTTCTAAATATACAATCATGTCATCTGCAAACAGGGACAATTTGACTTCCTCTTTTCCTAACCGAATACCCTTTATTTCTTTCTGTTGCCTGATTGCCCTGACCAGAACTTCCAACACTATGTTGAATAGGAGTGGTGAGAGAGGGCATCCCTGTCTTGTGCCAGTTTTCAAAGCGAATGCTTCCAATTTTTGCCCATTCAGTATGATATTGCCTGTGGGTTTGTGATAAATAATTCTTATTGTTTTGAGATACGTTCCATCAATACCTAGTTTATTGAGAGTTTTTAGCATGAAGGGCTGTTGAGTTTTGTCAAAGGCTTTTTCTGCATCTATTGAGATAATCATGTGGTTTTTGTTGTTGGTTCTGTTTATGTGATGGATTATGTTTATTGATTTGTGTATGTTGAATCAACTTTGCATTCCAGGAGTGAAGCGGACTTGATTGTGGTGGATAAGCTTTTTGATGTGCTGCTGGATTCGGTTTGTCAGTATTTTACTGAGAATTTTTACGTTGATGTTCATCAGGGATATTGGTATAAAATTCTCTTTTTTTGTTGTGTCTCTGGCAGGCTTTAGTATCAGGATGATACTGGCTTCATATAACGAGTTAGGGAGGATTCCCTCTTTTTTTATTGGTTGAAGTAGTTTCAGAAGGAATAGTACCAGCTTCATTTTGTACCTGTGGTAGAATTTGGCTGTGAATCCCTCTGGTCCTGGAGTGTTTTTGGTTGGTAGGTTATTAATTATTGCCTCAATTTTAGAGCCTGTTATTGGTCTATTTAGAGATTCAACTTCTTCCTGGTTTAGTCTTGGGAGGATGTATGTGTTCAGGAATTTATCCATTTCTTGTAGATTTTCTAGTTTATTTGCATAGAGATGTTTATAGTATTCTCTGATGGTAGTTTGTGTTTCTGTGGGATCAGTGGTGATATCCCCTTTATCATTTTTTATTGCGTCTATTTGATTCTTCTCCCTTTTCTTCTTTATTAGTCTTGCTAGTGGTCTTTCAATTCTGTTGATCTTTTCAAAAAACTGGCTCCTGGATTCATTGATTTTTTAAAGGATTTTTTTGTGTGTGTGTCTGTCTCTTTCAGTTCTGTTCTGATCTTAGTTATTTCTTCCCTTCTGCTAACTTTTGAATTTGTTTGGTCTTTCTTCTCTAGTTCTTTTAATTGTGATGTTAAGGTGTTGATTTTAGTTCTTTCCTGCTTTCTCTTCTGGACATTTAATGCTATAAATTTCCCTCTACACACTCCTTTAAAGTATCCCAGGGAGTCTGGTACGTTCTGTCTTTGTTCTTGTTGGTTTCAAAGAACATCTTTATTTCTGACTTCATTTCACTATTTACCCAGTAGTCATTCAGGAGCAGGTTGTTCAGATTCTATGTCGTTGTGCAGTTTTAAGTGAGTTTCTTAATCCTGAGTTCTAATTTGATTGCTCTGTGGTCTTAGAGACAGTTTGTTGTGATTTGTATTCTTTTATATTTGCTGAGAATTGCTTTACCTTCAACTATACGGTCAATTTTGGAATAAGTGTGATGTGGTGCTGAGAAGAATGTATATTCTGTTGATTTGGGGTGGAGAATTCTGTAGATGTCTATTAGGTCGGCTTGGTGCAGAGCTGAGTTGAAGTCCTGGATATCCTTGTTAACCTACTGTCTTGTTGATCTAATATTGACAGTGGTGTGTTAAAGTCTCCCATTACTATTGTGTGGGAGTCTAAGTCTCTTTGTAGGTCTCTAAGGACTTGCCTTATGAATCTGGGTGCTCCTGTATTGGGTACATATATGTTTAGGATACTTAGCTCTTCTTGTTGAATTGATCCCTTTACCATTATCTAATGGCCATCTTTGTCTCTTTTGATCTTATTGGTTTAAAGTCTGTTTCATCAGAGACTAGGATTGCAACCCCTGATTTGTCTGTTTCTGTTTATTTTTGATTTCCATTTGCTTGGTAGATCTTCCTCCTTCTCCTTATTTTGAGCCTGTGTGTCTCTGCACATGAGATGGATCTCCTGAATACAGCACACTGATGGTTCTTAACTCTATCCAATTTGCCAGTCTGTGTCTTTTAGTCGGGGCATTTAGCCCATTTACATTTAAGGTTAATATTGTTAGTGTGAATTTGATCCTGTCATTATGATGTTAGCTGGTTATTTTGCTTGTTAGTTGATGCAATTTCTTCTTAGCATCAATGGTCTTTACAATTTGGCATGTTTTTGCAGTGGTTGGTACTGATTGTTCCTTTCCATGTTTAGTGCTTCCTTCAGGAGCCCTTGTAAGGCAGGCCTGGTGGTGACGAAATCTCTCAGCATTTGCTTGTTTGTAAAGGATTGTATTTCTCCTTCACTTATGAAGCTTTGGTTGGCAGGATATGAAATTCTGGGTTGAAAATTCTTTTCTTTAAGAATGTTGAATATTGGCCCCCACTCTCTTCTGGCTTGTAGAGTTTCTGCTGATGGATCCACTGTTAGTCTGATGGGTTTCCCTTTGTGGTAACCCTACATTTGTCTGTGGCTGCCCTTAACATTTTTTCCTTCATTTCAACTTTGGTGAATCTGATAATTATGTGTCTTGGGGTTGCTTTTCTCGAAGAGTATCTGTGGTGTTCTCTGTATTTTCTGAATTTGAATGTTGGCCTGCCTTGCTAGGTTGGGTAAGTTCTCCTGAATAATATCCTGAAGAGTGTTTTCCAACTTGGTTCCATTCTCTCCATCACTTTCAGGTACACCAATCTAATATAGATTTGGTCTTTTCATATAGTCCCATATTTCTTGGAGGCTTTGTTCGTTTCTTTTTACTTTTTTCTCTAAACTTCTCCTCTCGCTTTATTTCATTCGTTTGATCTTCAATCACTGATACCCTTTCTTCCACTTGATCCAATTGGCTATTGAAGTTTGTGCATGCATCATGTAGTTCTTCCGCCATGGTGTTCAGCTCCATCAGGTCATTTAATGTCTTCTCTACACTGTTTATTGTAGTTAGCCATTCATCTAATCTTTTTTTCAAGGTTTTTAGCTTCCTTGTGATGGGTTCAAACATCCTCCTTTAGCTTGGAGAAGTTATTACCAACCTTGTGAAGCCTACTTCTGTCAGCTCGTCGAAGTCATTATCCATCCAGTTTTGTTCCATTGCTGGCAAGGAGCTACAATCCTTTGGAGGAGAAGAGGTCCTCTGGTTTTTAGAATTTTCAGCTTTTCTGCTCTGGTTTCTCCCCATCTTTGTGGTTTTATCTACCTTTGGTCTTTGATGCTGGTGACTGACAGATGGGGTTTTGGTGTGAATGTCCTTTTTGTTGATGTTGATGCTATTCCTTTCTGTTTGTCAGTTTTCCTTCTCAGAGTTAGGTCCCTCAGCTGCAGGTCTGTTGGAGTTTGCTGGAGGTCCACCCCAGACCCTGTTTGCCTGGGTATCACCAGCAGAACAGCAAATATTGCTACCTGATCTTTCCTCTGGAAGCTTCATCCCAGAGGGGCATCTGCCTGTAGGAGGTGTCAGTCGGCCCCTACTGGGAGGTGTCTCCAAGTTAGGCTACATGCGTGTCAGGGACCCACTTGAGGAGGCAGTCTATCTATCCATCCTCAGAGCTAAAACACTGTGCTGGGAGAACGACTGCTCTCTCCAGAGCTGTCAGACAGGGACATTTAAGTCTGTAGAAGTTTCTGCTGTCTTTTGTTTAGCTAAGCCCTGCCCCCAGAGGTGGAGTCTACAGAGGCAGCAGGCATTACAGAGCTGTGATGGGCTCTGCCCGTTCAAGCTTCCCAGGCCGCTTTGTTTACCTACTCATGCCTCAGCAATGGTGGACACCTCTCCCCCTGCCAGGCTGCTGCCTCACAGGTCGATTGCAGACTGCTGCGCTAGCAGTGAGCAAGGCTCCATAGGCGTGGGACCTGCCAAGCGGGATATAATCTCCTGGTGTGCCATTTGCTAAGACTGTAGGAAAAGCACAGTATTTGGGTGGGAGTGTCCCGATTTTCCAGGTTCAGTCTGTCTTGGCTTCCCTTGGCTGGGAAAGGGAAATCCCCTGACCCCTTATGCTTCCCAGGTGAGGTGATGCCCCACCCTGCTTTGGCTCACCCTCCATGGGCTGCACCCATTGTCTCTCCAGTCCCAATGAGATGAACCAGGTACGTCTGTTGGAAATGCAGAAATCGCCATCTTCTGTGTTGTTCATGCTGGGAGCTGCAGACCTGAGCATGTTCCTATTTGGCCATCTTGCAAGAGAATCCTGGCGTATGGTTTTTTTCAATGGGAGCCTCCAATCGCCATAAAAGATTATGTACCTTACATAATTGTACGTGTTATATGTTTTAATTTTTATTTTTCATTTCTGTAGTACAAGTGCAGATTTCTTACATGCATATATTACGTACTGTTGGGTAGACTGGGCTTTTAGTGTACCCATCACCTTAATAGTGAACACCGTACCCAATAGGTAAATTTTCAACTATCACCTCTCTCCAACCCTCCTATCTTTTGTAGTCTCCAATGTATATTATTTCACTCTGTTTGTCCATATGTATCCATTGTTTAGCTCTCATTTACAAGTGAGAGCATGTAGTATTTGACTTTCTGTTTCTGAGTTTTTCACTTACAATAATGGCCTTCAATACCACCAGTATTGCTGCAAAAGACGTGATTTTATGGCTGAGTAGTATTTCCTATATCCAGTTCTCCAATGATGGACATTTAGGTTTATTTCTTTTTTTGCAATTGTGAATAGTGCTGTGATAAACATGAGTGCAGGTATATTTTTGATATACGGATTTCTTTTCCTTTGGGTATATACCCAGTGATGGAATTGGGTCAAATGGTAGTTCTGTTTTTAGTTCTTTGAGAAATCTCCATATTGTCTTCCATTGAGGTTGTACTTATTTACATTTTTACCAACAGTATATAAGCATTCCCTTTTCTTCACATCCTCACCAACGTCTGGTTTTTTTTTTTGACTTTTTAATAATAGCCATTCTGACTGGTATAAGATTATGTTGTACTATTTTAATTTTTATTTCTCTGATTAGAAATATTGAGCATTTTTCATGTTTGTTGACTGCTTGTAGGTACTCTTTTGAAAAATGTCTGTTTTATCCTTTGCCCACTTTTTAATGGGGTTGTTTGTTGTTGTTTTGTTGTTGTTATGTTGTTAGAGTTCCTTGTAGTTCTGGATGTAAGCCTTTTATTGGATGCATAGTTTGCAAATATATTTTCCCACTTTGTAGGTTGTCTGTTTACTTTGTTAATTATTTTTTTTTTTTGCTGTGCAGAAACTTTTTAGTTTAATTGTCTATTTGTTTATTTTTGTTACATTTGCTTTTGAGGACTTGGTCATAAATTCTTTGCTTAGACCAATGTCTGGAAGACTTTTTCCTAAGTTTTCTTCTAGGATTTCTGTGGTTTCAGGTCTTACACTTTGTCTTTGATCCATATTGAGTTTATTTTTGTATATGTTGAGAGGTATGGGTCCAGTTTTATTATCCCACATGTGGTTATCCAATTTTACTGGCACCACTTATTTATAGGGTGTCATTTTCCCAGAATATTTTTTTGTTAACTTTTTAAAAGATAAGTTGGTTGTAGGTATGGGGCTTTATTTCTGAGTTATCTATTCTGCTCCATTGATCTATGTGTCTATGTTATGCCAGTACCATGCTGTTTTGGTTTCTATAGTTTTGTAGTATAATTTGAAGACAGGTAATGTGATGCCTCCAGCTTTGTTCTTCTTGCTTAGAATTGCTTTGGCTATTCAGGCCCTTTTTTGGTTCCATATTAATTTTAGGATTTTTTTTCTAATTCTGTGACAAATGACATTGGTAATTTGATAGGGATTGTGTTGAATCTGTAGTTTGCCTTGAACAGTATGGTCATTTTAATGATATTGCATATTCTAATTTATAAGCGTGGGGTTTTTCATTTGTTTATGTCATCTAGGATTTTTTTCATCAGTGTTTCATAGTTCTCCTTCTAGAAGTCTTTCCTAGGTTAAAGATACTCCTCGGTATTTTTTTGTAGCTATTGTAAATGGAATTTTTTTTCTTGATTTGGTCTTTGGCTGGGTCATTATTGGTGTCTATAAACACTACTGATATTTGTACATTAATTTTTGTATCCTGAAGCTTTACTGCTTCCTTTGTCAAATTTAAGAATTTTTGGCGGTGTCTTTAGAGCTCTTCAGGAATAATATTATATCATCATCAAACAGGGATAACTTGACTTCTTGTTTTCTAATTTGGATGCATTTTATTTCTTTTTTCTGCCTGATTGCTCTGGCAAGAAATTCCAGTACTGCGTTGAATAAGAGTAGTGAAAGTTGGCATTCTTGTCTTGTTCTAGTTCTTACAGGAAATGCTTTCAACTTTCCCATAATAAATATGATGTTGTTGGGTACACATGGACACAAAATGGGAAGAGTAGATGTGGGACACTCTAAATTAGGGGAGGGAGGATAGGGAGCAAGCGTTGGGAGATTACCTGTGGGGTACTATGTTTGCTACTTGGGCAACAGGATCATTAGAAGCCCAAACCTCAGCATCACAAAATATACCCACATAAAAAACCTGCACAGGTACCCCCTGAATATAAAATTTTAAAAAATGAGGTAGAATTTAGGTAATGCATATTTTAGCCTTACGATTGAGGTCTTTGCAAAAAGTGGGAAAAGGTCTTCTTACTCATTTCCTTATGCACAAAACATGTCCTCAGAAATATTTCTACCAGCATCATTAAATATATTTTCAAATTTCTCTATTTAGGGCCCTGTGCTAGTTGCTAAGGATGTAGGTAAAACAAGTGAACAAGAAAATCCTGTTCTGAAAGGTCTTCTGATTCTAGTGGGAGAAAGTAAAAGAGATTGATATTAATCAGCTGCCCTCTTGTAATAAGCAGAAATACTACAACATTCTTATAGGTGAATGATACACAGGAGGATCTGAAAGGTTTCTATTTTTTAAAAAGTATGATGTTGGCTGTGGGTTTGTTATATATACTCTTTATTATGTTGAGGTATATTTCTTTTATGCCTAGTTTGTTGAGGATTTTTATCATGAAGGGATGCTGAGTTTTATTGGATGCCTTTTCTGCATCTGTTGAGATGATCATATGGTTTTTGTTTCTAATTCTGTTGATGTGATATATCACACTTACTGATTTCTATATGTTGAACTGTCCTTCTACCCTTGGGATAAATTCCACCTGATCGTGGTGCAGTATCTTTTTAATGTGCTGTTGGAGTCCATTTTTTAGTGTTTTGTTGAGGATTCCCTCTTTATCTATGTTTTAGAATAGTTTCAAAAGAATGGGTATTAATTTTTTTGTATGTTTGGTGTAATTTGGCTGTGAATCCTCCTGATCCTGGTATTTTTTTGTTGAGAGATTTTTTATTACTGATTTCAATCTCATTACCAATTATTTGTTCGGGAATTCTCTTTTTTCCTGGTTTAATCTTGGGAAACTGTGTGTTTTCAGGAATTTATCCATTTACCCTAGGTTATCTAAGTTGTGAATAGTTTTTTGTAATAGTCTTTAGTGACTTTTTGTACTTCTGTGGTATCAGTTGTAATGTCTCCTTTGTCATTTCTGATTGTGTTTATTTGGGTCTTCTTTTTTTTTTTTATTAGTCTAGCTAGTGGTTTGTCAGTTTTGTATACCTTCAAAGAACTAATTTTTTTGTTTCATTGATCCTTTGTATTTTTGGGGGGTTCTATATTATTTATTTTTGTTCTGTTCCTTGTTATTTATTTTTTTCTGCTAACTTTGGGTTTGGTTTGTTCTTTTCCTAGTTCCTTAAGGTGTGACGTTAGCTTGTAAATTTGTGGTCCTTTTACTTTTTTGATATAGGCATTTAATTTTAAGACTTCCCTCTTGGCACTGCTATTGCTGTATACCATAGGTTTTGGTATGTTGTGTTTTTATTTTCACTTGTTTCAAAAAATGTTTAATTTCCATCTTAATTTCTTTATTGACCTAGTGACTGTTCAGGAGCATGCTATTTAATTTCCATGTATTTATATAGTTTCCAAAGTTCCTCTTGCTGTTGATTTCTAGCTTTTCTCCACTGTAGCCTGAGAAGATACTAGATATGATTTTGATTTTTAAAAATTTACGACTTGTTTTGTGACCTTACTTGTAGTCTGTCTTAGAGAATGTTCCATGTGCTGATGAAAAGAATATATATTGGGTAGAATGCTTTGTAAATGTCTGTTATGTCCATTTGGTCTCAAGTCTAATTTAAGACCAACGTTTGTTAATTTTTGTCTTGATGATCTGTCTGGTGCTGTGAACAGGATGTTGAATTCCTCCACTATTATTGTGTGCTGTCTATCTCTTTTTTCAGGTCTAGGAGTATCAGATTTCTGAGTTTGGGTGCTTGATGTTGGATGTATATGTATTTGGGATTGTTATATCCTCTTGCTAAGTTGATCTCTTTATCATTATATAATGACCTTTTTTGTCTTTTTATAAAACTAGTTTTGTTGTACAGTGTTTATCTAACTATAGCTAGTCTTGCTTACTATTGATTTTCATTTGTGTGGAATATCTTTATCCACCTCTTTATTTTTAGTTTATATGTGTCTTTATGGGTAAGATGAGTATCTTACAGGCAGCATATAGCTATGTTATGGTTTTTAAAAATTCATTCCACCAATCTTTATATTTTAAGTAGAGCATTTATTCTATTTACATTCAAGGTTAACAGTGATATATGAGATTTTATTCCTGTTATATTGTTTTCAAGTTATTTTATAACTTCTTTTTTTCTATTTATTTATTTATTTATTTATTATACTTTAAGTTCTAGGGTACATGTGTATAACGTGCAGGTTTGTTACATATGTATACTTGTGCCATGTTGGTGTGCTGCATCCATCAACTCGTCATTTACATCAGGTATAACTCCTAATGCAATCCATCCCCCATCCCCCCCATAATAGGCCCTGGTGTGTGATGTTCCCCTTCCCGAGACCAAGTGATCTCATTGTTCAGTTCCCACCTATGAGTGAGAACATGTGGTGTTTGGTTTTCTGTTCTTGTGATAGTTTGCTAAGAATGATGGTTTCCAGCTGCATCCATGTCCCTACAAAGGACACAAACTCATCCTTTTTTATGGCTGCATAGTATTCCATGGTGTATATGTGCCACATTTTCTTAGTCCAGTCTGTCACTGATGAACATTTGGGTTGATTCCAAGTCTTTGCTATTGTGAATAGTGCCACAATGAACATACATGTGCATGTGTCTTTATAGCAGCATGATTTATAATCCTTTGGGTATATACCCAGTAATGGGATGGCTGGGTCATATGGTATTTCTAGTTCTAGATCCTTGAGGAACCACCATACTGTTTTCCATAATGGTTGAATTAGTTTATAATCCCACCAACAGTGTAAAAGTGTTCCTGTTTCTCCGCATCCTCTCCAGCACCTGTTGTTTCCTGACTTTTTAATGATTGCCATTCTAACTGGTGTGAGATGGTATCTCATTGTGGTTTTGATTTGCATTTCTCTGATGGCCAGTGATGATGAGCATTTCTTCATGTGTCTGTTGGCTGTATGCATGTCTTCTTTTGAGAAATGTCTATTCATCTCCTTTGCCCACTTTTTGATGGGGTTGTTTGTTTTTTTCTTGTAAATTTGAGTTCTTTGTAGGTTCTGGATATTAGCCCTTTGACAGATGAGTAGATTGCAAAAATTTTCTCCCATTCTGTAGGTTGCCTGTTCACTCTGATGGTAGTTTCTTTTGCTGTGCAGAAGCTCTTTAGTTTAATTAGATCCCATTTGTCAATTTTGGCTTTTGTTGCCATTGCTTTTGGTGTTTTAGACATGAAGTCCATGCCTATGTCCTGAATGGTATTACCTAGGTTTTCTTCTAGGGCTTTTATGGTATTAGGTCTAACATTTAAGTCTCTAGTCCATCTTGAATTAATTTTCGTATAAGGAGTAAGGAAAGGATCCAGTTTCAGCTTTCTACTTATGGCTAGCCAATTTTCCCAGCACCATTTATTAAATAGGGAATCCTTTCCCCATTTCTTGTTTCTCTCAGGTTTATCAAAGATCAGATGGCTGTAGATGTGTGGTATTATTTCTGAGGACTCTGTTCTGTTCCATTGGTCTATATCTCTGTTTTGGTACCAGTACCATGCTGTTTTGGTTACTGTAGACTTGTAGTATAGTTTGAAGTAGGTAGTGTGATGCCTCCAGCTTTGTTCTTTTGACTTAGTATTGTCTTGGCAATGTGGGCTCTTTTGGTTCCATATGAACTTTAAAGCAGTTTTTTCCAATTCTGTGAAGAAAGTCATTGGTAGCTTGATGGGGATGGCATTGAATCTATAAATTACCTTGGGCAGTATGGCCATTTTCTATTGATTCTTCCTATCCATGAGCATGGTATGTTCTTCCATTTGTTTGTGTCCTCTTTTATTTCACTGAGCAGTGGTTTGTAGTTCTCCTTAAAGAGTTCCTTTACATCCCTTGTAAGTTGGATTCCTAGGTATTTTATTATCTTTGAAGCAATTGTCAATAGAAGTTCATTCATGATTTGGCTCTCTGTCTGTTACTGGTGTATAAGAATGCTTGTGATTTTTGCACATTGATTTTGTATCCTGAGACTTTGCTGAAGTTGCCTATCAGCTTAAGGAGATTTTGGGCTGAGATGATGGGGTTCTCTAAATCATGTCATCTGCGAACAGGGACAATTTGACTTCTTCTTTTCCTAACTGAATACCCTTGATTTCTTTCTCTTGCCTGATTGCCCTAGCGAGAACCTCCAACACTATGTTGAATAGGAGTGGTGAGAGAGGGCATCCCTGTCTTGTGCCAGTTTTCAAAGGGAATGCTTCCAGTTTTTGCCCATTCAGTATGATGTTGGCTGTGGGTTTGTCATAAATAGCTCTTATTATTTTGAGATATGTTCCATCAATACCTAACTTCTTTTTTTCTTTTTTTTTTTCTCTGACTTTGTGGTTTGATGAAATTCTGTCATGTTGCCATTTTATATTTTTCCCTTGCTCCTTGTGTGATTGTTTTATACAAACTGTGAATTTTATATCTTTTGTGTATTTTTGTGAATATCAACCTTTTGTTTCCATGTTTAAGACCCTTGTGAGCATTTCCTGTAGGACTAGATTAGTGGTGACAAAGTCTCTTAGCATTTGCTTGTCTAAGGAAAACTTTAATTCTCCTTCATTTATGAAGCTTGTCAAAAGGATACAAACTTCTGGCTGACAGTGTTTTTCTTTAAGCACTTTGTGAAGATACCATCTCGTTCACTTCTGGCCTGCAAGGTTTCTGTTGGAAAGTCTGCTGTTAGTTTGATGCAGTTTCGTTTATAGGTGACTAGATACTTTACTCTCGCTAATTTTAAAATACTTTCACTTTTACTTTAGATCTTCTGAATATAATATGCCGTGGTTAAGTCCTTTGTGCAGTGTATTTTCCTGGGGATCACTGGGCCTCCTGTATCTGGATGTCTGACTCTCTTGATAAACGGGAAGTTTTCATTGATTATTTCATTATATATATTTTCTAAAGTTTTGGTCTATCTACATCTGAGGGTGATATGGTTTGGATCTGTGTCCCCACTCAAATCTTATGTTGAACGTGGGGCCCCAATGTTGGAGGTGGGGCCTACTGGAAAATGATTGGATCATTGGGGCAGTTTCTCATAAATGGCTTAGTATCATTTCCTTGGTGCTGTTCTTGTAATAGTGAGTGAGTGAGTTATTGTAAGATGTGGTTGATTGAAACCGTGTAGTGTGCACCTTCCTTGCCTCTTTCTCCTACTCCAGCCATGTGATGTGCCTCACTCCCCCTTTGCCTTCTGCTATGATTGGAGGCTTTCTAAAGCCTCCTTAGAAGCAGAAGCCACTGTGCTTTCTGTATATCCTGCAGAACTGTGAGTCAATTAAACATCTTCTCTTTATAAATTATCCAGTCTCAGGCATTTCTTTACAGCAGTGCAAAAATGGACTAATAGAGGGTGATCTCAGGAATACCGATAATTCATAAGTTCCATCACTCTGTGTAGTCCCAGACATCTTGAAGATGTTCATTCTTATTCTTTTTTTTTTTTTTTTGTCTGACTGGATAATTTCAAAAGACCTGTCTTCAATTTCTGAGATTTGTTATTCTGATTATTTTATTATTAATGATTTCGATGTATTTTGTATTTCTTTCAATGACTTTTTCAGTTCCAGATTTTCTGCTTGCTTTTTCTTTAAAATATTGATCTCTCTGGTAAATTTCTCTGTTCTTATCCTGAATTGATTTTCTGATTTCTTTGTATTTGTTTCTAGATTTCTGTTGTGAAGGGGTGACCTGCCCCTCTACACCTGTGGGTATATCTCGTCAGGTGGGACGAGAGACTGAGAAAAGAAATAAGACAGAGATAAAATATAGAGAAACAACAGTGGGCCCAGGAGACCGGTGCTCAGCATACCAAGGATGTGCACTGGCACCGGTCTCTGAGTTCCCTCAGTTTTTATTGATTATTATTTTCATTATCTCAGCAAGAGGAATGTGGTAGGAGAGCAGGGTGATAACAGGGAGAAGGTCAGCAAGAAAACATGTGAACAAAAGAATCTATGTCATAATTAAGTTCAAGGGGAGGTACTATGCCTGGATGTGCACGTAGGCCAGATTTATGTTTCTCTCCACCCAAACATCTCAGTGGAGTAAAGAATAACAAAGCAGCATTGCTGCCAACATGTCTCGCCTCCTGCCATAGGGCATTTTTTTCTCCTATCTCAGAATTGAACAAATGTACAATCGGGTTTTATACCGAGACGTTCAGTTCCCAGGGGCAGGCAGGAGACAGTGGCCCTCCTCTATCTCAACTGCAAGAGGCTTTCCTCTTTTACTAACCCACCTCAGCACAGACCCTTTACAGGCGTCGGGCTGGGGGATGGTCAGGTCTTTCTAATTCCATGAGACCATATTTCAGACTATCACATGGGGATAAACCTTGGACAATACCCAGCTTTTCAAGGCAGAGGTCCCTGCAGCTTTTTGCAGTGCATTGTGCCGCTGGTTTATTGAGACTAGAGAATGGCGATGACTTTTATCAAGCGTACTGCTTGTAAACATTTTGTTAACAAGGCATGTCCTGTACAGCCCTAGATCTCTTAAACCTTGAATTCATACAACACATATTTCTGTGAGCACAAAGTTGGGGCAAAGTGGCTGGGGCAAAGTTACAAATTAACAGCATTTAAGCTAAGCAATTTTTCAAGGTACAGGTCAAAGTGGAATTTCTTATGTCTTCCCTTTCTGCATAGACACAGTAACAGTCTGACCTTTTTTTCTTTTCCCTACACTCTTGTATCTCATTGAGCTTCTTTCAAATCAATATTTTGTATTCCTCATGTGGCATTTTGAGCAATTCTTTTTATATTAGGGTCTGTTGCTGAATGTATTAGCATATTCTCGCATTGCTATAAAGAAATGTCTGAAACTGGGTAATTTATAAGGAAAAGAAGTTTAATTGGCTCACAGTTTCGCAAACATTACAAGAAGAATAGTGACACCTGCTTCTGGAGGAGCCTCAGGAAGCTTCCAATCATGGCAGAAGGCCAAGGGGGAGCACACACATCACATGGTGAAAGCAGGAGAAAGAGAACAAAGGGGAGGTGTTACACACTTTTAAATGAACAGAACACATGAGAACTCACTCACTATTATGAGGACAGTACCAAGAGGGATGGTGCTAAATTATTCGTGAGAAATCCACTCCCATGATCCAGTTACCTCCCACCAGTCCCCACTTCCAACCTTGGGAATTACATTTCAATATGAAATTTGGGCAGGGACACACATCCAAACTATATCACTGGGCAATTGTTGTGGTCCTTTGGTGATGTCATATTTCCCTGCTTTTTTATGTCTCCTGTGTCATTCTATTGATATGTACACATCTGGTGTTCCAATTTTTAAAAATTGCATTTGTAGAAAAATATGTTTTCCTAAGGATGTATATATGTTGTTGACTGCAGAAATTACTCTGGCTTTGATTTTGTGTGCCTGTGGTAGTGTGATCTTTTTATGACTTCTTTGGCAGTACATAGGGTCAGTGGTTTCTGTGATTTCCTCAGTGGCTTAGGGTGCAGATATTAGTTGAAATTGTGCTGAAGTTTAGCTGGGGACTTGGACACCAGTGAACCAGTTTTTGGGCCCTGGCAGTGGCAGTAGTGGGGCAAGTGTGCCTGTTTTTAGGCCAACAGCCTAAACTCAGGTCAAAAATTTGTGATCAATGAAGGCATAGAATTCTCCAGAAAAGTTAAAAGCACAAAATCATTATGTCCGTGAATATTAAATAAATTAATTAAAGCATTTTAAATATTCTGTCTACATTTTGTGCACTGAGGGAAGATAATATCAGAAAGAAGTTCAATTGCTTTTAATTAGTGTACACAGAAAAGAATGCATTCCTTCACATTTCAATTTCCCACTTGGAAATATCCCTCCAAATTTAATATTTGACACAGTTAATAGCTATGACTTGCAATCTCTTCACTGTAATATATATGGACATAATGAGTAAAAATAAAACTTTCAAGCCTTTAGTAAAGACGGGTGTCTACTAATTGATGTCTTCTTGGTTGGGATGGTCAGAAAAAAGTAAACAAAATAGAAACGAAAAATTTTCCTGTAGTATTATTAGGGTTTTTCAAAATTGATAGCACACAATTTGTGATCAAGTCTCTCCAGCTATTTTTCTGCCTCCTAATTCAGCAGTGACACTTTCCCTGCCTTTGCTTTCCTCCAGGGCAGCTGAGAATTAAATGTTTCAGAATTAGCAATATGCTTGTCAGCAAGAGTTGTACTTTCAGCTGCACCCCACACTAAGTTTAATTTCTAGAGAATTGTTGATGCACTGCAGTAAATCAGTAACATTTGATGCTTATCTAGTTATTCTTCTGGCATTTGTGTATCTTAAAAAGATATGTTTATGAAATTAATTTTAGTGAAAAATGAGTTTTTATTTTCTAAATTTGTCATCTGACTTTTTGAGGTTGCCACTTATTGCTATTTGCCAATCAACCCCTCAAGTTGACACCCAAAATGCTCATAATTACTTTTGTTATTATGACCCATTATGGGTTTTACAAGGTTCCTCAATTAATATGGAAAAAATGTATGTTTAAAATGACACTTTTGATTAATATAACAAAACAGTTTTTAAAAATAGATTTTATTCTTAAATCTACAGAAGGCAAAGTGAAAATATTATTCACTATTCAAATACTATTTATAAAATAAAGCCACTTTAAAAGTTAAATCTTGTGATGAAGGTAAAAAAATAAATTTTACCAAACTACTTTTTTCCCCTCAATGGAACATATTCATTCTATACAAATAGTTCTTGGGTTCTTGTAAATGATTTCTTTTTTTCATTATATGCCTTATCTTTTCTTCAGATGTCTGAGCTAACCCCACATATGTTATGATCAGTCTTTTTTTGCCTAGTACATTTAATGGTGTTATTTTTCCCATCATTATCCATGATTATGTCTACACTTTGAGACTTATGATATTCAGAACAGCCTAAAATTAAAGTCAGTAAAATGAGAGTGAACTTAATTTGCATTGTGTGTTCTCTGAGAATAGCTTTACCCTTAGCCCTAGGAATCTCTAGTTGTCACTTATCATATTGAGAGCTAAAATGTGTTCAGATTTTATTTTTTTAGTGTATTAAATAAAACTCAATTATTTTTTGTACTCTGACCAAAGTGTAAGTAACTTCTATGGATTTTTTATTTTATTTCTCCCAGTTTGTCATCCTGTTATTGCAAATTCCATGATTTTTTCATAATAAATTTGCCAGAATCATTAGAAGAAATTAACAATGCACAGTTTAAAATTTGCATAAAAATAAAACACTTTTGATATATTGAAGACAACAATCAGTTCAGTTGTGTCAATGGAGATATATTTTTAAAATATACAATACAAATAATTTATTATTAAAAGTAATTATTTGTACACCTGTTCCATGGGGACCATGGTTCTTTCCTGTCCAGGCTCAGTAGCAATGCCCTTCAGGTTCTCATGGAGAAATACACCATTTGATAATTCAGAAAGTAGAGTCCTTTTCAGTGTGTGATGGCCACCTAACAGAGGGAAGGGCATGAATTAGAGAGGGTGAGCTCAATATCTATTGGTAGTGAGAGAAGAAAATACTAACATTATCAATGTTATTTTATGTAACTATTTACATCATCTCTTTTTGATGTATGGTTTATAACATGGAGTATACTAATAAAATTACATATAGTTAATAAATCATTGTACACATATTATTAATCCATGCCCAACTATTCTGTTACTGGTAATGGAGTGTAATCCTAATATTTAGAGAACATTAAGTCATTCATTTAATATGATCCTACTATTTCTGGTTCCAAATTGCTAGTAGAACAAAACTGTGCCAAGGGCGCCACTGTATGCTGGTAGGAGCTCTCTGTCGTTTGGTTCTTGCAGCTAAAATAAACGTGTTCTCTTACTAGATTAAGCCTTTAAAAAAGTAACAATTATTTAATTAACTATACAATGTATGTCTTATTTTATATATGTGTCAGTTGGCTTTAAGGCAATTTTCTACCTCAGTCATCAATCAGCCTAGCCTGATTATTAGCCAAGAATGCTAACTGTCAACATTTCTGCTTTGCCTTACGTGTTTATATTTATGGGACAGTATAGTAATAAGTGTCCTTGAATATAGAGATGGACACACCTTCATCTCATAAGAATCTGAGTGAAGGTGGTAGTTTTCTATTTCTCCATGTCATGAAGCTAAACTGTTCTTAGTTCTGGATTAAATTCAACTGATGAAATAATGATGCCCGAACCCAAGCTAAATAACATGAGACAGTAACTGCATCATCATTCTGTGAAACTTTACAAGATATTCTGGTATTGGAGATATTCTGAGAAAACTTTAGGGGAATTACCTTTACTATTGGAGACAGTATTTTTCTAGGCATTTGAGAGTATCCCTGCAGTAAGTGATGTCTCAGGAAAAGAATCAACATGTGATTATTTAGGTGCAAGTTCATGCTTGTCAAGCAATGACTAAAGTGGCAATTTTTTTCTTGATAATTGAGAGGTGGCACTCCTGTACTGAGAGGAAGAGAGTCTCATAAAATATTTCTGGGATGAAAAATAAACTTGGAGAAAATCAGCATCATTTTTAGGTAGAAGAATTAGATTATTGGTAAACACAATATAATCTTTAAGGGGCAATAAAGCCCCTTAAGTATGTTCATTTTAATTCTCAGATACTGAGAATATTTCACAGTTCATGGCAAAGGAAATATAAGGTTTCAGATGAAATCAAGATTGAGAATCAGCTGATTGAAAATAAGGATATTATCATTAATTATTATAGTGCATTCAGTAGAATTACCAAGTCCAAAATCACAAGAGAGTGATGACGAAATGAGATGTATCAAAGTGATGGGATGTGAGAAACAGTCAATTGGATATTAGCATTTGTTTATTGGTGATTCTTTCCTATTAGAATAAATTTTTATTTAATTTAACTGAGCAAATACCATTGAGCAATTTTACATGTTCTTTACCGTTCTAGATGCTTAATATAGAATGCAGAAATATTAAACAACAAGGATATGATTTCTAAAAAGAGAGGCATAGGTGTAATAGAAGTTTAGAAATTGTGCATCTACACAGGCATAATTATGAATGTGTTGATGTTTTACATATATAAGTTATTTGGTGTAGAAAACAGTACAGAGATTGGATTATGTAGAATTTATATGAGATAGAGTTAACCAAGAAGAAGTGGGTAAAATTAAAATAATGATGTGATCATTTTGGACGCTAAAGAACAAACATTGGTAATGTGAGATCCATTGTTTTGTTCCCAGATATATGAAATATGTTTATTTTTGTCATTAATATGAACACACTTTTCACTTCAGTTATGCTTAAATTTTTTTTTTTCCTGAATCTGCCATTGGACTTTCAGCCAACACCTTTTTGCTTTTCTTCCACATCTTCACACTCCTTCAGGATCACAAACATAAGCCATATGACTTCATCAGCTGTCACTTGGCCTTCATTCAGGTAGTGATGATCCTCATTGTAGTGGATGTTTTGCCTCCAGATATGCTTGAATCACTGCATTTTGGGAATAACTTCAAATGCAAGTCCTTGATCTACATAAACAAAGTGACGAGGGGCCTGTGTATCTGTACCACCTGTACCATCTGTACCACCTGTCTCCTGAGTATACACCAGGCCAGCACAATCAGCCTCAGCAACTTGTGGTTGGCAAGCTTTAAACATAAATTTACAAATAACATTGTCAGTGTCCTGTTTTTTCTTTTCTTTTTCTTTTTTTTTGTTCCCTCAATTTGTCTTTCAGTAGTAACATAATATTCTTCACTGTGGCTTCTTCCATTGTGACCCAGAACAATCTACTTAAGGTCAGCAAATACTGCTCACCTTCTCCCGTGAAGCCCATCATGTGAGGAGTGTTTTTTATTCTGACATTATCCAGGGATGTCTTCCTTGTAGGATTACGCTGCTCTCAAGTGCATACGTGGTGATCTTTTTGTCCAAGCATCAGAGGTGATCCCAGCATCTTCACAGTACTAGCCACTCCCCAAGATCCTCACCAGAGAGAAGGGTTACCCAGATCATCCTGCTACTGGTGAATTGCTCTGTGGTCATGTACTGGGTGAACCTTATCATCTCATCCTCTTCAGCCCTGTTATGGACGTATAACCCAGTCATCCTGAGCATCCAGAACCTTGTAGGCAATGTCTATGCCACTCTTGTTCCACTGGTACAAATCAGCTCTGATAAAAGAATGGTTAATATTCTCCAGAAAATGGGATTAACGTGCTATAAATTTTTAATGTGTTGGTGATGAAAAATATTTCTAAAAAGTAGACTCATTCTATAGTTGAATTGTTCAAGTCACCCCAAATTTAGCTTATTGAGTTTAAACAAAATGCATGGAATTGCACTTTTATTATATTTTTATGCTTCTGAAACTGAGGCATCTAAGGACTATGTAGTTTCTTCAGTTCAATGTCCATCATAGATTGACATTTCAATATCAAGTCTTTTACACTTTTATTTTTATGTTAACTTTGTACAAGAAAATGTTCCTCTCCTTTTGAAGTATACGCTTAAAAAATCTTCTTTAGGTAATCAAATCTCTCAATGTTTTTACTTTTGAAAATATTTTATTTACTCTGTTTATGAATGATACTTTAGCTAAATATTCAATTCTAGCTTTTAAGCCATGCTTGCTCATTTTAACCTCCCTGACTAAAAAAAAATTATGTCAATTTGGATTTTAAATTTAATCTAGAATTTATTTTAAAGGGTTTTAAATGAAATTTATATGTGGCTAGATACTGTTTTGGTTATACTTGATACTTTCCCACCTCTATTGGCATATTATTGACAAAAATTTTATATATTTAGGGTGCACAATATAATGTTTTGAGATATACACACATGCACGCAGACACACAAACACACACACACATTGTAAAATTACCAAAATCAAGCTTAACGGCATGTCAATTACTTCTCATACTCACTAGGGTTTTTTTTGGTGTATGGTGAGAACATTTGAGATCTACTTCATTAATATAATTTACTTATACATTATTATTAATATAGCCTTCATGCTGTATGCACATATTTATGTTAATTTATCTTTTGTTATTATTGGAGACAGTTGTCCATCTTTGTTCCCCAAGCTGGAGTGCGGTGGCATTATCATAGCTCACTGAAACCTCAAACTCTTGGGTTCAAATCATTTTCCCACCTCAGCCTCAAAAGTAGTTAGAACTACAGGGGTGCACCACCATGCCAAGCTAATTTGTAGGAACACGGTCTTGCTATGTTACCGAGGCTGGTCTTGAACTCCTGGCCTCAAGCAATCCTCCTGCCTTAGCCTCCCAAAATACAGGGATTATAGGCATGAGCTACATGCCTAGCTTTATGACATTTTCTTTATTCATTTAGGTGTTAATGGACATTTTTGTTGTTTTCATATCTTGTCTATTGTGAATAATGCTTCAGGAAACGTAGGAGTGAAGATACCTCTTCAATATGTGATTTTCTGTTCTTTGGATATTTAACCAGAGGTAGGATTCCTGAATCATATGATAGTTTTATTTTTAATGTTTTGATAAATCTTCATGCTGTTTTCCTTAATGGCTTTACCAGTTTACATTCCCAGTGACAGTGTACAAGGTCCCTTTTCTCTCCACCATTGATAAAATTTGTTTTGTTTTGAATTTTTAATAAACATTACCCTAACATGTGTTTGAGGTGCTATCTCATTTTGGTTTTGATTTGCATTTTCCTGATGATTATTAATGGCTTCTTTGAAAAAGGATCTATTTAGATTATTTGGCTACTTTAAAAAATAATGTGTTATTTTTATTGTTATTTTTATTTTGAGGGGGTGGCATTTTATGAATTTCTTGCAGATTTTGAATACTAACCCTTTATCTGATATTTGCCTTACAAGTATTTTTCTCCGGTTCTGTGGGTTGCCTTTTAAATTGATTGACTGTCTTTTGCTCTGCAGTAGACACTTTTTAGTTTGATGTAGTCTCACTTTTTTTTCTCCCTGGGCTTTTAGTGTCAAATACAAAAAATAATTATTACTGCAAACAATGCCAAAGAATTTTCCCCAATGTTGTCTTCCAAAAGTTTTATGGTTTCAGGTTCAATATTTAAGTCTTTAATTCCTTGTAAGTTAATTTTTGTGTATTCTGTAAAAGATGGGTTAAATTTTTTTTGCATGTGTATATCCAGTTTTCCCATCACCATTTATTGAACAGTTTATTCTTTCTTCACGGTGTATTTGTGTGTCTTTGTTGAAAATTAGTTGACTGTATTCAGATGGATATTTCTGAGCTCTCTATTCAGTTTCGTTGGCCTATGTGTCTGTGTTAATGCCCATATCATGCTGTTTTGATGACTATAACTTTGTTGTATCATTTGAAATTAAGAAGTTTGATGCCTTCAGCTATGTTCTTGCTCAAAATTCTTTGATTATTTTGGGTCTTTTCTAATTCCACACAAACTTCAGAAATTTTTTATTTTTCTGGAAAATGATATTTTAATTTTGATAGAGATTGCTTTAATTTTTTATATTTATTTATTTATTTATTTATTTATTTATTTATTTTGAGATGGAGTCTCACTCTGTTGCCCAGGGCCCAGGCTGGAGTGCAGTGAGGTGATCTCAGCTCACTGCAACCTCCACCTTCCTGGTTCAAGCAGTTCCCCTGCCTCAGTCTCCTGAGTAGCTGGGATTACAGGTGCACACCACCATGCCTGGCTGACTTTTTTTGTATTTTTAGTAGAGACGGGGTTTCACCATGTTGGCCAGACTGGTCATGAACTCCTGACCTCAAGCAATGCACCCGCCACAGCCTCCCAAAGTGCTGGGATTACAGGTGTGAGCCACCACACCCAGTGAGATTGCTTTAAATCTTTATATCACTTTTTGTGGTATGAATGTTTTAATATTAATTTATCCAATCCGTGAACACTAAGTTCTTTTTGGTCTCTTCTATAATTGCCTTTACTACTATTTTAGAGTTTTTATTGTACAAATATTTTACCGTCTTAGTTATAAGTATTATTTTTGATGTTATGGCAAATGGCATTTGCTTAATTTTTCCCATATATTTTGTTGTAAGTGTATAGAAATGCTATTTATTGTTTTGTACATTGATGTAGTATCCTGCAACATTACTGAATTAATTTATTAGTTTTAAAAGTTTTTTTCCTGTAATGATGAGCACACGGGACTGTGTTTACACATAAATTAATATTCTGTTAACATATCACAGTGCCTAAAAATGTGCTCTGTTGTATTTCTGTGGTGACAAATTTAGTGGCATCTTTTAGTCCTAATATATTTTTTTCCTTTAAAATACTTTTGTGTGGTATTTTATAATAGTGTGTCCTTTGGTTACTTTTCAATTGTGCTACACATTTATTTCCAGGCAGAGTTAGTCAAGCTTTCTAATAAAGTTATTTAATACCTTTATGTGCATTTAGTTGTTGTAAGCCAAAACAGTAGACTTTAATGATAGTTTTAAAGTTACCAAGTAAGACTGAAAATATGTCAATTTGTCACTGCTCAAGAATCCCTGTGTTCCTCATTTTAAACACTTATGTATGATGTCTCTCTGTGTGTGTGTGTGTGTGTGTGTGTGTGTGTGTGTAACGGCTTAGAATCTTACCTAACGTATTGTATGAGCTAACCAAGTACTAATTGATATGATTCATCAAATTATCATCTTTGTACCATTCTTCAAATAGAATATTATTTTCTATTTGTTCTAATTAAAAATTACGTTTCTTATTTAAATATCAATGAAAATTAAAAGGTCTACTCAGTCTGCCCTCTTGATAAAAGCCCAAGTTAAATGGCAGTTTCACTAATTTTTTAAAATTCAATACCTTATTTGCATCACAAGATAAATATAAACAGTAAGGATAAAATTATATTTTAATTACCCATCCTACAATAAAGAGACTTTGAGTCATTCACTAATAGGGCTGAAGGCTTGCTCTGTATTATTTCTGATTTTTCTATGTTTCTGATTTTTCTACGTTAACAGCCTAGAAATTTTTTTTTTATTATACTTTAAGTTCTAGGGTACATGTGCACAGTGTGCAGGTTTGTTACATATGTATACTTGTGCCATATTGGTGTGTTGCACCCATCAACTCGTCAGCACCCATCAACTCGTCATTTACATCAAGTATAACTCCCAATGCAATCCTTCCCCCTTTCCCCCTCCCCATAATAGGCCCCAGTGTGTGATGTTCCCCTTCCCGAGACAAGTGATCTCATTGTTCAATTCCCACCTATGAGTGAGAACATGCGGTGTTTGCTTTTCTGTTCTTGTGATAGTTTGCTAAGAATGATGGTTTCCAGCTGCATCCATGTCCCTACAAAGGACACGAACTCATCCTTTTTTATGGCTGCATAGTATTCCATGGTGTATATGTGCCACATTTTCTTCATCCAGTCTGTCACTGATGGACATTTGGGTTGATTCCAAGTCTTTGCTATTGTGAATAGTGCCACAATGAACATACATGTGCATGTGTCTTTATAGCAGCATGATTTATAATCCTTTGGGTATATACCCAGTAATGGGATGGCTGGGTCATATGGTATTTCTAGTTCTAGATCCTTGAGGAATCACTATACTGTTTTCCACAATGGTTGAACCAGTTTACAATCCCACCAACAGTGTAAAAGTGTTCCTATTTCTCCACATCCTCTCCAGCACCTGTTGTTTCCTGACTTTTTAATGATTGCCATTCTAACTGGTATGAGATGGTATCTCATTGTGGTTTTGATTTGCATTTCTCTGATGGCCAGTGATGACGAGCATTTTTTCATGTGTCTGTTGGCTGTATGCATGTCTTCTTTTGAGAAATGTCTATTCATCTCCTTTGCCCACTTTTTGATGGGGTTGTTTGTTTTTTTCTTGTAAATTTGTTTGAGTTCTTTGTAGGTTCTGGATATTAGCCCTTTGTCAGATGAGTAGATTGCAAAAATTTTCTCCCGTTCTGTAGGTTGCCTGTTCAGTCTGATGGTAGTTTCTTTTGCTGTGCAGAAGCTCTTTAGTTTAATTAGATCCCATTTATCAATTATGGCTTTTGTTGCCGTTGCTATTGGTGTTTTAGACATGAAGTCATTGCCCATGTCTATGTCCTGAATGGTATTACCTAGGTTTTCTTCTAGGGTTTTTATGGTATTAGGTCTAACATTTAAGTCTCTAATCCATCTTGAATTAATTTTCGTATAAGGAGTAAGGAAAGGATCCAGTTTCAGCTTTCTACTCATGGCTAGCCAACTTTCCCAGCACCATTTATTAAATAGGGAATCTTTTCCCCATTTCTTGCTTTTGTCAGGTTTGTCAAAGCTCAGATGGTGGTAGATGTGTGGTATTGTTTCTGAGGGCTCTGTTCTGTTCCATTGGTCTATATCTCTGTTTTGGTACCAGTACCATGCTGTTTTGGTTACTGTAGACTGGTAGTATAGTTTGAAGTCAGGTAGCGTGATGCCTCCAGCTTTGTTCTTTTGACTTAGGATTGTCTTGACAATGCAGGCTCTTTTTTGGTTCCATATGAATTTTAAAGTAGTTTTTTCCAATTCTGTGTAGAAAGTCATTGGTAGCTTAATGGGGATGGCATTGAATCTATAAATTACCTTGGGCAGTATGGCCATTTTCACGATATTGATTCTTCCTATCCATGAGCATGGAATGTTCTTCCATTTGTTTGTGTCCTCTTTTATTTCACTGAGCAGTGGTTTGTAGTTTTCCTTGAAGAGGTCCTTCATATCCCTTGTAAATTAGATTCCTAGGTATTTTATTATCTTTGAAGCAATTGTGAATGGAAGTTCATTCATGATTTGGCTCTCTGTCTGTCTGTTACTGGTGTATAAGAATGCTTGTGATTTTTGCACATTAGTTTTGTATCCTGAGACTTTGCTGAAGTTGCTTATCAGCTTAAGGATATTTTAGGCTGAGATGATGGGGTTTTCTAAATACACAATCACGTCATCTCCAAAGACAGACAATTTGACTTCCTTTCTTCCTATTTGAATATGCTTTATTTCTTTCTCTTGCCTGATTGCCCTAGCCAGAACTTCCAATACTATGTTAAATAGGAGTGGTAAGAGAGGTCATCCTTGTCTTGTACCAGTTTTCAAAGAGAATGCTTCCAGCTTTTGCCCATTCAGTATGATATTGGTTGTGGGTTTGTAATCAATAGCTCTTATTATTTTGAGATATGTTCTATCAATACCTATTTTATTGAGATATTTTAGCATGAGGAGGTGTCAGATTTTATCAAAAGTCTTTTCTGCATCTATTGTGATAATCATGTGGTTTTTGTCATTGTTTCTGTTTATGTGATTGATTACATTTATTGATTTGTGTATGTTGAAGCAGCCTTGCCTCCCAGGGATAAAGCTGACTTGATTGTGGTGGATAAGCTTTTTGATGTGCTGCTGTATTTGGTTTGCAGTATTTTATTGAGGATTTTTGCATCAATGTTCATCAGGAATATTGGCCTGAAATTTTCTTTTTTTGTTGTATCTCTGCCAGGTTTTCATATCAGGATCACGCTGGCCTCATAAAATGAGTTAGTGAGGAGTCCCTGTTTTTCTATTGTTTGGAATAGTTTCAGAAGGGATGATATCAGTTCTCATTTGTACCTCTAGTAGAATTCGGCTGTGAATCCATCTGGTGCTGGGTTTTTTTTGTTGTTGTTTGGTAGGCTATAAATTACTGCCTCAATTTCAGAACTTGTTATTGTTCTATTCAGGGATTTGACTTCTTCCTGGTTTAGTCTTGGGAGGGTGTATGTGTCCAGGAATTTATCAGTTTCTTCTAGGTTTTCTAATTTATTTGTGTAGAGATGTTTGTAGTATTCTCTGATGATAGTATATATTTCTGTGGAATCAGTGGTTTTATCCCCTTTATCATTTTTTTAATTGTGTCTATTTGATTATTCTCTCTTTCTTTATTAGTCTGGCTAGTGTTCTATCTATTTTGTTAATCTTATCAAAAATCAGCCCCTGGATTCGTTGATTTTTTTGAAGGGTTTTTCGTGTGTCTATCTCCTGCAGTTCTGCTCTGATCTTAGCTATTCCTTGTCTTCTGTTAGCTTTTGAATTTATTTGCTCTTGCTTCTCTAATTCTTTTAATTGCGATGTTAGGGTGTCAATTTTAGATTTTTCCTGCATTCTCCTGTGGGCATTTCAGCACTATAAATTTCCCTCTAAACACTGCTTTAAATGTGTCCCAGGAATTGTGGTAAGTTGTGTCTTTCTTCTCACTGGTTTCAAAAACTTATTTATTTCGGCCTTAATTTTGTTATTTACCCAGTAGTCATTCAGGAGCAGGTTGTTCAGTTTCCATGTAGTTGTGTGGTTTTGAGTGAGTTTCTTAATCTTGAGTTCTGATTTGATTGCACTGTGGTCTGAGATTTCCGTTATTTTGCGTTTGCTGAGGAGTATTTTACTTTCAATTATGTGCTCAATTTTAGAATAAGTGTGATGTGGTGCTAAGAAGAATGTATATTCTGTTGATTTGGGGTGGATAATTATGTAGATGTCTATTAGATCCCCTTGATGCAGAACTGAGTTCAAGTCCTGAATATCCCTGCTGATTTTCTCTCATTGATCTGTCTAATATTGACAGTGGGGTGTTAAATTCTCCTACTCTTATTGTGTGGGAGTCTAAGTCTCTTTGTAGGTCTCTATGAACTTGCTTCATGAATCTGGGTGCTCCTGTATTGGGTGCATATATATTTAGGATAGTTAGCTCTTCTTGTGGCATTGATTCCTTTGCCATTATGTAATTCCCTTCTTTGTCTTTTTTTTAATCTTTGTTGGTTTTAAATCTGTTTTATCAGAGACTAGGAGTGCAACCCTGCATGTTTTGCTTTCCTTTTGCGTGGAAAATTTTCCTCCGTCCCTTTTTTTTTTGAGCCTACTTGTGTCTTTCCACATGAGGTGAGTCTCCTGCATACAGCACACCAAATGATCTTGACTCTACCCAGTTTGCCAATCTGTGTCTTTTAATTGGGGCATTTAGCCCATTTGCATTTAAGATTAATATTGATATGTGTGAATTTGATCCTGTCATTATGACGCTAGCTGCTAATTTTGCCCATTTGTTGATTCAGTTTCTTCATAGTGTTGATGGTCCTTACAATTTGATATGTTTTTGCAGTGGCTGGTACTGGTTTTGCCTTCCTGTATTTAGTGCTTCCTTCAGGAGCTCTTGTAAGTCATGCCTGGTGGTGACAGCATCTCTCAGCATTTGCTTGTCTATAAAGGATTTTATTTCTCCTTCACTTATGAAGCACAAACTGTAGGAAAATGACATTTATGTTTTTCTTTTCTAGAGAGCATAGATTTTCCTTCCTCCCACTTTTTATTATACATCACATATACACACATATGTAAATACACATATATAATCAATTTATAGCATCTACTTGAGTATTGAACATGATATGGTACTGAGATTTAACTGGGTCAGAATAACATTAGAAGCAAAGTCAGAAATGACACTGTAAGTCATATCTACTTAACTTTATTCCTATATCCTTGCCATTCAAAATTAATAAATTACTTTTTAACTTAAATAACTAAACCAATTACAACTTTTTTTGTAAATTATAAACTTGGGAGTCTTTCTTGTCATCTTCATTAATTATATACAATGTTATCACTACTGAATTTTAAACAATATTAATGTTAACATAATAAAATATCCTATATTTAGTCTTACTATCCCTCATTGTTATTCATGTTTATAGTGGAACATCTGTTTGGCTGACATTTTAAAGTGCCTACACTAAAATAGGCTAACAAATGTCATTTAACACTTCATATAACTAAAAGTATTAAGTCTAAAAATTTGTTATAATAAAACAAGGTGCTATTTACATCATTAAAAAAAGCTATGTAAGTGGTATAAACATAATTCACTTTTAAAGACCTTATGTGACTAGAAAATACTTCTCAGCCTAGCTTAGAACTTACATATAAAAATGATCCATTCTTAATGCTCATAAAAAGTCACCCTAGAAGAAAGTGCACATTATAGTATACAATAAGAATCTGACGCAATCAATAAGGAGTAATAGTGTTTCTAAAAGGAAAAAATGGTTTATTCCAGCTTTCTATAAAGGGAAACAAATTGAATAAAATCAAAAGTAATGCCATTTACTTTACCAATGTGTGTTTCCTACATACACATGAGGAATTATTAGAATAATGACATACATTTGTGTTGTTTTATAATTTTCAATATATTTTCACATTCAATTCTAACCTCTCAGCCAAGCTTTAAGTACAGTACAGATCTGAACCCCATTTTATATGTGAGGTCACTGAAATCAGAAGAGCTTGAGTTCCAAAGTTTATTCAGGGATGAAGTTGAAGTTGCATTTCAATTTTCTCAAGCCAAGTTCCCCAAGTCTTGATTTTGAGACATTTATTAATAAATATTACCGTCCACGTACACATAATCATAAGGAAGAAAGCACATATTTCCTATTGGAACCAGCCTTCTGGAGTTCTCTGAATGTTAATGAAGATGAATAATGCTGAGGTTCAAAGGAATACCAAGTAAATATTACCACTCTTCTCTGACGAAGTGTGAAACAACAGAGAAGTATGACAAAAGATCCTGTAGTTAGGAACCAAAATATCACTTTGGTCACTAATAAATTTGGAGAACGTGGCTTGAGCATGTGCCAACAATGGATTTCCTACAATTGATGCCAGAATCAGAGCAACATAACCTCCTGGTCACCCACAGCCTTGGACCACCATAAGCCTCTCCAGGGGACGGAGCCTTTGCATTTAAATGGATCACATGCCTAAGAGCATATGACTTCTGTAGGCAAGCAGATCCCACAAATAAGGAGAAAAGGAACCAGGTTTTCATGGACAGTTTTTTCCAGTACTCAGCAATAGGTGTGTGAGGAAGTGGAGAGAGGCAGCATAACCAACTAGCGGAGCTTCCCTGCTATTTGGAAGAACCATCAGGAGTGGGAAAGAAATGTTTCTTCTCCCTAAAAATGTCCAGTCATCACGGTGACAAGAAATACATGTAAATACAGTTTAGACTTTCAAAATGTCTTGCCAAAAGTCATAAAATGTCCACATTTGCCACAAAAGGATATAAAAAATAATGTTAATGAAGAAATAGGGAAGCCCTGAGACACAGATAGTTATTTTATTCAAGTGAGATAAAATGGTGGAATCTCTTATTTATACTGGAGCTGCAATCCCCATTGGTGCATAGTAAAATAATCTGTAAAGAGAAACATACCTGATTTTTCCTGAAATCTCTTAAACTGATCTAAGGAAGGAGGTGTACAGCTTACTAAAACAACTTAATGAGACTTAATGTCATGTCCCAACTAGGTCTACCTTTAAATGGATTGTGTTCCTTCTTTTTCCCCTGCCATTGGAGGAGACACATACTGAATTTACTTACCTTGATATCTAGTTCTGACTCTTTAATGTAAGAATAAGTCTTATATCCCATAACCCCCAGGACTAGATTTTTAACTATAAACCAAATTTCCCATCTCTTCATTCACATATTGGAATGGCACAGATACTTAGCCCTTGGGACAAACTTTTGCCAGAGCTGGGACTAGAGATAGTTGAATGTATTGGTCCCCATTTGTATCGTTTTGAAAAACTTTATAGCATCAGATAGCTTTGTCTTTAGCTTGGGTCCCCCCCATTAGGTATCATCCCAGTTATTTGCCAATTTCATTTTATGTATGTATGATATGGTTTGAATATATGACCTCACTACAAATCTCATGTTGAACTGTAACCTCCAATACTGGAGGTGGAGCCTGGTGGGAGGTGTTTGGGCCATGGGGGTGGATCTTTTACAGCTCGTTGCTGTCTTCACAATAGTGAGTTCTTGAGAGATCTGGTTGTTGTAAAGGGTAATGCCTTCTCTTCTCTCTTGCTCCTGCTTTTACCATGTGACGTGCCTGCTCCAGCTTTGCCATCCACCAAAAGTAAAGGCTCCCTGAGGATGCCCCAGAAGCTGACCAGATTCCTGGGCCATGCTTCCTGTATGGCCTGCAGAAAGATACGCCAATTAAACATTTTTTTTCTTATAAATTACCCACTCTCAGATATTCATTTATAGCAGTACAAGAACAGCCTAATACATTGTACATGCCTTGATGATAAGTTTCAGGTTATCACAAGAAATATATAATAAATACTTTTCAATATATTCAGCAAACATTAAGCTCTTCCAAATTTTATTAATGTTAAATGTACATAAATAAATTGTGGTGAAATCTTGTGTGGGTGTGTGTTTTTTTTCTTAGAAAAATAAATTTATGCCAATGTGAAAAAGTAGGAATTCATGCTTTTGGAGACAAGGATGGAATAGAAAGAATACACTCTTCTCAGAACGTTTTCTTCTGACACAGAGAAAGGCTCTAACAATTATTGCACTCATGTATCACTACTGAGAGAGTGGTGTATACACCAGCAGCATCACCCAGGAACTTCCTAAAAAATGCAGAATGTTGGGCCCCACTGGACCTACTGAATTAGCCCCTGTATTTTAAGCAAATCCCCAGGCAGCACACGTGCACATTAGAATTGAAGAAGTGCTGCATCAATCCATGAATACAATTGTTCAATGAGCATTTGGAGCCTGGAGAATGCTGGGGTCAGAAGGAAAGCTTTCCGGAATGCAGAAATCATTGTTTTGCCTTTGGTCTAAACAATGGAGCCTCCACATTTGGAAAATGAGATACAGATGTTTTTTATCTTCCTCAAAAGAGAACGGAGTTGAAGAAAGTCTGGTAGTCATGGTGGCTCAGACCTGGAATCCTAGCACGTTAGGAGGACAAGGTGGGAGAATCACTTCAGGCCAGAAGTTTGAGACAAGCTTAGGGCAACATAGGTAGCCCCTGTCTCTACAAAAAATTTAAAACTTTGCCGTGCATGGTGGCACACGTCTGTAGTCTCAGCTATTGTTCTGGAGGCTGAGGTAGGAGGATTGCTTGAGACCAGGAGTCCAGGCTGCAGTGAACTATGGTCATGCCACTGCATTCCAGCCAGGGAATAGAATGAGACCCTGTCTTTGAGAAATAAATAAATAAATAATATCATATATATACATATGAGGAAGAAAGTTGAATTATTGAAGAGTTGAATTATTGAAGAGAGAGAGAGATGGCCACATGTGGAAGGGCAAAAGGATCACTCAGTCTGTGAGCATGAAAGATGAAGCAATGGTGATCAAAGTTTATACAATCATGAAAGGCGCACAGAACATGTTCACTGATATTAGTGTCAGGGAAATGCCTATGCTGGAAAAATATGTCTGTCTTTGACTATAGCAAGTGTGGATTAAGTGTGTGCTACTCAGACAGCCAGCCACCTGTTTGTAGTTATCGAGGGCTTACCTCTAAGCCAGGTTCAGTCCTTCACTGCAAATGGGGTATGAGGCCAGTCTTCAAATCAATTCTATGGAAAGAATAAAATATACTAAGTTTTAGCTTTTAACATGAAGTCTATTTTTCTTTCCACAGTGTGCAAGGAGATTTTTAGTGACTGAATAAAGGATAAAAACAAGAAGTAGCCTTATGACATCTGTATATAATGTCTCATTTTGATGATAATATCAACTGTATCTTAACATGCTTCCATAGATTTATTTTGTATTGTGAAAGGAAAATACAATACTGGGACCCCAAGCTCACTATGCCAAAAGAAAAAGTTAAGCTTGGGAACTTGGTCATGCAAAAATTGCCTTCCTTTTACTCTCAAACAGATCACTATAATTTTACATGCTTAGTTTATCATGTGTAAAATGTAGATTTACTGAGTGGGAGACAAATGCATGATTGACTTTTCCCCTGCTCCTTTCTTTTCACAGGCAAAATGTAGATTCATTGAGCATTAGAACCTCAGGAGAAAGTAACCATTCACACCATTGGCTGCCCCCTCTCTTTCTTCTTGTTCCTTTTTTCTTTCCATCTCACTTCCTCTTTTCCCCAGTAAATACTAAAGTTCTCCAAATCTTCTTTGGAAAAGTACAGGACATAGTTCCTACTGTAACTTGTGTTTCTTTTTTCCATGTGTATACTCAACCTTGGCAAAATGAATCTCTAAGTCTATTGAGATCTGCCCTCGTTACATTTTGGTTGATAGTATTTAGGTTAGTTAAGGCTAAGAAAAACTGAGAAATTGTCTTAAATGTGGCCTGTGTTAATTCATTTTGTATTGCTATAAAGGAATACCTGGGGCAGGATAATTTATAAAGAAAACTGGTTTAATTGGCTCATGGTTCTATAGGCTGTACAGGAAGTATCATGCTGGCATCTACTTCTGGTGAGGGCCTCAAGAAGCTTTCTATCAGGGTAGAAGATGAAAAAAAAAAAAAGAGGCAGTGTGTAACACGGCAAGAGCAGGAGCAAAAGGGGGCAAGTCTTAGATTCTTAAACACCAGATTTCCTGTGAACTCAGAGTGAGAACTCTGTCATTACCATGAGGATGCCACCAAGCCATTTGTGAGGGATCCACACCCATAATCCTGAAGCTCCCACCAGGCCCCACCTCCAACACTGGCGATTACATTTTAATGAGATTTTGAGGAAAGTAACATAAAATCCATATCATTCCATCCCTGGCTCCTCAAATGTCATGTTCTTTTCACATTGCAAAATAAAATTATCCTTCCAATAGTCAAAAAATGTCTAGCCTCATTCTAGCATCAACTCAAAAAGTCCAGTCTCATTTGAGACTCAAGACAAGTTCCGTCCACTTGTGAGCATATAAGATCAAAAATAAATTATTTATTTCTAAGATACAAGAGTAGCACAGTCATTGGGTAAATATTCCCATTCCAAAAGAGAGAAACTGGCAAAAAGAAAGAGGCAAAAATCCCCATGGAATTCCAAAAGCCAGATAGAAAGACATTAAATTGTAAAGCTTCAAAATAATCCCTTGACCCCATGTCCCACATCCAGGGCACACTGGTGCCAGGGGTGAACACACAAGGCCTTGTGAAGCTCTCTCCCATGATTTGGTAGCCTCCATGGCTGCAGTCACGGGTTGAAATTCTAGTTCTGTTGCCTATTCTGAGGTTTTGTTGCAGGATTCAGGAGGATGAGGGAGATACCTTTTCCATTCTGAGGTTTTGTTGCAGGATTCAGGAGGATGAGAGAGATACCTCAGGTTAAAACAGGAGGATCTTTATTGAGTGCACTCAGGCCCAGCAGACTCACTCCAAAGACTGGGCCCAGAACAAAGACAGCACTTGACTTTATACACACTTCACCAAAGGGGCGGGCTAGCTTAAAGCAAGTTTATGGTGGTGTGAAAGCAGGGATACAGAGGCAGGACAAACTCAGGATTGCACATGACCATTGCCAAGCAACACAGATGTCTGTTATTTAGATTTTGCTCTAAAGTTCCTTGCACTGGTTTATCTTGTAACCTTCACTATGATGCCCAGGCAGCTGTGTAGTCCAGGCCCACTCAGGCTTCTCATGACCTTCGTTGTACTTCTTAGATAAAACAGAACACTCGAAGTCACTAGTTACAGAGAACAGGAGTCTACAAACTCATTCCATAAAACAAAGGAAAATTTGTTTTTCTTCTCCCTGTGTTGAGGGAGTGCTGGGAGAGTCTCCAGAGCACATCAGATAATATTATCAAGACGTTTCCTGGTTCTTGGCTGTGCCTGTTGCTGCCTCTGGTACAAGTCAGCCTAAAAAAGGAAAACTTCTTTCTCTTTCTTTTTAATTTTATTTTTCTTTAATTTCTTGCCTCAGTTTCAAGATGCTGGTGGCTGTACCATGTGGGGATCTGGAAGGCAGTCGCCCTGTTCCCACAGTTCCACTAGGAAGTACACTAGTTGGAACTCTGTGTGGGGCTCCAGCTTGTGATTGGTCACCCAGACTTTCCTATACATTCTCTAGCATCTAGGTGGAAGCTGCCAAGGCTTCTTCACTCTGGCATTGTAATGGCATGTGCTGCGTGGTGGCAGCATCCACTTCTGGTTGAGGACCTCAGGAAGCTTAATCATGGCAGAAGGTAAAGAGGGATCCAGCACATCACAAGCCCTGAGCAGAAGCAAGAGAGACGGGAAAAAGTTCCCAGACTCTTTTAAATGACCAGATGTCCTGTGAACTCAGAGGAAAATCTCCCTCATTACCATGAAGATGGCACCAAGCCATTCATGAAAGATCCACCCCCGTGATCCTAACACCTTCAACCAGGCCCCACCTCCAACATTGCTGATTACATTTCAACATGCAATTTGGAGGAACAAGCATCCAAATCACATCGGGGTGAAAATGTTTTTACTGTTTTGTTTATGAAAAGGAAAAGAGGTAATAAAATATTAACTTTGCTGAAGCCTGTAATCCCAGCACTTTGGGAGGCCGAGACGATAGATCACGAGGTCAGGAGATTGAGACCATCCTGGCTAACACGGTGAAACCCCGTCTCTACTAAAAAATACAAAAAACTAGCCGGGCGCGGTTGCCGGCGCCTGTAGTCCCAGCTACTCGGGAGGCTGAGGCAGGAGAATGGCGTGAACCTGGGAGGCGGAGCTTGCAGTTAGCTGAGATCCGGCCACTGAACTCCAGCCTGGGCAACAGAGCGAGACTCCGTCTCAAAAAAAAAAAAAAAAAAAAATTACCTTTGAAAAGTGGAAGCCATATTCTGAATTTAGCTCGAGGATACTAGATTATACCAGTTTCTTGTCTGAATGAAACATGTTATAATATGACATTCTCTTAAAATTTTGAAGGAGATATGATAAACCTTTATATAAGATTTTATGAGAATAGCAAGGACAGCTATTTCTTGACTACAAAGTTCCTTAAGAAAATTTTACCACTTGTCACTCATAGAGACCAGAAATAAACACTTTTTGCCTCTTACCTTCATCATTCCCTTTGTTACGATTACAAATTGTGACTGATAATTATCACAGAAATTTTTAAATATATAGGCCCCCCTAAGGGTTATTTAACAGCAGGCTTTTAAAAAATGAAATAAATAGGCCGGGCGCGGTGGCTCAGGCCTGTAATCCCAGCACTTTGGGAGGCCGAGGCGGGCGGATCACGAGGTCAGGAGATCTAGACCATCCTGGCTAACCTGGTGAAACCCTGTCTCTACTAAAAAATACAATTAGTCGGGCGTGGTGGTGGGTGCCTGTAGTCCCAGCTACTCAGGAGGCTGAGGCAGGAGAATGATGTTAACCCGGGAGGCGGAGCTTGCGGTGAGCCGAGATCGCGCCACTGCACTGCAGCCTGGGCAACAGAGGGAGACTCTGTCTCAAAAATAAATAAATAAATAAATAAAATAAATATTCAAAGTAATTAACAGCACATTTCATGTCAAGCAACATTTTTGAACCGTAGCAGAAGAACTGAAACAATGAGGAAAAGGAAAAGAATGATATGCCCATGCTAATACAAGAAAAACCTCCTTAATTTTCAAGATTTAATTGGTCAATTCCTGGAGGTTATGGAGTCCTTGTCACTTCAATTATTTCAGTATAGGCTGGAAATACATTTATAGTACAAGGCTTTAAATATCTGTGGGATAAATTCCTAATAAGTACTCAGACCACTTTTCATAATGCTAATTTTGTATACACTTTGAAAGAAACTTGTAATTAGAGCTGGGGTTAGGGTAAGACAAAGATATAACAAGTTCATTATATGAATTACTGCTTTTAAATACACAACAAAATTGTTTGCATTAATAATATTTGATTTAATTTCCATAGCAGAATTTCTTGTATTTATTAGTTAATTTTTATTTATTCATCTGTTGCTTAACAATGTTCTTGTTCATTAAAAATAGGTTTAACATTACTCCAGTAAAACCTATATTCTGTTCTTCAAGTTTATGACCATTTTCAATTATGTATTCTGTACAGATGTCAGAGTGACTTTTACAAAACACAAAATAACTATGTCAGTCTTCCGCTAAAAATTATACAACAGCTCCATATAGTGTTTCAGATAAAGTTTAAATATGATAACTGGGACACAAAACAGTTCATGATCTAGCCCTTGATGTCTGAGCAGTACTGATTTGACAACCACTAAGGGAAAATTAGTATGCCAAAATATACTGTGCCAAACCCCACTATTTTTGCCATTTACACTAGGCAGGTCTCATTTTTTTCTGGTCTATTCTCATAACTGCATCATCTTTATCCTGAGGGCTTACCCTGACTTTCAATTGAATTCTAATTATGCCTTTCCATCTGTAGAATTTTTAATACGATCTTCAGCATTTTGCAGTATTCTGTGGTTTGGCTTACGTTTGCCTCTTTGAGGTTTTTCCATGGCTGGCTACCCCAGTATAACTTATGACCCTTTGTTCTTGCCTCCAGACCACACCCATGACATTCACTTACAAGGGGGCATTTAAATGTTATTGTTTCAGCCTCATCTTTCTACTTGCACCTCAACTTCAATTGCACAGCAGATATTACTTCTTGAATTTTAAATTCTTCTTCTCAACTTTTAAAAATAAATCTTTGTTAATCTCACTCTCTTGAAAACATTTTTTTCCTTCTCTCTCCAGGGCAATCTACTTGCTAGCTACATCAATAACTTTCTTAAGTAGACACCGACTTTGTTTCTTTTTTTAATAAATATTTATTGAGCACCTATGTTTTATATCTTTTTGGGAGTGACACTGTGGAGAGTTAATTCATCAAATCCCCACCCAGTGAATTTTGTATTTCAAAGTGTGTTAGACTTGGCATACCTCTGAATTAAATACACATGTTCCTACATGGGTTTATGATAATACAGTTCAAAGGCAGATTGCAGAGTCTGAAGGCCTCTGTCTTATCTCTTATTAATCTATTATAAATAAAAATATCTTTCTAATGATATTGTATAAGTGATGTGTGTTAGTTTCTCTATATTAATATATATTTTACAGTTGGATTTGGGATTTGGAATAAAGGTAAATATAATTAGACCTTATATAAAGCCTCTACCAATAATATAATGCTCAGGACTAAAGAAGCTGTCATTCTAGGTTAGAATTTGCAAGTCCAAATGACAAAATAAGTGCTATTTATTTATGTAAAAACTTGTAAATTGCAAATACAAAAAGACTTAGTGATAGTGATTAAAAATCAGAGGTTTTACATAAAAAACTGATATTCTAAATTCAATCCATTAGGTTGTATTCTTTCATATATGAGACATGATAATAGAAGAAACAAAACAGAAACAGAGCAAAATAAAATATGTACTTTTACTTGTAGTATGCTTTTAGGATAATTTTGAAGCTCTACTCTGATAGTTTTTGCATGTCTAAAGTTCTCTTTTAAAATAAATTTACTTGGACTAAGAATTTTTTAAATCAAGAAGTACATACTCATTGATAGTTTTTATGTAACCTTAAGATACCAATGAAATGACATGAATACATTTGTAAAATGTGCCCAAATATAAAAGATAGAAGTCACATGTCCATTAAAAAAAATGGAAGTATTAAAAGACTGAGAGCTTATCTGTTCTGAGTCATTCAGGAGGTAGAGCCTATCCATTTCAGTTTAGATGGATAATATGCAGGGAAAGAGGTGGCCTGATATTTAACTCCCTTATGAAAGCATGGTCAGTACATTAATATATAATCCTCAGGCACATAGAGTATTAAAGGTAGGCAATGTACAAGGAGGATTGACTCAGACAGGCTTAGTGGAAAACCCATTATATACCACTTAAAAATTTGTGCACATTTGGCAAATTGGTTGAATTCCCAATCCATTTATTCATGCAGCGAACAGTAACACTTACATTGTCAGAATCTGTCCAATTGGAGCTCATACTCTGGCAGGAAAAAAAAAAGATTTGAATAATTTAGTGCAGTTGTGATGAGCATTATGACAGGGTAGAGCTTAATATTCTCATGGAAGAAAAAAAGGAACCAGCAGAGTCAGTGTCCTCATTTGTAAAATGCATTTAATAGATGTAGTATACCTAATTCATAAGGCTACAGGATGATTTTTAAAATGACTGTATATAATGCAGAATATTTTAACATCTTTCACTTGGTAGCTAATTACAATCCTTTCTAAATGTAAAACATATAAATTATCAAAATGTGAGAATGAGATTTAGACAGCCGAAATAAAATCGTCAGTTAATAACTATTATGACTCAGAGGTGCATATTTCTGCTTTTCAGTGGAGACTCGGGGTGCCCTCGCCATTGGTTCCTTTAGCCTTAACAGCAGAGGTTTTTTCTTAGGGTAATTAAGACTGGGCACGTATCATAGTTAATATTCATTGATAAATTAGGTAAGTAAAACATAGAAAAAAAGCTGAACTCATGAGAAAAATTTGAGAAGACAGCACATAAACAGGACTATAATTCACAATAACTTAGGTTTTGCTAGAAAAAGAATCTCAAAATCTCAGTGACTTAATAAAGATTCAATTGGGCTACATATTTATGAAGAGTTGAGACACTGCAGAGTGCAAAGTAATCAGATTCCACCCCAGTGGAGTTTGTATTCCGATAACATGTCAGACTTCTCATACTTCTAAATCAAATATGTATGTTCTTAGATAGGCTTATGAAGATGCACTCCAATAGCAGATTGAAGAGCTTCAATTCCTTTGTCTTACCCTTATTAAGCTACCTATAAGTGAAAATAACATTCTATTGCAGTGTAAGTGATATAAGTTATACATCTCTGTATTAATATATATGTTAATTTGCTCCATATATTCTTTAATCTGGGACACAAGCTGAAAGGATAAGAAATTTCAGTTCTTAAAAGTTTGTATGCCCAAAGGTGGCACACATAATTTTCCTTCATATTTCATTAGCTAAATAATCCATATGGTCAAGGCTTTGTCCTTTCAGATAAAACATAAAATTAACTCCAAAGCTAGGAAGAAAATAAGTATAAACAATATTTGTCTAACATAAAATTATAAAATTTTCAGTGTCTAAACTAACCAAATCTACCTCATTTCATGAGGTATAAAATGTACTTTAGTATTATTTCTTTATAATTTATTAAGTATTTATGATTTTAAAGGCATGCAGAAAAAATGAAATAGAAATCTCAAGTTGCTCTGGAGCCACAAAAACAGAGTCCACATGTTCCATATGGCATATGGTACTTGCATTGAGGATATCAATGGTCGACATTAGACATGATGTATGCACATGACCTTGGGAAAATGTTGTATTTATAGAAGGTATAAAATCTTTTTCCTCTGACTTTCTTTTATAATCTTTTCAAATCAATAAGGCTGAATTATAATCATATTTTATAAATAAACTTAAATTTGAGCTTCAGTTATATAATAAATTCATTTGAGGTAATGCATTATGAAGGTATGGAACAAATATATTTAAATAAAATTAAAATGCTACTACTAATAATTATTATTATTTTGAGATGAAGTTTTGCTCTTGTTGCCCTGGCTGGAGTGCAATGGTGCGATCTCGGCTCATGGCAATCTCTGCCTCCCAGGTTCATGCGATTCTCCTGCCTCAGCCTCCCGAGTAGCTGGGATTACAGGCATACACCACCTCGCCTGGCTAATTTTTGTATTTTTAGTAGAGTCGGGTTGTCTCCATGTCGGTCAGGCTGGTCCCGAACTCCCGACCTCAAGTCATCTGCCCACCTTGGCCTCCCAAAGTGCTAGGATTACAGGTGTAAACCACTGTGCCCGGCCAAAATTATTTTTAAAAGAAAATACTAATAAAAAGAAACAATCGATATTAAATAAAATTTAACTATTAACTATAAATATGTTTCAAGAGATTTGAGTGAAAATACCATTCTATGTTAAAATAAAAAATATAACGTTCGATAAATATAGTAATAAAATGTTCTCAAAGGTTCAAGGGGCTAAAACTAATTAACAAAAGTTAATTATAAACATCTTAACATTTATCTAATTACCTGAAATAGAAACTTCTGTTCATTCCTGTGTTTCTCCATTTTCCCCATTTCTAATGTCTACTTCTATTCATTTTGTATTTACTTGTATTGAGACCATTTAAAGAGGATATGCCAGGTGTTCAGAAAGCCAAGAGCTGAATGTAAGCGTTCTAGAATCTATCTGAACTTAATTTTGTCTAAGATTTTTTTAATGTTTGAAAATTTGTTCAACTGGGCATACTAAGAGGAAACATCAGGGGCAAAGGGGATTTGGATTAAACAGATCTAACAGGATTCTTACTGAAGACAGGCCAAGCTGGTCAGAAATCATCTGGAGGGTGGTGGGAGATAACAAATTTGATCAGATATCAAAGGTGATCAGTATTGAGAGTGGGGGGTTCTTTGCAAGTTTCTTCCTAAACCTGAGAGATGTGGGCCAGACTAGGAAGAACACTGAAGACTGAGGCCTAGAGGAGGCCTAGAGGATCCTGACTAGAGTTTGCCCAAGGGGAGAGGCTTTGTCAATATAAACATGCATTCAGCAATATTACTGAGTACTGATGCATGCATATAAAAATACTGAAAGGAAATATAAGAAAATGTTTAAAAAATTGTTAGTGGCTTTATTTATCTTATGTAATTTAAATATATATATAAAATTAAGGTATACTTTGAACACAAACTAACACATTCAAAGAGTTAAGTATACATATGATAATACATAATAGTTACAAAATAAGCAAGGTCTTCCTGCAATGATTTTAGAATTTCCAAGGTTTATTATTTAGCATTTTATTAGCAGCCTGTAACTTCTTCTGCTGCCCATTCATTGCCCATTTTATCAAAAATTCCTGAAGTGGATGCATTGGAATGGAAGAAACACTGACTCTTTCCTTCAAAGAAGGAAACAAAAAACCTTGTTTGACAACCCTGGTCAAACAAGACAAGGATCAAGTGGCCAGTGGTAAAGAAAGTTGGTCAAATTAATGAACGACATTTTAGATTAAAAGTGACTTTTATTTAACCCAATTATTCTTACCCTATGCTCACAAAGTTGAGTTTAAGGTAGTTCAATGCAGACGGTCACTCCATTCCAAAGCCTGGGTCCAAATACCCTGTTTCCAGGAGGAGCCAGCTTTCTTCAGAAGGTGGCAAGAGCATTGCAAAGTACTGAGGAAAACTTTCTTTAAAGTATCTTTTTTCATCATTCCATATTTTTGCTCTTTATAATTGCAACTGCTCTCCTTATACATGTCTCTTTTGAGACTTCTCACTTCTCTAAGGTGCTATTTTCCCTCCTCATCTATTTTTTTATGTGTAGCATGTCCCTCCTTATTGTGCTAAAAAGGCTTCAGACTTGCTGTTCTTGCCAGGAAACATTTCTGCAGTGTATATGGGAGTGGAACGACTTACAGAGTGTCAGGGCAAGTCCTTACATTTGTTTCATGCTTAGGACACAACACAGAAGATAATTTTCTAAGTTAAAGATTGTATGATTTTGTCTTGACTTCAGAAACTGGTCATACTTTTTACTTTAGTTTCTAAGAACCTCAGAGCTGAACTTGAAACAACTTTAATAAATCCAATGATACATTTGTTATTTATCCTTTTTTTAAAAAGACTTCTCTAATTTAAATCATTTTATTATTGCTCTAAATTTGCCGGGTTCATTTTAGAGTTTTATAAACTGTTTTAAAACTAGTTTACGGCCAGGAGCGGTGGCTCATGCCTGTGATCCCAGCACTTTGGGAGGCCGAGATGGGAGGATCACGAGGTCAGATCAAGACCATCCTGGCTAACACGGTGAAATCCTGTCTCTACTAAAAAATACAAAAAATTAGCTGGGCATGGTGGCAGGCGCCTATGGTCCCAGCAACTCGGGAGGCTGAGGCAGGAGAATGGTGTGAACACCAGAGGCAGAGCTTGCGGTGAGCCGAGATGCGCCACTGCACTCCAGCCTGGGCAAGATCCAGACTCCGTCTCAATAAATAAATAAATAAATAAATAAATAAATAAAATAAAAATAAAAATAAACTAGTTTACATTAAGTTGGAATAAAGTTAACCAAATTAATACAAACATGTTTTATTGCACTTCTCTTTATTCACAGATATGGCCTTTTATTCTTTTATTTACAAATGAAATGTTTGTGACAACCCAGGTGAAACAAGTCTATTGGTACCATTTAATAAACAGCCTGTGCTCACTTTGTGTCTTGGTTTCACATTTTGGTATAATCCTCACAATTTTTTAAATATTTCATTATTATTATATTTGTTATGGTGATCTTTGATCAGTGATCATTAATGTTATGGGAGGCGGAGTTTGCAGTGAGCAGAGATCACTCCATTGCACTCCAACCTGGGCAACAGAGTGAGACTCCATCTCAAAAAAAAAAAAAAAAAAAAGAAGTTTTTATATGTAGGGTACAAAATAATATCTGACCTTAAGGTGTGTGCAGATTTTCCCGAATTAATTAAGACTTAAATATTAACACGAGTGATTGTTTTTGTTACAATCACCAGGTTCGATACTTTCCCCAGAAAAAAAGCATATACAAAATTTTCACATAATTTAAAAAATCCACAGATATGCAGCTATGGATTCAGTTTATGGATCAATAATTCAGCTCTTCAGAAGTAAAAGACGACATGAGAAAATATCTGATATTGAGGTGGCAAGGAATAATAATGTGGAAATGTACCTTGTTAAAAAGTGCAGACAGTTATGCCTATCTAAGACATTGTGTATTACTGAGATGCATCCATGTGCCGAGTGAGAAGACTTGTAAGAATCCGTTTGGGAATAATGAGAACATGAGCATTCCCCTCCCTACCTCCACCACTCCCCTCCTGCCATTTGGATGTTGTGAATTTACCAAACACGGTGATTTAGGTCACTTTTATTATTTCAGAAATTCCAGATACTTTACTATTCCTATTAAATAGCCCTCGAAGGGACGTTTTCCATTAATTAACATGTAATACGAAGAAAAAACCAATGTATGTGATCTGTAGTGCATAGTAATAATACAATCTGAAAAATACATTTAAAATTTTTACTCCACTTTCCAAGTAGTAAAGCATTGATTCTAAATATATTCTCTATTTGTCAAAACAAATAGAAATTATTTAGTGTTTCATTTATAAAAGAAATTAATTAATGATGTCTCTAAGTTAATTTTTTACTTCTTTCCCCCATATCATTTTTATATTATATAAGAGAGCATATTTTTCTGCTCTATCCTGGAATTAATAAACAAAATATAAAGTATGATATTTAACCCAAGGCTACCACATTTTATTCAGTGTGTTTAGTAGGCTCTCATATATCTGGAAAAGAAAACTTAAGATACAAACATAACCAAACTAAAATAACATCTTTTTTTCTTCTATTTACTTTACTTCTTGAATCCAATGATATAATATGGCTTCATCTACCTCTGAGAATACACTTAAAACTACAGAAGCAAATTAACATTCTCCCGATTCACAGGTAGTGCAATATTGAAGATTTCATCTCGTTGAACACATGTTGGATCAAATTTACAATACTAAAGCGCTCTTCTAAATACTGCAATGTGTAGATGGAAGACGAGCTAGTCAGGTGGCAGAGTGAACATCATGCTGGTAGGCCTTTTCAAGCTGTCACTTGCAAGATGTTTGACTGCTGAGAATGTTAGCCATAATTAATCACAGAGATAGGAGGCTACAAATGCGTGAGGTAATGTTCAAACGCATGGAATGAACACTAGTCATGGTAAAAGAAAACAGATGTGACCGCATTGCTTTGAGAAAATTTAGAGAATATTTTGGGTCACACGGATACATTTCTGCCTTATTTGTGAAATGTATTCAATGAAGTTACATCACACATGTAGACTTCCAGATCCTGTGTCTAACATACTTTCCTTGGCTTTGTGGGAGAACACATATTCTAATGAAGCCCATTTTAAGGCAAATATTTTTTGAAAATCTGAAGCTGATAGATATATGTATGCAGGATTCCTTCTTATATGTTTTTTATAAACAGTGAGGTGGTATTTCTCCTTCAGTGTTTAATGTGTTTCATCACATAATGTCCTAGAAGTTTTATCAAATTTTTCTGTCCACTTTTTGAAGGTGTATGAGAGCAAAAAAAATGCAGTCTGCTGCTTCACTAATAAAACTAGGACAAAGGCCATTCCGACTGAAATATGTGAAACACTCAGTTTTATTCATTTCAAGCATTTTAAACCTCTAAATTTGGACTTGAATAAAGACACTTCATAGAAAAACAAATATTTTTTATTTTTTAAATCTTTATAACTTTTAATAGTTTACAGCCACAGTGGCAGCTTTTATATGTGTACATGCATTTAAATACAGTTTCGTACCACAAATAGCCATGTGGAAAAATATCTGCCTCTAGGCAAAAAAAAAAAAAAAAATTTGCCACTACATAAACACCTTTAAGTAATACTGAAAATAGACATGAGGTAATTTTTTATCTAAAGTGACTGTAGCCTATATTAAGACATATTCACTGTAACAATTCAAGTTTTAAAATCCTTGTTTTATAACTCGAAAATGTGTCCTTTTTGGAAAACATCTTTACATTTATCGCTATTGTACATTTATTTGGTAGGAAACAGGGATGTTTGATGTCTTGCGATGATAAAACGATCATATTCAATAGAAAATTATCTGACATTCTGCATAACTTCTGAACATTCTATAAGACAATTACAGAAGTGAAAAACCAATTTGTAGATGACTGAATGAGTACGACCATTTAATAAATGTGAATAAAGGCATTTCAGAACATTTTAATGTACACTGCACTTTCCGATAGTAAGATTTTAGGTTAAAATAAGATTATACTTTAAAAAGTTGACCATTTTGAAAAAAATCATATCACTGTTGGCAATGCCATTTTCATACTTGAGATGCTAGTCCAACATATTGCTTATCCATTTGCTTCTGTTTGATTTTATTGTTATTACATTCATGATAATGCTAAAATACACACACACACAATTACTTGGGTTTTTTTTTTTTTTAATAAAAAGCCCAAAGAAAAATGTTGACAACGTTCAGTTGAAATTTTGAAACTGGGTTTTATAATTCTGACCACACAGCAAAAGCTGAAATGGTCTATGAAGATGTAGTTTTTGAAATAATGAAGCAAGTAGTAAAACTGACAAAACCGAGTGAAAATTATACAAGGAAACACAATAATAAGTTAATGAATGAAGTATATATAATACAGTTTTTCTTCATGTTGACATCATTTAATCCTTTTAAATATTTTCCCTTCTCTTATAAATAAATAAGCTTATTTGTTAATACTTTGTCTAACTCTAACTTTTATTCTGTTACCAATGTCAGTAATACTTTATTTTTCATTATTTGTCTTATAAAGTGACTTCTGATCTTGCTAGTTTGTTTAAACTATCACAAGGTCAGAAAACCAAACACTGCATGTTCTCACTCACAGGTGGGAATTAAACAATGAGAACACTTGGACACAGGGCGGGGAACATCACACACCGCGGCCTGTCATGGGGTGGGGGGGTGGAGAGGGATAGCATTAGGAGAAATACCTAATGTAAATGAGGAGTTAATGGGTGCAGCAAACCAACAGGGCATATGTGTACATATGTAACAAACCTGCACGCTGTGCACATGTACCCTAGAACTTAAAGTACACTAAAAGTAAATACGTAAATAAAATAAAATAAATAAAAAATAAATACAAACATTAATCATAAGTAAATGAAATATCTGATGATCTCATTATATCTGGTAGTAATGTCATCTAAGTATTTAAATATTCATCGATATATTCCTTTGCTAAATTTCCTTTTATTTCTCTTTTATATTAAACTTTTTTTAGAGAGCACAACTCCAAATCATCTTTTATTAATATAGAAAGATCATATTTAGCAAAAGACACAAGGCAGGGAAGTGTCAGGCCTGAGGCCTGAGCCCGTGCTGAGGGAGAAGGGGGCTCGGGGCACGAGGGAGAAGTGCTGGGAAGGGCTGAGTGGTGGGGGCCGCAGAAAGTTCCAGTGGGCAACACTGTGGGCAGGTCATGGGTGGGACTCACGGGGACCTCGCTGCTAACTCTTGTTGCGTTGGCGGGGTGGGGTGGGTGGAAGGGAGGATCCTTAGTGCTGCCACCTGGAGTGAGAGCCGCCCCTTGGTTCCTGGAGGGCACCATCAAGGGACACAGGACAGGAAGCCCAGGATGATTAGTGCAGCTAGGGATGAGGGCCAGGGAGAAGCAGGTGCTCTGGAGTGGCCGGGAAAAGTCCAGACACAGAGGCTTAGGAGCTTCCTGTTAAGTGCGTGGGTTCCGCCCCGTCTCTGCCAGGCACTCTGACTAGGGATGGATGATCTCTCTCTTCAGGCGCTCCGTGGTGCTCTTGCTGCCAGCAAAGGTGGTCCGGATCCCTTTGCCCATCTCCCCTGTGACCGACAGCAGTTCCGTGTGGGTGCTCTGGGAGCCCTGGGCGCCAGGTGGTTTCAGGACCTGCACGCAGCCGATGGAAGGCGGTCCAAAGTCGTTAAACAGCGGTCTGAAAGGGGCAGCGGCTCCTGGCACTGAGCCCGACAGGGACGGGACGCTTCCTGTAGAGACCGGGGTGCCTGGCCCGGGGATGCTGGAGCGTGGGGTGCTGCTGGGGGCAGGTGTGATGGGTTTGTAGGACATCCTCAACTCCTGGGCGCTGCGGAGCCAGCAGGCCGCTCCTCCGGGGTTGGCTGCCTGGCCGCTCAGCCGAGATCTGATTTGCAAGCTGGCTGCACACCCCCTACTAAATCTGTGTTGAACTTTTTAACTGCAATTTTTATTAATCTAAATACAGTTCAGATATTCTCGATGAAAATTTCACATTTGAGTTGAGATGTACTAAAATATAAAATACACAACGGATTTCAAAGATTTCATATGAAAAAATAATGCAAACTATCTCTAGTAATTTTTACAATGATTACATGTTGACACAGTATTTTGGGTATATTGAGTTAAAATATGCAATTATTTTTTTAAAAAAATGTATGTTACATTTTTGTTAAAAAATTTAAATAAACTATGAAATTACTTCTTGGGATAGAAAAGGGGACATTATTAAATATTTACCTAAATTTTTTTCAAAAATGTATCTTTAACAAAAACACATTTTCAAACAAAACAGAAGTATTTTAATTTTGAATAGGTAAAATAAACTTATTCCTGTTGAAATTCAATCCTGGCATGATTTCTTTTTTATGCATTTGAGGACTCTGTTTATAACCCAGATAAAACATAAAGCTTATGAAACTCCTCTGAGAATGTCGAACACAAATTACCTGTATAGATATGAGGGTGCAGATGATGCTGAGGCCGGGCTGGCTGAAGAAGAGCAGGATGAACATGCTGTACTGGCACAGGGGCTGGCCCCAGGTCACCTGCCCTTCATGTATGTGGCGATGGTCACCTGGCTCACCAGCAAAGTGAACAACAGGTCGGTGGCGGCCAGCCGCATACCAGTGTGTAGAAGGCGGTCTCCTTCTGCGCCTTGCGCAACTTGCACAGCAGCACGATGGCCACCAGGTTGCCCCCCCACCCCGAAAATGGACGGTCCCAGGCTGTCCAGCAGATTGGGCTCCAGATGAGGGACACATTGACCTGGGAAGGGGTTAACATGACGGTGGCTGGTGGTTTGCAGCCCTGGAGTGTGAAGCTGAGTCTGGGGTGATAGAAGAGAGACAAAGCCGCCGTGAGTGAAATGACCACCTGCAGGATGTCAGACCTGCACCCCAGGAAACGGGATGCTAACATGACAAGGGAGGACCTCAGTCCCATCCTCTGGATTGCAACCACTTACCAACTGCAGCCACCCAAATCTCCAGGCTCCCTCTGCTCTGCTCCTGCCTGCGGCACACCATTGCTGATCTTAATATTTATAAACTGAGCCTCCCATTCCTCTTCCTTCCCCCCCCCCCGCCCCCCCCAAGCCTATCTCACTACTCTGACATGAGCCATCTTCAGGGAAAGGTAACTCCCTAGTATTATTCCTGACAGATTCTGAGTTAATAAAATGCTCACGGAAACCCTGGAAGACAATTTGGAGAGTGTTCTCTTTCCTCCCTGGCTCCGCCGGCAGTGCCCCATCTCCACGCCTTCTACCCAATGGCCCAAATCCCATGTCACCTGTAGCGGCCCCAGTGGTGGCCTCTGCACGACCCCCCATGGTCGGCCCTCAGCTGTCCGGGACCAGCCTCCAGCCTGCCTTAACCTCGTCCCGTTCAGCCTGGAAGGTGCCGGGGCTTTGGCTTCTGAGAGCCGGGTCTCAGTGGCTGCCGATTTAGGGATCTGAGGTCAGAGTGGCCAGTTTTCAAAAACGTGGGAAACAAGAGGGCCAGCGGGATGGATCTGGAAAGAACAGTGCTGGGTTACTCGTTGGATTTTTTTCCTTCCTTCACACATGAGTCCCAGCTTTGCTGTGCCCGCCGGTGTAGGCCGCTGGAGGACAGCGTCCAGGTGTGCGCAGCAAGCGCAGGTGGCACGGAGCCTGAGTCCCGGCTCTGGCCGCCCTCTGCCCCAGCCGCTAGCAGCGTCAGCAGCTACTGAGGTTGGCGGCTGCCACTCACTGGCATTTATAAAGTACTCCACCCTTGGCTGGGCGTGGAGGCTCACGCCTGTAATCCCACCACTTTGGGAGGCCAAGGCAGGTGGATCACCTGAAGTCAAGAGTTGGAGCCCAGCCTGGCCAATATGGCAAAACCCTGCCTCTACTAAAAACACTAGAATTTGCCGGGTGTGGTGGCGGGTGCCTGTAATCCCAGCTACTTGGGAGGTGGAGGCAGGAGAATCGCTTGAATCCGGGAGGTGAAGGTTACAGTGAGCTGAGATCAGGGCATTGCATTCCACCCTGGAAAAAATAAGCGAGACTCTGCCTCAAAAAAAGAAAACAAAACAAAAACAAAACAAAACAAAAGAAAACAAAAACAAAACAAAACAAAAAAACCCCCCTGCTCCTCCACACCCTAGCATCAGAATACAGCAGAACATTTAGGTACCCACAGAACATAAACCAAGATGGTCTGTATCCTGGATTTTAACAAACATTAGAGTTTTAAAAGAACTGAAATCATGTAGAATGTATCTTCCAGCCAAAACGGCATCCAATTAAAAATAAAAAAGTAAGATAATAGCAAAATCTTAAATACTTGAAAGATAAGCAGCACACATTTTAGTTTTGTTGGTTTTTTTTTTTCATTTTTATTTATTTTAAGTTCTGGGGTACATGTGCAGGATGTGCAGGTTTGTTACATAGGTAAATTTGTGCCATGGTGGTTTGCGGTACCTATCAACCCATCGCCTCGGCATTAAACCTAGCATGCATTAACTATTTTTCCTGATGCTCTTCCTCTCCCTCCTCAATCCAGGGGCCCCATTGTGTGTTGTTTCCTACCCTGTGTCCATGTGTTCTCATTGTTCAGGTCCTACTTATAAGTGAGAACATTAGGTGTTTCGCTTTCTGTTTCTGCATTAGTTTCCTGAGGATAATGGCTTCCTGTTCCATCCATGTCCCTACAAAGGACATGATCTCATTCTTTTTTATGGCTGCATAGTATTCCATGTTGTATGTGTACCGTATTTTCTTCATCCAGTCTATCACTGATGGACATTTGGATTGATTCTATGTCTTTGCTATTGTGAACAGCGCTAAACAGCAAGCACACTCTTAAGGGAAACATCTCAAGGGAAACAATTAAATATATTAAAGTGAATAAAAATACAACACATCAAAGTTGATTTAACACAGGTAAAGCCAGTGCTGACAGTAAAATGTATTTCACTAAATGTGTATAATGGAAAAGTAGAAATTTCTCAAATAAAAATTTCAGCTATCACATCAAGAAAGTAGAAAATAGTAGCAAAATAAAATCAAAACAAATATAAGAAAGAAGCCCGAGCTCTGAGCTGCAGCTGTGGCCACTGGCAACAGCACCGCCACGAGTGTCTTGTGGGCTTTCCTCAGAGGAGCCTGTCAGCATCCTCCAGTTCCAGGCGCTCTAGCCCCAGTCCTGCTTCAAGAGGCTTTTTCCAACCAGAGGCCTCTCCTCGATGGCCTGAAGGCTCGGCCAATTCCCACGAAGTTTGCCGGGAACGCAAGGCTGTCACTGATATTCGTGGCACCAAGGCTTGTGCGCAGGTTGCATACATTGGCCACTGTCTGTGCCACGTGCAATGACGCCGACTGAGGCGCGCACACCGCACGCGCACGCGCATAACGGCTTGGCTTGCCTGTAACGGCTAGGCCTGGCTCTGCGTTCCTGGCTTGGCTCCGCGTTCCTCGCTTGGCTGGGCGTTAATCGCTTTGCCCGGTGTTTCTCGCTTGGATTGGCGTTTCTTCCCTCGCATTCCTTTGCTGGGCTTGACATTTTCTCTGCTGGGCTTGGCATTCCCTTGGCTGGGTTGGGTGTTTCCTTTGGGCGGTGGGGGGCGGGGGTTGGCCCTTCCTGGGGGGGGCGTGGGGTCACCCCGGGTGGGCGTGGGCTTTCCCCGGGTGGGTGTGGATTTTCCCTGGGTGGGGTGGGCCGGGCTCCAGTGCTGGGGTTGGCAGGTTTTGGCTGGGATTGACCTTTCTCTTCAAACAGATCGGAAACCCAGAGTTTCCTGCTAGTTGGTGAAACTGGTTGGTAGAGGCGATCTGCTCGCTACTACCGGCCTCCCCTGGCTGTTCAAAGCAGATGGTGGCTGAGGTTTCTTCAATACCCGCTGCCTCCGCTGTGAAGAAGCCATTTGGTCTCAGGAGCAAGATGGGCAAGTGGTGCTGCCACTGCTTCCCCTGCTGCAGGGGGAGGGGCAAGAGCAACGTGGGCACTTCTGGAGACCAGGACGACTCCGCTATGAAGACACTTAGGAGCAAGATGGCCAAGTGGTGCCACCACTGCTTCCCCTGCTGCAGGGGGAGTGGCGAGAGCAACGTGGGCCCTTCTGGAGACCAGGAGGACTCCGCTATGAAGACGCACAGGAGCAAGATGGCCAAGTGGTGCTGCCACTGCTTCCCCCGCTGCAAGGGGAACGGGGAGAGCAACGTGGAAGCTTGGGAAGACTACGACGACAGCGCCTTCATGGAGCCCAGGTACCACGTACGTGGAGAAGATCTGGACAAGCTCCACAGAGCTGCCTGGTGGGGTAAAGTCCCCAGAAAGGATCTCATCGTCATGCTCAGGGACACTGACGTGAACAAGACGGACAAGCAAAAGAGGTAACCGGGCCTGGGCTGGGAGGAGGCGGGACGTGGGGGGATGATGGGGACATACCCTCCTGACTGGGTAGGGGTCCTGGTTTTCTCTTCCTCCGCAGGCCTCACACCACCCTGGGTGTGGAAACCTCAGAGAGGTCAGGGCACAGGCCCTTTACGAACAGCAACACAGAAACAAAACTTTAGCTGATTTCCAATCCGATTATAATTTCCCTCACAGAACACTAATAGACTGTTTTAAAGTGACTTAACTCGCAAAATTAAATCCATGCAGCAGATTATTTTTAATGTACATATTTTAAAACAATGTTCTATACATTATAGAAAGGTGTATATTGAGAACTAAGTCCCATAATGTATCAACTTCTGGGCTAAATATTTTTCAATTAAAATCCAATATGGATTTTATATCAATGTACTCTATGTAAATATGTCCTTTACTGAGGAACCTTACAAGGAAACTGAAATGGGAAGATGGTTCGTGTCCTTGAATAGGAAGATTCATTTTTCTTAAGATGTGAGCTTTTTCTGTGTTTATCACTTTTACATAAGCCAAATAAAAATAGCAAAGTTTTAGCATTTTTAAACTGCACATCCTGTATTTTATTGCTGTAATAAATTAATTTTTTGTCACAGAATGGAAAAAGACTTGCTTTTCCAGATATCAAAATGTGAATGTGCTATTTCCACAAATTGTTTACTAACAGCTGAAAATATATCAATGAATAGAACAGAATAGGAAATCCAGAAATACCCAAATATATGTAAGAATTTAGCACTTGATAATGGTGATGTTTCATATTGATAAAGCAAGATTAATCATTAATAAATGAAATGCATGCTGTTTGGAGAAAACTAGCTAGATTTTTATGTCACAAAAGTAATTTCCTGGAGTATAGATTAAAAATTTTAAATATACAAAAGGAGAAAAGTACCAGAAGAAAACACAAAAGCCTATTTATATATGCAACTATTTATTTATTTATTTATTTTTCTGGGACAGAATCTCACTCTGTTGCCCAGGCTGGAGTTCAGTGGCGCAATATCATCTCAATACAACCTCCGCCTCCCGGGTTCGAGCAATTCTCTGCCTCAGCCTATTGAGTAGCTAGGATTACAGGTGCCCGCCACCACACCCAGCTAATTTTTTGTATTTTCAATAGAGACAGGATTTCACCATCTTGGCCAGGCTAGTCTTGAACTCCTATCCTTGTGATCCAGCCGCCTCAGCCTCCCAAAGTGCTGAGATTACAAGCCTGAGCCACTGAACCAAGCATATATGTGCAGATATAATAAATTAAGCTGAATTTGAGATTGGGCAAGGTACTTTTTTGCATATCTACCAGTGACCTGTGCACATAGGAAAATGTAGTGTTCCTGGTAAGATAAGGAAGGAATTTAATTTAGAAGAGGAAAGAAATACTGTTTTCTATTGAAGTTAGAAGAGGAATGAAAGGCCGGCTGTGGTGGCTCACGCCTGTAATCCCAGCACTTTGGGAGGCCAAGGCAGGTGGATTACGAGGTCAAGAATTTGAGACTAGCCTGGCCAGCATGGTGAAACCCCGTCTCTACTAAAAAATACAAAAAATTAGCCAGGCATGGTGGCATGCACCTGTAATCCCAGCTACTCAGGAGGCTGAGGCAGGAGAATTGCTTGAACCAGGGAGGTGGAGGTTGCAGTGAGCTGAGATTGCACCACTACACTCCAGCCTGGGTGATGGAATGAGACTTCATCTCAAAAATAAATAAATAAATAAATAATAAAAATAAATAAATAAAGGAATGAAATACTGTCTTCTATCCACAAAGTTTGTGAGGGTGAAGAACAGTGGTACTTATGTAGTTGCTGAAAGTTTAAGCCGCTGCAACTTTTCTAACACACTTTGATGATAAGAACCACATGTTAAAAATGTATATGCCTTTTACCTATCAACTCTATTATACTGAAATATCTATATGAAATAGACACATATGTTTTTCTTAGTATTGCTTAAAATAGCAGTGTATTAAGAAGAGCTCACATAAAGATTTTATGCAAAAATTTCAGTGCATCCATAGGATGGAATAACATGTAACCATTGAAGGTGTCAGTAGATACAGAGATATGTTGACATGCAAAGATGTGCTTTGCTATATCAAGTGAGGAAAAAATCAGTTTGTTATACACATACACAAACAGAATCTGCTCTTGTGTTACCTGAAAATATGTAGAAAACATAATCAAATTTATTTCTGGGGATTTGTAAGTGAAGTTCTTCCCTTTTTCTTATCTGTGATTTCTGCAATGAATATCTGAAAAGTTTTAGTTAAGTTTCATTAGTAATGAAATAATCCTTGGAAAGAGAAGGAATGTGCTACTTGCATAGATACAAATAATTTCTCACATTTTATTATTTATTTTTATTCCTGTGGATAGCTATCTTCTGTGAACTTTTACCCTCTTGAGAAGTAGAGGGTTTCTGTTTACCTGTTCCTGTAGATTTTATTGTATATACATTTTATTATAAAATTATCTTTTCATTATATATATAAACATGTGTAAAAGGTATGAATTATTTTAGTTTAGTTATATATTTATGAAAACTAAAATAGCAAATATAAATGATCATTACTATTGTAAATGTATTGCTCTGCTCAACAGGAGCATTCTTTAAAAATATTGAACTCCTAAGCTGTGTTTATGCATTCTTTCAATCCGTTTAGTCATCAAACATAAGCCAGACACCTATTATGTGGAAGGCATATTCTACCATCTCTCAGGATCCTTCCGTCTTTGAAAACTTAATATTTACCTGCTGCTCCCGAGCAAGTTGAGAGATTTAAAATTGGGGCATTAGGAGGTAATCTCAATTGAAACTTTTCCTCCCTCCTTTCAAACAAAAGCATTTCTGAAGGTAGACAATAGTAAAAGATAACCCTCAACTACCCTTCTGAAAATGTATAAGTCTTGGGTAAAGACTGTTTTAGTACTTTTAAGAACCAAAATGTGGTACACAAATTGCATGGAATACTATGCAGTCATAAAAGAAAGAACGAGAGCATGTCCTTTGCAGGGACATGGATGGTGTTGAAGGCCATTATCCTTAGCAAACTAATACAGGAACAGAAAACCAAGTACCACACGGTCTCACTTATAGGTGGGAGCTAAATGATGAGAAAGCACAGACACCTAGAGGGAAGTGACACACACTGGGGCCTATCAGAGGGTGGAGGGTGGGAGGAGGGAAAGAAGCAAGAAATAGAACTAATGGGTACTGGGCTTAACACCTGAGTAATGAAATAATTTGTACAACCAACCCCCTTGACACATTTTTACCTATGTAACAAACCTGCACCTCCTGCACCTGTACCCCTAAAAGTAAACATTGAAAAAAAGCTCCACAAATAGTTTCATAAATCCATTTTAAAAGGAGAAGAATTATAACAGTCTTAAATCCTAATATGAATGATTGGAAATATCTGATGTACATACATTGTATAAATCTTAAGTATTGATAAAAATGAGCCCATGCCATTCATTTGAATTTCAAGTTTTCTTCGCCTTAAAGTTTTTGAAAACCAAAGTAAGAAATAGATTATTTTAAAACTTTGTTTGTGTTTTCACCTCAGCCCTCTTATTCCATAGTTCTTTTAAGAACTAACATTTATCTAAATGCTAGTCATCTGACTGGAACCGCCCCAGACCTGTTATATTGTAACATATTCTACTTAATGTAAGGCACCAGGGATTGTATGATGCCCCTTTATTGTATGTCTCAATAAGAGAATTATTTAAATCCTGCCAATTATAGTTATAGTAAATCATGAATTATAAGTGGTATTTCAGTGTGAGAAATGGTAAAACATAGAGACAATGATCATCTTAGAATCACTAAAATACATCGTTACCTGTAATCTTTAAAACATACCTGAAAGTGTAGGTATAATTGTATTATCTCACTGAATTCAAATGTTGTCTTTAGTGGTATTAGTAAAAATTATAATATCTTACAATTACTGAGCTGTTATTTGTGTTAGGAACTATTCTATATCTTTTGTGTAGAGTCTTATTTAAGCATTACTGTGGTTTCCTCTGAGAAATCGACTCTTTTCATTCCCATTTTATTGATGAGGAAATTGAGAGCCAAAAAGGGTAAGCAACAGCTGGGAAGCATCAGAGCTTCAAGTAGGATTCCAGCCCACGTTGAATGCCATCCAAGGGCTCTGCTCTTCCTGTTCAAATAGGCTGCTCTTTCATTCATACAGTGAGTCATGAGGTAATAAGTAGTGTGCTTTCTTCAAAGGGAAATTAAGTTTGTTTTGAAGGCAGAGCAACAGCAGGCTATTCTGTGTTTGCAATTGCATGAATCATTGATGTAGCTGTAGATAGTGCACTACAATTTCCTAAAAAGTCTTCTCACTCTCATAGGACTGCTCTACATCTGGCCTCTGCCAATGGGAATTCAGAAATAGTAAAACTCCTGCTGGACAGACGATGTCAACTTGATGTCCTTGACAACAAAAAGAGGACAGCTCTGATCAAGGTATGCAGTAGTCAACTATATCAGCATGAGATGGCTTTGATTTCAATACATAGCATAAAAATGAGTTTTCTCATTTAAATGGAACTAGTTGGTGAAAGCTGTGGAATGTTGTTTTTAATTCCCAGGACTTATAATTTATTTTTGGTCTAATACTGACAGGCTGTACAATGCCAAGAAGATGAATGTGCATTAATGTTGCTGGAACATGGCACTGATCCAAATATTCCAGATGAGTATGGAAATACTGCTCTACACTATGCTATCTACAATGAAGATAAATTAATGGCAAAAGCACTGCTCTTATATGGTGCTGATATTGAATCAAAAAATAAGGTATAGCTCTACCAATTTTATCTTCAAAATACTGAAATGCATTCATTTTAACGTTGACCTGGGTAAGGGCCAGTTTTCCATATTTGGAAGCTCAAGCATAACCTGAATGAAAATATTTTAAAAAGACTTAATTATCTAAGACTTTGTTTTAAATATTCCTACTTTTAAAGAAGCATTAGAGGTTACAGTTTTTTTTTAATGCACTTGTGGTTAATATTTTTTTTAAAACACTGAATTTGCAAAAGGTAATACTTTTTTCTTTCAGTTTTTCCCTGCCAGGTTTTCTTTTTTTTCCCCCTAATGAATGTAAAATAACAAAATTTGCCCTGGAAATAGGTTTCACATTAAAACTCCAAGAAAACTTAAACATATTTCGGTGAATGGTAATCCTGCTACTTTGGCAAGTTCAAAAAAAAAAAAAAAAAAAAAAACAAACCAAAACAGTAATAGATATGAGGTGATGTATCTCTCAGTGGCAAGGCTTAAGATATTTCTGATTGCTTGTGAGGCAGAAGCGGAAAGGGAAAAAGACAGCAATCAGAAATATCAAGGCCAATTTGGAAATTAGGTAATGGAGGGAAAAGACTGTGAAGAAGTTTTGTGTGTGTGTATGTCTCTGCATGCGTGTGTGTGTGTGTGTGTGAGTGTGGTTGTTGTTGTTCATTCATTTGTTTCCTTTGTATGGTGAGACAAGGTTCTTTTAAATTTTAGAAAATGACAGTTTTCAGTTTGGGAGAGGGAGTTAATGGGTTGAAAAATGCCTAGAGATCAATTTCAGGAGGGCTCTGAGGATCCAGATAGGCAGTGAATAGGTGGTAATGTTGTGGGAAACCCTTGAGCAGAGGGAACGACAAGTTATTAACTGACTTAGTGTCCTATTCTGGTAAAAATGGCCAATTAGAGTCTCAACTCTGCTTTCAACTCTAGCATGTCTTGATGGGAAGGTGGGAGACAAGGGGCTTATAAGGAATGAGATCAGGTTGGATTTTGAGTTTACTAGACCTTGTTTTACTCTTACTGGGGAAAATTATGTGGTATTTTCAGCAAACGAGTCTCTCTCCTACTCTTTCCTCTTTTTGGCCAAATCCTCAAATGATAAAGGGAATTGGTTATGTGGATGAGAGATGAGACTGAAGTAATCGTCTATTGCACTAGCTTCCAGCTAGAGTTGTGCATTCCAGTTACCTCAGGAAAATTTTTAAATAGTCCACAAGTCTAGGCTTTCCCCTGAAGATTTTGATAGAGTAAGTCTAATAAAGCCTGGATATATATGTTTAAAAATGTTTCCTTGAAGCCAGGCATGGTGGTGCATGGCTGTAGTCCCAGCTGCTAGGGAGGCTGAGGTGGGAGGATTGCTTGAGCTCAGGAGTTCAAGTCTAGCCTGGTCAACATGAGACCCTCTCTCTAACAATGACAACAACAACAAATTTCTCAAAATCTGGATACACTCCTGCTTAAGAAACACTGAATACATAAGTGTAATATGTAAATTCTTATATCTCAGAAACGTAAGATATTTCTAGAAGAGTTGGAGTTGGATATGTGCTAATTCCTTTAAATCTTTCTTTTCCAATAACATTAATCTAACTTTTTTTGTTTGTTTGTTTTTGAGATGGGGTCTCAATCTGTTCCCCAGGCTGTGGTGCAGTGGTGTGATCACAGCTTACCACACCCTTGACCTCCCCAAGCTCAGGTCGTCCTCCAATCTCAGTTTTTGTATTTTTTTTTTTAGTAGAGATGAGGTTTTTGCCATGTTTCCCAGACTGATCTTGAACTCCTGGGCTCAAGCGAATCACCCACCTCAGCCTCCCAAAATGCTAGGATTACAGGTGTGAGCGACCATTCCTGCCCGATTCTGACTTTTATCAGTGGTTGAGACATTAAAATGAATATTATTGGCACTATCTATCAGCTTACGGAATAATACCTTTTCCTTTATACCTTCAGTTATTCCCTGCCATTCAGAAGGTCTTTAGAAATTTGCAGTGAGTGGTCTTTCATTAAGTAGAGAATGGCCCTCTCAGGATTTTGTGTCTCTTTGTTCACTTATTCAAGTGCTTAGGTCAGTAAGTCATTGTTAAGAGCAGAGTTTTCTCAATTAAAATTGTAGCAAATTCTAAACTTTTTCTGTCAATTGAAGCTGTATTATGGACTATCCATTATGTCTCTTAAGTTTGCAGAGGTTTGACATAATCAGGATGGCAGGTTTAAACACTAAAATCCATGGAGTTATTAAGAATACAGACAGGAATTCTGTTAGTTTCAGTAATCCTGTGAACTGATTACCTATTTAGTTAACAATCTGGAAAAATTAAATACAAATAGATTTTAAATGAATAAAAACAAAAATTCTTAAAAGGGGCAGTATGAGTATTAATAGCAATTTTTATTGCACATTGGAGCTTGAACTTTTGGTAAAACATGTGAAACTAAAGAAATATTTTACATTCAAATTCTTGCTTTATACACAAGAATTTTGTCTTAGGGTTGGATAATATAGAGATAAAAGATACATCCCCTGCCCTCAAGAAGCTCTTTGTTTAAATGGAAAAAAAATCATCATCCAAAAGTGCCATGCCAAATGCTGGGTTAGAAGCAAAGAGTCTTGGAAGCAGTAAATGTTGAAAGTGAGTTTTTGAGATGATCAGAGTTGATGTGGTCAGGCAGCGAAGGGGTGTTTCCAAGGGAAGCAGCAGCATGTGGGAAAGCACAGAAGAGTGAGATGGAAGCAGCTACATTTGATTTACTTTCTATGAGTGTAAGTCCATGGGATCTTATATAAAGTTTCCAGTTCAGCTGAGAAATACATAATTTTTTGAATTACATATTGTTTTTATTTTATATTGTTTTACAGCATGGCCTCACACCACTTTTGCTTGGCGTACGTGGACAAAAACAGCAAGTGGTGAAATTTTTAATCAAGAAAAAAGCTAATTTAAATGCACGTGACAGATGTGGAAGGTATAGTTATTTCTTTTAATCTGTGTGTTGTTCTAGATTGATAGCAGTCACTCAAGTCATAAATAATAAATTAATAAGATTAAATTATACTTATTGGGACATAGTGATCAGTATCAACACAAATCAGTTAAGCAGAAAAATAATTATTTGGACTGGGCAACATGAAGAACAGTTTTAGTAGGATTCATCTTCTCTTATTGTATTGACTGATGTTATTTGTTGTATGACATTTTGGTTACCTGATATTATGTTAGCTAAAGGGATTTCATATTAATTTTATGAAATGTAAACTTTAACTTTTAGTTTACTTTATGACTCAGTATTGAACTTCTTAACCCTTTCTAGTGGTTTTTAACCTGTGTCTTCTATGCTTTTCTGATAAATATGCTGTATGGAACATAAATAGGAGTTGAGAATCCTTTTGTCTTTTCAATGACTCTACTTTAAGTTGCCTTGTTTGAAGAATATTAATGTTAGCTTATCCCTACATGACAATTAATTGCTATTCCCACACACTATGGGTTCACAGCTTTTTTCCTTTTTTATTGCCAGTGTATTTTGATGTTTTTATTTTTAATTGGTATGGAGAGAGGGAGTGAAGATAGTTTTAAGTGGATACACTTTTCCTTTAATGAAGGCAAGCCGTAGGTGGGTGATAAAGAGAAAAGAGCTAGGCTTTGGATTCACACAAGACTGGGTTTAATCCCTAGCTTTCTTACTTGCTAGGTGTGTGACCTTGGGAATCTTATTTACCACCACACATGTTGTCATATATGAAAAGTAGGAGCATACATCCTTCAAAGTTGGCTGTGCATAAGTAAGGAAGATATATATGGCATTTAATTCAGTGCCTAGCACATGCTTATTGGCATCAACTGAAACTCCTATGACTACTATTCTTACCATTATTATTAATATTACTGCTTTCAGCAAGCAGAGAGCCCTTATTTATCTTACCCCCTAGCTGATTTTCTATTACAGCATATCAGTCTAGGGAAGCTGTAAGGAAATCTTCACTTAAACCTTTGTCCACTTCAGATAAGTGACACTAGCATTGTTTCTTGCCCATTAAAGGACTTTAAATTAATGTCTTCTACTACGCAATACCCCACTGAGATAAGAGGTTTCCTTGTTGTCCCTTCCTTTAAACCTTGTTGGTATTTTACAAAGATGAACACTTAAGCACCCCAGACGCTTATGTGTTTTAGTGCATGTAAATCTTTAATTCTGCATGGACAGGCAAGATGTTAAATTGATAAAGTATATAAAATTAGCTTTTAAAATAAGTTTATTACAGTTCCTAAGGGAGAAATTATCTCTGTCATTTTAGAAATGCTCTCATACTTGCTGTACGTTGTGGATCAGCAAGTATAGTCAGCCTTCTACTTGAGCAAAATATTGATGTCTCTTCTAAAGATCTATCTGGACAGATGGCCAGAGACTATGCTGTTTCTAGTCATCATAATGTGTAAGTGTTTACATTAAAAGGCTAGTTAATGCTAAATTGAGGATTAAAGTAATTATAACAATCGCATCTTACATATGAGGTGACATGTCATAGTGTGGTTCAGGTAGTTTTAGAGTGGCAGTCAGTTAGTCCCCTTTATCAGCCAGAAATCAGACAAAAAGCAAGACAAGTTAGAGGTACCAATGGGTACAGGATTCTTTATCTCAGGACTTTTAGACCTTGATACTTAGAGATCCCAACATCGTTCATTTCATCCAAGTATAACACCTATGCATGGGATTAAAGAATAGTGTCATATCTTTGATTTTTCTGATTAGTTATTTGGGTCTTGAAATGTCCAGTTTAACAGAAAGCCTTGGACTGTCTTCTGGGTATCATCTCCTACATACTCCTTGAGTTTTTCAATAACTGAAGGGATTCACTAAATCCAAGGAAGACAGTCCCTTTTATCAAGTCAGAAGGAGGAGGGAAAAAAAGGACATTCCAGTCATTCTGATGTTTCACTTGCTCCTGTTGCTGCATTGTTGCCACTCAAATGGTCCTGCTGCCTGGTAATGGTTGATCTTTGACACAAAGATGCCCTTACTGATTCAGAGTCCTCAAGTCTTCATGGCAAGTCATACAGCGACTTTGAAGTTACAACGTTTGTATGTTCCCATACCCATGCTTATTTGCTCAGCCATTGTTCCCAAAGCACCAGCACCCTGCTCTGGCCGCTGAGCATCCTGCCTTTATCCGCAGACAAAGAGAGCAAATTGACCCTTCCCCCTATATTCAGAACCTAATGTGGAACCCGCGTCTTAGCCAAGAGTTAGCTGAGACCTTCATGGTACGAGATCCTTTGAGGCCGTTGTTGGTCTTTTCTCTGGCAGATATTAATTGGGCTTGTTCTAAAGGGTCAGAGGGGTTCAAATAATATGGCAGAAAGAGATCAGTGTTTGTTTCTTCTTTGCTACCAGATCTGTACTGTGAGGCACCTGTATATCCTGTAGAGAACCTTAGGCAGTAGAAAGTTCCATATGAATCTTCCCTGAGCAGTGGCTCCCAGTTGTGGTGGGCCCCTTGAGTGATTTGTTTTACACGGTAATGAAAATCCTCCAAGCTACTTTCATCTGTAGCTCAATATTTTAAAATATTTTTAAATTCTACCTCACAGGAAGCCATTGAAGAGAATTCTCAGAGTCTCAAGTAGGTTAGTTGGACTTAACAGAGCCAAGCCCTGTCCATGACTCATCACTAATCATGTGTAAAAGTAGGGCTTTGTGCTTGCTTCAGCAGCACATATCCTAAAATGGGAACAATACAGAGAAAATTAGCATGGCTTCTGCGTAAGGAAGCAGCACAAATTTTTGAAGTGCTCTATATTTTGGGCAGTCACTGGAAGGTTATTTGATTATTTGCTGACTAGCTCTAAGGAAACAGTGTGAATCAAAGCAACATGGGTGCCACCAAAATAATGAAATTGTGATTTGCACTAAAAAAATAGTCATGTAAGATGGTCTATGAGATGACTTGGAGCTGAATAACATGTTCAGTGCAAAATATGTTGTTAGTATGTATGTCAAAAATTAGAGAATGTCAACTTGCAACTTCTTCATGGAAACTAAAAAAAAAAATAAAGATAGAGTTTTGGTCTCCATGTCAGCTGCAATTGAACATCAATATAAAGCATTATCTTAACAAACATCTGCTGGCTCAGAGTTGGAGTCAGTAGAGAAGGATCATTGGTTCAAGCCAGGTCTTAACATCTATTGGTTTTTCTGCCCTTGGTGTGATTGGTCAACTCTGTAATAGTGGACAATCACATTAGCTACTTTAATGAGATATTTATGAGTAAATTTAGTTACAAACTATGACATAGTTGGGATGTCCTGAATTATAAGCCATAAGGAGCAGAACAACTAAGAAGTAGAATTAGGACTTAATAACATTTTCTGAAAACTACAACATTTGCATATTAGAATCTATGAACAAAATACACACTGGGTTTTATTTGGGATTCCGAGATAATTTCAGTCATGAAGTTTAGGAACAGATTATTCCATTGCTTTACTATTTCTCTGAGCATTTAAAAAATGTCACCTTGTTAAATCATTATAACAGCCTAGTGAAATAAGGCAGCAAAGCCGTCACTTTGTAGAAGAAGACATTGAGCCTAAGAGAAGCAAGTTGTCCAAGAACAAATAGCTGTTCATTATGGAGCCAGGACTTAAGCAGAGTTGGAACGCTTTCTATTATGTCATGCTAATGCAAGCTAATTTGCTGGATCATACTGCTCTCGATTTGTGAGCATTTCACCTTACATTTTTTTCTTCTTTAATTAGAAGCTTCAAGAGAAGTTTATAGAATGTACTCATAAGTGGATGGGATAATACTGTTAAGTTCTGATATTATGATATTGTTTGAAATACTCTAAGAATTTTACATTTGCTAAGTTTTTTATATCAGTATTAAAATAGTAATTTGGTTTATTACATTTTTATATATAGAATTTGCCAATTACTTTCTGACTACAAAGAAAAACAGATGCTAACAATCTCTTCTGAAAACAGCAATCCAGGTAAGACTTGTGATAGTGAATTCCATTAGGTCAGTTGTCCCCAACCTCTCTGGCACCAGGGACCGGTTTTGTGGAAGACAATCTTTCCATGGGCTGGGGGAAGGTGGGGATGGTTTCAGGATTATTCAATCATGTTACATTTATTGTGCTACTTTATTTATATTATGATTACATTGTAATATATAATGAAATAATTATACAACTTACCATCATGTAGAATCCGTGGAAGCTCTGAGCTTATTTTTCTGCAACCAGATGGTCTCATCTGGGGGCAGAGCAATGTGAGACAGTGACAGATCATCAGGCATTAGATTCTCATACGAAGCACACAACCTACATTCCTCAGATGGGCAGTTCACAACAGGGTTCATGCTCCAATGAGTATCTAATGCTATCACTGATCTGACTGGAGGCAGAATTCAGGCGGTAGTACAAGCCATGGGGCTGGCTGTAAGTACAGGTGAAGCCTCCCTGGCTTGCCTGCTGCTCCCCTCCTCCTGTGTGGTGCGGTTCCTAATAATCCATGGACTGGTACAAGTCTGTAGACTGGGAGTTGTGGACCCCTGCTCTGGGTGGTCCTACCATAGATAAAAAAGTAACAGTAAGGAATTTTTGATCACAAAAGAACGCTGAAGCACAAGTCATGTTACATATGCTTGTCCCCACAAGGTCTCACTATTACTGACTTCATTCCTCCTCATTTGAAGTTGGAAAGAGACACATTTACTTCGTTGGAACAAGGTTAATTGGTTAATTGTCATGATAACAGTAATTTTGTTAGAACAAGATGCTGTGCTACCATTTGCCAAAAGATTGTCAAAATAAATATACAAATTGCCCAACTCTAGGCTCAGGAGATTATAATAAAAGTAGAAAAATGTTTCACAATAACAAAAATGCTAGTATGCTACCTGGTTGTGGACACCTAATACATTGTATAACCGAAACGGTGTGAGGACAACTTTAATTTAGCCACCTATTTATCAAAGAGCTTTTGTAAGTTAGGTTTTATTAGTTTCAGGAGACAAAGATGAAATAGATGTAGTTTTGATCCTTAAGGTGTTCGTAATAGAGCTGTCTCCATTTCATTTCTGTGCTTTTTCAACAGAATTTACAAAGAAAACATTTCTATTTATGTTTTCACTTGTCCACTTAACAAATAACTATCAAATGTCTTTTAGATACTAACCACTTGTCTAACGCTATGAAACACAAACAATTAAAAATACAGACAGGAGCTTGTTATTATCATTGTCATTTTTTAAAATTTTACTACTTCATTCAGTGCTTACTGTGTGCTAGATGCCCACTGGAATCTTATAATTATAATTTATTATATATTGATTATGTGCCAGACATATGTGATGAGGAATGAAAGTTTTGAAAAAAAAAAAGTAGGTATGATTCAAGGGAAGCATGCAGAGTGAAAAGAATTTTTCTAGGTAAAGAAGCAGAAGAATAATGTTTGGCAGAAGGAACATGCAACAAGATTGTGTGTTGGCCAGAAGGAACATCTAAGGAGATTGCCTGTTTGGCAGGAAGAGCAGCAAGTGCAAAAGACAAGATGCTTGAGTGAACTTTGCAGGGTTTCTGAGCAGTTCACTTTTGCTAGCACCAAAAGTGTGAGATACCAGAGGTTGGGAATGAGGTGAATACTTAGCTAAGGCAAGTTTATGACAGACTTTTTAATACTACAGAAATGAGCAGGTCTTATCCTGTGGGCCATGAGAAGTTTACCAGGTGGAATGCTTTGGACTGCAAATACTGATGAGCAGTGGCGAAAACAGTAGGAACCAGAGTTGTTTTGTTTGTTAAGTGATATCCTAGGGATCCCTCTTGTCCCTCTTTCTGTGCTGTTGACAGTGTTTTATTCATGTCTCCTTTCATGGTTGGCTAATCTGCAACAGCTCCAAACATCTTGTTCTCACAACACAACATCTCAAGGGCTTCTTTTCTTCACCTGTTTCTTCTAAACAGGCAGAAAACTTAGAAGCACACAAGGGGCTTCCTGTAATATTTCATTGGCTGTGTTACACTACCTGCTCATTCCCAAACCAGGTACTGGGAATGCAAATATGTGAGTAGCTTAGAATTAATGTTTCTCTTTCTGAGGCTGAGGAGGGAGATTGGGATAATAAATATCCCAATAGACTTGTGTTTCTTCAGCAAGAAAGAATAAGGAATGGCTATTGGTAGGGAGCCGACAATGTTTGCTGCAGGGGCTCATTGGAGACATGGGAGCAGGGGAGTCACAAGATTAAATTTGAGTATTAAGGCATTCTGGTTATGGTGTAAAATGGGTTAGCAAGCTTTTTCTGTAAAGGACCAGGTGAGAAATATTTGAGACTATGTGGTCTCCGTCATATCTACTTACCCCTGCTGTTGTCTGCTGTTGTAGTGTGAAAGCCACCATGATTCTTTGTAAGCAAACAGGCCTGACTGAGCTCCTATAAAACTTTATTTACAAAGCCATGAGGCAGATTGGATTTGGACTGTGGCCTATAGTTTGCTGGGATTGATGGAATATAACCTTGTAAAGAAACCAGGAGACAAAGGAAACTTTTGCAGTAGTCAGCTATAGTTTGCTTGTCACACATCCTTGGACTAGTATCAATGTATTATAAGGTTTTCACCCATCCGTGGTGAAATAAAGTTAGGAATCTCAGTTACTCATTTTAATATGTTGGCCTTTGTTTTTATTGTGTTATGCCTTTTTTATTTGTTTTGCTTACTTTTTATTTCATGTAAGAGCTAACATTAATAGCTGGCGGTTTTCTTTTAAATAAGAGCCATTTTGTAAAGTTTATGTACCCAGTGGCAGTGGGAATATAAAGCAGAGGCAGAAGAGAGGTATAATTAATATGATTTAGTGATAATTGAATGAGAAAGGCTTGGGGGACCGAGAGAAATGTCAGATGATTTACAGGTTTCCAGGTCGTACACTAGTATTTAACCTGGACATGAGGAAGGAGTAGGAAATTTTCTGGTGAATACAGAAGAGCAAAGAGCTGCAGGTCAGCAGGAATGACCATTTTTTTCCTATGCATGTTTAATGGAATATTCATGTAGGATATTTTGAGTAGGTAATTGGATAACCAGCATTTATAACTCACATCCTACTAGTTTGACTCTCAGTAACAAGACTTGTCAAAGACCCAAGAATCTGAAAGTTGATGAAAATGTCCATGTGTATCACCATCAGTGACCGAAAGTCAGCATCCACAGAACACAGAATTGGGACACATGATCCTAGTAGATAAAGATGAATATCAGAGTTATGTTCCTCTTAGGGAATGATAGTCTCCATGACCTGTGTGAGTCATGGCTGCCAGAAAAGAAAGAGATCAAGGAGTGTATCAAAGAAGCACAGCAAATTCAGCCCTAGAGTGCCCTGCTTGACTTCATGTCATAGTTCTGACTTCTAAAATACCATTTTCTGCAAAATATGCTTTCTGTTTTTCCCCTCTTGACGCCTGCAACCAAACAGAATCCCTTTAGCAGGGCATTTTTGTGTTCTTTCTTTAAGCAAAGCAACATATAAATAACAAAAAGAAGTAAGAGAAAGAGTGTTTTTTGTATAGGCTAGTAATTAATGTAAACTTGAGAGTGAGTACCAGGATTATACTTAGGATTTACAGACTGGGTAGGAAGACTAGGTAGAAATCTAAAGATCATTGACTCAAACACATCATGGTTTCATTGCTTTATTGTCACAGCTCTGAATCCACAACTATGAGTTATATTCATATGCACTATAACTTTAGAAAGCACCTTCCCAAACCAAATATTAAGTGATTTATTGTAATTTCTTTGACTTATTATAGAATTGACTTTCCAAGTGTTCATGAGAATTATTGAGAATTTGCTACATAGTAACATCTCAGCTGTGTCCACATGAACTATCTGTCACCTTGTCTTAAGGAATAACAGCTCACTAGGAATATTGGTTTTGGCATTAAAATGATCTTTATCTAAATGCAGATAGGACCAGGGATCACTCTTGAACATTAATGTCCAAGCATCTTAAAATTACACATAAGGCTTTCATAATCTGACTTCTGCCCCACTCTTCATCTTTAGCCCTTTTCCCTGTGCGCCCTTTCTCTGGCATTACTGAGCTGCTGGTAATGTCCTACTCACTCGTTCACTCTTTCAGGCCTCACTCCTGCTCTTGCTGCTGTGTGGAATGCTGTTACCCTTTCCTGCCCTCTACCGCTTTTAATCTGGCTAGCCTCAATATTTCAGTCTCTGCTTGGGCATGTGTTCTAGAAAAGCCATCTGTGATATGCTTTATTTTCATTGTTTTTAAACCCTAATGCCTAGCATGTATGTAGCAGGACTCAATAAGAAATATCTGAGTAAAATAAAGACTGTTTTTACAAATATGATGTGCAAGACTGTCCCCTGCAGTCTTGGAGCAGAGGGGACAGACATGTGGGGGAATAATGTACAGTTCAGGTGGTAAAGATGCAGTAGAAAAATCAGTGAAGTACGAAGGCAGCCTCAAGGAAGGAGGTACCTTTTTATCTAGGGAAAGACATGCAGAATCAAGGAAGACTTCACACAGCATTGCTCTTAAAAGATGAAAATAAGGCTTGTTGTGGTGGCTGACACCTGGAATCCCAGCATTTTTGGGGGCCTAAAGAGGTGGATCATAAGGTCAAAAGATCAGGATCATCTTGGCCAATCGTGAAACACCATCTCTACTAAAAAAATGAAAACTAGCTGGGCATGATGGTGAATGCCTGTAATCCCAGCTTCTTGGGAGACTGAGATAGGAGAATCGCTTAAACCAGGGAGTCAGAGGTTGCAGTGAGCTGAGATTGTGCCACTGCACTCCAGCCTGGTGACAGAGAAAGACCCTGGCTCAAAACAAAAAAAAAGAAGAAAAAAAAGAAAAGAAAATAAATTTGTCAGAATAGTGGAGGGAAACATTTTAGATATTAGGAAGACATTGTACACTAATAAAGGCATTAGTAGTAATTTTGCAAATCATTTATAAGGTACTATTGTTGCAGAAAACAGGAGGTAGGAGAGACCCAGTGGGTGAAACAGGAGGATTTTATTTAGGTGCACAGCAGCTCAGCAGATTTGCTTCCAACAACTGAGTCCTGAACAAAGGCAGAGCTTGGCTTATAAAGGCAAGCTTACAGAAGCAGAACAAAGGTGGTTAATCATATAGTGACAGTTTTGCAACCTCAGCATAGCTTGTGACTTTGCAACTACATTGAAGGAAAACAGAAACTTGCAAAATATATGCATTTGTAAAAATAGCTATGAGTAAATGCTGCGGGGAAGGGAGGATGGTAAAGGAGTTTGTTTTCTTAACCTTGCTCTGGGATGTCTGGACCCATACCTGTGGGCTCTGGCTTCTTGGACAGGGTCAACACGACCTTACCTGGGCCCTGCCTGTTACTATCCTTAGAGTCAGAGTAGCTAAGTGCAGGAAAACTTGTTTCTCTTTAAAACTAAATTTCCTTCTCATTACATTTTCTGCTTCATGATTAAGAAGTGGAGAACAACACACTGTGTTACCTTATATGTTTCTACTGTATTTTAAAGTTGTGTTTCTGGTGGTTTTGTTCATTTATGTTGGGTGGATGAATTTGTGAGTGAATCTTATCAGGTGTCTCCCCAAGTGGTTTGTTGAAGTCTTACAGAATGATTTCCTAAGTAACTATTTCATGAAACACTAAACACTCAATTTATAAGATAAAATAAAATGTTGTCTTAAATCTATTTTTATAAAGGCAATAGTTTTTAACTGTTCTAAGTGGTTCATTTTAACTGAATATATGGATTTCTCAACAGAACAAGACTTAAAGCTGACATCAGAGGAAGAGTCACAAAGGCTTAAAGGCAGTGAAAATAGCCAGCCAGAGGCATGGAGAATTTTAAATTTAAATTTTTGATTTAATGTTATTTTCTTTGCTTTAGTAATATTAGATAGTTCAAAGGAAATTACCTTTCAGACTAGGTTTTGAGAATCAATAGATTCTTTTTTCTAAGAACTTTTTAATAGAATCTTAAAATTTAATAAATTCGCAATCTCATTAACAGAAGAATCAATAGATTCTAATTTAGCATTTGAAATTTAACTTAAAAACATAACCACTATAAAATTTAAAGTACTCTTATTTTACAATATTCTTATTTGAAATATTCTTATCTACCTTTTTGATTAGCTTATAGGTAATCTTTCCTTTTGGAATAGAGGCAAAAGAAATTCCAGAACTTTGTTCTTTTATTCTTACAACACCCTAACATGATAAAGAAAGTAACATCAATTATTGGATTATATTATTAAGCAATGGAATTATGAACAATGTAACACTGATGGTCCCTGACCTGGATTCATGGTTAAAGAGTAATCATGGCCAGCGCTTGAAAATCTGCAGTTTTATATTGCAGTCACTGATAGCAAGGTGAAAGATATATTCTGCCTTGTGGTCTTTCACTGACCTCAGCATTTCTCTTCAGGGAGGGAACCAGGTCATAAAAGCAACCCAAATGCCTATTACAAGAATCATATCTTGCAGAGTGGGACCTTTGGTATTAGTACAGAAACACAATAACATTCGAACTTACTTCAGTCGCAGAAAATCAGTACAGATTATTAAAATTTTTATCCACTGTAATTAGTACACATTAGAATATATTAGAACTGGACTTAAGGAGATCATCTAGATACATAACACTATCATATTACAACATGTAATTTCAATTAACATTTAAGAATTTACATTTCTTTCTGTTTGGTGTAGATTTCAGCTCCTAATAATTGAAAGCATGCCTACAATCCAGTTAGTAATCTGTAGAGGCTCACTGGTTAGGGTTTGGTGAGGTAAACTCTTTTCAAGTGAGGAAGATTTTGCAACACTACAAATCATCTGCTGATGCATTTTTGGTAGATTTAACACAGAACAAATTAAGTTTAGTCCAAACAAATGGTGACAAAGTTAAGTTTGCTGGTTCATGTTTTTCTTCTCCCTTTGATTAAGGTGAAATATTTTTCACATGTTAGTCAGAAGCCAGTGATGTGGCAGTAGCTGAATGTAGATTAAAAATTTAATTTTTAATTTTAATTAATTATTTATTTATTTAACTATTTTGACAGTTAAATTTTAATTTTAGTTATTTTCTAATTTTTCTTTGTCCATACTTGATTGCTTAAAATAAAATTATTTTAAAAACATGCATTCCAAGAGAGGAGACATCACAGAAATACAACAAGCAAATTAACCTTCTATTTTTGCATTTACAGGAAATATCTCAAGAACAAGAAATAAACAAGGATTGTGATAGAGAGGTATACCTTTATATTCAAATGTTTCTGTTGAATTCAATTTTTACATTATGTTGTTTAACAAAGTGTACTAAGTGTAGGCATACATGATCCTATCATGTAAGTAGCATAAATCATCAGTGAAAAATTTAATATTTAACTCAGAACGAATTCTGTACATTGAGGTTTAAAGAGATACAAACCCTAGAGATACTCTTTCATTATTCTCAAATAATCCTGAATGGTGCTGTAAAATGCTAGGTCATGCCACTTTAGGAGCTTTGGATCAATCGTTTTATCTTTTTTGGTTTTAGTCTGATTATCAATAGATAATGTGGCTAAAGAAGATAATTTCTTATTCTGTGTATCTTCCAGCTAGAAAATTGTATGACTATTGAATGTGAAATTTGGGGAGCATCTCATTTTCTGGGATTCCATGCTCCTACCTCAGCAGTTTCACTCTGCTCCTTGTGTTGTGGCAAACTTTGGTTCCCATGTTTCAGTGAGAACCATCATGTTTTTGATAACCCAGGAACCAAATGAAAAAAGAATGGTCAAAGGCAGTGGGGGAGAAGAAAATCTCAGTGCAGAAAAGGGCAATCTTCCTTTCTATTCCTGAAGCCCCACAGTGTCTCATCCTCTAAATCTAACTGCTTAATGTAAGATCTAGGTGGTAAAGACAGAAGAGGACACATTTTGCGTCTTTGTCTTTTTATTTGTGTGTTCCCATGAGTCAAATGGGGTAAATACATATATAAGATTCTGAAGAGTGGTTGGGAATAAAAGCACAAAATGAAGGAGGGCCCTTTTTGAATTTTGGAAAATTCTATTTTATTCAGTCAAACAGAAATAAAGCAAACTTTACAAATATTTCAATGATACACTAATGATATGATAATTGCATCTTAAAATTATATGGTAATAGTTATGTATATATGATCAAACTTAAGCGTGAAATATTTTTAATGACTAAAATAATGATACACTGAGTCAATTGATAAAATCAATTAAAAAGTTTCTTTTTATTCAATAAAGTGATAACCATCCTTAATATCAAACTTCCACTCAAGGTTGAAGAAGTAATGAAGAAGCACGGAAGTAATCATGTGAGATTACCAGAAAACCTGACTAATGATGCCACTGCTGGCAATGGTGATGATGGATTAAATCCACAAAGCAAGAGCAGAACACCGGAAAGTCAGCAATTTCCTGACACTGAGAATGAAGAGTATCACAGGTAAGCCTATGGCAACATTTAACAGGAGACAACCATGTGCTGTCAAACTAATCCTAATTTGGCTAATATTCATGATTAACAAATTTTGTACTTTTGCTAGGATATTCAGCCTCACCTGGTAATCAGAAAAATGATAATCAGCAAAAAACGAGTTACCATTTTTTCTAGTCATAAATTTATTTGAGAAATAACCAGTATTGGCAAATTTGAGGGGAAAGGCATTTTCTTTTCTTTTTAGTTAACTTTTATTTTAGCTTCAGGGGTACATGTGCAGGTTTGTTACATAGGTAAACTGTATCATGGAGGTTTGGGCTACAGATTATTTCATCAGCCACATAATAAGCAAAAGACCCAAAAGGCAGTTTTTTGGTCATCTGCCTCCTGCCACGCTCCACTCTCAAGTAGACCCTGGTGTCTGTTACTCTCCTCTTTGTGTCCATGAGTTCTCATTGTTTAGTTCCCACTAATGAGCAAGAATATGTGGCATTTGATTTTCTGTTCCTGCATTGGTTTGTTCAGGATAATGGTCTCCAGCTTGATCTGTGTTGCTGCAAAGGAAATGGTCTCATTGAAAAAGACATTTCGCACACTGTTGGTGAACACATTTCAAACATTAATTTAGTAGCATATTCACACACATATATAACATAGTAAGGATATATATGTATGTTAAGGATATTTATATAGATTTGTTACATATATACTTATGTATAAGGACATTTATTACAGCATCATTATATCAAAAAGGTGAATCCTTTTCAGTAGGAAATTATCATTATCAAAAGTAAATCCTTACCAATAGGAAATAACTCAATTTTCATTCCCAGAAAATAATGTAGTATGCAACCATTTTTTTTTACAAATGAGGTTAGATATAAACTGATTATTTCACAATTAAAATGTATTTAAAGCCTTTAGTTTTAGATAACACATCTTAAGATAATTTTGTTAGAATTCTTGTAATATCTGCTGTGTTGCAAATGGAAGCTACATGCTACATTTACACTCTACCTTGATTGCTAGTTATTAAATTTTTGTTGTCAGTGCCTGAGTGCTGAAATATTGGATCTTCAATCTGAATATTGCCAAGGGATTGTACATAGGGATCTATATTTAATATAAATGTTTCAGTATATTGGGTAAAACTTTTATTAAAATATATCAAAGGATCTTTCATCTACTAAACCAGGAGTTGGCCAGATTTTTCTGCAAAGAACCAGTTAGTAAATATTTTAGGGTTTGCAAACTCTCTCTCTCTCTATATATATATATATATGTGTGTGTGTGTATATATATATATTTGAGTATTTGAGACAAGGTCTCTGTTGCCCAGGCTGGAGTGCAGTTGTATGATCATGGCTCACTGCAGCCTCAACTTTCTAGGTTCTAGTGATCCTCTCACCTCAGCCTCTCTACTAGCTGGGACCACAGATGTGCAGCATCACACCCAGCTAATTGACTCTGTGGACTGTAGAGTGAATAAGCATGGCTGCATTCCAAGATACTTGACTTACAAAAACAGGCAGTGGGCTGGATTTGGCCCACAGGTGCTAATGTGCTGACCTTGTGCTAAAAGGAAGGTGCTGCGAATGCAGTAACTCTTACTCATAAAAGTGTCCTGCATGTGTGACATTATCCTTCCTTTGAGAAAAGGATATATTTCAGTATTCACCACACCATAGTTTTCCACAGTGACTTCATATAATTTTAAAAATTTCATTTATAAAATAAGATTATTTTCAGCATTTCTACCACTTTATTCCTGTTGATAGAACTCAGTAGTTTACTGTGATCAATTACTTTGTATATTTGATGAGTATCAACTGTTCTAGAATTGGCTGATTTTTATCAAGCAAGAAATACTCTCCTTGAAACGTTTAGTGTTTCTTGGTCTTTACGTGTAAGCATGAACAAAGTGATATTCAGTTTATGGAATCTAGAAATGTTCAAGGTAACTTTTAGTTCTATAGTTTTAAGAATTTAACACCTCAGTCTGGCATTTTTAATGCCACATGTGTATAATTTTATAATCTTTAAAATATATAATTGTTATGTAAAATTTGAAGACTACACCTGTTATATAAAATTTAAAACTAATTGTCTATTACTTTTCCATGACTGTGGAAGAAAATGACAACATTCTCAGTCATGATTTCTAAGTATGGTGTCCTTAAAAGAACTGTCTACACTCATGAACTCAATTTTCTTTTCATTCACTCTTAATCTCACACCAGTAAGTCTTCAGTTTCAGCACTCCTCCAACATTGTTTTTCCTCAAGATTATCACTAATTTTTTTCTGTAATAAATCTAGGCATTTCTCTTACACTTCATTTTATTTAGTCTGTCAACAGTATTTGAGCCAATGGAGGACATCTCCTCTCTAACAGCGTCTTCAACTTGGCTTTCAGGACCTCACTCCCTCAGGCTTTTCCTCCTGCCTCTCTAGTCCATTCATCATGATCTGTTTTGCTTGCTCCTCGTCATCTTTCTCCATTTTGACATTATTTTTTTCCCAGGGCTCAGTCCTCAATCTTCTCTCTCATTACTTTTTCTTTTTTTGAGACAGAGTTTCACTCTGTCACCCAGGCTAGAGTTCAGTGGTGTGATCTCGGCTCACTGCAACCTCTGCCTCCTGGGTTCAAGCGATTCTCCTGCTTCAGCCTCCTGAGTAGCTGGCATTACAGGTTCGTGCCACCATGCTCAGCTAATTTTTGTATTTTTAGTAGAGACAGCATTTCCCCATGTTGTCCAGCCTGGTCTCAAACTCCTGACCTCAGGTGATCTGTCTGCCTTGGCCTCACAAAGTGTTGAGATTACAGGCATGAGCCACTGCACCCAGCCCCTCATGACTTTTTCTACTATGTATATGCTAGCGATTTCAAAATGTATGTCTCTCGCTCAGATCTCTCTCCCTAATTCCAGATTTCCATATCAGCCTGCCTACTTGACATCTCTATTTGGTTAGCTATTGGGTATCACACACTTGTCAGACCCAAAATTGGGCTACTGATGGCCTTCCTGAAATCTACACCTCATGTAGTCGTTCCTACTTTGTGTAAGGGCAACTCTTCCAGTTGCTCTGCCAAAAATCTCAGTGTCATTCTTGACTCATCTCTCTCTCTCTCTGACACCTCACATCTAATCTCTCAGTAAATCTTGTCAGGTCTACCTGAAGAATATGTCCAGAAGCCAGTCATATCTTCTACATCTGAGCCACCCTCATCTGCAGTCTACATGAGTGTCATAGACTGACAATTGATAGTTCTGGCTTTTAAAAACTTCCCTTTTCATCAATTCTTAACTCAGTGGTTGTACTTAAAATATAAGTCAAATTGTGTCAGTCCTGTGCCCCAGCCCTTCTGATTGCCTCCCATTTCACTCTGAGTATGTGTCAAAGTTCCTCCTAATTATCTCCCTTGCTCTGCTTCAGCCTCACTGAAATTCTTGCCATCCCTTATCTACCCCTAGTGCTTAAAGACTCCAAGCACACCTCTGTACTTGGCAGTTCCCTGTGTCTGGAATGCTTTTTCCCCAGATATCCTCCTAGCTTACTCTTTCCATTCCTTCAGTTCTTTATTTAAAACCTCCTTTCCCGAGTCCAAGTGATCTCATTGTTCAGTTCCCACCTATGAGTGAGAACATGCGGTGTTTGGTTTTCTGTTCTTGTGATAGTTTGCTAAGAATGATGGTTTCCAGCTGCATCCATGTCCCTACAAAGGACACAAACTCGGAAGGGGAACATCACACACCGGGGCCTATCATGGGGAGGGGGGAGGGGGGAGGGATTGCATTGGGAGTTATACCTGATGTAAATGACGAGTTGATGGGTGCTGATGAGTTGATGGGTGCAGCACAGCAACATGGCACAAGTATACATATGTAACAAACCTGCACGTTATGCACATGTGCCCTAGAACTTAAAGTATAATAATAATAATTTTAAAAAAATAAAACCTCCTTTCTACTAAGAAGTAGAAAAAGGGTGAAAAGAAACACATTATGGAACAACCACTTTCTGAGGAAGAACCATGTACTACCTGGACGCATCATGCTTAAGATTCGGAGTGTACCAGGGAGGCTCTCTAATGCAACCAAGGGAAGGTTCAATGAAACAAAGTGACTTATCATCTCTAACTTCAAACCCATTTGTATCTTGACATCAACACTGTTAACCTTATGTCATCATTTCTTAGAGTCTTTGATATACAAATAAAAGGTTTTTTGTATTAGAAAAAAAAAATCCCCTTTGTCAGCAGAGACTTTTCTGACCATCTCAACTTTCCCACCACCCTCCCCATCAAACACGTAAACATTTCATTTTCCTGCTTTAGTTTTTCTCCTCTAATGTACTGTATATTTTGTCTTCTGTGTCCATTATTATTGTGTGTTTACCTCACTCTCATGCATTGGGATTTTATTTTTCACTACCATATCCACACTGCCTAGAAAAAGGCCTAGCATACTGGATGTAGCTACCTAATAAATCCTTATTAAATGAGTGAATGGAGTTTATCCTGGGTATATTGTTTGATTGATTCTCACTTTTAAAAAGTTTGACGTGGTTCACTCTAATAGTTTTGCCTGCTAATTATATGCATTTAAAAAATTGTTTTGGCTCTTTATAATAAGCTACATTCTTTATACTATTTTTTTTTATTTAGGGTGAAAAGCCCAATATTGTGGTTATTCATTATTTATTCTTTTACTAGTAATCATAATTGTAATTATGGTAAACTGAGTCAGAGGACTTGCAAACTTTACTAGTATTTGATTTGATTTGATTTTTGAGATGGAGTCTCACTCTGTCACCCAGGCTGGAGTGCAGTGGTGGGGTCTCAGTTCACTGCACCCTCCGCCTCCTGGGTTCATGTATTTCTCCTGCCTTAGCCTCATGAGGAGCTGGGATTACAGGGGCATGCCACCACGCCTGGCTAATTTCTGTATTTTTAGTAGAGACAGGGTTTCACCATGTTGGACAGGCTGGCCTCACACTCTTTACCTCAGGTGATCCACCCACTTCGGCCCTTCAAAGTGCTAGGATTACAGGCGTGAGCCACTGCACCCAGCCACTCACTTTTTATTTTTTTAAAAATTGGGGTGGCACATTTAATGGACTTACAAATTCTTTTCAAGGGATTATGAACCTTTGGTATTTGAAATAAAAAGACAGAGTTGGAATTTTTTTGCTTCCTATAGTAAGAAGAATACTGGTCAGGCACTGGCTCTTCTGATGGAGCAGGTACTGCTGCTTGGCTGTATTTCAGAAGCAAGCTGCTCACATCTGTAGTGGTTGGTGAGCAAGACCAGTGGTCATTGATTGGTTAACTAGTTTTCAAACTGGCTCTGGGTGGCTTCTTGTTACCATTGGTACAGGTCATTTCTTTCCTAAGTTAGACTCAACTTTAACTGAACATTTTTGGTTTAAAAGTTGCCTTCAATTAACTATGGTCAAAATGAATCTATTTTATATTGCAGAATTTTACACCTCATTTTAAAATTTTGGTCAAGATGAATTGGTTAATAATAGCTCTCAGGAAGATCTGTTTTCTTTTTTTAAAATACATATTTCTCTGTAAAATTTATTCCTTAAAATTATTTGTCTTGTTTCTGTTTTTAGTATTTCTAGAAGCTTTTGCTCAAGTCTTAACATAATCTCCAGTAGGAGATTTTAGTCTGTCAGTTAATATATGTATATGGTAGTGATATTCTCTTTTTAAATTCCTTTTCTTTTCTTGTTCACTGTCTTCTCTGTACAGTAACAGTGATATTCTTATACATTTTTACCTCATTAAAAATAATTACAGTTTTCAGGTCATGTGATGCCAACATGTTTGTTCCTTTTGTTCTGTGTGTGCTGCTATTCGGGCTCTTTTGTGGTTCTACATGAATGGCAGCTTTTTAAAATAACTCTGTGAAGAATGACATTGGTACTTGGATAGAAATTGTATTGGATCTGTAGACTGCTTTGGGCACTATGGTCATTTTCACAATATTAATGCTTTCAGTCCAGGAGCATAGGATGTATGTTCATTTATTTGTGTCATCTCTGATTTTCTTCAGTGGTGTTTTCCAGTTATCCTTTTATAGCTGACTCACCTGCTTCGTTAAGTATTTTCCTAGGTATTTTACTCTTTTGCAGCCATTGTCAAAGGGACTGGGTTCTTGTTGTGATGCACAGCTTGGCTGTAGGTGGTGTATAGTGGTACTACTCATTGGTATTTGTACATTTTGTAGTCTCTGAGACTTTACTGAATTTATTTATCAAGTCTAAGAGTGTTTTGTAGGAGTCTTTAGGGTTTTCTAGGGATAAGATCATATAATTGATGAAGAGATAGTGTGATTTTCTTTTTTCCAATTTGGATGTCCTTTATTTCTCTTGCCCAGTTGCTCTGCCTAGGACTTCCCAGTTTTATTCTTAATATGCATGAAATAAAAGTAAAATTGAAAGTGATTAAGGATTAGTTTATTTCACATCTCTGTCGCATACACAGATAAAATTAATTCAAAGTTGTATGTTAAAAACACAATATTAGACCCTGTCTTGTTCCAAAAGGAATTTCTAAGTTGTCTATAAAATACAGAGGAATCAAGAATATAAGTGGAAAGTGTTTCCAAAAAATAAAGATAAAAAGTATGGGTTAACACAGGGCTGGCTTCCCAATCCCCAGGCCATGCACCCAGTACCAGTCCCTGGCCTGTTGGGACCTGGGCCACACAGCAGGAGGCTAGTGGCAGGTGAGCAAGCAAAGCTTCATCTGTTTAAAGCCACTCTCTGTCACTCACATTACTGCCTGAGCTCCTCTTCCTGTCAAATCGGTGGTGGCATTAGATTGTCATAGGAGTGTGACTCAAACCCTCTTGTAAGCTGCTTACACAGGGGATCTAGGTTGTTCACTCCTTATGAGAATCTAATCCTTTATGATCTGTCACCATCTCCTGTCACCCCCAGATGGGACCATCTAGTTGCAGGAAAACAAGCTAAGGCTCCCAGTGATTCTACATTATGGTGAGTTATATAATTATTTCATTATATATAAGTAATAATAGAAATAATGTGCACAATGAATGTTATGTGCTTGAATCATCCTGCAACCATCCCTCAACTCAGGTCCACAGAAAAATCACCTTCCACAAAACCAGTCCCTGGTGCCAACATGGTTGGGGAGAGCTGGGTTAACGGATGTGAGATCCTTTTGCCTTGTCTTGGATTAATGTGCAGATATACATTGTGTGAATGGCATCTGATGGCACCATCTTGCCCTGTAGATCATTTTAGGGATACCTCCAGTATTTCATGAAAATCAAAATTTCTTCTAGTGATGAACAAAATGATACCCAGAAGCAAGTTTTGGAAGAACAGATCGCTGGAATGTCACAAGAAGAGATTCTGACTAATAAACAAGAGCAGATGGAAGTGGCTGAAAAGGAAATGAATTCTGAGGTATTTTCTTTAGTCATTTTCAAATGTTTTAATATATGTATTTGTTTAAAAAATAACTTTATGTATTTTGGAAAGGATAAAGGATTTTTAAAACATATATATACACACATATGTGTGTATATATATACACAGACACTCCATATATCCTTTATCATATCCTGTACATACAGGATAAAACCATGTTCTTAATTCAGCTACATTTGACTGCAACAGTCAAGTAGTGATCCTCACAATGGCCTCAATCCAAAGGAGAAGCATTTCATATTTTTCATAAGAATTGATGATTTTTCCAATATCAAAAATAAGTTTTGCTACTGACAACAGATTTTCTAGTTTTTGGACATTAGTTCATCTTTTAAAAATATTGATAGAGAAATCAGTTTGTTATTTTCACTAATAGGAAAGTAGGAAATATATAGCTGGGTCAGAGGCCATATTGTGGATGTCATTATCCTTACTTTTGAGGAGAGTAACAGTTTGCTCCAAGAAGTTTCTCATTTCAATGCAAAGAGTTTTGAATACAATGGCATGCCATGATATACATTGAGTGATAATTTATTGATAAGCATTTTGTTCCCAGAGAAATATTTCAGTGTATTTTCCTTATTTCACACTTATTACTATTTCAAACATTATAAAGAGGAAAGAAAAGTTATTGCAATGGCAAATAATCTCACAATTTCTAAGAAAAACATTGTAAGTTGTATCTTATTTACCATTTGTATTTTGAAATATAAGGCTTCTGTTGTATTAACACATTTACACCACAAAAGTAACAGTGATTTTATGAAGTTGCCCATGCTGGAGTGCAATGGCACGATCTCAGCTCAATGCAACCTCTGCCTCCCAAGTTCACACGATTCTCCTGCCTCAGCCTCCTGAGTAGCTGGGTTTACAGGTGCACACCACCACATCCAGCTAATTTTTTGTATTTTTACTAGAGACAGGGTTTCACTATGTTGGCCAGACTGGTCTCAAACTCCTGACCTCATGATCTCCGCCCACCTCAGCCTCCCAAAGTGCTGGGATTACAGGTGTGAGCCACTGCTCCTGGCTGCATATATTTTTTGACCTCTCCTTTTAAGAATCGTGATCTTAAATGAGTTCAGTGTTGTTTGTAGAAGTGCAATGTTTAGATGCCGATGTGTACATTGTGGAAGGACACAATGCTTAAACAGTTATGAATAAATGCAATTCTTATAACTGACTGTAAAAATATTAGAAAAGCAGTATATTGATAAAATATTCTTCAGAAAAAGGAACTTAAAGAACTTTAAGAAATGGCTTCTGTCCAAATATATGCATAGCTAAGGCTCTTACAAGGGTGTGGTTGATAGGTTAGATATCAGAGTATAAACCCAATTTTAAAAATATACTCAAGCATATTAATCTTATATTTTATGCATCTGGTTGTTTTTATAATTCAGAGAAAGGCTTTTCCAATTCTGAAATTCTTAAAAATACTCTAGGGATTTATTTTTCATGGTCTTTAAATAAATATTTCAACTTTTTGGAATTTACACTGTTTTAGATTTGAAGTTTTGTCCAACATTTTTCCAGTTAGATATCCACTATGGAAATTCTTTCATTATACAAATATAAATGTCATTCTTTAATTTCAGAAGAAATCATGATATGTCATTCTCTTGAGTGCTAACTAAAAGTTCCCTTTCTTTACTTAGGTTTCTCTTAGCCATAAGAAAGAAAAAGATCTCTTGCATGAAAATTGCATGTTGCAGGAAGAAATTGCCATGCTGAAACTGGAAGTAGACAAAATAAAACAGCAGAGCCAGCTAAGGGAAAGGAAACTTTTGGAGGAAATTGAAAGTGTGAAAGCAAAGAATGATAAACTTCTAAAGGCTGTAAAATTGAGGGAGGAAACAATAACAAAAATCAATATTTAAGTACAATGGACAGCTTAGCATTTTGACAACTGAGAAAAATGATAAACTTCTAAAGGCTGTAAAATTGAATGAGGAAGCATTAGCAAAAATCAGTATTTCAGTAGAGTGGACAGCTTAGGGTTTTGACCACTGAGAATGCTCAGTTCTGAACTGCAGGATGTAAGACACAGCTAGGAAACACTGGAAATGGAAATCCTATCATGTCGTTTTAGACTGACTACTGCTCTACCTGACTGTGATCAATGTCAAATAGATGAAAGAGACTTCTTTCCAGAGAACAAACATGAACAAGTTTATTTACAGGAGAAAATGAATTCTCATATATCTAACCTAAAAGATAACAGTGAGATTCTTTCTGAACAACTCTAATGCTGACAGTAAAATTAACAGCCTAAACATTAAGCTGTATCACAGAGGATAAATTCTGAGAGACAAGATGGGGCAGACCCCCATCTTTCCTGTTCAGGCAACTTAGTCATTCTAGTGTGTGGGCTTTGGAGACTACAAACCCACCAGGTGCAGAAGAGATCCTGTGGCACAGCACAGCTGCTTTACAAAATCATGGCCAGACTGCTTCTGTAAGCAGGCTCCTGATCCTGTTCCCCCTCACTGGACAAGACCTCCCACCTAAGGCCTCCAGCTACCCCCACTAGTGTTCCCTGGCCAACAGAGATTTGAAACCTTCCTGGGACAGAGTTCCCAGAGAGAGGGGAGGGCCACCACCTTTGATGTTTGGGCACCTAGCTGTTCTGGCCCATGGGCTTTGGATAGCCCACACTGACCAGGGGCTGAAGTGGTGTCTCAGTGCAGCACAGCCACCCTGCAAAAGCATGGCCAGACTCTTGTTTAAGTCAGTCCCTGAACACATTTCTAGTCACTGGGTGCAGGCTTTCAACCAGGGTCTCCAGCCACCTTCACTGCTGTTCTCTGGCTGACAGAGGTTTCAGGCCTCCCTGAGTCAGAGCTCCCAGGGGAAGGACCAGACTGTCATCTTTGCTGTTTGGACGACTTAGCCATTTGACCCTTCACGTTTCAGAGTGTCTGAGGTGACCAGGGGCTGAAGTGAACCCCCAGCACAGCATAGGCACTCTACAAAAATGTGACCAGGCTTCTTTTATAAGTAAGTCCCTGTTCCTGTTCCTCCTGACTAGGCAAGACTTCTCAACTTGCCTCCAGCCACATCCTACAGGTGTGTACAGATTGGCAACCGGTTCATACCTCCGAGGGTGCAGAGGTCCCAGAGGAAGGGGCAGGCTATCATCTTTGCCTTTTTGCAGACTTCACTGCTGATACTTTCAGGCACTGGAAAATAGGAGCCAATTGGGGACTGGAGTGGACCCCCAGCATACCACAGCAGCCCCACGGAAAAGTGGCCAGACTGTTAAGTGGGTGTCCATTTCCATATCTTATCTCCTCGATGGGCAGGCCCTCCTGACCTGGGTCTCCAGCCAGCCCCCCTCTGGAACTATCAAGCCTGTAGCGACTTGGCAATTCCCTGGACTGAGCTTCCAGGAGCAACTGAAATCCTCTGTGCCACTGCCTCTGCAGTGGAACTGCCCTTGCTTCCCTCAGAATATCAAGGGAGCAAAGACCCTAAGTGCCATATCGACACCTCCAACAAGCTGCAGTTGACCCAAGGAATACACTAGTCCATCTCCCATGGGTACAACACACCCTCCACTGCTCATCACCAGACAGGGAACCCTGGCTTGGGCTCACAGCACACACCCTCCATCCTGGGGTGATTACATTAAGTAACTGCTAACTTACATCTCTCTGGGGTGGAGCCTCCAGGAGACAAGGAAAGTTGTAGAGCAACAAGTCAGCTGACATGCAGCCCACAGGGCAGGGACAGCTATCTCTCTAGGCTCCACTTGCTCTTATGAGACACTTTATCCCAGCACTTAAGGAGTGCTGTGGTCAGACCAGCCCTGTCTCATGTGCAAGATTGCCCAGCACAGATCAGATCTAAGAGTTACTTTCTTTAAAAAGGGGAGTTGCTTAAAAAAGAAGTCTGGCCATGTTTGTGTAGAGCAGTTGTGCTGTGCTGGGGGTTCACTTTTGAGAGAGTTCTCCGAGACCTGATCTCTGCTGGGCAGTTTTGCACATCAGGTGGGGCTGGTCTGACCTCAGCACCCCTTAGTCAGCTTGCCACTCCCAGGACCCCAGCCAGGCCATACCTGCTTACAGGACACTCTTGGGTGCACACACTATAGCTTCTGTACCAGTGGACCGTGTCTGATTAGTGGAGAGCTGCAGCAAGGTGGCCCCTACAGCCATGCACCAGCCTGCACATCACCTCTCCATACTGCAGCTCTTTATATGGAAACTTCTCACATCCCTTTGCTGTGTGTGTTTACACAGGTGGGTTTTTCTGTACTTGCCCTGGCAGCACATGGGAGTGCAGCACACACCTCAACCCACACCAACTGCCACTGAAGACGAAGCCGTGGTGGGCACAGAACCAAAAACCCCACCCCGCCAACATCTCACCCTTGAGGTAATGCTGTGCAGAGAAAAAGGGACCTTCTTATACCCTGAGTGACCACTGTTGCTTTGGGGCGGGGGGCTCAGAGAAGGCGCCCAGGCGTGCACTGGCCAGCAGTCCACCCCAAACCAGCACTGCCTCCAGTGCAACAGCACACAGAGTCAGCAGGGGCCCCCTGGCCCACACCCCAGCTGTCGTGCCTCCACCACCTGCTGAACGCCCACAGTGAGCAGGGACTTCTGCATCTGCTAGCATTTTGCTGCAGCTGCTGCACTTGGATCCCCTCAGTGCAGTGGACTTCAAACCTCAAGGAGCCAGAGAACAAAGTTGGGGCCCAATACCAGTTCCCCAGAGTTAAAGCACACAGTCCAGGAATTGGGAGCTGCATGTTGGCCCCTAAAATCCTCTAAAAACAAAGTTAGTTGGCTGAGTCCGCCTTACACCACAGTCAAATCCTCAAGGTCATCAGATATAATAAAAGAAAAATACCCTGTCCAAAGGTCAGCAACCTCAATGATTGAAAAAGGATAAGCCCATAAAGATGAGAAAGGATCTGTGCAAGGACACTGAGAACTCAGAAAGTCAGCATGCCTCCTTTCCTCCAAATGACTGCATCAGCTCTCCAGCAAGTGTTCAGAACTGGGCTGAGGCTGAGATGTCTGAAATGATACAAGCAGGGTTCAGGATATGGGTAGGAACAAAGTTCACTGAGTGAAAGAAGTACGTTGTCCAATACAGGGAAGCTAAAAATCATTGTACAACACTGTAGGAGATGACAGACAAAATAGCCAGTATAAAGAAAAACATAATAGACCTGATAGAGCTGTAAACAATACTACAATAATTTTCATAATGCAGTCATATGGTGATTGTGCGTGATGGCATTATGAAAATTATTGTAGTGTGTGTGGGCACCCGAGACTGCTCTGTAAGCAGGTGTGGCCAAGCTGGGGTCCTGGGAGAGGCAAACAGACTCAGGAGGGCTGAGGTCAGACCAACTCCATTTCATGTGCAAGACCACCCAGCAGAATAGACAAAGCAGAGGAAAGAATCCCAGAGTTTGAAAACTGGCTTTCTGAAATAAAGCAGGCAGACAAGAATGGGGGAAAAAAAAGAATGAAAAGCAATGAACAAAACTTGTGAGAAATATGGGATGATGTAAATGACCAAATCTGTGAGGAATTAATGTACCTGAAAGAGCTGAGGAGAATGGAACCAACTTGGAAAACATACTTCAGAATATCATTCATGAGAATATCCCCAACCTAACCAGATGGCCAACATTCAAATTCAGGAAATCCAGGGAACCTCAGTAAGATATGCCATGAGAAGATCATCCCCAAGACACATAATCATCAGATTTTCCAAGGTCAAAATGAAAAAAAAAAAATACTTTAAAGGCAGCTGGGGAGAAAGGCAAGGTCACCTACAAAGGGAATTCCATCAGACTTAGCAGACCTCTCAGCTGAAACCCGACAAACCAGAAAAGATGAAATTCAACTTCTTAAAAGAAATTTCAACCCAGAATTTCATGTCCAGCAAAATGAAGCATCATAAGTGAAGGAGAAATAAGATCCTTTTCAGACAAACAAATGCTGAGGGAATTCATTATCACCAGATCTATCTTACAAGAGCTCCTGAAGGAAGCACTAAATATGGAAAGAAAAGACCATCACCAGTCACTACAAAAATGCACTGAAGTAAACAGTCCAGTGATGCCAAAAACCAACCACATACACAAGTCTGCAAAATAACCAGCTGACAGCGTGACGACAGGATCAAATCCACACATACCATGACTAACCTTAAATGGAAATGGGCTAAATGCTCCAATTGAAAGACACAGGGAGCAAACTGGATAAAGAACCAAGACCCATTTGAGTATGCCGTCTTCAAGAAACCCATCTCGCATGCACTGCCATACATAGGCTCAAAATAAAGGAATGGAGAAAAATATTTCAAGCAAATGGAAAACAGAAAAAAGCAAGTGTTGCACTACTGGTTCCTGACAAAACAGACTATACCAATAAAGATAAAAAAAGACAGAGGGCTGGGCGCGGTGGCTCACGCCTGTAATCCCAGCACTTTGGGAGGCTGAGGCGGGCAGATCTCGAGGTCAGGAGATCGAGACCATCCTGGCTAACACGGTGAAACCCGTCTCTACTAAAAATACAAAAAAGTAGCCGGGTACGGTGGCGGGTGCCTGTAGTCCCAGCTATTCGAGAGGCTGAGGCAGGAGAATGGCATAAACCTGGGAGGTGGAGCTTGCAGTGAGCTGGGATCGTGCCACTGCACTCCAGCCTGGGCGACTGAGCAAGACTCAGTCTCAAAGAAAAAAAAAAAAAAGAAAGAAGGAGATTACAAAGGTAGTCCTGACCTTTGATAAATCTCATTATTGATTGATACCAACCTGGCCTATCTTTATTGCCCAAACCAATAGGATAATTTGCTGAGGTTGGGGAGCTTCTCCCCTGCAGGGGGTTCCTGATCTCCCAAAATTTGGTTGAGATCTAAAGTTGATTTTGCTGTACAAGTCCTTTTCTGAAGTTCTACTCATTTCCGACAAGGAAGGCAAGTTTTCCTGCTTCCATGGCGATGGAGAGCAGGCACCTCCTTTCCTGAGTTTCAGCTTTCTTCTGACAGGAAAGGTGAGTGTCAGATTTTTCCAGCTTCTCAGATGGCAGAGAATGATCACCAGCCTGAGCCTTATTTCCAGGTAAGTAGCTGAATTAGAATTTTGTCTTAAAATTTTTTTTAATGACTAAAATTTAAGATTACCCACCAGCTGCTTTTAATTTCTCCTTACCATGAGAACACTCAGTAATCATATAAATGGTGCATTTGTTTGTTTGGCTCAATTCTTTGTGTTTGTTTGTGTTCGGGGTTTTACTGTTGTTGTTTCACTTTTCTCCCATCTCTTCCTGACTTGGTCAAATCCAAGGGAATGTTCCAAATTGTGGGGAGCAAGGCATCTGAATTGGCTAAAAGTCCTGTGACTGCAAAAGTGAAAAAAAAAAAATCCAGTTATCAGAAATGATTTTTTTTTTTTTTTTTTTTTACATAAGTGGGCTCATCTACATAACAAGGCCATCTTTTGCTGGCCAAGGCCAGGCTGAAGGAGTAGTCTTGGCGACCCAATGTTAAGACTGCCTTGTTGGCCGGGCACGGTGGCTCAAGCCTGTAATCCCAGCACTTTGGGAGGCCGAGACGGGCGGATCACGAGGTCAGGAGATCGAGACCAGCCTGGCTAACACGGTGAAACCCCGTCTCTACTAAAAATACAAAAAACTAGCCGGGCGAGGTGGCGGGCGCCTGTAGTCCCAGCTATTCGGGAGGCTGAGGCAGGAGAATGGCATAAACCTGGGAGGCAGAGCTTGTAGTGAGCTGAGATCCGGCCACTGCACTCCAGCCTGGGTGACAGAGTGAGACTCTGTCTCAAAAAAAAAAAAAAAAAAAAAAAGACTGCCTTATTCACTACAGAAACCTGAGTTTGGTTCCTAAGTCTAGTTCTTTCTGTTTGATATTTGTGTTTCTTTTAAAATATCCGCAGTTTGTCCCAGTTATGATGTGGTAGTAAAAGTATCAAAAGGATTTTTTTTTAAAGTTCTATGATTAAAAGTTTACTTAAAAGCAAATTTCCTTTTTGTAAATTATACTTTAAGTTCTGTGGTACGCGTGCAGAACATGCAGGATTGTTATATGGGTATACACATGCCATGCTGGCTTGCTGCATCCATCAACCAGTGATCTACATTATGAATTTCTGCTAACGCCATCCCTTTCCTAGCCCTTCATGCTGACAAAACAAGCAATGGGGAAAGGATTCCCTGTTCAATAAATGGTGTTGGGAAAACTGGCCAGCCGTATGCAGAAAACTGAAACTGGGCCATTTCCTTACTTAATACAAAAATTAACTTAAGATGGATTAAGGAGTTAATGCAAGATCTAAAACCATAAAAAACCTAGAAGAAAACCTAGGCCACCAACTGTGGAGAAAGGTACTTTCAGTGAAATGCATGGTACAAACACACACTCCCTGCTTCCCTGAGTGGGTCAGGTTGGCGAGTGGTCCACCTGCTCCAGGTGGATCCCTGCAGACATGGCTGGCTTCTCTTTGACCCAGCTTGGCCTTGACTGGCATGCACAAGCCTCAGTGAAACAACAGTGCTTCAAATGGAGCCGCACAGAGAAAAAGAGCAGCAGGCTCAGGAGCATGGTGTGAGCTGCCTTTGGGGCTCCAGTCCATCCCTCAGGGCTCATATGGCACTACAGGCTTCTTGGTTGTCAAGAGGCAGACCACAGGCCATCTTGAGGATGACTTTAGGTTGAAGTGCAGAAAGCAGCCAGGATTTCCACCCAGTGGACTCGGCCTTCTGTGGCCCTGGCCAGATTTAGAATTTGGCCCCAGGCAGGACAGCCCACTCAGAGCAGCATGGCAGTAGCTGGGGTCTGTGCATGCCACGCGAGGTAAATCTGGCTCAAGGAGCAAACAGCCACATCTGCAAGAGTGTGCCTGGAACCGGTGGAACAGCCACCAACCTCACCCATTCAAGGAAGGAGAGATGGCAAGGTTCCAACAGCCGGACTGGCTGCTAGTTGATGGCTGATGGAGCAGAGGCCTGAGGAAAAGCAGATGACACTGAGGTCTTGCCACTAGGGTAGGAGAAATTTTGTGCCTTGACCAGCAGCGAGTGAGGTTGGTGGCTGATCCACCGGCTCCTGGCACACCCTTGCAGAGTTGGCTGGTTGCTCTTTGAGCCAGCTTGGCCTTGCCTGGCATGCACAAGCCTCAGTGCAACAATTGTCTTACAAATGGAGCCACACAGAGAAAAGGAGCAGGAGGCTCAGGAGCAGGGTGTGCACTGCCTTTAGGGCTCCAGTCAATTCCTCAGGGCTCAGATGGCACCGCGGGCTTCTTTGTTGCCAAGAGGCAGACCACAGGCCGTCTTGAGGAGGACTTTATGGGCAAATGCAGAAAGCAGCCAGGATTTCCACACAGGTTCCTAGGGTTTCTGTGGCCCTGGCACGGTGTAGAATTTGGACCCAGGCAGGACAAGTTCACTCGGAGCAGAATGTCCATACCTGGAGTCTGTGTATGCCAGGCAAAGCCAAGCTGGCTCAAAGAGCAACCAGTCACCTCTGCAAGGGTGCACCCAGAGCAGGTGGAGCAGCCACCAACCTCACCCACTCAAGGAAACAGGGATGGCCAGATTTCAACAGACTGAGTGGCTGCCACCTGATGGCTGAAGGAGCAGAGGCCTGAGGAAAAGCAGATGGCACTGGGGCCCTACTTCTAGGGTAAAACTGATGTACCATGAGCGGCAGTAGGTGAGGTTGGTGGCTGCTCCACCGGCTCCTGACATATGCTGGAAGAGGTGGCTGGTTGCTCTTTGAGCCAGCTTGGGCTTGCCTGGCATACACAAGCCTCAGTGCAACAATTGTCTTACAAATGGAGCCATATTGAGGAAATGAACAGCAGGCTCAGGAGCCACGTGTGGGCTGCCTTTAGGCTCCAGTGAATTCCTCAGGGCTCATATGGCACTGCGGGCTTCTTCATTGCCAAGAGGCAGACCAGAGGCCGTCTTGAGGAGGACTTTATGTTCAAGTGCAGAAAGCAGAAAGGATTTCCACCCAGGGGCCTAGGCTTTCTGTGGCCCTGGCCAGACTTAGAATTTGGCCTCAGGCAGGACAAGCTCACTCAGAGCCGCACTTTGGTACCTGTGGTCTGTGCATGCCAGGCAAGGCCAAGCTGGCTCAAAGAGCAACCAGCCTTCTCTGTAAGGGTGCCCCTGGAACAGGTGGAGCAGCCACCAACCTCACCCACTCAAGGAAGCAGGGATGGCCAGATTCCAACAGACTGAGTGACTGCCACCTGATGGCTGAAGGAGCAGAGGCCTGAGGAAAAACAGATGGCACTGGGGCCCTACCTCTAGGGTAGAACTGATGTACCATGAGTGGCAGTGAGTGAGGTTGGTGGCTGCTCCACCGGCTCCTGGCATACCCTTGTAGAGGTGGCTGGTTGCTCTTTGAGCCAGCTTGGCCTTGCCTGGCAGGCACAAACCCCAGTGCAACAATTGTCTTGCAAATGGAGTCATATAGAGGAAAGGAGTAGCAGGCTCAGGAGCAGGGTGTGCACTGCCTTTAGGGCTCCAGTCAATTCCTCAGGGCTCAGATGGCACTGCGAGCTTCTTGTTGCAAATACGGAGACCACAGGCCATCTTGAGAAGGACTTTATGTTCAAGTGCAGAAAGCAGCCAGGATTTAAACCCAAGGGACTCGGCCTTCTGTGGACCTGGTCAGACTTAGAATTTGGTCCTAGGAAGGACAACATCACTTGGAGCAGCTGGGGCATGTGCATGCAAGGCAAGGCCATCCTGGCTCAAAGACCAACCAACCACCTCTGCAAGGGTGCACCTGGAGCAGTTGCACCAGCCACCAACCTCACCCACTCAAGGAAGTAGGGATGGCCAGGTTCCAACAGCCGGACTGGCTGCCACCTGATGGCTGATGGAGCAGAGGCTTGAGGAAAAGTAGACGGCACTGAGGCCTTACCTCTAGGGTAGAAGAAATGAGGTACACAAGCGACAGTGAGTGAGGTTGGTGGCTGGTCCACCGGCTCCTGGCACACCCTTGCAGAGTTGGCTAGTTGCAAGCCAGCTTGGCCTTGCCTGGCATGCACAAGCCTCAGTGCAACAACTGTCTTACAAATGGAGTCACATAGGGAAAATGAGCAGCAGGCTCAGGAGCAGGGTGTGGGCTGCCTTTAGGGCTCCAGTCAATTCCTCAGGGCTCAGATGGCACTGCGGGCTTCTTCATTGTGAAGAGGTAGACCACAGGCCATCTTGAGGAGAACTTTATATTCAAGTGCAGAAAGCAGCCAGGATTTCCACCCAGGTGCCTAGGCCTTTTGTGGCCCTGGCAAGACTTAGAATTTGGCCTCAGGCAGGACAAGCTCACTCAGAGCCGCACTTTGGTACCTGCGTTCTGTGCATGCCAGGCAAGGCCAAGCTGGCTCAGAGCAACCAGCCACCTCTGCAAGTGTGCCCCTGGAACAGGTGGAGCAGCCACCAACCTCACCCACTCAAGGAAGCAGGGATGGCCAGATTCCAACAGACTGAGTGGCTGCCACTTGATGGCTGATGGAGCAGAGGCCCGAGGAAAAGCAGATGACACTGAGGCCTTGCCACTAGGGTAGAAGAAATTACGTACCTTGACCGGCAGCGAGTGAGGTTGGTGGCTGGTCCACTGGCTCCTGGCACACCTTTGCAGAGTTGGCTGGTTGCTCTTTGAGCCAGCTTGGCCTTGCCTGGCATGCACAAGCCTCACTGCAACAATTGTTTTAAAATGGAGCCACACAGAGAAAAGGAGCAGGAGGCTCAGGAGCAGGGTGTGCACTGCCTTTAGCGCTCCAGTCAATTCCTCAGGGCTCAGATGGCACTGTGGGCTTCTTTGTTGCCAAGAGACAGACCACAGGCCATCTTGAGGAGGACTTCATGGTCAAGTGCAGAAAGCAGCCAGGATTTCCACCCAGTTTCCTAGGGTTTCTGTGGCCCTGGCCAGGGGTAGAATTTGAACCCAGGCAGGACAAGCTGACTCAGAGCAGCACGTTGGTACCTGCGGTCTGTGCATGCCAGGCAAGGCCAAGCTGGCTCAAAGAGCAACCAGCCACCTCTGCAAAAGTGAGCCTGGAGCAGGTGCTGATGGAGTAGAGGCCTGAGGACTCTGCCTTCTGTGGCCCTGGGCAGATTTAAAATTTGGCCCCAGGCAGCACAAGATCACTCGAGCAGCTGGGGCATGTGCATGAAAGGCAAGGCCATCCTGGCTCAAAGAGCAACCAGCCACCTCTGCAAGAGTGTGCCAGGAGCAGTTGCACCAGCTGCCAACCTCACCCACTCAAGGAAGTGGGGATGGCCAGGTCCCAAAAGCCGGACTGGCTGCCACTTGATGGCTGACGGAGCAGAGGCCTGAGGAAAAGCAAATGGCACTGACGCCTTACCTCTAGGGTAGAAGAAATGAGGTACACAAGCGGCAGTGAGTGAGGTTGGTGGCTGGTCCACCTGCTCCTGGCACACCCTTGCAGAGGTGGCTGGTTGCTCTTTGAGCCAGCTTGGCCTTGCCCAGCATGCACAAGCCTCAGTGCAACAATTGTCTTACAAATGGAGACATATAGAGGAAATGAGCCGCAATCTCTGGAGCAGGGTGTGTGCTGCCTTTAAAACACCAGTCAATGCCTCAGGGCTCATATGGCACTGCGGGCTTCTTCGTTGCCAAGAGGCAGACCACGGGCTGTCTTGAGGAGGACTTTATGTTCAAGTGCAGAAAGCAGCCAGGATTGCAATCCAGCGACTAGGCATTCTGTGGCCCTGGCCAGACTTTGAATGTGGCCACAGGCAGGACTAGCTCACTCAGAGTAGCAAATCAGCACCTGCGTTCTGTGCATGCCAGGCAAGGCCAAACTGGCTCAAAGAGCAACAAACCACCTCTGCAAGTGTATGCCTGGAGCAGGTGCTGATGGAGCAGAGGCCTGAGGACCCTGCCTTCTGTGGCCCTGGGCAGATTTAAAATTTGGCCCCAGGCAGAACAAGATCACTCGGAGCAGCTGGGGCATGTTCATGCCAGGCAAGGCCATGGTGGCTTAAAGAGCAACCAGCCACCTCTGCAACGGTGCGCCTGGAGCAGTTGCACCAGCGTTCAACCTCACCCACTCAGGGAAGTGGGGATGGCCAAGTCCCAAAAGCTGGACCGGCTGCCACCTGATGGCTGATGGAGCAGAGGCCTGTGGAAAAGCAGATGGCACTGAGGCCTTACTTCTAGGGTAGAGGAAATGAGGTACACGAGCGGCAGTGAGTGAGGTTGGTGGCTGGTCCAGCGGCTCCTGGCACACCCTTGCAGAGTTGGCTAGTTGCAAGCCAGCTTGGCCTTGCCTGGCATGCACAAACGTCAGTGCAACAACTGTCTTACAAATGGAGTCATATAGAGGAAAGGAGCAGCAGGCTCAGGAGCAGGCTGTGGGCTGCCTTTAGGGCTCCAGTCAATTCCTCAGGGCTCAGATGGCACTGCAGGCTTCTTCATTGTGAAGTTTAGGCCACAGGCCATCTTGAGGAGAACTTTATATTCAAGTGCAGAAAGCAGCCAGGATTTCCACCCAGGAGCCTAGGCCTTCTGTGGCCCTGGCAAGACTTAGAATTTGGCCTCAGGCAGGACAAGCTCACTCAGAGCCGCACTTTGGTACCTGCGTTCTGTGCATGCCAGGCAAGGCCAAGCTGGCTCAAAGAGCAACCAGCCACCTCTGCAAGGGTGCCCCTGGAACAGGTGGAGCAGCCACCAACCTCACCCACTCAAGGAAGCAGGGATGGCCAGATTCCAACAGACTGAGTGGCTGCCACGTGATGGCTGATGGAGCAGAGGCCTGTGGCTCCTGGCACACCCTTGCAAAGCTGGCTGGTTGCTCTTTGAGCCAGCTTGGCCTTGCCTGGCATGCACAAGCCTCAGTGCAACAATTGTCTTACAAATGGAGCCATATAGAGGAAATGAGCAGCAGGCTCAGGAGCAGGGTGTGCACTGCCTTTGGGGCTCCAGTCCATGCCTCAGGGCTCGTATGGCACTGCCGGCTTCTGGTTTTAAAGAGGCAGACTACAGGCCTTCTTGAGAAGAACTTCATGTTCCAAAACAGAAAGCAGCCAGGATTACCACCCAGGGGACTCGGCCTTCAGTGGCCTTGACCAGACTTAGAATTTGGCCCAAGGCAGGACAAGCTCACTCAGAGCAGCATTTCAGTAGCTGGGGCCTCTGCATGCCAGGCGAGGCCAAGCTGGCTCAAAGAACAACCAGCCACCACTGCAATGGTGCACCTGGAACCGGTGGACCAGCCAGCAGCCTCAGCTACTGAAGGAAGCAGGAATGGCCAGATTCCAACAGCCTGAGTGGCTGCCACTTGATGGCTGATGGAGCAGAGGCCCGAGGAAAAGCAGATGACACTGAGGCCTTGCCACTAGGGTAGAAGAAATTACGTACCTTGACTGGCAGTGAGTGAGGTTGGTGGCTGATCCACCTGCTCCTGGCACACCCTAGCAGAGTTGGCTGGTTGCTCTTTGAGCCAGCTTGGGCTTGCCTGGCATGCACAAGCCTCAGTGCAACAATTGTCTTTCAAAGGGAGCCACACAGAGAAAAGGAGCAGGAGGCTCAGGAGCAGGGTGTGCACTGCCTTTAGGGCTCCAGTCAATTCCTCAGGGCTCAGATGGCACCGCGGGCTTCTTTGTTGCGAAGAGGCAGACCACAGGCCGTCTTGAGGAGGACTTTATGATCAAGTGCAGAAAGCAGCCAGGATTTCCACCCAGGGGCCTAGGCCTTCTGTGCCCCTGGCCAGGGGTAGAATTTGAACTCAGGCAGGACAAGCTGACTCAGAGCAGCACATCGGTGTCTGTGGTCTGTGCATGCCAGGCAAGGCCAAGCTGGCTCAAAGAGCAACCAGCCACCTCTGCAAAGGTGAGCCTGGAACAGGTGCTGATGGAGTAGAGGCCTGAGGACTCTGCCTTCTGTGGCCCTGGGCAGATTTAAAATTTGGCCCTAGGCAGCACAAGATCACTCGGAGCAGCTGGGGCATGTGCATGAAAGGCAAGGCCATCCTGGCTCAAAGAGCAACCAGCTACCTCTGCAAGGGTGTGCCAGGAGCAGTTGCACCAGCTGCCAACCTCACCCACTCAAGGAAGTGGGGATGGCCAGGTCCCAAAAGCCGGACTGGCTGCCACTTGATGGCTGACGGAGCAGAGGCCTGAGGAAAAGCAAATGGCACTGACGCCTTACCTCTAGGGTAGAAGAAATGAGGTACACAAGAGGCAGTGAGTGAGGTTGGTGGCTGGTCCACCTGCTCCTGGCACACCCTTGCAGAGGTGGCTGGTTGCTCTTTGAGCCAGCTTGGCCTTGCCCAGCATGCACAAGCCTCAGTGCAACAATTGTCTTACAAATGGAGACATATAGAGGAAATGAGCCGCAATCTCTGGAGCAGGGTGTGTGCTGCCTTTAAAACACCAGTCAATGCCTCAGGGCTCATATGGCACTGCGGGCTTCTTCGTTGCCAAGAGGCAGACCAGAGGCTGTCTTGAGGAGGACTTCATGTTCAAGTGCAGAAAGCAGAAAGGATTTCCACCCAGGGGCCTAGGCTTTCTGTGGCCCTGGCCAGACTTAGAATTTGGCCTCAGGCAGGACAAGCTCACTCAGAGCAGCACTTTGGTACCTGTGGTCTGTGCATGCCAGGCAAGGCCAAGCTGGCTCAAAGAGCAACCAGCCTTCTCTGTAAGGGTGCCCCTGGAACAGGTGGAGCAGCCACCAACCTCACCCACTCAAGAAAGGAGGGATGGCCAGATTCCAACAGACTGAGTGTCTGCCACCTGATGGCTGAAGGAGCAGAGGCCTGAGGAAAAGCAGATGGCACTGGGGCCCTACCTCTAGGGTAGAACTGATGTACCATGAGTGGCAGTGAGTGAGGTTGGTGGCTGCTCCACCGACTCCTGGCATACCCTTGTAGAGGTGGCTGGTTGCTCTTTGAGCCAGCTTGGCCTTGCCTGGCATGCACAAACCCCAGTGCAACAATTGTCTTGCAAATGGAGTCATATAGAGGAAAGGAGTAGCAGGCTCAGGAGCAGGTTGTGCACTGCCTTTAGGGCTCCAGTCAATTCCTCAGGGCTCAGATGGCACTGCGAGCTTCTTGTTGCAAATACGGAGACCACAGGCCATCTTGAGAAGGACTTTATGTTCAAGTGCAGAAAGCAGCCAGGATTTCCACCCAGGGGCTTAGGCCTTCTGTGGCCCTGGTCAGACTTAGAATTTGGCCCCAGGCAGGACAAGCTCACATGGAGCAGTGTCAGTTTCTGGGGCCTGTGCCTGCCAGGCAAGTCCAGGCTGGCGCAAAGAGCAACCAGTCACCTCTGCAAGGGTGCGCCTTGAGCAGGTGGTTCAGCAACCAACTTCACTCTCTCAAGAAAACAGGGATGGCCAGATTCCAACAGCCTGAGTGACTGCTGCCTGATGGCTGATGTAGCAGAGTGCTGAGGAAAAGCAGTTGGCACTGTGGCCCTACCTTTAGGATACAAGAAAGGATTTACCATGTCTGGCAGCAAGTGAGGTTGGTGGCTGGTCCATCTGCTCCTGGCACACTTTTGCAGAGGTGTCTGGTTGCTATTTGAGCCAGCTTGGCCTTGCCTGTCATGAACAAGCCTCAGTGCAACAACTGTCTTACAAATGGAGCCATATTGAAGAAAAAAGCAGCAGGCTCAGGAGCAGCGTGTGGGCTGCCTTTAGCGCTCCAGTCAATTCCTCAATGCTGAATTGGCACTGCGGGCTCCTTCATTTCCAAGAGGCAGACCACAGGCCATCTTGAGGAGGACTTTATATTCAAGTGCAGAAAGCAGCCAGGATTTCCACCCAGGGGCCTAGGCCTTCTGTGGCCTTGGTCAGACTTAGAATTTGGCCTCAGGCAGGACAAGCTCACTTGGAGCAGATGGAGCAGCCACCAACCTCACCCACTCAAGGAAGCAGGGATGGCCAGTTTCAAACAGCCTGAGTGGCTGCCACCTGATGGCTGATGGAACAGAGGCCTGAGGAAAAGCAGATGGCACTGGGGCCCTACCTCTAGGGTAGAACTGATGTACCATGAGCGGCATCCAGTGAGATTGGTGGCTGGTCCACTGGCTCCTGGCACACCCTTGCAGAGGTGGCTGGTTGCTCTTTGATTCAGCTTGGCCTTGCCTGGCATGCAGAAGCCTCAGTGCAACAATTGTGTTACAAATGGAGCCGTATAGTGGAGAGGAGTAGCAGGCTCAGGAGCAGGGTGTGCGCTGCCTTTAGGGCTCCAGTCAATTCCTCAGGGCTCAGACGGCACTGTGGGCTTCTTGGTTGCAAATAGGGAGACCACATGACATCTTGAGGAGGACTTTATGTTCAAGTGCAGAAAGCAGCCAGGATTTCCACCCAGGGGACTCGGCCTTCAGTGGCCTTGACCAGACTTAGAATTTGGCCCAAGGCAGGACAAGCTCACTCACAGCAGCATGTTGGTGCCTGGGGTCTGTGCATTCCAGGGAAAACCAAGCTGGCTCAAAGAGCAACCTGTCACCTCTCCAAGGGTGCACCTGGATCAGTTGCAGTAGCCACCTACCTCACCCACTCAAGGAAGCAGGGATGGCCAGGTTCCAACAGCCGGACTGTCTGCCACCTGATGGCTGATGGAGCTGAGGCCTGAGGAAAATCGGAAGACATTGGGGCCCTACCTCCAGGGTAGAGGAACTGATGTACGCGACCGGCAGTCAGTGGGGTTGGTGGCTGGTTCACCAGCTCCTGGCACACCCTTGGAGAAGTGGCTGGTTGCTCTTAGAGTCAGGTTGGCCTTGCCCCTTATGCACAAGCCTCAGTGCAACAACTGTGTTACAAACGGAGCCACACAGAAGAATGGAGCAGCAGGCTCAGGAGTAGGGTGTGCACTGCCTTTGGGGCTCCAGTCCATGCCTCAGGGCTCTTATGGCACTGCAGGCTTCTGGTTTTAAAGAGGCAGACCATAGGCCTTCCTGAGAAGAGCTTCATGTTCCAAAACAGAAAGCAGCCAGGATTACCACCCAGGGGACTTGGCCTTCAGTGGCCTTGACCAGACTTAGAATTTGGCCCAAGGCAGGACAAGCTCACTCAGAGCAGCATTTCAGTAGCTGGGGCCTCTGCATGCCAGGCAAGGCCAAGCTGGCTCAAAGAACAACCAGCCACCACTGCAATGGTGCACCTGGAACCGGTGGACCAGCCAGCAACCTCACCTACTGAAGGAAGCAGGGATGGCCAGATTCCAACAGCCTGAGTGTCTGCCACCTGATGGCTGATGGAGCAGAGGCCCGAGCAAAAGCAGATGACACTGAGGCCTTGCCACTAGGGTAGAAGAAATTACGTACCTTGACCAGCAGCGAGTGAGGTTGGTGGCTGTTCCACCTGCTCCTGGCACACCCTTGCAGAGTTGGCTGGTTGCTTTTTGAGCCAGTTTGGCCTTGCCTGGCATGCACATACCTCAGCGCAACAATTGTGTTACAAATGGGGTCATATAAAGGAAAGGAGCAGGAGGCTCAGGAGCAGGGTGTGCGCTGCCTTTAGGGTTCCAGTCAATTCCTCAGGGCTCAGATGGCACTGCGGGCTTCTTCATTGCCAAGAGGCAGACCACAGGCCGTCTGAAGGAGAACTTTACATTCAAGTGAAAAAAGCAGCCAGGATTGCAATCCAGGGGTCTAGGCTTTCTGTGGCCCTTTCCAGACTTAGAATTTGGCCTCAGGCAGGACAACTCACTCAGAGCAGTACATGGGTAGCTGGGGCCTGTTCATGACAGGCAAAGCCAAGCTGGTTCAAAGAGCAACCTGCCACCTTGGCAAGGGTGTGCATGTAGCAGTTGGACCAGTCACCAACCTCACCCACTGAAGGAAGCAGGGATGGTCAGGTTCCCACAGCCTGAGTGCCTGCCACCTGATGGCTGCTGGAGCAGAGGCCTAAGGAAAAGCCGATGGCACTGAGGCCCTACCTCTAGGATAGAAGAAATGATGTACCCTGAATGGCAGCGAGTGAGGTTGGTGTGCTGGTCCACCATCTCCTGGCACACCCTTGCAGACTTGGCTCATTGCTCTTTGATCCAGCTTCGCCTTGCCAGGTATGCACAAGCCTCAGTGCAACAACTGTGCTGCAAATGGAGCCAGACAGAGGAAATGAGCAGCAGGCTCAGTGGCAGGGTGTGTGCTTGCTTTAGGGCTCCAGTCCCTGTCTCAGGGCTTGTATGGCACTGTGGGCTTCTTGGTTGCCTCCACAAGCCATCTTGAGGAGGACTTTATGTTTTAAAATGCAATTCAAATGAGCATAAAACATTTACAGCCTAGGGAAAGGCTTATGGCATTAGAATCCTTATTTATATGATTGTTTTGTGTTTTTTTGAGATATGGTCTTTGTCTCTCATCCAGGCAGAAGTGCAGTAATTTTGTCATAATTCACCACCGCCATGAACTCTGAGTCCAATCCATCCTTTTGCCTTGGTCTCCCAACTAGTTGGAGCTGCAAGCATAAGGCACCATGCCTGGCTAGTTTTTTAAATGCAGGGTTTTTTGTTGTTGTTGTTGTTGTTGAGAGTATGGTATCACTATGTTGCGCTGGCTGGTCTCAAATTCCCGGCCTCACGTCATCTTTCTGCCACAGCCTCCTAAAGTGCTGGGATTACAGGCATGAGCCACCATGCCTAGCATAGAGTAGTACATTATTTTCAAAGTCTTATTCTAAGATCCATTTGTTGACTTTGGCCTAAATAACTCAATATAATACCTCTGAGACTTTTTTTTTTTGACAAATTTTGGGGCATGATGATGAGAGAAGGGGGTTTGAAACTTTCTAATAAGAGTTAACTTGGAGCCATTTAGGGAGGAACAAACACAAATTATCAGAAAAATAAAAGAAAGATCAAGTGCAGAAGTTCTGTGGCAAAGACGATAGTAAAGAATATATGATTGTGACTCATGGTGGCTTTTACTTTGTTCTTGAATTTCTGAGTAACTTAAGGGTTAACATTTAAAGAATGTATGTTATAGATAACATTTTATTGCAAGTAAATGTATTTCAAAATTTGTTACTGGTTTTGTATGAGATTATTCTCAGCCTCCTTCATTATCAAGCTGTATTATTTTATTAATGTAGTTTGATGATCTTACAACACAGCTGGGAGCTGTATCTTCAAAATATGTCTATTTGACTAAATAAAATCAAGTTATTCAATGGGAGTTACTATCTATGAAAAAAGTACAATAGGAATATAAAAAATTTGAGGAGGATAAAATATGTTGGAAGAAGAAATATTAAATCTTAAGATCCTTATGGAAAGATCACACAGGTGAAGACAAATTGGTGATGTACAAAATTATAAATTGGATCTAGAAGAAAGGGCAATGCAGGCAATAGAAAAATGAGTAGAAATCCCTTTACAGGTTAGTTTATAAAATCAAGTAAGTTTATTTATAATGTGCTTCCATTTATTTCACTGCAAATTATATTTTGGATATATGTATATATTTCCTCTGCCTCTCTTATAGCAATTTGCCTTGTAGAATTCTAGCAAAAAGGTGGCATCTATTTTTACTTTCAAATATTTAAATTTCCATCATTATAACAAAATTGATTTTTCAGAGTAATGATTCTCACTGTGGAGTCATTTGATTGATAAGACCCATTGGCATAAGATTACATCCTCTGACTACAAAAATCCTGGAAGAAAATCTAGGAAATATGCTTCTGGACATTGCACTTCACAATGAATTTGTGGGTAAGTACTCAAAAGCAATTGCCAGAAAAATGAAAACTGACAAGTGTGATTTAATTAAACTAAATAGCTTCTTCTGCACAGCATGAGAAACTATCAAGGGATTGAACAGACAGCCTACAGAATGGAAGAAAATATGTACACACTATGCACCTGTAATCCCAGGTACTCGGGAGGCTGAGGCAGGTGAATCATTGGAACCTGGGAGGCGGAGGTTGTAGTGAGCTGAGATCATGCCATTGCACTCCAGGTCGAGACTGCATCTCAAAAATAAATAAATAAATAAAATAAAATAAATAAAAGCTGGAAGTTCTATGAAAACATTAATGCACATATAATCTTTTAAAAATGTTCATTGTTTCTCTAGAGATTTCAATACCTATTCTAGCTTATTACAGTAACCTATAGTTTGTATTATATCAACTATGGTATAAAAACCTTAAATTGTATATTTCTGTTTCCTCCCTCCTTTACACTATTTATGTCATGCATTATAGTCTCACATATTATGAATTCCATGATGTGAAGTTACTCTTTTTAAAAAAAAAATTTAGACAATCCGTGATCTTTAGAGCAATGTAAAATAATTGGGCTACATATCTTTATATCTTCCCCGGATCTCTTTATTTCTTTGTGTAGTTTCAACATTCATCTGCTTCCATATTCCTTTTGCCTCAAGAAATCGTTTTGACATTTATTTTAGTGCAGACCTGTTATCAAGGGACTCTTCCAGTGTTAATCTGAAAATGTCTTCATTTCATTGTTATTTTAGTTATATAATTAATGGATATAAGATTGGTGACTGACTTTTTTTCAGTTATTTAAAAATTTTGTATCATTGGTTTGTGACTTGTAGAGTTGCTGACAAGCGGTTCACTATAATGTTTGTTTCTGTTTATCTCTGTACACAATGTTCCTATTTTTCTGTGACTGAATTCAAGATTTCTGCTAATCGTTGGTTTTCATCAGTTAGACTAGTGTGATTATTCTAGCATTCTTTAAATTTTTTATTAATCTTTCTTGGAGCTTTTTGAGGTTACTTGGGGTCCTCAGTCACCTTTTTCAAATTTTTCTTCTCTCTCACTCTGTTTTTAATCTCCTTCTGGAATTCCAATTAATTGTATTTTAGTTAATTTCATATTACCAAAGAATTCTTGGACTCACTGGAGTATTTTATTTGCTTGGTTCATTGGTTTATTTTGTTTTTCTCTTTCCTCCCTTTGTCCTGCCATTCAAATAATTTGTGTTGACCTATTATAAAATTTACTGCTTCTTTCTAAACTCTGATGACCAGTCTGCTAATCAGCTTGCAGATGTAATTCTTCATCTCTGTTCTCAAGCTTTCACTTATTTCTAGCTTTTGCCTTTTACTGTTCCCATCTCTGCTGAAATTCCTCATTTTTCCATGCATGTCTTTTTTTTAACTAGATCCTTTAACATTTTGATCATTATTATTTTAAATTACTTGCATTTAGTTCCAACATCTGAATTATCTCTGAATTTGATTCTGTTGACTTTTTATCTTTTGAAAATATTATAACTCATAACTCAAATTTCTAACTTGCTTTTATGTGTCTCCCAATTTCTAAAAGATGCAAATCATCAGATGTACAAAAACAGTAGCTCATGAGATAATTACTTATGTCAAGATTGTTTTATGTTTCTGTTTCATTTTGGTTTGTGTCATGCTATTAGTGTGGGCAGGAACAAAGGCTGGTTTTTGCTGTGGTGTCTGAAACATTCAGTGAACCATGTAACTTCAATTTCTCCAGCAGTAGGCTGCCATACCATGTGCCTTGTGTGGGGCCTTAGGCTCTGGAGGGCATATGCCAATGCTCCTGTTCCACAGTTACCTTCCGGTAGTCTTTACCACCTATGTCACAGAGAGGGTCTCTCTCCACTTTCTTGTTCCTCTCTAACTGTAGAACATCATTTCTTGTGTGTGTGTGACTAGGCAGAAAATTCAGGTTGGGGGCAGAGGGATGATTCATGTTATTTTGGAGCCAGTTTCATCATTGGACTCTCAGAGAAGGGATATTTTTAGCACTTTGGGACTCTTGTTCCAGTGGGAGTCAAACTATCACTTATCTGTGTTGGTTTTTAAGGAAGAAATAATACCTTGCCTCCTCCCACCTCAGTGGAAGAAAACCTTTGATTTATATCATTGAAAGTTTTCAAACCCACAATAAGGGCAAACTCTTTTCTTTCTCCTTCCATAGGAACAATGCACCTTTGTCTGTGGTCGCTGGATGGAGATTTTCCAACCCTTTACCACAGTAGCACGACTCTGCATTAGTGCAAAATCCTGGACCCCGAAACAATCCTTGTTCCTCTCCTGATGGGGAAGTATTTTTCCTCCATCCATCCCCCAGAAGCAGTGATCTTTTGCCTGGTCTCAGGTGGGGTGGAGTAGGGTGTGAGAGGTTTCTTAACCTTCTCTGAAAGCTGATGTGTTTCATTTCTTCTTATCTCCCAGAAACAGTAGACTTTTGCATGGCTTGGTGGACCCAGATGCTTTTTTGCCACAGCAAATTAAGGGTTTTGATTCTTAGGAGAGAAGCAAATGTTCATGTAGTCAATTTTTTTCTTATTTACTTTTTGCTTTGTTTTCTTATTTCAGTCATGATGAGTTGAATATGATCATGATTTTCCAGTTAAGCTGCTTGCAACTCTAAAATTTTATGAGTCCCCCTTTGGCCTTTCTGCACTAAATCAAATGCAGATAATCATCACTTGTGTGAATAAAGTGTTTTCATTGAGAACAGAATTGTTCATATACACACGAATGTGGATATTATCTACTTAGCACAATATGTCATTGTTTCAAAATGTAAAATCTGCTTTAGGCTGAACAAAGAATGGTTCTTGAAACTATTTTCCCTTTGTGATCAATTAAAAAAACCCAGTGCTTTCTATCTCATGGGTAGATTATTAAAATAATTACATACCTGATCTTCATTTTATGTTCTCTCTCTTCAAGATATTTCCTTCAGAACTACTTTGACTGATTAGTCTCTTTACGTTAGACTCTATTTTCTTCACAAGCTCATCAGGGTAAATCCTGCCTTTACATTTGTTATAAAAATTCTCTTTTTTTTTTTTCAAATCATATTTGAGCTGAAAGCTCTCCACAAAATATCTCCTATGCCACAAAGCCTTATTTTACTGATCTCTCCTGTCCTCCTTGCTCAAGCTCATTTAGGAATTGTTTTAATGAAAATATTCAAGCAGTACTTTTTTAAAAAAAGTATGAACATATAGTATTTTCAATTTGAACACAAAATACTGCTCTACTTGAAAACAAGTTTTAGAAACAATTAAATATTTCTAGAAAGAGAATCAACAGTGTCATAAATATCATAATTTAATTTTCCTGTTTGTACTAAAACATTAGCAAATATTTACTGAGAAATTGCTATCTGCCTGAAAGTATAATGCTTTTGATACACGTTATATCATAAAAACTAGGTACTATTATTAGTAGTATTTTAAGAGTAAAAATATCGAGTCTTAGAGATGTTAAGCAATGTGCACAAATAGCATAGGGAAAGTTGTAGTTCTGAAATTCTGACTATGCTGTATGTATGATAGGAGAATCAATTCTTGTCAAATGTAACTGTCAAGTCATTGTGGGGATTCGGAGGTCTCTGATTGCTAGGGTCAGTACACTTAAATCATGTCACAACTTAGTTAAATCTATTTCATTAAAGCAAAATTCCATGTATAATTTCACAAAGATTATTGGCACCAAGAACATTATTTTTCGTTCCTTCTTTCTTTTCTTTCTCCTTCCTTCCTTCCTTCCTTCCTTCCTTCCTCCCTCCCTCCCTCCCTCCCTCCCTCCCTCCCTCCCTCCCTTCCTTCCTTCCCTCCTTCCTTCCCTCCCTCCTTCCTTCCTGCTTTCTTGCTTTCTTTCTGTTGTTCTTTTGTTCTCTTTCTCTTTCTTTCTTTGAGACAGGGTCTCAATCTGTTGCCCAAGCTGGAGTGCAGTGGCACAATCATGGTGCACTGCAGCCCCAGCTTCCCCAGGCTTACATGATCCTCCCACCTCATCCTCCTGAGTATCTGGGACTACAGGCAAGCCACCACACCTGGCTTTTTTTTTTTTTTTTTTTTTTTTCAAGATTGGGTTTCACCATACTGCTGAACCTGGTCTGCAACTCCTCAGCTCAAAAAATCCACCTGCCTTTGCCTCCCAAAGTATTGGGATTCCAGATGTAAGCCACATGCCTGGCAAATAATATTATTCAATAAGTTCAATTTAACTATTAGATTTTGGACAATGAGAGATAGAATTTTCTATATCATAATTCATCTTGTGTTCTTATTTGAAGTAATATATAAGGATTTCAATTCAACTCAAATATATTTATTAGCAAATTAAATTTCTTTTTCAGGATTCCAAACTTTTGTTCAAGACATAAATGCTAAATGATGTCACTAATTTTAATTAGATTAACAGAAAGGTATTCTGGTGTTTAATAACAGTGACAGAATGGGCTATTGATTTTATTTTCTTTCCCTTTGTCTCTTTCCCCTTTTTAAAATATTTTACTTTTTAGGCTCTTTGGAATCCTGTAGATACAGTTTTGAGAATTAAGCAAAAACAGTTCACAGAAACTGCCAACCCTAGGATGAAATATATTGTTACTGTACTTTGGGATTAAAATAAGGAACTACAGTTTACGGAACTTTTATACTGATACAGAGACACTAAAAAGGGAAAGGGCTTGGATGAGAAGTTCTGCTATGCAATCAAGAATCTCAGCCACTCATTTCTGTAGGAGCTGCAGGAGCTCCCTGTAAAGAGAGGTTAGGGAGAGTGTAGCTTCAGAGTTTCTCCATTTTTCCCAGAGGTTCCCCTAAAAGGTTATGACACTTTATAAGAATGCTTCACTTGTGAAAAACAAATATCAAAGTCTTCTTGTAAATTATATTTAAGGACAAATCTTCATTCCATGTTTAATTTATTTAGCTTACTCTGTAGCTAATATTTCATGCTGAAAACATTTTAAATGCTGTAAATGTAGATAATATAATTTATGGATCATTAATGCTTCTTTAGTAGTTCAGAGAAAACTTCAAAAGAAATGGCCCCAGAATAAGCTTCTTGATTTGTAAAATTCCATGTCATTGACTTGGTTTGTATAGCATCTCAAAATATAATATAGACATCTCAGATAATATATTTGACATATCAAATTCCTCTTAGAAAAGAATAGTACTTAACTAGATAGGAATAACAGGTCGCCATTATTTGAATTGTCTCCTATTAATTTTTGTTTTGTTTTGTTACTCATGTTTTATTTATGGGGGATAAATATAACTTCTGCTGTTTTCAGAATTATTGTATGCAGTTAGTATGAGAATGCAATTTAAGTTTCCTTGATGCATTTTCACACTTCTATTACTAGAAATAAGAATACGGTAATATTGGCAAAGAAAAGTGACCATTCAATAAAATTTTTCCAGTAAATCTGATTTAAAATAAACATTGCCTATGGCTTTCTTACATCAATATTGTTATGTCCTAGACTACTTTATCTGAAATTAAGGCTTTGAAATTCTAATTGTGTGCAAATGTGTAAAATATCATCACCTAAAGCTATATAACATGTTCTATTTCTATACTGTGATTGCAGGTTTATAATTCTGGAAAGATATACAGAACATAAGATTTACCTTTTTAATCACTTTAAGTGCACGATTTTGTGGCATTAAGTATATTTGCGCTGTTGTGCAACAGTCACCACCATAGACCTCTAAAACTTGTCTTCTTCTCCAACTAAAACTCAGTACTCATTGAACACCAACTTCCCATTCCTCTCCCTCCCCCTCCCCATAGCAATCACCATTCTACTTTCTGTCTCTACAAATTTCACTAAGTAACTCACAGACATGGCATGATATAGAATGTTTGAATTTCTCCAACTGGCTTATTTCACTTGGCATATCTTCAAGTTTCATCTATTTCATAGCATGTTCAGAATATATTTTAAGGCTGAATATTATGATGTTGCCGTATATACCACATTTTTTTAACTACTCATCCATCAATATTCACATGGGCTGCTCCCTCCCTTTGATTATTGTGGATAATATTGCTCATGGACACGCTGCACAAACATCTGTTTTGTCCCTGCGCTTATTTATTTTGGATATGGATTTGCATTTTAATACAAAGGAGAAATTACACAGCTTTTAAAAAGTGTCCAAATGAAAAGGAGCACAACATCAGTAAAATATTAGAAAGTAGATTAGGGAAAAAGTAGGGAGAGAATTGAACCAAAATTTAATAAGCAGTGTAACAGAGTTTCAAGAGGAGGGAAAAAATTGACAATATAAACATAGAATTAAATAGCGAAAGGTCGATATTTAGAAAATTGTCACATGTACCCATATGTCGCCTGTGAGCTGATATTTACATTATTGTTTTATTCCAGGTTTCCAAAAGTAAGTGCAATGTGAGAGTTTCATGTTGCTAAATAACTGAAACATGATACATATTTTCATGTATTGTCCTTGAGAGCAGGCTGGTGGTAATTAGTGCAATTTTAAATTATGATATGATAGTGCAGTCAATCTGCCAAACTGAAAAAAAATGTATATATACAATATGTATATGTTTCTCAAAACCCCGTTGTATCATACAATTAAATTATGATTTAAAGCTACCTGACAATTACCAGAGGAAAAAATAAAACATTTACATTAATATTACCATAATTTTGATATTATTGCAAATATCAAAGCGTGTAGTACTTAGGGATAAACCTTCAAAAAAGAGAAACATTTGAAAACTACGAAACTACAAAATATTGTTAAAATAAATAAGAGACCTCAGTCAATGGAATGTATGAGTCATAAATCTCAATACGGTTAAAATGTCTACTCCTCCCACATTGATCTATAACAATTCCAATCAAATTACAACCGTATTCCTTATTTTAGAAATTGGGAAACTAAAATTCTGAAATGTATGTCAATGGGTAGAGGACCTATAAAGGCAAATTACTTTGAAACAATTACTTTGAAACCAGGTGCTGCTGGAGAATTAACAGCACCTGGTTTCAAGACTTATCAAGTTACATACAGTACTTAAGACGATGTAGTGCAAATATAGATATACACATGCATATCAGCTTTCAGCTAATTTTTAATAAAGTTCTTAGAGCATTCATGGACATAACATTTTCAACAAATGCTTCTGAAACAATTAGATATCCCAGTGTGTATCTGCATGTGTGTGTGTGTGTATTTGTGTGTGTGCGTGTGTGTGTGTGTGTGTAGCTCAGTACTTCACACCTGAGAGGTATGAGCGTGCATTACCAAGAGGGAACTGGGAAGCTTTGAGAGTATTGGATATGCTTACTGAACTCTTCATGGTGATTGTTTAATGGGCACATGTATATATCAAATTCATCTCATTACACTTTAAATATTGGTAGTGTGTTTTATGTTCATTAGACATGAATAAAGCTGTAAATGTTATCAAAATATTCACTTAATATGCTTTTATTCATTTTACTCTCTCTCTCCACAGACCTTCAGATAGAAAATGCAGTTGAAAGATATTTCATAAAGGAAGAAAAGAAGTATGAATACAGGTGAGAGATAGTACTCAGATTTTTTTTTTTTCAGTGCAATCCTGGTCTTTTGTGACTAGCAATACTTTTATGTGCAGAAGTAGTAGAAAAGATAAATGTTTTGTACAGTAGAAAAACGCATAATTTCTGTGCCATGGAAGAGGTAACTCACAAAGATGACAGCTTCTGACTATGTTGGATACTAACCAGTATTGTAACTAACCAACGATCTGACATTAACATTGGCTGTAAAGCTACTTTAATGTTCCTTGCAATGATTTGAACCATTACTGGAACCCTCATTGCTTACTGAGTTGAATAACACTGTTGAAACATGTTTATCTTATATTTGCACTAGAGTCATAATTTTACTTCTTAGAAAATTAAAATTAAACAACACTTGAAATTATATATTTTTAATGTTTCAACTGTGATATCACTCCACATGCATCTTTAAATTCTTATTTGATAAAGGATAGCAAATACAGAAAGAATTCTTGTGATAATAGAGAACACAGAACTGTTGAAAGGTGTTGAAGTTGAGCTGGAGAGAGTCACCAAAGCTGGCGCGGAAGCTGGCAAGGTCGGAGAGTTTCCTGCCTGGGCATAGCTTGAGCTCGCCCTAGTGCCTCCACCAGTGGCAGAAACTGCAGACCCAGCTGGGCCCTGAGGCCTCCGCCCCAGCCTCCCGCCCGCCAGGAGCTGTGCTGAGGTCACAGATAGGCGACACTGGAGGGGCGCGCCTGAGGGAAGGCGGCCCATGTTCGGGACAGCAGCAGGACACCAGGGTCCAGGGACCCACCTCCCGCTGCGGGAACCCCAAGCCTTGCCTGGCGCCCCTCGCTTGGTCTGCCTGGCCTCCAGAGGCCGGCGTGTGTCCTGGTCATGAGGATGCACAGCAGGTGGCCGGGAGTCCCCCTCCACCATGGCCTAGGCTCTGCCAGCCATCACGCCTGGTTCGCGGACCGCAGCCTCGCTGCCTCTGATCCCGCCAGGCCGGGACCTGTCCTCCTCCTGGGTGACCAGCCGGGGGAATGCACACTGCCCGGTGGCCTGCACAGCCCCTGACCGCCCATCCCCTCTGGCGCCTCCGCCCCAGGCCAGGACCTTCCTGTAGCACAGAACCCACCTTCCTTCCCGCCGCAGAGCTGCTCCGCTTCCGCCACCCACAGGGAAAAACGCAGATCTCCAAACAAACAGAAATCTGCGTGTGACTCCTCTGGTTGGATACTGCCAGTCCCCACATTTACTTCCAGGAGTTTTCTTGGCAGAAGGTGTCCCATGTTTGATGTTTCACCAGCAGTGAGGCTGAAAAGTGACAGCAATAGAGAAACACATCAGGCTTTCCGCAACAAAGATGACCTTCCCTTCTTCAAATCTCAGCAATCTCCAAGTTCCACAAAGGACTCAGGACAAGATGACTGAGCTGGAGTACTCGGCCCAGGAAATGCAGGCCCAGAGCAGGTCACCTCCTTAGGGCAGGCCCAGGCTTGTCCTGGCTGCCCGGGTGCTTTTCTCCTCACTCCCACCCAATGCAGGGGACCCCACAAACTCAGTTGTAGGGGCTCCCTGCACCTCCCTCCACAGGAACCACCTCCTGCCCGCCAAGCTGGGGCCTTCTGGGGCGTCCTGGGCTGAGAGGGCAAGGTGCCAGCTCTGCACGCTGAGGAAGGAACACCGCTACACTGTTACCTTGGCACACTGCCACACGAAGATACAACCACATGGGCACACCGTCACATGGCCACATGGACAAACAGACACACAGACACATGGAGATATCACCATACGGACACACAGACACACCACCACACTGTCACATGTACAGACACACGGAGACATTACGACGCGGACACACTGCCACACTGTCACATGGACGGACAGACCATGTGCACGGAGAAGTCACCACACGGGCACAGCACCAGACTGTCACACGGACACAGACACACGGAGACATCACCATAAGGACACACGACCACATACCACAGGGACACACAGACACACAGAGACATTACCACACTGTCACAGGGACACACCATTACTCTCACACGAACAGACACACTGCCACATGGACACTGCCACACACACACAGACACACTGCCACACTGTGACATGGACACACCTCCACACTGTCAGACACCACCACACAGACACTGCCACATGGACACAAGGACACACAGACACATTGTCACACGGATACATAAACACACTGTCACACGGAGACATCACCACGCAGGTATATGAACACACCACGACATGGACACAGCACCACACAGACACTCTGCCACACGGACACACCACCACACAGAAATGCGGACACACTGCCACACAGACACACCACCACGCTGCCACATGGACACACCACCACATCGTTGCCACACTTTCATGTGTCACCTGGCTGTGTGGGCCCCATGACTCTGGGCTCTAATAGAGAAATTACTTAGGCAGATAGTGAAGGCAAAAGAATTTCCATCTCCTGTTGGAAACGCGCGTGGCCTCTAAAGTGTGGGTCCCAAGGTCATGAGGGCCTGTGAGGTGGAGGGCCAGGTCTCTCTTTCCAGTCTGGAATGGAGGCAGGAAGGAGGGAGCGGGGAGCCTCATGTCTGCACGTCCTCCCGGCAGCAGGCCCCTGAGGACTTTTATCCTCCTGAGCCACGGGGGTCCATCAGAGGTGTCTAAAGCACCGGGTGGGGCAGGGAGACCCTTATAGGCCTTAGGAGCTCTGGCCAATTAGTGGTCAGTGAAACGCAGAGGTGAACACCATAGAACCACAGGTCCAGGAGAATTTTCGCAAAAGCTCTGAGGATGCTCTTTTTTGTTCTCCCACTGCAAAATTCTTTTAAAAAGGAAAAAATCCAGCAACGTGCGGGGAAAGGCAATACTGAGCGTCAGCGCGGGATGCTGTGGCTGAGGTGATCCCAGTGTCCTGGCCGAAAGTGGCTTCGGGGACCGCATCTCCGTGCACCATGGCAGCAAACGCCATCGGTTTGTGGGCGGATGGCGTCCCTGCGGCCATACTCGCTCCTGAGCGGGGAAGGACAGACAAGACCGGGGACCTCTGGGTGTTCCTGGTGTCCGCCAGCTTGATGCCCTTACTCCTCCTTGAAGTCCCAGATTTGCAGAAGCACCTGGTTCCTGATGGAGGCCTTGGGCCTCTTGGTCCTGGCTTACCAGGCAGCAGCGCCAGCCGTTCTCGGCCCCGCCTCCTTCCATCAGACCAAAGACTTTCTGAAACTGCCCTTCTTGGGGCCTGGAGGCAGCATCCTGGGCCTCCCTGGGGCCTGCGCGCTGGCAGCAGCTCCAGGTTGAGGTCGCCTTCGGTCCACAGCGCGGGGCGCTGGAGGTCCCTGAGCCCAGCGTGGGGAGTCCAATCCACAGGTGCCGGTCCCCGGGTGCCTGCCGCAGTCTCAAAACACCTGGAGGTGACATCCAGGAGCGCCACCGCGCCACCAGCAGGGAGACACAGGGCGAGGCGAGCCCCTTAAGGCGGCCGAGGAAGAAGCAGAAGGCCAGGAAGGCTCCCCAGAGCTGATGTGATCTCAGGCCGCGCGCCCTGACCGAGTTCCTGGTCTCTGGCAGGTCTTGCCAAAGACGGTCTGGGCTCTCTGGGCGACGTCCAGCATGAGCTGGAGCTTCTGGAAGGCGGTCAAATGGCCGTTTGGAGATTCCACGGCTTCGGATCCCTACTGCAGGATGCTCCACTGTGTCCGCAAGCCTCTGTTGTTTTGCTGCGGAGTAACCTCGGAATGACTAGAAATAAGAACACTGGGGTGACCCAGTCGTGCCCCAGGAATTTCTGCACATGGTCACGGCAAAGGCAGGCGCGCAGACTGAGTGTCCAGTCGGCTTGGTGAGAGTTCTTTATGGTTTAGTGAGAGACTTGGTCCCACGCTTGTGTCCTCTCATGTTTTCAGTTAACCTGAGGTCCCTCAGGGGCTCCTCTATCTCCACCCTGTTCTCCTCGGGCTGAAGCACAAAGTCCCCCATTTTCTCCTCAAAGGGCTCACAGAGCCACTTCTGCAGGCAGGAGGACAGCGCCTGGGCTCAGTGGCTGACCTGGGAAGCCACATCTGAAGGAACTGCTGGGTGACTACAGCCATAAGTCAATCAAAGTAGACTTTCCCTGGCTTGCTGCGCTATATCGATTTTGTTTTGGTGGAAGAAGGGAGGTCCTAGGAAATGTGCCCAATGCAGATGCTGACAAGAGTGATGACATGAAAAAGATTACCCGGAAGGAAAACAAGAGCTATTTTCTAAACATCTGAAATCTGTGTAGGCTTTTGGAAAAGTGAAACTAGATTCAAAGCACAATGATATAATTCTGACAATTTCCACTGACACAGAACTCAATCTGAATTCCTCTAAGGATTATAAGGAAAATGGCGCTCCAAGAGGCACATATAAGATCACTCAGCTGCTGTGAAATAGGCTTACAGGCAACATGGAGTGTCAATTATCCACTATTTAAAGTCAGTGATACAGATTGGACTACTATCTCTATGGCTCATAAAGTCTTCTTTAAAGGACTGACAGATGATTTATCTCATATGCAGACTATGATTCTCAGCAGTTAACAGCGCAACTTGATAATATCAATTGCTTGAGAAAATCAGATAATTGCTTGAGAAAATTAGGACATTGCTTGAGGAAATTAGGTAATTAAAGAAATTACTTTTTTTTAAGAATAGTGTAATAGCTTGGCAAGTAGACTTTAAAATAGGTTGGTAATATTTTACAGGCTACTTTTTAAAAAGTAGCAATATAACATGATTAACTATGAAAAATAATAATGTTGGAAACAATTCAATTTTCTATCACAGGTAATTTCACAAATATAGAAATACCATCTCAATAATTAGAAGAAGTAGCAGCAATTTCTGTCATTTTCATGCAAGTTTCTCCTAGTCCATTTATTTGGTTTTAAATAGTGTTTTTAAAATTTGTTTTCAGACAGGGCTAATAATAAATAATAGAATATATTTTACAACGGTTGAAGGTAACAAAAGGTAGGTGCCATTTAAAAAATTGTAGTTGATTGTTTAAAAATATTGTGGGTACATAGTATGTGTATGTATCTGTGGGGTCCATGAGATGTTTGGATATGGCCTGCAATGTGAAATAAGCACATCATGGGGAATGGGGTATCCCTCCCCTCAAGCATTTATCCTTCAAGTTATAAAATATTCAATTACAGTCTTAGTTATTTCAAAATGTACAATTACATTTTTATTGAATAGAGTCAACCTATTGTGCTATCTTAATAGGTATTATTAACTCTCTATTTTTATACCCATTGGCCATCCCCCCCTTCCTACCAACAGCCCCAACTACCCTTCCAAGCCTCTGATAACCATCCTTATACTCTCTATGTTCATGAGTCTGTTCTGATTTTAGATTCCACAAATAAGTGAGAACATGTGACATTTGTCTTTCTGTGCCTGGCTTATTTCACTTAACATAATGATCTATAATGTTCCATCAATGGTACTGAGAATGACTGGAACTTATTCTTTGTTATGACTGAATAGTCCTCCATTGTATATATGTACTACATTTTCTTTATCCATTCCTCTGTTGATGGGTGCTAAGGTTTCTTCCAAATTTTAGCTTTGTAATCAGTGCTGCAACAAATATGGGAGTGCAGATATGTATTTGACATACTGATTACCTTTAGTTTTGGTATTCACCCAACAGTGGGATTGCTAGATCATATGGTAGCTCAACTTTTAGTTTATTGAGAAACCTCCAAAATGTTCACCTCAGTGGTTTTACAAATTTACATTCCCAGCAGCAGTGGACAAGGGCTCCCTTTTCTCTGCATCCTTGCTAGCATTTGTTATTTCCTGTCTTTTGCGTACAAGTCATTTAAACTGTGGTGAGATGATATCTCATTGTAGTTTTGATTTGCATTTCTCTGATGATCAGTGATACAGAGCTCCATTTCTTATACTTGTTTGCCATTTGTAGGTCTTCTTTTGAGAAATATCTGTTCAAATCTTTTGCACCTTTTTTAAAATCAGGTTATTAGATTGTTTCTTAAAGAGTTGGAGCTTTTCATATATTCTGATTGTTAATCCCTTGTCAGAAGAGTAGTTTGCAAATATTTTCTCCCATTCTGTGGATTGTCTCTTAATTTTGATTGTATCATTTTCTGTGCAGAAGCTTTTTAACTTAGTGTGATCCATTTGTCCATTTTTGTTTTGATTGCCTGTGCTTGTGGGGTATTGCTCAAGATATTTTTGCCCAGACCAATGTCCTGGAGATTTTCCTCAAACTTTTTTTGTACTAGTTTTATTGTTGGAGTTTTAATCAACTTTGATTTTACTTTCATATATTATGAGAGATACTAGTCTGTTTTCATTCCTCCTCATATGGATATCCAGTTTTTTCAACACCATTTACCACCAGTGTATGTTCTTGGCACCTTTGTCAAAAATGAGTTCACTGTAGCTATGTAGATTTGTTACTGGGTTCTCTATTCTGTTCCATTGACCTATGGGTCTGTTTTTATGCCAGTACCATATTCTTTTGGTTACTATAATTCTGTAGGATAATATGAAGTCAGATAATATAATTCCTCCAGCTTTATTTATTTATTTATTTTTGCTTAGGATAGTGTTATTTCTTATACTGAAAGCATTCTATGTTATTTATTATTAGTCTACTTTTATAGTTTTACAATGCTATCCTCTTTTACAAAGCTATGATCAACTCAAGGTGTCCAGATCAGGGTTAATTGTAGCTATTTGCAAAAGTAGCAATATTCTGGCTGGGCATGGTGGCTTATGCCTGTAATCCCAGCTCTTTGGGAGGCCCAGGTGGGCAGATCACATGAGGTCATGGGTTCAAGACTGGCCTAGCCAACGTGGTGAAACACTGTCTCTAATAAAAACACAAAAATTAGTTGAGGATGATGGCAGATGCCTGTAATCCCAGCTGCTCAGGAGGCTGAGGCAGGAAAATTGCTTGAACCCGGGAGGTGGAGATTGCAGTGAGCCCAGAATGTGCCATTGCATTCTAGCCTGGGTAACCAAGCGAGACTTCATCAAAAAACAAACAAACAAAGGAGCAATATTCTGTGTAATTGTTGACAGCTTAATTCACTATTATGTGGATCAGAGAGCAGAGGATTCTGAATGCATGAACATATCTTTAACATTTCAATACATTACTCATAGTTACTAATGAACTAAAGAGAAACCAAGAAATTATGGTAATAGGTATATTGACTTGGAGAAATGTAGACATAAAAGAACAGTAAGATGAGAAATGTGTGCACACAGTCTGTAAGGGCATGCAAGAATAAAAATAGGGGAGAAAACACGAGAGTTTTCAACAGATTTCTGGTCATGTAAGTCAATTTGTATCAGTTAATTTTTAAAAGGTTTATTTACATGCAATAAACTGCACATACTTCAATTGTACCTTTTGATTATTCTTGGTATTTGTAGCTCTATAAAACCAAGAACATATTCAAATAAAAAGCATATCCATTACCTTTATTTGTGTTTTTCTACTCACTTTCTTGTATTTTTCTACTCACTTTTGCCTGCCTATCCCCATCCCATCCACAGGCAACCACTGATCCACCTGCAGTCCCTGTGAGTTTTTATTTCCAAATACATGAAATCATAGGGTGGGTATACTTTTTCATCACTCAGCATCACTATTTTGGAGATTTATTCATGTTGCTACATCTATCAATTGTTCTGTTCTTACTAGGGAGTATTATTTCATTATATACATATACCATAGTAAGTTTATCAGTCACAAATTCACCTGTCTATGGACATTTGGACTGTTTTCAGGTTTTGGCTGTTGCAAGTAAAGCTGCTATGAAGATTCATGTAAAATCCATTGAGTGGGCATATGCGTTAGGTTTTCATCTCCACTGGAAGTGGAATAGATAGATATATGGCTATCATGTCTGTAACACGAAAACACAAAGCCTGACAAAACCCATTTCTAAAGTGGAAACTCCACCAGAGAACCTTGACTCCAGCCTGGCTTTTGAGACTATCTCCTATGTCTGGTGCAATGACTGGTCCTGGGGTAGCCACATGACTCAAGGAGGACCCTGTTTAAACTTTTGAGTTTTCACCGAGATTAATATGCATTTGTTGAAAGAGAAGCCCCTTTGCCTCCTCCCCCAGCTGCAAATGCTTTCAGGGATCACATCATGCTGGAGCATGTGGTTACAGTGTTTCCTAAACTTTGCAGGGAAAAATTGTTCAAACAGGTAAAAATGGAGCAAATACAAAGAGAAAAACAGTCCAGAAATATCAAATAAAAAAGAAAGGGCCTCCATAAAATCATTTGAACTTATGATTAATTCATTAGTCATAAAACCAGTTTAGTACAAAGAATCATCCCCTCCACCACCCTTTATTCCTTCACCAGGTTTAAGGTACATTTTTTAACTTGCAAACAAAAGATTTGTCATTAACTTAGACACCAAAATCCCTTGTCTCCAAGGGCAATCATTCAATTCTGTCCCTTTCATTGTTAGAATAATATGTTCACTTTATTCTGCATACACCTCTCCTTTACCCTTGTTTCCCTATTCTATTAAAGTTATATCCAGACATATATTTCATTTTATATCAAAGAAACTGTATACATGTTCTTAATCTTAGAAAAAATTATGAGTAATTTTTTGCCTCATATTTGATTTTAAGCTACCCAAGAAGCATTATTTTCTCATTTAGTATTTTAACTTTTCTAACCCAGGACTTTTATAGTAGATATTATGTCTTTTTCTAAATGCTCTGCTTCAATTTACTTTTTAAATCCAATTTTTAAAAAGTGTATGTTTTAAATATTTGCATCCTGCAGCTCAGGCCTAAATATCCCTTGATAACAAATATTGTCTTTTTTTCTGTATATTTTTCACATATTTCAATTGTGAGGTATATTGCCACAATAAAAGTTTTTGTCAACATAACAGAACACATAGGCAAAATATTGTTTCCAAGTGATTGGTGATGTGGTGCTTTCAGTCTAGTGACAATCCCTTGAAGTAATCATCATCCCTACATCTAATGAAATATGAAATAAATATTTCACTTTGTTTCTAACATTCAGCCTACAAATATATAGCCTGTCACATACAGCCTGTAACACCAACATATAAAAATTAAAGCATTTCCTTCTGCACTCCCACTGCTTCACTTGACTAGCCTTAAAATATAATAACAATAATAAAAAATAAAAGCAAAACTGTTCCTTAACTTATGTTTGAAATTTAGTGGATAGACTATCATAAAAGCCCTTGTATGTATGGAGGGCCTCTGTAAAATATAGACTCTTAAGAGAAAAGTAGACATATATGATAGTTAAATTAAAAACACAATTATATGTAGTACCATCACAAACGCACCAGGACTTGTTTAAGAATGCATGATGTAATTGACTAAACCATTTAGGGCTAGACCTCTGAAACAAAAGGCATTCACACTTTGCGATTCTGGGGGACAATATTATTCAAAATAGAAAATTTAGAATTTCCTACTTCAAGTCCAATACAATTTTATTAAACTTTGCCACTTTCTCTAATGTTTGTTCCACGGAAGGATGGGTTAAATTAAATGCTGTATATGGCAGCATTAATCATTTATGCAGTTCCAATTGACACATTTGAAAACCTGCCTCAGGAGATCTGGTTTGTTTTCTAGCCATGCCACATGAAGATGGCTTGCAAACATCCAAATAGAGTGAATATAATAAAACAAAAGCCTGACTACTGCATATGGAAATCCATAATTGTCTTTGTGTGAAAGTCAAGATAAGTTCAGTGGGCTTCCTAGGAGCCACAAGTCTTTTGCTCAAGAAGTCCCTAGTATCCTTGACAAACTTAGAGAGGTCTAATGCTTTCATCCAATCTTCTTTTTTCCTCTCCTTCACTGGGTTAGAATTGTATCATGCTCTGAAGACTCACCCAAACTTTTCTTCCAACCTCTTCATTTGCCCTCATAGGTATTTCTTCTAATACATTTTGGCAGATTTTTGAAATTCTTCCTTAGCAATTGCTTCTTGCAGGATCTGAAGTAATCCATTTTAGGACAATGTTTTTCCTATTTAAGGAGAGATGGACTTGATTAGCTTTTAACAGGTAAGATATTACCAGAAAGTTTGGCATTTTCAATTCTAATATTTAATTCAACAAACTTAAAGCATAGCAAGAAATCAAAAGCCTGAGATTTTTTATTCAATCTTTTTAACTTGCTTATACCATAGAAACTTGCAGTTGCTTGATATGTGTGGTGGTTATTAATGAGTGTCAACTTGATAGGATTGAAAAATGCAAATTATTGTTCCTGGATGTATCTGTGAGGGTGTCACTAAAGGAGGCTAACATTTGAGTCAGTGGACTAGGGGAGGCAGAACCACCCTCTATCTGGCATAAAGCGGGCAGAAGAAGCTGGAAGAACCAGGCTTGCTGAGTCTTCCAGCCTTCATCTTTCTCACCTCCTGGATGCTTCCTGCCCTTGAATATTGGACTCCAAATTCTTCAGCTTTTGGACTCTGGGACTTGCGCCAGTGGTTTCCCTGTGGCCACAGACTGAAGGCTGCACTATTGGCTTCCCTACTTCTGAGGTTTTGGGACTCAGACTGGCTTCCTTCCTCTTCAGCTTGCAGATGGCCTATTGTGGGACTTCACCTTGTGACTGTGTGAGTCATACTCCTTAATAAACTCTTTTTTGCATATACATCTTTCCTATTAGTCCTGTCCCTCTAAAGTACCCTAATACAGCATGTTTTTATATTCCTAATAGAAAATAGAAGATAACTATAGCTTATGAAATCCCAAGTTTGGGGGCATCATCTCTGGCAATCATTTTCTGTATAGAAAATAAAGCTCATAGTCAGGTTTGCTGGAAGAACAGTGACCTAGTATAATCCTGAAACTTGACTGTGAATAAACTTTATGTATTCATTTCTTATTGCTGCTGTAACAAATTACCACATACCTAGTGGCTTAAGAAAACAGGCTGGACATAATGGCTCACGCTTGTAATCCCAGCACTTTAGGGGGTTAAGGCAGGAGAATCACTGGAGTCTATAAGTTTTAGACCAGCCTTGGGAAACATAGTGAGACCCTGACTCTAGAAAATATTAAAAATAAGCCAGCTGCAGCAGGCAGCTGATGTCAGGGTATCACTTGAATGCAGGCGGTTGAAGCTGTAGCGAGCTGTGATTGTGCTGCTGTGCTCCAGCCTGGACAACCGAGTGAGACTCTGTCTCAGGGAAAAATCAATCCACATATTTATTACCTCCCTGTTGTTGAGGTCAGAAGTACAACATCAGTCTTGTTGGGCTACAATCAAGGTGCGTGCATCGTTGATTCTTTCTGTAATCTCTGCCCGGGGAATGTGTTCCCTTGCCTTTTCCACCTTCTGGAGGCTGCTTGCATTCTTGGGCTAGAGACCCCTTCCTCTCCTCACTCCACTCAGATTATCCAGGATACTCACCATCCCAAGATCCTCAATTTCATCACGTAGGCAAAGTCCTTTTGCTATGTAAAGTAATATATTAACCAGTTCTGGTTCAACCTTCCTGAAAACAGGAAGAGAAACATGGGATAATAGAAACAATTGCCCAGACATAAGAAGCAGTTTATAAGTAACTGTTATTCTGATTCAGAAATCTGGAACTCTCCTAAAAAATCCGTTAATGAGTCTGAGACCATACAAGAAAAAGGGAGCTGCCCTTGATCTTTGAAAAAGAATTGTTTATGAAGTGAAAGGGCAAGTGAAAGCTGAGGAAAAAAATTAGCAAGCTCAAAATTAATCTAGACATAATATATTTATATTCATACTATCCTCAATTTGTTCCAATGATTGTGCTATAAAATCTTTCTGTTTATTTTTTCTTTCAAATAAGAGGAAAAAATTTGGTAGCAAGCATGCCTTCTTTTATAGTCAAAAGTGAGAGTCCCTGAAGAATTTACTTTTTCCAGATTATATACGACAAGCATGAATTCATAATGTTTTTCTCATCTATTTACTTTAATAAAAATATCTCAGTGTGATGTTCAAGGAAAGGCTGCAAATCTTATATAAAGATATGTCTTTTTAACTAATATCATAAAACTAAAATAAATTTAGATAATTAATTGCCTTGAAAATTGTAATAACAAATAAAATAGAACCTATGCCTAAAGAAATGGAGACGGGAATTGTTCAGGTTGATTTTTCTGTTGTCGCTGTTATGTTTAGTCTGTTAATATTTCCCAAGTAAACTTTTTACAAAAGAGAAAAATTCTGAATAGAGCCTAAGTTTGTGTTATAATTGACAGTAAAATAATGATTAAAAATTGCCTTAAATATATCAAATAAATGCTTGTTATTCTGAGAAAAATATGTGATATCAGTTGAGGGTTAATTAAAAATGCTGTAGTTAAGGCCGGGAATGTATTCAGAATACTTTAACTTTTAATTCCAATTTTCTATAAAACATACATATTGTAAATGCATACATTTTTCTTCAACCATAAAATCAAAGCTGTAATTATGTATTAGGTAGTTTCAAACCAATCACTGATAATTATAGTGCATGATAAGAAATTTGCAAAAGAAAATATTTTAAATATATTGCCATTATCAGAAAAATTGGTATATTAGAGTTGTAACAGTTTTTAGATCTCAAATTATAAATCATACTTATTTAAATTATATTATATGAACATTACATTTACACACACACACACATATGTGTATATATTTAACTATATAATTCCAATACCTACTTTTAACACTTTCTCATTAAACCAAGTAAAGTGGCCTGGACTAAGGCATTAAAACCATTTTCATATATGTATTTATACTTTTTTCCCCTACTTGTTGTAAATATTTAAAATTGTAGTTTATAGAAGAGAAAAAAAGGTATTTATCAACTCAATTGTTAAGTATAAATTTATCCTGACTCTATTCTAGACACCAGCTTAGTCATACAGGGCAGATATAAAACCAAATAATCTTGATCTTAAATAAGATTGTAACTGTGATAAAATCAAAATTATTAATGGTAGTTTGTTATGTGGCATAGCATATAAAAGATAGAAGCATTTACTAACTATAGCGGTAGAGAAAAATGAACTCTCTATTGTGACATGAATTAAGTAGAAAACATTTTTCTAAGAAGTTAGCACCTTATCTGGGCTTCAAAGATGATAAGTTTTCAAAGAAAGCAGAGGTCAAGATTGAGGGGGGGTGTTAATGAGAATAAAATTATTATAGGCAAAGAAGAGAATATGAAACAGTAAGAAGTTTTGAAATCACGTGGTACATCCAAGAAAATCCAGTTCTGTGATGTTTGTGAAAAAGTGTAAGGCAATCTATGGATATAACTGAGAATAGAGAAGAATATGGGATGCAATAAAAAAACCTCACATATTGCATTCGAGTTTACAGACTTTAGTTTGTATGAAATGGGGATAAATTAAAAAGGCAGGAAAGAAAAAAAGAAACTTTTTAATCATGTTAACATTCAAATGGGAAGAAGTTTGAGAGGGCCTGGCCTAGAGTAATGGTAGACTAGTGAGAATGGTATTATTTTGAGTGATAGTAGAAATAAAAGGCAAAGAGCAAGGCAGACTAAATACTAAAATGTAGAAGTGGCAAGACTTGGCAACGATCTATGGAAGGACAGGAAAAATTTTCATATAATTCTGACTTAGACAATTCTGTAAGGTGGGCTCATACATAAGTTGACACTGACTAAAGTATTAACAAACAAAATGTCATGGGGGATGCAAGAATATCCCTATCAGACTTTCTAGATTTGAGGTGATTGTGTTAGCCTAAGTAGAATTATCAGGAAGGGGTTGGATGTAGCCGATTAGAATTTCATCTAGGCACATGTTGTAGAAAGGAGAGTTTCTTTTTTTTTTTTTTTCCTTTCCAAATATTCTTTTTTCTTTTTTTTAGAATTATTTTTTATTATTATACTTTAAGTTCTAGGGTACATGTACATAACGTGCAGGTTTGTTACATATGTATACTTGTGCCATGTTGCTGTGCTGCACCCATCAACTCGTCAGCACCCATCAAGCAGAAATATGATTAAAAATTTTACTATATAGTCTTGGGAGAAGATGAGGAACACTAGTCTTGAATAGTGAGGTGAAACACTTTAGAATAGAAAGTCTGCAGGGAATGTTCCTATGGTTTGCCAAAATAAACAGTTGACATTTATTGAATTGTGCTAGGGCAAAATTAAATTACAGACTGTTAAAAATTAATTGCAGGCCAGGCGTGGTGGCTCAGGCCTGTAATCCCAGCACTTTGGGAGGCCAAGGCGGGCGGATAACAAGGTCAGGAGATCGAGACCACCCCGGCAAGCACAGTGAAACTCTGTCTCTACTAAAAATACAAAAAATTAGCCAAGCATGGTGGCGGGCGCCTGTAGTCCCAGCTACTCAGGAAGCTGAGGCAGAAGAATGGCCTGAACCGGGGAGGCGGAGCTTGCAGTGAGCAGAGATCCCGCCACTGCACTCTAGCCTGGGCGACAGAATGAGACTCTGTCTCAAAAGCAAACAACAAACAAACAAACAATAAACCTAAAAATTGCAGATAAGAAAATGGAGACATGTGAAGTATAAAAAGTCTTCTAAAAATCAAAACCCAAGGGAGAAAGAAGTGTTTTAGTGAGTGTTGCACTAGAAACGGAGAATTTTTGTATGGGGTACAGATATGAGCATTTTAATAAACTCAATAGAAAAACAGTACAATAAAGGCTGTGAAGATATGAGAAATATGAAGGGATACTGAGGGAGCAATTGCCCAGATTAGATAAATGAGGACTTGCTTTCTATTGAGAGAAGAAATAGGGCAAAGTTGTATAGCAAGAAGTGAACTTAAGCATGTTGGAGAGCTGCTGATGACTGGAGGGCTTTGTAGTAAAGCGGAATTTCATCTATTGGTATTTGAGAATGGTAAGCTCTTTGAGGATTGTTAAGATAGTAGTATTGCATCTCTTTTGAGAGGAATGGAATAAGGAGCTGAATACACTTGTGAACCCCAGATATCTGAGACAGGTCTTATTCAGAAAGTTGTTTTTTATTATTATTATTATTATTATTATTATTATTATTATTATTATTGAGAGGAGTCTCACTCTGTCGTCCAGGCTGGAGTGCAGTGGCGCGATCTCGGTTCACTGCAAGCTCTGCCTCCCGGGTTCAGGCCATTCTTCTGCCTCGGCTTCCTGAGTAGCTGGGACTACAGGTGCCCGCCACCACGACCGGCTAATTTTTTGTATTTTTAGTAGAGACGGGGTTTCACCGTATTAGCCAGGATGCTCTCTATCTCCTGACCTTGTGACTCCCCCGACTCGGCCTCCCAAAGTGCTGGGATTACAGGCTTGAGCCACCGCGCCCGGCCTAGAAAGTTTCTTTTTCCAAGGCTGAGGATGCATGCCTGTGAAACAGCCTGGGAAGTTTCTGAAGACATGTGCGCAGGGTTGTCAGAGCACAGTTTGATTTTGTACATTTTAGAGACATGAGATATCCATCAACATATGTAAGATGAACACTGGTTGGGTCTGCGAAGGCGGGGCAACTCAAAGCAGAGGTGGGAAGACTTGAAGGGAGAGGGGTCTTCCAGGTCATAGGTAGGTAGGAGACAAATGGTTACATTCTTTTGAGTTTCTGGTTAGTTTCTCCAGAAGAGGTAATCAGATACGCATTTATCTCCGTGGGCAGAGGAGTGATTTTGAGTAGAATGGGACGCAGGTTGGCCCTAAACAGTTATCAGCTTGACTTTTCCCCTTAGTTTTGTGCTTCGGGGGCCACGAGATTTATTTTTCTTTCACATTTCTCCACTTTTCTTTTTAAAAAATCTTTTGGAGAAAGCATTTTAAAAGAAAATGAGTCTCTGGTCTCAGATTTTGTCTGATCTTTCATGGCTAGCATAGTTTATTCCCAGATGGGTAATTCCTGAGTTATTAAGAAAGCTCATTTTTAGCAGGTTGTGAATTCTCATGTCCTCTGAAGAGAAAATTGAGAGAGGAAGGGAGAAAAGCAACAACATACAAAAGAACAATCCTGGAAAATGCATATAGACCACATTACTCTGACGTTCATACATTAGTAGGCAGTGTGAAAGTGGCTTATATATATAAATAGGTTGCTGTTGTTTTCTTCTGAAATTTAAGTTGTTTAGCTTCAGTTCGCAGGGTTTTATGAAAGCACACCTTAGTTTTGGTGACTCCAAATTAGAAAAAAAGGGGAAAAAAAAGGAAAAAAAAATGGACAACATCATTTTGCAGACTTGTAACCAAGAAAAATTAGAATTTTGTCCAAACTGTAGAAAATAATGAAAATGGAAAAACACTGGGCGAGCCTATAATCTAACAACAGATATACTGTAGTTTTTGAGACTTTTTTTTCTCTTCAGTTTCCCGTTTTTGACTGATTTGCTTTATTATACTTGGCCTAATGATTTATATACAATGAATCAAGAATAATTATTTTTACATAAGCTTTCAAATTGCTTTGATGGAACTTTGCTCCATACTAGGAATCTCAGATAAGACTTTTTTAAAGCTGAGCCCAGCCGTGGATTTGTGCCATCAAATAGCTATGTGTTGGGTGAATTTCCTCTACTGTTGAGGTTCCAAAATAAACCTGGGGCTTCTGAGCCTGTCAGAACGTGGCATTCTTTACTTACCACTGGTCAGAAACCTTATATAGGGACTGTGGACACACAATATGAGGTCAGTTTTTCCAAGTGCTTTATTGGCACCATAGGGAAAGCACACCATTCCTGTCAAAACCTTGGTAAAATTACTAGTTTCTCCAATTGTGTCCTGTTACAGATGAAAACAGATTCTTATTGCACTCATGCAAATAACTATATTGCCATAAGTTAAGAATACTCACAAACAGCTTCCAAATTCTGGAGAAATTAGAGAGAAAAAAATATGCTCCAAATTTTGTTCATAGGAGTATACTAAATTACTAAAAGCTGTTAATATCTCAAAAGAAAAGTTTTCTTGCCTCTGAAAAAACAAAGGATCAGCAATGTTTTAAGCAAAAAGTCAAAAAGATTATGTCAGTCTTTTATTAGTTCAGTCATGCAGTCAATTACTGTTCTGCTCGATACTCATGAATATTTTAGCTCTCCATGAGAGCTAAAGTAAAATGGTAGTATGAGTGCTATTATTTTATTTTGTAAACTCTACACTTATGATATCTTGATTAATCAAATACTTACAAATGCCATTTCTACATATTTTTCAAAGTTTTAATATAATTTCTATACATAGCCTACATTTTTCATCTGTTCAAATACTCTTCCTCTGATCCTTATCTTTAATATTGCCTCTATATTTATTATGTCCCTAATAAGGTAGATACAAACATTTAGGTGCTGTTAGATTCTTGGGGAAGTTATTTTGTAATAGGTTTAATGTTCATCAATTCACTTGTATCAGATATGCCTATGCAATAGCTATAATCATATTTTGCTTCATATTTTCCCAAACAGGACATTCACTTCCCTCATTGTCATTTTGTAGACTAGAAAATTTAAAGAATAATGTAACTTCATTTATTAAGTACTTAGAGAGTAATTTATTATATAGAGTACTGGCAATAAGGACAATTTGTTTCCTGGGGCAGAGTCATGGAATTACACTGTAATTCCTTATGTGTGACAACCAAATATCTAATTTCTTCTATTTTTCACAGCTTCTATTTTTTATCCAGTATTTTGATAAACAACAATCTAATTCTCAAAATTACCTCATAACATGTTGATAAAGTTTACAAAAACACTGATAAATGATATATATTTAAATGTAGGTCTAGGTCTATTTGCTGAACAATTATGCCAATTAAATTGGTTATTATAATATTTTCCACTGAAAAAAATATTCCCAGTTACTTCTTCCCCCTTCCCTTCATGCACACACACTGACAAAATGCTACAACCAATTTGACATTCACTTTGAGAGGTTTTGTCTACAAGCCCACTCCCAATTCCAAGTACATTAGGCCTTCCATATCCTTGGGTTCTGCATCAGTTGGTTTTCCAACCAACCAACCTCATATAAAAATATTTTAAAAATAATAATTCCACAAAATTCCAAAAAACAAAACTTGAATTTGTCTTGTGCTGTGTACAAGGCAAGGTTGACTCCACATGAATAAGGTGATGTATAGGTATTGTATTAAGTATGATGAGTAATCTAGAGATGATTTTATGTAAAATCATTTTATATAAAAACTTTGAGCATCCATGGATTTTGGTACCTGCAGTGTTTCTGGAATTATTCCCTGAGGAAGATGAAAAACTATATTCTTATCATTAGGCACGTGTGTGTTGGGGAGTGAGAGAAAAAGAAAAGAAACTTGCCTAAGTCAATTTAATACATGTATACACTTCAATTATGTTATGATCTAGAATCGTAGGAGAAAATCTTAGTGTCTGTGGCAGGTTAGGGACTAACTTGTTCATATTTCTCTTATGGCATAGCTAGTCTTTCCTTCAAAATTACTAGAATTTTTTTTTTCTACAAAGAGACCAGTACTGCTTATTAGAATATCAGATGGAGATGGTTAATGGCACTCACATTTATTTACAAGGCCCATGCTGGGCAGGTTCTTCCATTATAAGTCATCCAATAAGCTACTGACTAGCCTATGTTGCCGACCTATCTGTGGTCTTTCCTAGTAGGATTATAAAAAAACATTTTTTTCCTCATCCTCACACCACCATGGAGAGCATTTTTATAAAGCACCTTGAGAATAACTAGTGCATTTAGGATATAGACAATAAATATAAGCATTTTAAAAAGGGTATTCCATTTTATTGACAAATTAAAGGTATTTATTTGGAATATAAAAATCAGAAGCTAAGTGAAAGCCAAAAATACAGTCACCGAGATGAAAGCAACAGATAAGAAGAAAAAATAGGAGGTGAGGATGTGCTTAAATAGCAGATGGACATAATGGACAAATTTTGCAAATAAACAAGGAAGACAGTGACAAGATTAATAGTCATTTTAATGTGAAAAAGTTTACACCAGTGTGAAATAACTTCAAGAGACCATAAAAAAGAAAAACAGAAGAAAAATAAACATATGATAAAAAGAAAACAGCAATGGTAGCTATATCCACCACATAGTATATGTTTCTTGCCATCTAGATCCCAGCAGGCCAAACAGAGTTACCTGGATGGCTGCATTGCAGAGGATGGGTCTTGGTACTCATAAGAAGAAGTCCTCACTGAGTGACCAAGACAGCTGATGGTCTGTCTGTGCAATAGAGACAGAAACAGTACTAATCACTAAGTTTCTTATGCCATCCTCCCTCCACTCCTATCACAGAGTGACTCTGAATAGAGCAAAGTGAATGAACAAGCAAATCTCAGGCACTCAGAACTGCTGGCTTTTCTCCCTAGGCTTCTGTCAAGAAAATAAATTGTAAATATGTGCTGGACTTTATGTCACCTCTTTCCAGACAGCCCTTTGTACTCTGGTGTCCTTGTACTTCAGTTCACTAGGAATACGCCTAAGGTCTTCATTAACTCAAGCAACTTCTCACTTTGTTAGGCAGGCACCAGCCTCCTGCCCTGGTAACTGCATGCAGCATGTCTTTAGCTACCAGCTACTAAATGGCACTGCAGAGCCACAGCTACAGTGACCAACCTTGAAGAGCAGGTAACTTCCCTGGCTTCTAATCAACATCTCTTAGAAGCAACAGTGCCAGCAATAGAGCAAAACTTGTCTGCATGAAAGTGAAGGTGTACCTCAGATATTGCTGATTTCAGTACAGACCACCACAATAAAGTGAATGTGCAAAAACTGAATACTACAATACAGCAAGTCATACATCTTTTGGTTTCACCGTGGATATAAAAATTATCTTTATACTATACTCTGGTCTATTAAATGTGCAATAAAATTAGATATAAAAAGGGGATGATTAGATGGCTGAATAGGAACAGCTCCAGTCTGCAGCTCCCAGTGTGAAGGACACAGAAGACGGGATTTCCGCATTTCCAACTGAGGTAAGGGGTTCATCTTACGTGGCCTTGCCAGACAAGTGGGTGCAGCCCACGGAGCATGGCGAGGCATTGCCTCACCCGGGAAGTGCAAGCGGTCAGGGAATTCCCTTTCCTAGCAAAGGGAAGCCGTGACAGATACCACCTGGAAAATCGGGACACTCCCACCCTAATACTGCGCTTTTCCAACGGCCTTAGCAAAGGGCACACCAGGAGAGTATATCCTGCGACTGGCTTGGAGGGTCCCACGCCCACGGAGCCTCGCTCACTGCAGCAGTCTGCGATTGAACTGCAAGGTGGCGGCGAGGTTGGGGGAGGGGTGCCCGCCATTGCTGAGGTTTGAGTAGGTAAACAAAGCCCCCTGGAAGCTCAAACTCGGTGGAGCCCACTTCAGCTCAAGGAGGCCTGCCTGCCTCTGTAGACTCCACCTCTACGGGCAGGGCATAGCTGAATAAAAGTCAGCAGAAACTTGTGCAGACTTAAATGTCCCTGTCTGACAGCTTTGAAGAGAGTAGTGGTTCTCCCAGCACTGAGTTTGAGATCTGAGAACGGACAGACTGCCTCCTTCACTGGGTCCCTGACACCTCCCCTTCATGTAAATATTTATTCCATTAATTCTGTCCCCCTAGAGAGCCCTGACTAATACATGGTGTTTGCAGTTTTGGAAAAATTATAAATAATGCTATTTTGGAAATTACTGCACATGCGTATCAGAGAAAAATCAAAGGACAGATAGGTAGACAAAAATGCATACACAAACACACACATATGTGAGATTGTTCATATATGAGTAGAATTTCTTGGTTATAGTATATGTGTACATTTAATTTAAGGAACACTTTCACAAGCTTTCACGAGTGATTGTACCAATTTACTCTATCACAGTTGATGAATAACATCTTAGATGGTCCACATCTTCAAATATTTAATACTGTTTGTCACTGTCATTCACTTATTTATTTATTTGCTTGTTTGTTTCATTTTAGCCATTTCATTGTGAATGTGGTAGACTATCATTGTGGCTTCTATTTGCATTTCTCTGACCATTTTGTAGGTTACCTTGTTGCTTTTTTAAATTGTGTTTTGCTGATAAACAATGATGCTGAACATCTATCTCTGTGATTATTTGCCATCATATATATTATTTGATGAAGTATCTTGTTTCGTCTTTTTGATGAATCATTGTTAAAAAAATTTTTTTAATTATTAATTTTTAAGGGTTCTTTATATATCTCCTAGATATAAGTCCTTTGTCAGATATGTGTGTTGCAATTATTCACCGAGGACTTGGCTCACATTTTGTTGTTTTAAACATCTTCCACAGACAAAATTTTTAATTTTGATAAAGTCTAATTTGTCATTCAAAAAATTATGAATCATGTAAATTTATTGCTAAACCCAAGATCATGCAAGTTTTCTTGTGTGTTTTTTTTTCTTTCTAGAAATCTTATAGTTAGTTTGTTGGTTTTTGGCCGGGCGCAGTGGCTCAAGCCTGTAATCCCAGCACTTTGGGAGGCCGAGACGGGCGGATCACGAGGTCAGGAGATTGAGACCATCCTGGCTAACACGGTGAAACCCCGTCTCTACTAAAAAGTACAAAAAACTAGCCGGGCGAGGTGGCGGGCGCCTGTAGTCCCAGCTACTCGGGAGGCTGAGCCAGGAGAATGGCGTAAACCCGGGAGGCGGAGCTTGCAGTGAGCAGAGATCCGGCCACCGCACTCCAGCCTGGGTGACAGAGCGAGACTCCGTCTCAGAAAAAAAAAAAAAAAAAAAAAAGATGTTGAAAGAACAAATATTAAATCTTAAGACACATATGGAAAACAATATGGTAGAACTTGGCAAAGTACAAGAATATAAATCAGAGCTAGATAAAAAGGCAATGCAGGCAATAGAAAAATTAGAAGAAATCCATTTACAGGTTAGTTTTTTAAATCAGGTAAGTTTATCTGTAATGTGCTTTCATTTATTTCACTGCAAACTGTATTTTGGATATGTATATATTGTGTTTCTTCTGCCTCTCTTGTAGCAATTTGCTTTGTAGAGTTCTAGAAAGAAAATGGCATCTGTTTTTTCTTTTAAACATTTAAATTTCCATTATTACTATAACAAGATCAATCTTTCAGAGTAATGATTCTCACTATGGTGTCATTTGATGATTAAGACCAGTTGGCATAAGAAAAAATTGTGATTTAGAAATTATGTGATACTTTTAAATTGGTCTTAAGCTACATTGTTCTTTGATCACTTTTTAAAATTATGAATGGATTCTATTACTTCTTGTATGACCAGATTACATTAACAGTAACATAATTATGATTTCGAATTTGTATAAATCAGACTTAATTCTGAAATCAGTTATTAGTTTTTGGGATATTGCTGATAAATATGTTAAGCTCCAGCCTCTTTTTTTTTTTTTTTTTTTTTGAGACAGAGTCTTGCTCTGTCACCCAGGCTGGGGTGCAGTGGCCAGATCTCAGCTCACTGCAACCTCCGCCTCCCGGGTTTACGCCATTCTCCTGCCTCAGCCTCCCGAGTAGCTGGGACTACAGGCGCCCGCCACCTCGCCCGGCTAGTTTTTTGTAGTTTTTTAGTAGAGATGGGGTTTCACCATATTAGCCAGGATGGTCTCGATCTCCTGACCTCGTGATCCACCCATCTTGGCCTCCCAAAGTGCTGGGATTACAGGCTTGAGCCACCGCGCCCGGCCCAGCCTCTTTTTTTTAACATATTCAAAATTGCTCTTTGAATCACTGACTCAAAATGAAAGGCAAAAAACATATGGTAATTAGGTTATAATTGTTTTAAAAGTGTATTCTTTTCATTCGTTTTAGACACAAGCACAACATGAAAAACAATTGGAGCAGTTAAGCAAGGATAACATGGCTTCACTAAATAAGAAGGAACTCACCCTTAAAGATGTGGAATGTAAATTCTCCGAAATGAAAACTGCTTATGAAGAGGTTACAACCGAATTGGAAGAATATAAGGAAGCCTTTGCAGCAGCATTGAAAGCTAACAATTCCATGTCAAAAAAAATAACAAAGTAAGTCAAAACATGCAATCGTAGGAAATGAATTAAGCTCATTAATTTGTTTTGAAAACATAATTTTTAGTGAGATGGCTTCAGGAGATTAGTACGAAGTGAATGCTAATTTGATAATGTAATTTTGGAAAATAATGTTAGTAAATAATCTTACCTTTAAAATATTAGTCAAGGATAATGTCTGTCCCATTTCTATTTTTTATTTTTATTTTTTTGCTTTTGTATGACTTTTTTCCTCTGAAAACTCTCATGTAGTTAATCTGATCTATTAGTTTTTGTCACTAAGTATTTTTGAAGCTTTATAATTCATAAAGCGATCTTGTTATAAAATTACTTGTCAGAGTTTCCCTAAATAGAAAGATTAATGAGTTTAATTTATTTTTCGGTAGATCACAACCTACACCCAAAGTGTCGAGTGGTACTGCTACTCTGGGCACAATCGTTTTTAATTGTGATTTTTAGTATTAGCAATAGAGGGTGTCTCAAGAAAGACTATTTGTGTAACATTTTCAAGGTGTTACAGAAAGGCATCCTTGTGAAATAGGGAATAATTATCAAGGAATTTAAAGAAGTGTAATTCACAAAGTGGTTAAAAAGTAACACCTTGTTCAGCCTGAAGATTTGTGTGGGAGGCAGAAAGAACAAGCCCGCTACTCCAGTGCCTTGGTCACGGTGCTGGGGGCTAATTGCCTTCAGCGCTGCTTTAGTTCTTTTTATTCCAAGCCACACCATCTGGTTCTCCCCAGGAGCTGTTGCTCTGAGTTCTTCCTCAGTGCCAAATGCTTAATTGTTCCCAGATAATGGGTGAAATGTGCAAGGGTGAAACCTAAAATTTCCTTACTAAACACAACTATTCCTAGATTTTTTTTTTGTTCATTTTAGTTTTCTTAACCTACCTCAAGGAGTACAACATGATGTTTTGATATAATTATTTCCAGTGAAGTGGTTCTTATACTCCAACAAATCAACATATTCATTTTCCCACATAGTTACCCTTTAAATACAAGTATTTCTAATGGAATCTTTAGAATCTCACAAGTGGAGCCATTTTAGAAAGCAGCAAGTTTCACCTGGTGAGCCGTGCATCACTGACAGCCGTTTCTCTCCCCTGTCTACTTTGTTTGAACTGCTTGTTCAGTATAAATTACCTTAGAAACACGGGTGCTTCTTTAGAATGATTTTACAATTATAATTGCTTACAACAGGTATGCTGTCACACATCTTCGGTGTGAAAACACCATTTAGTGGGTACTTTGGTTTACTCTCAGGGCAACGTTTTAAAAACTGCAAGTCATTAAGAATCATTTAAGGAAAAATGAAATACTAAGCATTTGTCTTTGCTACTTTACAGATCGAATAAGAAAATAGCAATGATCAGCGCCAAGCTTCTTGTGGAGAAAGAGCGGATGAAACATTTTCTCAGCACTCTTCCTACAAGGCGAGACCCAGAGTCACCTTGTGTTGGAAATCTTACTAGTAGAGGACTCAACAGAAAATATGTTCCCCAAACGCCCATCAGAATTCCTACTTCAAACCCACAGACTTCAAATAACTGCAAGAACTACTTCACTGAGGTTAGTTATATGATCGTTTCTCTTTTGGCTTTCGTTTCTCTAATATAATTCCTCTTTGTAATTTGGTGAAATACTGAGTTGTTCTGTTGACTTATGCATGTTAACTAAACATCATAATTAGCTATGTTAACACAGAAAGGAAATGGGAACTTTACATTTTTTAATTCCCTGGAGCTCTCATTTTCAAGAGATACCCATTTCCTAGCTTTATTCAATACATGTGACTAAACTGACACATTTAAAATGTCTTTAAAAGCTGCATTTAAGTTAGGTTTTAGAAATTGCATGTTATTGCCTAATAACTGACGATATACCTTGAGATGCTTTGGCTTACTCTCTAATTCTAGTTTAGTTGCAGTGCATACTACCGCCTTTTTTTTTTTCTTTTCTTTTCTTTTCTTTTCTTTTTTTTAATACAGTGTCTCACTCTGTTGTCCAGGCTGGAGGGTCATGGCACCATCTCGGCTCACTGCAACCTCCACCTCTCAGGTTCAAACGATTTTCCTGCCTCAGCCTCCTAAGTAGCTGAGACTACAGGCACCCACCATTACACCCAGCTAATGTTTGTATTTTTAGTAGAGAAAGGGTTTCACCCTATTGGCCAGGCTGTTCTCAAACTCCTGACCTTGTCATCTACCTGCCTCAGCCTCCCAAAATGCTGGGATTACAGGCATGAGCTACTGCGCCCAGCCCATGTCACTTTTAAAGTTTGTTTGCAGCAGACACCACGGTGACTCATGCCTGTAATCCCAGCACTTTTGGAGGCTGAGGCAGGTGTGTCACAAGGTCAGGAGTTCAAGACCAGCCTGGCCAAGATGGTGAAACCCCATCTCTATTAAAGTACAAAAAAATATTAGCCAGGTGGGGAGTGGGCACCTGTATTCCCAGCTACTAGGGAGTCTGAGGCAGAGACTTGCTTAAACCTGGGAGGCAGAGGTTGCAGTGAGTCGAGATCACACCACTGCACTCCAGCCTGGGTGACAGGGCAAGACTCCATCTTGAAAATAAAAACTTTTAAGAAAAGTTTATTTGCACCATCTCAACTCTTCCCACCCATAATCACAACTGAATGATTGGCATCCAAACACTTTACCACATATGGATGCTTATTATTTAGTAGAATCCAATTTAATTGCATTTTATGAATTAAACAAAACCCTAAAATGTTAATTTCCTTTTTTATGTTAAAAGCTTTGTGCTTGGCCAGGCGCGGTGGCTCAGACTTGTAGTCCCAAGGCCTAGAAGTTTGGGACGCTGAGACAGGTGGGACGCTGAGACAGGTGGAACACCTGAGGTCAGGTGATTGAGACCAGCCTGGCCAACATGATGAAACCCGTCTCTACTAAAAATACAAAAATTAGCAAGGCATGTTGGCAGGCATGTGTAATCTCAGATACTCGGGAGACTGAGGGAGGAGAATCACTTGAACCCAGGAGACAGAGGTTGCAGTAAGCCAAGATCATACCACTGCACTATAGCCTGGGTGATGGAGACTATCTCAAAAAAAAAAAAAAAAATCAGTTTGTGCCTTTCTTACATAAGTGTATGTCCTCTGACTATAAAAATCCTGGAAGAAATCCTAGGAAATGCTCTCCTGGATATCATGCTTGTCAATTAATTTATGGCTAACTCCTCAAAAGCAACTGCAAAAATAACAAAATTGACAAGTGTGATCTAATTAAGCTAAAGGGCTTCTGCACAGCGTGAGAAACTATCACTGGATTAAACAGATAGCCTAAATAATACAAGAAAATATTCACAAACTATGGATACAGCAAATGCTTGTTATCCAGAATCCATAAGAGACTTAAACAAATCAAAAAGCGAAAAATAAATAACACCGTTAAAGCTGGGCAAGGGCCATGAACAGACACTTCTCAAAATAACATATGTAAGTGGCCAACAAACACATTAACAAATGCTTACCATTGATAATCATCAGAGAAATGCCAAATAAAACATCAGTGAGATACCATTTCACACCAGTCAGAATGACTTTTGTTAAAAAGTAAAAACATATATATATACATACACACACACACACACACACATATATATATATATATATATATATGTTGGGGAGGCTATGAGGAAAGGAAACACACACTGTTGGTGGCAATATAAATTAGTTCAGCTGCTATGGAGAGCAGTTTGGAAATTAAGTACTAAGAATGACCGTTGGATGAAGCAACCTCATTACTCTACTAGGGGTATGCCTAAAGGACAATAAATCATTGTAACATAAAGATGCATGAACATGTGTGTTCATTGCAGCACTATTCAAAATAGCAAAGACGTGGAGTCAATCCAGGTGCATCCAAGGTAGATTGAAAATCCAAGCTAGATTGGAGAATTCCATATATACAATGGAATACTTTGCAGCCATGAAAAGAACAAAATCAGGCCCTTTGCAGCAACGTGGATATGGCTGGAATCTACTACCCTACTCAAACTAACACAGAAACAGAAACCAAATATCTCCTGCTTTCACTGATGTGGGAGCTACACATTGGGTGCACATTATCATAAACATGGGAATAACAGACACTGAGAAATAAGAACGGGAGGGACAGAGTGGGCCAAGGTTGAAAAACTACTTATTGGGTCATATGCTCACTACTTGTGTGATGGGTTCAATTGTACTCCAAATCTTGGCATGCCTCAATATACCTTTGGAAAAAACCTCCACAGGTACCACCTTAATTGAGAATACAAACTAGAAAAAAAAATTAATAAAAGAAAAATTTACCATAAAAAAGTTTAGTATAAGTAGAGAACAGAAATTTCTTTTTAAGATAAAAATTTAGTGGAGTAAAAAAACAGATTAAACTTTTATAAAGGGCAGAGTTCTGCTAAGAATTTCAAAGTAATGCATTCATTGTAAAAGATGACTTTAATTTTTTTTTTCTTTTTTGAGAAAAGGTCTCACTCTGCTGCCAGTCTGGAGTGCAGTGGTGCAATATTGGCTCACTGCAACCTCCAACCCCTGGCTTCAAGCAATTTTCCTGCCTTAGCCTCCCAAGTAGCTGGGACTACAGGTGTGGGCCACCATGTCTAGCTAATTTTTGTATGTTTAGTAGAGACCAGGTTTCCTCATGTTGGCCAGGATGGTCTCGATCACCTGACCTCGTGATCTTCCCGCCTTGGCCTCTCCAAGTGCTGGGATTCCAGGCATGAGCCACCACACCTGGCCATTGTTTAACCTTTGTACTAATAAACACCACCTTTCTAAAATTATGTCTATGCAGTAGACCAATATTAACTGTATTTTTGTCTGATTACTCTAAGCAGCATTACACAGATACATCCTCTATTATCTAAATTAAAATCAGTAGAAAATTTACTTTATGTATGTGATTATTTTTCTTTTGAAGCCAACTTCAAGTTATGTCTAGTCACTAAAAATACTAAAGGCCACAATTTGTAAGTGATATATTATTTTCATGATAATGTTTCTTGTTTAACTTAAACATTATTATTATTTTCACTTATTTTAGATGGAGCCGGACCGTGTAGAACAAATAATTAGAGAAACAAAGAGAAGTATGTTGCCAAAATTTATTCCTTAAATTTAGGTTTATTTTAGAAATAAAATTTAATAACAAATGGCATTCCTTCTCATTGTTGGGTTAGTAGATATCACGTTAAGTATTTTTCTCTTCTTACACACATCTAATGAAAGATATGAAAACAAAAACTTCCAGAGAGAAGACTGTCCTTGTGCACCATAAATTCATCACATCCCATAGCTTCAAAAATTCCCAAGAAGTCTATGCATCTCTTTTTCACTGGCTCTACACTTTCTTAAGTTTTGCCATCCTCATGGAACTGTCAGCCAGCACCCTGAAACGATTCTCAGAAAACAAAGGCATCATCAAGTTCTCAGGGTTTTGGTAGAGATTGAAGGCCAACAGATGTCAAATTCATTCAGAAATACTTAGCTGAGCAATAACCCTTCATAAGCAGTCACTTGACAAGTGACATTTTAAATCTCCTGTCATTTACTGTGTCATTGGCTTACGTCTGTTCTCAGGAAAAGTTCCAACTTTTTCACCATGAAATAAAAACACCCACGTCAATGTGATTCCTGTCAAGTTACTCAACCTTGTCTCTCACCACTTACTGCACTCTGCCCTTTGCTCTAGCACCAAACTGGACAGAGCGGAACTCTGCAGGGCTCTTCCCCACCTCAGGCTCTTTGCCTGCACCTCTTCCCTCTCTCTGATGAGCTTTTCCTTGTCCTTCAGGTATCAAGCTATATTATCTCCTCCACCAGAAAGCCCATGATATTGACATAAAAGTGGGATAGAGGACCCTTCTGTGTGTTCCAGTAGTGCCCTGCTGTATACCTCTCGTGTATCCATGACTCCATATGGACATTGTCTTGTCTGTTTTTTTAGGGTATAGCTTATGACTGTTGGGAGGTGGACCATACCATCTTCATCTTGAAATTCTAGTGCTGGTTCTAGAATCTTAGCACGTGTCTGTTGAGTAGATGAATGAAGAATGGAAAAGCTCTGATATTTAAACACAATTAGATTTAATGCCATGTGTAAATTATTTAATAGTAATCTTGTATTGTAAATGTACATACATATTTCTCATTCTTATTAACTCTGATAAAGTTCTCAACTCTTTAGTTTTTAAAATCACAATGAGCTAACCAAAATGTTTTAGGTAAAGAACATAATTCTTTGTTTTTCTTTCCAGCTGTTGCTGTGTTGGACACTTTCACCCGTCTACTTTCTTCTACAGAATCCACTGGTAAGCCACATCTAATCAAGAGAATATTTAACCATAAAATTATAAGGACAAATTTTGTGATATAAAAGATTATAAAACTTTATTACTGGGCTATTTTCACAACATTTTAATTGTTTCTCATAAAATATACAACATCACAATCTTTACTGAAGTAGGATATTTTTGTATCATATGTATGAAGATAACTTGTAGGGTATTTTAAGTGATGTTTTTCAGTCTCTTCAGTTTTAAGTGGATCTTGCAGATGAAAACCAGTATTATTGAGTTTGACATACTCAGATTGCCCAAATGCCAGCTGTTTAAACAGCCAAACAACCAAGTCATCATTGATTCTTTAGTAGAGGTCATCGAAGACTTATTTGCATGTCACAGTCTTTATTACTTAGGAGACCTAAGGAGTACCTGCCAGGCTTGTCCATGCTAATGTTATGATTTTCTTTTTGTAGTTGAACCGTATTTTGCGTGGTGATGATCTGAGGCTCTGTAAATATCTGGTTACTCCTCAAAACACACTAGATTTGGCATTTCATGGATGACTTGTGTTTGAGCAATTATTACTGCAATGGTTGCCAGGTGATTATTTTCTGATTCTCTTCTTTGTTCTACATGGAGAAATAAAACCAATAAATAAGGGAGAAGGGAAAGCTCATGATTCTGGTGCTCCAATTCCCCAAGATTAGGCCAGTGGTAGATATTCTAAGCTGACCCTTTATGTCTTTTTGATTTGTGCCTGTTACTCTGTCAGCACTTTTTTACTTTCTGGCACAAGATGTTCTAAGATAATCTTGTGTTTTCTCTGCCCCAGCCCTGAAATGAGTGATTTTTCTTAGAAGCAGAGGTGGAGCCACTGAGGAAGCACAGGCGAGCCCTCCCCAGCATGTGCTCACTGGTCCCCAACAGAAGAACAGCTGCTGCATCCACTGAGGTACCAAGAAACTAGCAAAGGGCCTTCTGGCTGTCTGGGGACAGTCCTCATGTGGTCCCTGGCTCAGCCTCAAGGGTTCTGGGTTAGTCTCCCTGCAGCCTCTGTGCTGTGTCTCTAGATCGGGCTCTGCGGGAAGGGCCCCGGGAGACCCAGCAGCACAGGGTGTCTCGTCTGCCAAATGTCCCTCCCTTCCTCCCACTCTGACACTCAGGGATAGGGTAGATGGGGTTTCCAGGCTGTGCCAGGCCACCTCACTTTCTCCTCTGAGATGAACCCTGAGGGCCTTGGGGGATGAGTGTGAAGCTGGCTACCTGGAGCCTGAGGCTGACTGTCTCTCCCTGTGTCTTGGAGGAGAGGCCTTGTCCCAAGAAAACCCCCAGGGCTTGACCCCTGGGCATGCATGCAGGGAGGGAGGGTCTGTGGGCTAAGGGGGGGCATGGTAATGAGACTTTAAGCAGCACTGTTCAGGGGCCGGGTGGGTAGACCGTGGTCAGAAATGACCTGGTCATTAGGACCTAGTCAGTTGGTACCTGATCACCAGGGGCCTGGTTAGTGGTGTTCTCCTCCATAAAGTTCTCATCAGTGGGGACCTGGCAACCTAGTCATTGGAAGCCTGGTCAGTGGGGACCTGGTCAGTGGGGGTCTTATTAGTGGGGCCTGATTGGTTGGAACATAAACAATGAAAAACTGGTTGGTGGGGCCTCTACAGTATACCAGGGGCCTGGTCCGTGTGGGGCCTTAGTGGCTTGGTGATTGGTCAGTGCGGGCCTGGTCAGAGGGGACTTGGTCAGCTGGGGAATGATCCATGGAGATTTGTTCAGTGAGGGATGGGGGGGCGGCAACCTGGGAAATTGTGGTCTTGTCAGTGGGAACCTGGGCAGTGGGGACCAGGTCAGTGGGAAATTGGTCAGTGGAGTCTGGCCCATGAGGCCGATTAAGTGTGAGCCTGGTTAGGAAGACATGGTCAGCTGGGACTTGGTCAGTGGGACCTGGTCAATGGAGGAGTGGTCATTAGGGGCCTCGTCAGTAGGGATCTGGTCAGAGGCGGCTGGTCAGTAGGAACCTGGCCATCTGGCCACTGTGTGACCTCAGGCAGAGGGTTTGTCTGTGGAGTCTCCTTGCTTCCATCTGCAGGGAAGGTGAGTCAGGGCACCCTGGCAGGTGGCTGGTAAAAGAAGATGAGAAGATGTGTTGTATCCAGCACTGTTTGGCAGACCTACAAATTTACACAGGACCTGTATTCCACCTAGAGAGGATGCCAGCCCTTTCTGCTCTACACGGTGCCCCTCCTTTGTCTGCATTCCCAGGACTCCCATGGATGGGGAAGGCAGAGATTGGAGAGCACCTGTAGAGGCTCTAATGCTGGCCACGGGCCCTGGTTGTGACAGTGGTGAGACCTGGGTGCTCCCCTGAGTGTAGAAGCTAAGCCTGGCCAGAGAAGCAAGACAAACACACACATACGCACACACACACAGGCACACACACATGCACAAACACACTGCATGCACACGTGTCAGTTCAGGGGGTAGAGGACACTGACCCTGGGCCCTCTTGACCCAAGCAGGCTCCAGTTGTGCTGGGTTGTGTCACCCCACGATGTCACTGTTGCTGAGCCCCCATCGCCTCTGTGTTGTGGAGCAGTTAGAGGCACAGAGCAGAGTCCGTGAGTGGCTCTGCGTGAAGGACTGTTTTCTACATGAGAAGCACATCTCAGCACAGCTGACTCATCAGACTCAGGTGAGTGGGACCTGCTCTCTTCTCTTCCTCCTGGCTTGGGGACAGTTGCTATCAGGTGGGTGGTTTTGGCCTCTGGGCAGCTGCTGAGGATAAACCCTAAACACTCACCGGGTGCCTGTTCTGCGCTGACAGTCATCTCATTCATCCTCACAGCAATTCCATTCTGAATCTCCTCTGGACACCCCCAGGACCACCAGGACAACCCCATCAGGGCCCTGTCACCAGGCCCAGTCTGGCTCCATGATAACCAAGATGCAGGTCCAGAGACAAGCGCCCTGCATGGTGCCTGCATGTGACTCCCCTTGGTGGGTAGTGACCAGCTCACCATGGAAGAAGCCAGGGCAGCATGCGGCCAGCTGCCCTGCAGCCCCAGATGACTCCTGGGCCTTAAGAAGTCATTCTTAAAGGGAAAGCTGGTCACTTTGAGGTCCCTGGAAGGAAGGGTGAATGTGTCATCCCAACAGCCCTGGCAGCCAGCAGCATGCCATACATCTTCTCACCCGATCTTTGTGACAGAGGCCACCTTCTGGGGCACAAGTCCCATACCTAAAGGGTCCTATCTCAGTCGGGCCTCATCCTGAGCCCTGGGATGGGAGAGGCACCATGCACCCCCCTGCAGCAGCCAGGATTACCACCCAGGGGACTCATCCTTCTGTGGCCCTGGCCAGACTTAGAATTTGGCCCAAGACAGGACAAGCTCAGTCAGAGCAGCTTGTCAGGACCCAGGGCCTATGTATGCCAGACATGGCCACGCTGGCTCAAAGAGCAACCAGCCACCTCTGCAAGGGTGTGCCAGGAGCAGGTGGACCAGCCACCAACCTCATCCACTCAAGAAAACAGAGATGGCCAGCTTCTCACACCCTGAGTGACCACCACCTGACAGCTGATGAAGTGGAGGCCTGAGGAAAAGCAGATGGCACTGGGGCCCTGCTTCCAGGGCAGAATAACTGATTGACCCTGACTGGCAGTGAGTTGGGGACTGGTCCACCTGCTCCTGGCACACCCTTGCCGAGGTGGCTGGTTGCTCTTTGAGCCAGCTTGGCCTTGCCTGGCATGCACAGGCCTCAGTGCAACAACTGCACTGCAAATGGAGCCACATAGAGGATATGAGCAGCAGGCTCAGGAGCAGGCTGTGCACTGCCTTTGGGGCTCCAGCCCATGCATCAGGGCTCCTACAGCACTGTGGGCTTCTTGGGTGCCATGAGGCAGACCACAGGCCATCCTGAGGAGGACTCTGGTAAGAGCTTCCTTGTGTATGTGGATGATGTCCAGGATGTTGGCCTGGTGTCCCTGAGGCAACACTAACAGGTCCATGACTGGGTCCAGGTCCTGCCTGGGCTGATTGGTGAAGATCTCCCTGGCAGCACTGAAGTGGCATCTATGTTCAAGTGCAGAAAGGGCCCAGTCTGGTGGATGAACCACACGGCCAGCTTCTGGGTGTGGGCAGGATGCCACATCCTTTGTCACTTCCCGATGTGCCCCACCAGCACTGAAGAGACAGCCTGGAGACAGGGCAAGAGGAAGGCTGAGAACGATGAGATGGTGAGTCCCAGATTCTTCCTGTCCCTGAGCCCACCCTGAGTGACCCTCAACCTTTAGGAATGGGAGAGCAAGATTGACAGCTTCAAGTACTTCACCAAGAAGATGGACAACCGGGCACTCAGCTCAACTTCACAGCCAATGAGTTGACATGCAAGCAGATGATGGTAACAGGCTTTAAGAAAGAGCATCAGATGGCAGCCAGTACTTCAGCCTCAGCCAGGCATTGGAGTCGGACCAGGCCATCCACTTCACCATAGAGGCCTTCCACACTATCAGTGAGCTCTTTGCCAGTCAGCCCAGGCAGGACCTGGACCCAGTCATGGACCTGTTAGTGCTGTCTCAGGGACACCAGACCAACATCCTGGACATCATCCACATGCACAAGGACGCTCTTACCAAAGTCACGGAGAGCCGGCAATATGTGGCAGAAGTGAAGACAGAGGTGCAGAGACTGATGACGTCAGAATCACAGGAACAGGATTTCTTTGGCTACTTTGGCTGAAATTCACCACTTTCATCCAATTCGAGTGAGAGACATGGACTCACAGATGCTGCATTTCTTGCAGCAAAAGATACTGTTTTTTCAAAGTCACCCAGGAATTGATAGTGTTGAATGACTAGATACTCGATCGTGGACTGTTTCGAGTTCAAGGATTCATTCTACAGAGAATAATAACACTAGAGCAAAGAGCTAGTGTCCGATATCGGTGGTAGCACAAAGATGGTTTTGTGATCAACTGAAATCCAGCTGAATACAGAATTGTGTAGGAAACAGTTAATATGATGATACAATAGAAACAGTAGCAAACATGAATTAAATCATGCTATGAATGCATAAACTACCATTGTAACTTTTGGAAGAATGATAATACCACTTTACTGCTTTTTGAAGTATGAATATTTTAGTGTATGTGCTATAGGCCTCAAATCCTATAAAGAATCTCCAAGAAGTTGGCTGGATAAAGCCTGCTGTGGATGTCTTTATACTCAAAGATTGATGATGTAATTTGCATGTTTGTCCCCACCAAATCTCCTGTTGAATTATATTTCCTATTGTGAAAGGTGGATCCTGGTATAAGGTGATTGAATTATGAAGGCAAATTTCTCATGAATGGTTCAGCACAATCCCCTTGTAGCATCCTCACAATCATGAGCGACTTCTCATGAGATCTAGTCACTGAAAACTCTACGTCACCTCCCTACTCTCCGTGTTTTCCTCTTGCCATGTGAGACAACTTACTCACTCTTTCTTTGTCTTCCACTTCCACGATGATTGATAGATGTCTGAGTCCTCCCAGAAGCAGAAGCCACTGTGCTTCCTGTCCACTCTGCAGAACCATGAGTCAATTCAACCTCTTTTTCAAAACAAATCATACAGAAAATGGCAAATGAGGATTGGAGCATTGCTATAAAGATACCCAAGAACGTGGAAGCAGCTTTGGGACCATGTCATGGGCAGAGGTTGGAAGAGTTTGGAGGGCTCAAAAGAAGACAGATAGATGAGAAAACTTTTGGAACATCATAAAGACTGGTTAAATGGTTGTGACAAAAATCCTGACGGAAACATGGACAGTGAAGGCCAGGCTGAGGAGGTCTCAGATATAAGAAGATTTCTGGAAAATGTCTTTCTTTTGGATATGGAAAGCTTATACAATGCCTGTACCATCATTGTGCCTTAGAAGCAGTGAATTCCCTTTCTATTTTCGAGGCTCATAGGCAAAAGTGACTGTTGCTTTGACTCAGATGAGACTTTGGACTTTGTAACTTTGAGTTAATGCTGAAATGAATTAATGCTGAAATGAATTAATGCTGAAATGAGTTAAGACTCATGCTGGAAAGGCATGATTGTATTTTGCAATGTGCGAAGGACATGAGATTCCTGGGATCAGGGACTATTCTGTCCCTGTGTCCCTACCAAAACTCATGCGGAATTCTATTTCCTAATGTTAGAGATGGAGCCTAGGTGGCAAAAGATTTAGTCATTAAAGTGTAGGGGTGGATCATTCACGAATGATGAAGCACCATCCCCTTGATGCTGTCCTGAGAGTGAGTGAGTGCTCATGTGATCTGGTTGTTTAACAGGCTGTGGAACCTCTGTCCTCATTCTGTGTTCCTCCTACTCCTGCCTTAGGAGACATCTCGTCGTCCCTTGGCTTCATGATATAGTTAGGAGGCTTCCTGATTCCTTCCAGAAACAGAAGACACTAAGCTTCCTTCACAGCCTGCAGAATCATAAGTCAATTAATCCTCTTTTTTTTACAATAATACAGAAAAGTAAAACTGCCGAGAGGAGCTGTGAGATGTCTTCAAGGCCTTTTTCCCTTTGTCTTGGCTATTAGCACAGGGCTTTTTTGTATGCAAATTTCTGAAGTCTTCTTCAATTTTTCCCCTTAAATTGGGTTTTGCATTATTACTACATAGTCAGCCTGCTATACAGATGCCTGAAAAAGTAGAAGCAGGCTCAGTAGTGGCTAGCAAACAAAGATTGGAAGGGTTTGGAGGGATTGGAGCATGACGGAAAGATGAGGGACTGGGAGGGAGTGATTTAATTATGGATGGGCGGGGGGTGTGGAAGGAAATAAGGGGGGAGGGTGGGAAGGAATAAGCTGGCTGTAGGGTGGTTTTGAGGGTGGTGGGTAGTAGGCAGGGGTAGTAGCCTGCTGCAGAGGCAGAGCCTCATGGAAAACCCCTACTAGGGCAGTGCACCTGTGGCTTTGCAGGTTTGAGCCCCCATTGGAACTGTCAAGGACTCAACTAGTGTTCAGTGCCTGTAGCTTGTCCACACTGAGGGTGCAAGCTGTTGGTGGGACTATGATTCTGGGGGTTGGAGGGTGGTAGCCACCTGCGTGGGGGCTCCAAGTCCATATTTTCCTTCAGCACTGCCCTAGTAGAAGTTTACCAAGAACCCTGCCTCTGCAGCAGGCTTCTGCCTGGAAACAGCAGGGGGTGGGGGTGGCAGGCATATCCTTCACCAATGGTTAAGCACCATCTTCTTGATGCTGTCCTTGTGATAGTGTGTTCCCATGAGATCTGGTTATATAACAGGGTGTGGCACCTCTTTCCTCTCTCAGTCTTGCTTCTACTCCTGCCATATGTAGCATGTCCTTGCCCCTAGGCCTTCTGGTATGATGGGGAGGTTTCCTGAGTCCTCCCAGAAGCAGAAGCCACTATGCTTCCTTTACGGCCTGCTGAACCATGAGCCAGTTAAACCTCTTTTCTTTATGATCATATGGAAAATTAGTGCTGTAAAGTGGAGCCATGAAATGCTTTCAAGGCCCTTTCCTCTTTGTCTTGGCAACCAGCACTCAGCTTCTTTTCATGCAAATATTTGAAACCTTTGTGAATTTTCCCCCGAAAATGGACTTTTCTTCTTTTATTACATTGCCAGGCTGTGACAAAGAGAGCTGACAATGTAGAAGCAGGTTCAGAAGTAGGTAAAAGACAGAGGTCGGGAGAGTTGGGAAAGCTAAGAAGACAGCAAGATGAGGAAAAGTTTGGACCACTGTAGAGAATTGTTAAATACTTGTGATCAGAAAGCTGACCAAAGGATAAACACTGAAGTCCAGACTTAAAAGGTTTCAGATGAAAATGAGGAATTTCCTGTTAACAGGAGTCAAGGTTTCATTTGATTGGCCTTAGCAAAGAACATGGCTGTGCAGTGACCCTGCCCTGGAGATCTGTGAACTATGAACTTGGGGGTGGTGATTCAGGATGTAGCTGGTGGAATGAACATCTAGGCAGCATAGCATAAGAGGTGCGCTGTCTGCATTGAACAGCCTGTGTTCTTATGTGTTACCTAAGAAATGACTTCAAGACAGAACTTCTATTTAAATGAGAAGTGGAGACCTAAAGTTTGGAAAATTTTCAGCCTGGCCAAGTGTTCAAAAAGAAAAGCTGATTTTGAGTGGGAAAATTCAAGAAGCCTCAGGGTATGTGCATAAAAACCAGCCCAGTGCAAATAGACAAGACAATGGGAAAAAGGCCTTGAAGGCATCTCAGAGACCTCTGCAGCAGCCCTTGCTGTCACAGGCCCTGGGGCCTAGGAGAGAAGAATGATTTCCTGGAAAAGCTCCATGACCTTGCTGCTGTGTGCACCCTCAGGACACTGCTGGCTGCATCCCTGCAGCCCCAGCTCCAGCCATGGCTGAAAGATGCACAGGTACAGCTTGGGTCACTGCTTCAGAGGTGGCTTCAAGCCTTGATGGTTTCCATATAATGTTAAGCCAGCAGGTGCTTACAGCAAGAACAGAGGCTTGGGAGCCCCCATCTAGACTCCAGAAGATGTACAGAAAATCCTGGATGTCCAGGAAGAAGCTTTTCCATGAGGCAGAGCCTCATGGGAAACCTCTACTAGGGGAGCCAAGAAGGGACATAGAAGGTTGAAGTCCCCACACAGGGAGGCATCATTCTCCCAACCCCGGATTCATAGAACCACAAACAGCTTGCACCCTCAGTGTGGAAAAGCTACAGGCACTCAACACCAGCCCTGTCCATGAGAGCAGCCACAGAGGCTGAACACTGCAAAGCCACAGGTGCAGATCTGCCCAAGGTCTTGGGAGCACAGCCCTCACACCCCTGTGCAATGGATGTGGGACAGGGATTCTAACTGGATGATTTGGGAGCTGTAGGATTGAGTGACTGGCCTGCTGGATTTTGGACATTTATTTATCCTATGAGTCCCATCTGTGTTTTGTGCTTCTTTCTAGCAATTTTGTTTTCTATCGGCTGGAAATGCTTACCCATTGCCTGTATAATCATTGTACCTTGGAAGTAGTTAACTTGCTTTATAATTCAGTGGCTCATGGGCAGAAGGGACTGCAGACTTGTCTCAGATAAGACTTTGGGCTTTGGACATTTGAGTAAATGCTGGAATGAGTTAAGATTTGCGGGACTATATGGAAGGCATCATTGTATTTTGCAATGTGAGAAAAACACGAGATTTGGGGGACCAGGGACAGAATAATATGATTTATCTCTATGTCTCTCCCAAAACTCATGTGGAATTGTAATGGCAAATGTTAAAGGTGGGGACTGGTGGAAGGTGATATAATCATGGTGGAGAGTGGAGTTTGGATGGGGAAGGGTGGGGAGAACTGGGGTGTATTGGGGTGGGGAGAATTGAGGGGAAGGTGGTGGGGTTACGGGTAAAAGGCAGGGGTGGGGTGGATCCTTCACAAATGGTTAAACACCATGTCCTTGATGCTGTCCTTCTGACAGTGAGTTCTCTTCACGATTTTGGAGCTGTGAGATTGAATGAACACTGGCCTGCTGGGTTTTGGGTGTCCATTGTGCGTGTGGTCCCATTTGTGTTATTTTTCTTGGAAATTTCTTCCCTTTGCATTGAGGAAACTTACCCAATACCCGTACCGTCATTGTACCTTGAAAGAAATGAATGCACTTTTAACTTCAGTGACTCATAGGCAGAAGAGATTGTAGCCTTGTCTCAGATGAGACTTTGAACTTTTTACATTTGAGTTAATGTGGGAAAGAGTTAAGCTTTTGGAAACTTTTGAAAAGGCATGACTGTGTTTTACTCTGTGAGGAGGACCTGAGATTTGGGGGGCTCAAGTTCAGCATGATATATTTTGGCTGTGTGCCCCTAGAAATACTCATGTGGAACTGTAATCCCAAATGTTGGAAGTGGGGCCTGGTGGGAGATTATATAATCATGGATGGGAGGGCTGGGGTGGAAGGAAAAAGGGGTGGGTAAGGTAGGGAAAAGTAGGCTGGCTGTAGGGTGGTGCGAGGGTGGTGGGTGGTAGGAAGGGGAAGTAGCCTGCTGCGGAGGAAGGTGGGTGGTAGGAAGGGGAAGTAGCCTGATGGGAAGGCTCTACCAGGGCAGTGCACCTGTGGTTTTTCAGCTTTAGCCCCCATGGCTGCTCTCCTGGGCTGGGCTGGTGTTGAGTGCCTGTAGCTTCTCCATACTGAGGGTGGGAATTGTTGGTAGGTCTATGGATCTGGGGTCTAGAGGATGGTGGCCTCCTGCATGGCAACTCAAAGCCCTTATTTTCCTTCTGCACTGCCAAATTACAGGATTTCCAGGAGGCTCTGCCTCTGCAGCCAGTTTCTGTCTGGAAGCAGTAGGGGATGGAGGTGTGTTGCGGGGCAGATCCTTCACCATCTTATGGTGCTAAACAGCACCATCTTCTTGATGCAAATGTCCTGATAGTGCGTTCTCATGAGATCTGGTTTTATAACAGGGTGTGGCACCTGTATCCTCTCTCAGGCATGTTCCTACTCCTGCCGTATGAAACATTTAATGGCTGCTTTCCTTCTGGTATGATTGGGAGGCTTCCTGAGTCCTCCCAGAAGCAGAAGCCACTATGCTTTCTTTACAGCCTGCAGAACCATGAGCCAACTGAACCCCTTTTCATTACGATCACACAGAAAATAAGTACTGCCAAGTGAATCTATGAAATATCTTCAATGACTTTTCCCCCATCGTCTTGGCGATTAGCACTGGAATTCTTTCTAACGCAAACATCTGCAGCCTTCTTGAAGTTTCCCCTGAAATGGAACTTCTTTTCTTCTACATTGCCATGCTGCAACAAAGAAAGCTGAACAGGTTAAGAAGTGGGTAACAGCCAGAGGTTGGAGAGTTTGGAGAGCTTGAAAGAAGACAGGAAGATGAGGGAAAACTGGGACCATTGTAGATACCTGTTTATCTACATAATAGCACACTTATTGGTGGGTCTATGACTCTGGTGTCTGGAGGATGGTGGTGTCCTGCGTGGGGGCTCCAAGCCCATGTTTTCCTTCTGTATTGCACTAGTAGAGGTTTTCCAAGAGGCTCTGCCTCTGCCTCAGGCTTCTGCTTGCAAACAGCGGGGGGTGGATATGGGGTGGTGGGTGGATCCTTCACCAGTAGTTAAGCACCATCTTCTTGATGCTGATCTCCTGATAGTGGGTTCTCATGAGATATAACACTTCTTTCCTCTCTCTATCTTGCTTCTACTCCTACCATATGAAATATTTCTTTGCTCCTTGGTCTTCTGATATGATTGGGAGGCTTCCTGAGTCCTTCTAGAAGCAGAAACAGTTATGCTTTCTTTAGAGCCTGAAGAACTGTGAGTCAATTAAACCTCTTTTCCTTATGTACATACAGAACATTAATGCTGCGAAGTGAAGCTATGAAATGGCTTCTAGACCTTTCCCCCAATCTCTTGGTTATTTGCACTGGGCCTTTTTTAATGCAAATATTGGAGACCTTCTAGATGTTTCTCCCTGATAATGGACTTTTCTTCTTTTACCACATTGCCAGCCTGCGACAAAGATGGCTGACAATGTAGAAGTGGTTCCAAATTGGGTATTAGCCAGAGCTTAGAGAGTCTGGAGAGCTTGGCAGAAGACAGGAAGATGAGAGAAAGTTTGGATCACTGCAGAGACTTGTTCAATAGTTGTGATTAAAAGACTGAGAGAAGGATGCATAGTGAAGGCCAGGCTTAGAAGATCTCAGATGAAAAAGAGGAACTTACCGGGAACAGGAGCCAAGGTTTTTTTGTTTTGCCTTAGCAAAGTAATTGTCCACAAAGTGACCCTGCCTGGGAGATCTGTGAAACTTTGAACTTGGGGGTGATGTATCTGGTGGAATGATCTTCTAAGCAGCAAAGCTCAAGAGTTGTCCTGCCTACATTGAACAGCCCATGCTCTTATGTGTGATCAAAGAAATGACCATAAGTTGGAAATTATATTTAAATGAGAAGCAGAGCTTAAACTTTTGGAAAATTTGCCAACTGGACAAGTGGTCCAAAAGAAAAGCTGATTTTCAGGGGGAAAATCAAGAGGGCTTCACATATTTGCATAAAAAGGGACCCAGTGCTAATAATTCAAGACAATGGGAAAAAGGCCTTGAAGGCATTTCAAAGCTCTTTGAAGCAGCCCTTGCTGTCATTGGCCCTGGGGCTTAGGTGAAAAGCATGTTTTCCTGGGCCAGCCCCATGGCCCCACTGCTGTGTGCAGCCTCAGGACACTGCTGCCTGCATCCCTGCAGCTCCAGCTCCAGCCATGGCTGAAAGATGCACAGGTACAGCTTGGGTCACTGCTTCAGGGGTGCAAGCTCCAAGCCTTGGCGGCTTCCACATAGTGTTAAGCCAGCAGGTGCACAGAGCACAAGACTAGAGGCTTCAGAGCCTTCATCTACACTACAGAGGATATATCAGAAAGCCTGGGTGTCCAGCGAGAAGCTTTTCCAAGAGGCAGAGCCTCATGGTAAACCTCTACTTGGGCAGAACAGAAAGAGAGTATAGATAGGGTTGGAGTCAACACAGAGGGAGGCACCATTTTCTAGACCCCAGTTGCATACACCCACCAACTGCTTGCACCCTTAGTGTTGAAAAGCTACAGGCATTCAACACCAGCCCAGCCCATGAGGGAAGCTATAGGGAAAAGATTCTGCGGTGGCACCGCTGCAGAGCTGCCCAAGACCTTGGGATCCCAGCCATCACACCACCATGTGCTCTGGATGTGGACATAGATTCTGAAAAGATGATTTGGAACTGTAGTATGGAATGACTGGCCTGCTGGGTTTTTGACTTGCATGGGGTCTGTAAGTTCCATCTGTGTTTTGTCCTTCTTTCTGGCAAATTTCTTCTTTCTCGCTTGGAATGCTTACCCAATCCCTGTACAATCATTGTACCTTGGAAGTAATTAACTTGCTTTGTATTTCAGAGGCTCAGGGGCAGAAGGGACTGCAGCCTTGTCTCAGAAGAGACTTTGGGCTTTGGACATTTGAGTAAATGCTGGAATGAGTTAAGACATTGGGGAACTGTAGAGAAGTCATCGTTGTATTTTGCAGTATGAGAAGAACATGAGACTGGGGGGCAAGGGGAGAATAATATGATTTGGCTCTGTGTCCCTACCAAAACTCATGTGGAATTGTAACGGGGAATGTTAAATGTGGGGCTCAGTAGAAGGTGATTTAATCATGATGGACACTGTGGGTGGCAGATCCTTCACAAATGGTTAAATTCTATCTCTTTAATGCAGTCTGTGTGATATTTATGATAAATGAATGCAGTCCTGCTGGGCTTTGGACTCGCATTGGGCCCGTGTCCCAGTTGTGTTATTTTTCTGGGAAAATCTTCCCTTTGGATTGAGAAAGCTTACTCAGTGCCTGCAATGTCATTGTAACCTGAAAGAAGAGACTTCTCTTTCACATTCAGGGACTTCTAGGCAGGAAGGATTGCAGCCTTGTCTTGGATAAGACTTGAACTTATTACATTTAAGTTACTGCTGGATTGATTTAAGACTTTGAGAAACTTTTGAAAATGCATGTTTGTATTTTTCTCTGTGAGAAGGTCATGAGATTTGGGGGTGCAGGGTCAGAATTACATGGTTTGGCTGTGTTTCCCTAAAAAATTCATGGGGAAGTGTATTCCTGAATGTTGGAGGTGCGGCCTGGTGGGAGGTGATTTAATCATAAACAGGTTAGTAGCGGTGGAAGGAAAAACCAGTGGGTAGGGTGGGGAGGAGTAGGCTGGCAGTAGGGTGGTGAGAGGGTGGTGGGTAGCAGAAAGAGGGAGGAGCCTGCTGCAGAGGCAGAGTCACATGGGAAACCTCTACTAGGGCAGTGCACCTGCGGTTTTGCAGGCTTTAGCCCCATGGCTGCTTTCATGGGCTTTGCTGCTGTTGAGTGTCTGTAGCTCTTCCATACTGAGAGTGCAAGCTTTTGGTGGGTCTATGAATCTGTGGTCTAGAGGACAGTAACCTGTGTGGACCATCCAAGCACAAATATATATATATTTGTATTATATACATATATATTTATATTATATACATATATATATTTGTGTGTGTGTGTGTGTGTGTATATATATATATATATATATATATTTTTTTTTTTTTTTTCTTTTTCCACTGCCCTAGTAGAGGCTTTCCAAGAGGCTCTGCCTCTGCCTCAGGCTTTTGTTTGGAATCAGTGAGGGGTGGGGGTGGTAGGGGCAGATCTTTCACCAATGGTTAAGCCACATCTTCTTGATGCTGACCTTATGATAAGGAGTTCTCGGGAAATCTGGTTGTATAGTAGGGTGTGGCACCTTTTTCGTCTCTCTGTCTTGTTCCCACTTCTGCCATATACAACATCCCATTGCAGCTTGGTCTTCTGGTATGACTGGGAGGCTTCCTGTGTCCTCTCAGAAGTGGGAGCCTCTATGATTTATTTGAAGCTTGCAGAATCATGAGCCAGTTCAACCTCTTTTCTTTCTGAGTATGGAGAAAATTATTCCTGGGAAGTGGAGCTATGAAATGCCTTCAAGTCCTTTTCCCTGTTGTCTTGGCAATCAGCACTCAACGTCTTTTCAGGCAAATATCTGAAGCCTGCATTAATTTTTCTCCTGAAATGGATTTTTCTTGTTTTACCACATTGCCAGGCTGCAACAAACATAGCTGAAAATGTAGAAGCAGGTTGAGAAGTATGTAACGGCCAGAGGTTGGAGAGTTTGGAGGTCTTCGAAGAAGACAGGAAGATGTGGAAAAGTTTGGACCAATGTAGAGACTTGTTAAATTGTTATACTTAAAATGGTGACAGAAGGATGGACAGTGATGGGCAGGCTTAGAAGGTCTCACATGAAAATGAGGAGCTTGCTGGGACCAGGAGCCAAGGTTACTTTTGTTTTGCCTTAGCAAAGGACATCAGTGCACGATGTCTCTAACCTGGAGACCTGTGAAACTTTGAACTTGAGGGTGATCATTTAGAGTGTATCTGGTGGAATGAACTTTTAGGCAGTAAAGCTCAAGAGGTGTCCTGTCTGTGTCGACCAGCCTGTGGTCTTATATGTGACCCAAGAAATGACGTAAAAGTGAAACTTATATTTAAATGAGAATAAGAGCTTAAAAGTTTGGAAAATTTGCAGGCTGGCCAAGTGGTCAAAAAGAAAAGCTGATTATCAGTGGGAAAGTTCAAGAAGGCTTCAGAAATTTGCATAAAATGGAATTCAGTGCTAAAAGCCAAAACAATGTTAAAAAGGCCTTGAAGGCATTTCAGAGACTTCTGCAGCAGCCATGAGGCCTGGGAGAAAAGAATGGTTTCTTTCTCCAGCTCCATGGCCCCGCAGCTGTGTCCATCCTCAGGACACTGCTGCCTGCATCCCTGCAGCTCCAGCTCCAGCTCCAGCCATGACTGAAAGATGCATAGGTACAGATTAGGTCACTGCTTCAGAGGGTACAAGCTGCAAGCCTTGGTGGCTTCCACATTGTGTTACGCCAGCAGGTGCACAGAGCACAAGACTGGAGGCTGGAGATCCTTCATCTAGACTCCAGAGTATGTATGGAAAAACCTGGGTGTCCGGGTTGAAACTTTTCCAAGAGGAAGAGCCTCATGGGAATCCTTTACTAGGGCAATACAGAAGGAATATACAGGGTTGTTACCCCCACACAGGGAGGCACCATTCTGCAAACACCAGATCCATAGACTCACTAACAGCTTGCACCCTCAGTGTGGAAAAGCTACAGGTACTCAACACCAGCCCAGCCCATGAGGGCAACTGTGGGGGTTAGACCCTGCAAAGCCACAGGTGCAGACCCGCCCAAGTACTTGGGAGCCCAGGCCTCACACCCTTGTGCTCTGGATGTGGGATCTGGATTCACAAAAGATGATTTGGAGCTGTTGGGTTCTATGACTGGTCTGCTGAGTTTTTGACTTGCATGCGGTCTGTAAGTCCTATCTGTGTTTTGTGCTTCTTTCTGGCAAATTTCTTCCTTTTGGCTGGGAATGCTTACCCAATACCTGTACAATCATTGTACCTTGGAAGTAGTTAGCTTGCTTTGTATTTCCGAGGCTCAGGGCCAGAAGAGACAGCAGCCTTGTCTCAGAATAGACTTTGGGCTTTGGACATTTTGGTAAATTCTGGAATGAGTTAAGATATTGGGCAACTGTAGAGAAGGCATCATTGTATTTTGCAGTGTGGGAAGTACATGAGATATGGGGCTTAGGGTCAGAATAATATGATTTGTCTCTGCATCCCTGCCAAACTCATATGCAATTGTAATGGTGAATGTTAAAGTTGGAGCCTAATGGGAGGTGATGGAATCATGGAGAAGAGTGTGGGTTGGAGGCAGGGGTGTGGGGGGAATGAGGTAATTTATTTTGTGGGTGGGGGTGAAAGATGAGGGTGGGGGTTGGATCCTTCACAAATGGTTAAACATTATCTCCTTAATGCTATGCACATGATACTGAGTTCTGTTGATGACTTTCGAGCTGTGAGATACAGTGAATACTGTCCTGCTGGGTTTTGGATGTACATTGGGCCTATGGGCCCATTTGTGTTATTTTTCTGGGAAATTCCTTCCCTTTGGAATGAGAAAGCTTACCCAGTTCCCGTACCATCATTGTACCATGAAAGAAAAGAACTCCATTTTAAATTCAGGGACTCATCCGCAGAAGGGCCTGTAGCCTCATCTCAGGTGAGACTTTGAGTTTTTTACATTTAGAATGACTTGAGACTTTTGGAAACTTTTGAAAAGTCATGATTGCATTTTGCTCTGTGATAAGGACTTGAGGTTCTGGGATATCAGTGTCAGAATGATATAGTTTGGCTGTGTGTCCCTATGAATCTCATGTGGAATTGTAATCCCTAATCTTGTAGCAGGTGTCTTCATTATGGGTAGGAGGTTGGTGGTGGTGGAAAGTAAAAGGGATGGGTAGAATTGGGAGGAGTCGGTTGGCAGTATGGTAGAGGGAAGATGGGGACTGGTAGGAAGGGGGAGTAGACTGCTGCAGAGGCAAAGCCTCATGGAAAACCTCTAGTAGGGCAGTGCACCTGTGGCTTTCCAGGGTTTAGCCCCGGCAGCTGCTATCATGGGCTGGGCTGATGTTGAGTGCCTATAGCTTTTCCACACTGAGGATGTGAGCTGTTGGTGCATCTGTGATTCTAGGGTCTGGAGGTTGGTGGCCATCTGCATGGGGGCTCCAAGCCCATATTTTCCTTCCGCACTTCCCTAGTAGAGGTTTTCCAAGAGGCTCTGTCTCTGCAGCAGGCTTCTGTCTGGGAACAGTGGGAGTTGGGGGTGGGAGTGAATCCTTCACCAATGGTTAAGCACCATCTTCTTGATGCTGTCCTTGTGATAGTGAGTTCTCATGAGATCTGCTTGCATAATGGGGCATGGCAGCTCTTTTTTCTCTCTATCTTGCTCCTACTCCTGCCACAAGAATCATCTCATTGCCCCATGACAATCTCGTACGATCGGGAGGCTTCCTGAGTCCTCTCAGATGCAGAAGCCACTATGCTTCCTTACAGCCTACAGAATCATGAGCCCAGTCAACCTCTTTTCTTTATGATTATAGAGAAAATCAGTAGTGCAAAGTTGAACCATTAAATGTCTTCAAGGCCTTCTCTATTGTCTTGGCAATCAGCACACAGCTTCTTTTCATTCAAGTATCTGAAGCCTTCTTGAATTGTCCCCCCTGAAAATGGACTTGTCTTCCTTTACCACGTTGCCAGGCTGCAGCAAAGATAGCTGATAATGTAGAAGCAGTTTCAGAAGAGGGTAGCAGACAGAGGTCGGGAGAGTTTGGAGGGCTTTGAAGACAGGAAGATGAGGGAAGTTTGGATCTTTGTAAAGAATTGTTAAATACTTGTGATCAGAAGGCTCACAGGAAACTAGACAGTAAAGATCAGACTTACAAGGTGTCAGATGAAAATGAAAAATTTGCTGGGAGCAGGAGCCAAGGTTCCTTTGTTTTGATGTAGCAAAGAACGTGGCTCCACAAAAAGAAAAGCTGATTTTCAGTGGAAAACTGAGGAAGGCTTCAGAAATTTGCATAAAAAGGAGCCCAGTGATAAGAGCCAAGACAATATGGAAAAGGCCTTGAAGGCATTTCAGAGATCTCTGCAGTAGCCCCTGCTGTCACAGGACCTGGAGCCTAGGAGAGGAGAATGATTTCCTGGGCTAGTTCCATGACCTCCCGACCCCCATCTATGAGTAGCCTGAGGACTCTGCTGCCTGCAATCCCTGCAGCTCCAGCTCCAGCTCTGGCCATGGCTGAAAGATGTACAAGTACAGCTTGGGTCACTGCTTCAGAGGGTGCAGGCTAGAAGCATTGGTATTTTCCTCATAGTGTTAAGCCACTGGGTGGATGGAGCATGAGAGTAGAGCCTCTGTGGAGATTTTGGAAGATGTATGGAAATGCCTGGGTGTCCAGGCAAAAGCATCTCAGAAAGGCAGAGCCTCATAAGAAAGCTCTACTAGGGCAATGCAGAAGGAAAATTTGGACTTGGAACCCCCACACTGGAGGCCACCATCATGCAGACCCCAGATTGGCAGACCACCCTGACAACTTGTATCCTCAGTGGGGAAAAGTTACAGGCACTCAACAGCAGCCCAGCCCATGATGGCAGCTGTGGGGCATAAACCCTGCAATGCCACAGGTGCAGAGCTGCACAAGGCCTTGGGAACCCAGCCCTCACACCGCTGTGCTCTGCATGTGGGACAAGGTTTTTAAAAGGGTGATTTTGGAGCTGTGGAATTGAATGACTGGCCTTCTCAGTTTGGAGTTTCATGGGGCCCGTAAGCCCTATCTGTGTTTTGTTTTTTTCTGGCAAAATTCTTCCTTCTGGCTGGAAATGGTTACCCAATGCCTATACAAGCCTTGTACCTGGGAAGTAGTTAACTTGCTTTATATTACAGAGGCTCACGGCCTAAGGGACTGTAGCCTCGTGTCAGATGAGATTTGAAGCTTTCAGCATTTTTATAAATGCTTTAATGATAGAAGATTTTAGGGGGCTGTAGGGAAGGCATCATATTTTGCAATGTGAGAAGGACACGAGATTTGAGGAGCCAGGGACAGAAGACTACCATTTAGCTCTGTGTCCCTACCAAAACTCATGTGGAATTGTAATCGGAATGTTAAAGGTGGGGCCTGGTGGAAGGTGATTTAATCGTGGTGGAGAGTGGGGGTTGGAAGGTTGGGGGGTAGGAAGAATGAGGGAATTGTGGTTGGGTTGAGGGGTGAAAATTGGGAGTGGGGGGGGCAGATCCTTCACAAATGGTTAAACACCATCTCCTTATTGCTGTGCTCGTGACAGTGAATTCTCTTCATGATTTTAGAGCTCTGAGATTGAATGAATAGTGGCCTCCTGGGTTTTGGACTTGTTTTGCACCTGTGGTCCGATTTGTGTTATTTTCCTGGGAAATTTCTTCCCTTTGGATTGAAAAAGCTTACCCAATGCCTGTACCATTATTGTACCTTGAAAGAAAGGAACATCCTTTTAAATTCAGGGACTCATAGGCAAAAGGGACTGTAGACTTATCTCAGATGAGATGTTGAATTTTTTTACGTTTGAGTTAATGTTGGAATGCGTTAAGACTTTTGGAAACTTTTGAAAAGGCATGAATATATTTTGCTTTGTGAGAAGGATGTGAAACTGCAGGGGATCGGGGTCTGAATAATATGATTTGGCTGTGTTTCTTTACCAGAACTCATGTGAATTGTAATCCTTAATTTTGGAGGTGTGGCCTGGCGGGAGGTGATTTAATCATGGATGGGAGAGGTGCAAGAGTTGGAGGAAAAGTGGGGGGGCGGGGAGGGTGGGGAGTAGGTTGTTTGTAGGGTGGTGAGAGGGTGGTGGGTAGTAGGAAGGGGGAGTAGTCTGCTGTAGAGACAGAGGCTCATGGAAAGCCTCTACTAGGGCAGTGCACCTGTGGCTTTGCAGGGTGTAGCCCCATGGCTGCTCTCATGGGCTGGGCTAGCGTTGAGTGCCTGTAGCTTTTCCAACTGAGAGTGCAAGCTGTTGGTGGGTCTCTGAATCTGCAGTCTGGAGGATGGTGGCCTCCTGTGCTGGGGTTCCAAGCCCATCGTTTCCTTCTGCCCTGCCCTAGTAGAGGTTCTCCAAGAGGCTCTGCCTCTGCAGGAGGCTTCTGCCTGGAAACAGTGGGCGGTGGTGTGGGTGGAAACTTCACCAATGGTTAGTCTTCTTGATGCTGATCTCCTGATAGTGAGTTCTTATGAGATCTGGGTGTATAACAGGGTATGGCACCTCTTTCCTCTCTGTCCTCCTCCTACTCCTGCCATATGGAACATCTCATTGTCGCTTGACTTTCTGGTATGATTGGGAGGCTTCCTGAGTCCTCCCAGAAGCAGCAGCCACTATGCTACCTTTATAGCCTGCAGAACCGTGAGCCAATTAAACCTCTTTTTAAAATAACTTTACAGAAAATTTGTACTGCAAAGTGGATCTGTGAAATGTCCTCTAGGTTGTTTTCCTCTTTCTTTTACTATTATAATTTGACTTCTTTTATATGTATATATCTGAAGCCTTCTTGAATTTTCCCCCTGAAAATGGACTTTTCTTCTTTTACCACATTGCCAGGCTGTGACCAAGATAGCTGAAAATGTAGAAGGAGGTTCAGAGGTGGGTAACTACCAGACACTGCACAGTTTGGAGGGCTGGGAAGAAGACAGAAAGATGAGGGAAAGTTCGGACTACTGTAGACACATGTTAAATAGTTATAATTAAAAGGGTGACCATAGAGACTTGTTAAATAGTTGCAATTCAAAGGGTGACTGAAGGATAGAAAAGGGAAGGCCAGGCTTAGAAGGTCTCAGATGAAAATGAGCAACTTACTGGGAACAGTACTTTTGTTTTGCCTTAGCAAAGAACTTGTCGGGATAGTGCCTCTGCCCTGGAGACCTGTGAAACTTTGAACTTGAGGGTGATGATTTAGGGTATGTCTGGTGAAATGAAATTTTAGGCAGCAAATCTCAAGACGTGTCCTGTCTGTATCGCACAGCCTGTGGTCTTCTGTGTGACTGAATAAATGCCCTGAAATCGAAACATTTTTTAAATGAGAAGCAGAGTTTGAAAGTTTGGAAAATTTGCAGCCTGGCCAAGGGGTTAAAAAGAAAAGCTGATTTTCAGTGGGAAAATTCAAGAAGGCTTCAGAAATCTGCATAAAATGGAGCCAAGTGCTGATAGCGAAGGCAATGTTAAAAAGGCCTTGAAGACATTTCAGAGACCTTTGCAGCAGAGCTTGCTCTCACAGACCCTGAGTTCTAGGACCGAAGAATGCTTTCCTGGGTCAGTCCCATGGTCACACGGTTGTATCCATCCTCAGGGCACTGCTGCCTGCATCCCTGCAGCTCCAGCTCCAACTCCAGCCATGACTGAAAGATGCACAGGTACAGCTTGGGTCACTGTTCAGGGGTGCAGGCTCCAAGTCTTGATGGCTTCAACATAGTGTTAAGCCAGCAGGTATACAGGGCACAAAACTAGAGGCTTGGGAGGCTTGTAATAGACTCCAGAGTATGTACGGAAAAACTTGGGTGTCCAGGCAGAAGCTTTTCCAAGAGGCAGAGCCTCATGGGAAACCTTTACTAGGGCAGTACAGAAGGAACATAGAGGGTTGGAGCCCCCACAACCCCACTTCCCCACACTAATTAACATCAATGAAAACATTCCTACCCTATTAAACCCAATCAAATGCCTCACAACCGGCAGCCTATATGCACCACTTTCCAGACCCCAGATTCATAGACCCACCAACTGCTTGCACCCTCAGTGTGGAAAAGCCACAGGCACTCGACACCAGCCCCACCCATGAGGGCAGCTGTAGGAGACAGACCCTGCACAGCCACAGATGCTGAGCTGCCCAAGGCCTTGGGAGCCCAGCCATCACACCCCTGTGCACCAGATGTGGCATGTAAATTCAGAAAAGATGATTTGGAGCTGTAGGATTCAATGACTGGCCTGCTGGGTTTTTGACTTGCATGGGGTCTGTAAGTCCCATCTGTGTTTTGTGCTGCTTTCTGGCAATCGTTTTTCCTTTTGCCTGGGAATGCTTCCCCAGTGCCAGTACAATCATTGTACCTTGGAAGTTGTTAACTTGCTTTGTATTTCAGAAACTCAGAGGCAGAAGGGACTGCAGCCTTGTCTCAGATGAGACTTTGGGCTTTGGACATGTCAGTAAATGCTGGAATGAGTTAAGACTTTAGGGGACTGTAGAGCAGGCATCACTGTATTTTTCAGTGTGACAAGGATATGAGATTTGAGGGGACCCGGGTCAGAATAATAGGATTTAGCCCTGTGTCTCTACCAATACTCTTGTGGAATTGTAATGGGGAATGTTAAAGAGGGGCCTGGTGGGAGGTGATATAATCATGGAGAAGAGTGGGGGGTGGAGGTAGGGGCATGGAGAGAATGGGGGAGGTTATTTTGTGGGCGTGAAAGACAAGGATGGGCGGCGGATTCTTCACAAATGGTTAAAGGCTATCTCCTTAATGCTGTCTGCATGATAGTGAGTTCTCTTGGTGATTATTGAACTTAAAGATTGAGTGCATAGTGTCCTGCCAGTTTTTGTTTTTGTTTGTGTTTTTTCTTGGAGTCTCGCTCTGTCGCCCAGGCTAGAGTGCAGTGGCCGGATCTCAGCTCACTGCAAGCTCCGCCTCCCGGGTTTATGCCAGTCTCCTTCCTCAGCCTCCCGAGTAGCTGGGGCTACAGGCGCCTGCCACCTCGCCTGGCTAGTGTTTTGTATTTTTTAGTAGAGACGGGGTTTCACCGTGTTAGCCAGGACCTGCTGGGTTTTGCACTCACATTTGTGTTATTTTTCTGGGGAATTTCTTCCCTTTGGATTGTGAAACCTTACCCAATGCCCGTCCCATCATCGTACCTTGAAAGAAAAGAAATCCCTTTTAAATTCAGGGACTCATAGCCAGAAGGGACTGTAGCCTCGTCTCAGATGAGACTTTGACATTTTTACATTCTGAATGAGTTAAGACTTTTGGAAACTTTAGAAAAGGTATGATTGTGTTTTGCTCTGTGATAATGACATGAGGTTCTGGGGTATCAGGGTCAGAATTATATGGGATGGCTGAGTGTCCCTATGACACTAATGTGGAATTGTAATCCTGAAAGTTGGAGGTGGGGCCAGGTGGGAGGTGATTTAATCTTGGACGAGAAGGGATTGGGGTGGAAGGAAAGGAGGGGTAGGGTGGGGAGGAGTAGGTCGTGAGTAGGGTGGTGGGAAGGTGGAGGGCAGTAGGAAGGGGGAGAAACCTGCTGCAGAGGCAGAGGCTCATGGAAAACCTCTACTAGGGCCGTGCACCTGTGGCTTTGCAGGCTTCAGCCCCCATGGCTGCTGTCATGGGTTGGGCTGGTGTGGAGTGCCTGTACCCTTTCCATTACTGAGGGTGTGAGCTGTTGGTGGCTTGTGAATCTGGGTTCTGGAGGATGGTGGCCTCCTGTGTGGGGGCTCCAAGCCTATATTTTCCTTCTGCACTGCCATAGTGGAAGTTTCCTAAGAGGCTCTGCCTCTGCAGGAGGCTTCTGACTGGAAACAGTCGGCAGTGGTGTGGGTGGTTCCTTCACCAATGGTTAACCTTCTTGATGCTGATCTCCTGATGTGAGTTCTCATGAGATCTGATTGTATAACAGGATGTGGCACTTCCTTCCTCTCTCCATCTTGCTCCTACCTTGACATATGAAACATCCCATTGCCGCTTGCCTTCTGGTGTGGTTAGAAGGATCCTGATCAGTGTGGGCCTGCTCAGTGGCGCTAGTCAGTTGAGACTTGGTCAGTGAGGCGTACTTAGTGGGGGCGTGGTCAGCAGGGGTCTGCTTAGAGAGGGTGTCAGGGGTTCTAGGAGTGGGGGTCTTGGTGAGTGGGGACCTACTGGCAGACAAATGTTTGGTGTCTGGTCAGTGCAAACCTGGGCTGCGGGGCTTGGTCAGTGGAGACCTGGTCAGCTGGGGCTTAGTGGTGGCTTTGTCAGTGTGATCTGGGTCACTGGTGACCAGGTCAAGGGGTGCTATTCAGTGGAGGCCTGGTCACATGGGACTTAGACAGCAGAGGCTCTTGTCAGTGGGTCCCTGGTCAGGGCAGCCTGGTCAGTGGAACCTTATCTGTCGGGGCCTGGTCAGAGAGGTCTTGATCAGTGGTGACTTTTGTAGCCTCGGTCTATGGGGTGACCTGGTCAGCGGGGATCTGAGCAGTGCGTGTCTGTTCAGCGGGGCCTACTCACTGGGTTCCTGGTCAGAGACATCTGGTCACCTCAGGCCTGGTTAGTAGGGGCCTGGTCACTGGCAGCCTATTCCCTGGAGGCCTGGTCAGTGGACCTTCATCTATGGGGCCAGGCAAAGGGGTCATGATCTGTGGAACCTGATCAGTGAGGCCTTGTGAGTAAGGACCCGGTCAGTGAGCCCTTGTCAGTGAGGCCTGGTCAGTAAGGTCCTGGTCAGTGAGCCCTTGTCAGTGAGGCCTGGTCAGTGAGCCCTTGTCATTGAGGCTTGGTCAGTAAGGTCTTGGTCAGTGAGGCTTGGTCAGTAAGGTCCGGGTCAGTGAGCCCTTGTCACTGAGGCTTGGTCAGTAAAGTCCTGGTGAGTGAGGCCTGGTGATTATGGGCCTGGCAGTGGGAGATTGGTTTATGGGAGCTGGTCATGGGGGTCTATTCAGGGAGGGTGTGGTCAGGGAGGAGCTGATGTGTGGGATCTGGTCAGCAGGGATCTGGTAAATGGGGGCTGCTGAGCACTGCTGGGAGATGTCAGAGGAAATGCACATTATCAAAGGACCTGTGGACAGCTGGGATGGTCCAGTGGTGTCCAACGGCCCAGTGAAAATGGAAAAAGCAGGTGTTTAGATGGACCTGGGAGATCTTGCTCAGAGATTCTGAAAGGACAAAGGTAGAGTGGCCGGAGAGATGGTCGCAGTCTATGGGCTGCACATGATGGATGGAGGAAGCCAGGGAACAGGCAGGGTGGACAGCTGGGGTGCAGAGAGAGGCAGGTGCATGCTGGGGGTCAGACCCTGTGAGGACTGTGGGGGGTCAGGTGGGGTGGGCTCCAGGTGCACCCTCAGTGCACTGGGCAGGTCTCAGGACAGGCTTCCTGGACCCCACCCGGGTGATGTGGTCACTCCCTGGGGGACTGTTGTCAGGCCCTGGTCACCCATCCTGGGAAGAACAATCCCATCTCCAGACTGGACTTTCTCAAATCCTGCAGAGGGTACAGCATCCAGCCCAAGAGCGGCAGCCCCATGGTGCAGCCTGAGCTCTCCTTGGGCCTGAAGCAGCCCCTGCCAGCCCTACACTCCCTGGTCTCCCAGGTCCCGCTTTTCCAGTGTCAGCCGGCAGGGAGGACATGCCCTCCCTTCCCTATGTGTCTCCTGGGCTGAAATTTGTGGCGCATTGGGAAAGGGATGGTACTTCCCTCAGGCCCATTTAGGGAGGGGCCTGGCTCCCAGCCTGACACAGGTCCTCAGCTCTGCCTTGGTTGCCTTAGAATGAGATGGGTCAGTCCGCACCCTGAAGGTAAAGGTAAGAGGCTGTCCCTGCTGTGTGCTAGGCTGGTCTAGGGATGGAGGACTTAACAGGTCTTCCCAGTGTGTCAGGCCTGGGCAGCACTCTCCTGTCTCAGGACTCAGAAAGTCCAGTCTGGAGATGGGATTGTTCTGCCCAGGATGGGTGACCAGGGCCTGTCAACAGTCCCCCAGGGAGTGACCACATCACCCAGGTGGGGTCCAGGAAGCCTGTCCTGAGACCTGCCCAGTGCACTGAGCGTGAACCTGGAGCCCACCCCACCTGATGCCCCCACACAGCCCTCGAAGGGTCTGACCTGCCAGCATGCACCTGCCTCTCCCTGCACCCCAGCTGTCCACCCTGCCTGTTCCCTGACTTCCTCCATCCTCTCCAGCAGGATGCGATGGGCAGAGGGACAGCCTATGTGCACATTTGGTGGCAAGTAGGAGTGACACGTCATACCTGGAAGGGGCCATGTTTCCTGCCAAAGTCAACCCCAGAACTCTGTCCCTGAGGTGTTTTTACCAAACCCAAAACCCACAACTGCGGTTGTGGCTCAAGGGTCAGCACCCGCTAGTGCCAGGACACTACTGGGAGGCTGAGGCAAGACCATACACCATGCTGTCTGTGGCCTGAGGACAGGGTGTCTTGGAGCCATAAGGACAAGCCACCAATGGCCATTGGGTAATAGGGCCTCAGTACCAGTGTTTGCCTTTCCCTGGCTCCTTCTGGTTCAGTCCCATCAGGGCCATGGAGCCCAAGACCCAAAGGTTCCCTCCAGGAATCCTGGTGGCTCGGCTTACTTTATCGTGTTTCATCTGAGAGCAAAAATGTCAGATCAGATGCACAGAAAAATGGCTCAAAGTGTTTAATGACTAGAGGAAATCTAGGAGCAGCAAGAAGGTAATGTGAAGACAGGAGGACCTCCATGACCGGTGTCTGCAGAGCCAGGGATACAGGCACCAACGGCTGTGGCCTGGTACCACCTGCCTTTCTAGGGTGGATGGCACACTGTCCTTTCCCGGAGGACAGAAGGCCTGGTCACCAGCTTTTCTACCTGGCCCTGTAGGCATCACATTGCTGGAAGAGAATCTCATGCCAGAGCTTGGACCATACCTTGCTCAGGGGTTAGGGGTTGTCTTTTGGTGACCTAAATGAAAAACTAGTTCCAGATCAGAGTTCCTGATGCTGAGCAATCATCCACTCTTTGAATCATGGGAGGGCAGGCCTGGTACTAGGTAGACCTAACCTCTTTGAGGAACCACAGACCCCAAGTCTAGAAACCTCCAGAATCCTCCAGCCCCTGATCCTCCCCTGGGACCCCTGTGGCCTGTCTCACTGAGCAGTCTTCCATCTGTAGATGTCTCGGCTGCCCTACAAGGGAGTCCCCTTTCAGGAGTGGGAACAGGTATGGTCACTGCTGCTGGATGTCTAGAAAGTAGAAACCAAGAACCTAGGGAAATACCAGGCACAGACTTTCCATTGTCATCCAGAGCAGGACAAAGAGGTCAGCTGCTGTCAGGAGCCCAAGTCTCCAGCTGGAGGGAACGTCAACCCTACAGTGGGAGCAGGGGCCCATCGCATATCCTAGGAACAGATGGTAACGTAGGCATTGCAGGTAAGCCGGGCTTGGTACCCCTCCCTGGCTTCCAAGAGAAGCCAAACAAGGAGCTTTCTGCAGAATGAAACCTCTTTTCCATCCAGAAGCACTGCTGACTGTTTGGTGGTTGCCGTTGTGGCAGTGAGCTTTTTGTCCATTCTGAATGTTGGACTGGTTTCTCCTCTTGACCCTGCCCTACAGACCATAAAGGAGAACAGCAAGAGGCCCCCAGCAAACATCCACAGATGGCCCTGGACATCAGCCACATTCTGAGAAACATGTCATGTTCTGGGAGGGCTAAGGCGTCAAGTAAGGTCTATGGGGCTGGAGGATCCCAGGGCAGGTATAGCAATCCAGGGCCGTGGGGGCTTCTGTGGGAATCAGGAGGTCCCATGGTAGAGGCAGGGGTTCTACAGGAGGAGTCACAGAGCCGCCAAGGGCTCTCCTGGTCCAGGGAGCAGTCAACACCATGGACTGAACACCCGCTGGGCTCCAAGCCCTGGGCCAGGCTGGGGCATGTGGGGCTAGGAGGCAGCTCAGAGTGGGAGGCAGGGAGAGAAGTGTGCCCAGAAGGCACCCATTTCTGGATGTAATGAGGTCCTGAGATTCTGGCTGGGAAGTCTTTCCAGAGTTTCATACGTGTTATGGAACTGCTTCCTCTCCCCAGACTCACCCTGCAGGCATCTCAGTAAGTACATTGCCACCATCTTGGAGCTGCATAGTGTAATGGCACCAGCAGATCTGCTTGTGCACACACTTCCTGTACTACCCAGTCCTGAGGAGAGATGCTTCTTCAGGGCCTGCGACCTGGAGCACAACTTTACATACCATCATCCTGGAGCAGCACTGCACCCTCACTAGCCAGGGTGTTGATGACTTCCTCAAGGCCAAGGCCACGTTCAAGATTTTTGACTTCAGTGATTCATTTGTGCTGAGCAAGTTGGGCTTCTCAGGGATCTTAATTCAGGAGGTAGAATGCAGCTTGAGATCAAGTGTCTGATCAAAGAATTTGAACTTGATCTGGAGGGCTCTGGGGAGCCATGGAAAGTGCTGGATACATGAGGGACAGTCAGATATGTTTTAGAGATGATTGTGGAAGGCTGCCTGGAAGGGATGAACAGGAGCCAGGAGACCAGGGAGGGAGCTTGTGGGAGGTCTGGAGATGGCAAGGGAGGGATCCTGCTTGGATCAAAGGTCTTCAGGGACTGTCTCAGGTGCTCTCAGAGCTAGTGTGTTCAGAAGTCTTGTCTCCAGGATGAAAATGGGAAGGAGTTGTCAAACAAGGAAATATAAATGGAGGCTGGCATGTTTATGAGTGCCAATCGTGGTCCCGGTGTGGGAACTACTGTGGGAACAGGAGTCTCTCCATCCAGGGACATGGTGGATGGACCCTACATCTCTCCATGCTGCCTTTCCTTTCCCTCCCATTCTCCTGAGGGCCTCAGTGCATGGGCACTGTCCAACCTCTGGTGCTGAAGCAGCCAAGAAGCCCAAGACTGGGTGGCTGCCACTTAGGATATGAGAGCACAGCCAGTGGCCTCCACTGCATCCTGTACAACCTCAGAAGACACCCAGACACTGAGAGTGCTGCCACCACATGGTGCAAGAGTTCTGAGGGATCGCAATCCTGAAGACAATGAATGGAGGGTGAAGGGCCTCATGGCCTGTTCCCCAGCCCCTCTCATTGGCTCTGCTCCAGGTGGTGAAGGGGCATAACGTTTCTGTCAGTTCTGCCATGATTGCCTAGCAGGAAAAGGAGCAGAGTCTAGAAGCAGAACCCGGTACCCAGCCTGCCTAACAAGGGAGAATTTGTAGGCTTTGTGGACAGAGAGAGCTGGGAGTCCATACCTTCACCCACTAACTTCCTGAGACATTGGTAAAGTCAGTTTTCTTTTCTGAACTACGTTTTTGTCATCTGTAAATTGAGGGGAATTTCCTCTACCTCATGAGGCTGCTTGGAGAATTAGTGACAGTGTGTGTAGAGCAGGTGCCACCCAGCAGGCATTTGGTGTCCAGACCACTCCTCTTCCCCCTTGATTTTCTGCCTAAATGTGCATTTTGTTCTTAAGACATTCACTCCCCTTAATTTTGCTCTTCCCTCTGATTCCTGCCTTATCGTCTATCCCATGGAGTCACCAGGATCTAAGTGGACAACAGTCATGTATGCATGTATGTGTACATACATATGCACTGTGTTGGTGTTAGAGTGTGTTGTGTGAAGGTATGTGTGTGTGTGTGTTGGAATCAGTGACTCACTGAAACTCCCCACACCAGGCTGTGTTCCTGCTCATTGTTGGAGGTGCTGTCAGGGGCCCTGCCCTCAACCCCAGGTCTGACCCTTGCAGTGCAGGCAGGACATTCTGGAGGAATCATGACCTTGGAAGGGTCCCTGAGGTTTGACTGGTGGGTATCAGTGGATAAATACCCCAGCTCCCTTGCTCTGGGTGAGATGACTCTGAGGCGCGTGTTCTATGCTGTCTCTCGGAGGTACCTGGCAGGGCTGAGTCCTGGCTGCCACAGTGGAAACTTTCTTGATGAAGGTCCCGTTAACTGCTGCATTCCTTTCCTGTCTCTGTTCCCCACGGCTCTACCGGTGTTTCCTGAGATTCGCACCCTAAGGAAGGACTGGCAGTCGTATTACTGTCGTAGAGTTTTTATGAAAAAGGAACATGAGAGGGAAAGTCACTTGCCCAGAGTCACCCAGCTGAACAGTGGTGGAGTTCAACTTTGACCATGGGTTGTCTGGCCCCAATGTGGTTGCTTGCTCCTCACCCATGAGACTCCTCCCTTATCAGCGTCAAAAGAATGTATGCAGGACCTCAAAAGTAGGATCTCTGATGCCTATGCCATAGAAAGCCCAGGCTCATGGGTGTTGCCCGTGCACTCACTCTTATCTCATTAAGAGTAGTGAAGAAAAATATGCTCAGTGCTGACCGTGTGACCTGGGGTGTTGTTTTAGACACTCTCTGCTTACTTTAATTCATTTAATTTTCACAATAACCTTGTTTTTACTTCTAGTTGTTCGATGGAAAAACTGGGGCAAAGAGCAATATGGAGAGTTGTGAAAATTCATTCCACTGGTCCAGGTTTGAACCAAGCAGTCTGCACCTGGAGTCCTGGTTTGTAACTATGGCACCCTGGCTTCTCACACATCTCCTCATGGAGTTTCACCTTGTTTCAGGCATGGCACTGAGCAGCTTCTTTTAAGAACATAATTTGTAATTATGTAGATTACTAGTTCTGCTTCAAAATGCCACACAGCCTTGGTGTGATGAAATGAAACAATTGGTAAGTCCGAGCATTGAGAACAAGCATTCTGTTTTCCACTCCTGACTCCATTCCAAGAGCTGGGACAGTGTTTCCTCTGTGCCTGTAGAAACCTCAGCTCCTGTGCCGAGGAGCCTGGTCCCTCTGGGGAATGTGGCAGTCAGGTGCTGGCAGGGACCTTGAAGCGACTGAAGGGTCATTAAGAAAAAGCTGTCTACAAAGGTTTGGGCAGGGCCAAGGGAAGCAGGTGGTATGGCACAGGGCCCTGGTGTTAGCATCTTGTGGGTGCTGTCACCACCCTCCATTTTGATGGGGCCACGGAGAAGCTGTTCCAGGAACTCGGAAAATCTGCAGCTGAGAGTGGAGGCCAGAGGAGGTATCACTCCGTGTGCCCTTCAACGGTCTCCGGATACCGCCACTGACCACGCTACAATCTCCTTATTAGACTGGAGAGGCTGCAGGTAGGGGTTCTAAGCCTCCTCTTGTGACTCACCTCCAACAGTGAGTCAGCACCGGCTCCCGTAACCACACAGCCCAGGATTCACTTAGCCCCTCTATCCTGCATGGTCCCCTTTCCTGCTGGGAAGCAGATACCCACATGAGCAGCAGAATCCTGTTTCTCCCTGCAGGCCCCTCTGCTCCATGGGAGTGGAGTTTTGTGGGTCTCCTCCCTTGGTTTTGGATGATGACACGCTTTCCCCTTCCACAGCAGTTGTTTCTGTGGACCTTACCCTAGGTTTTCCCCTGGTCGGGCATTTCTCAGGTTTCTGCTCAAAAGTCACCTTTTGGAAGGGTCTCCACCTGCCACTGTGTTTGGAACAGCTCCCTCCGTTTCTTTCTAGCTCATCTCACTCTGGTAATGTCTTTCATTACCACCAGCATCTGACCTGGTCTTATGACCTCTTAGCTTCCTGTGTCAGACATGAGCACCAGGATGGCAGGGACCTCATCTGTCCTGTTCCTCCTGTGACCTGGGTCCCAGCACCATGTCTGGTAGAGTGTAGATGCTCAAGGGAAGTTTACTTTGTAGAACTGTCTACCTGGGAGATGTTACTGTTAGTCTAACCTGTACCATGTTGTAAACCTCCAGCCATGTTGCAGACCCTGGTCAGAGTGAAACGTTCCATGGGAACTCAGGCCATGAGAAACATCCTTCCTGTCTGCCTTACTGCAGAAACATCCGTATCACATCGTCCCTGGCAAAGGCTCCACAGTCTGTCTGCAGGAACATCCCTGCCATACCCTGCTGGGCAACAAGCTCTACCGCCCGGACCCCGCCGTCCCAGTCCCAAGATTACCCCAGCCTGTGAGCGGCAGTTGTGCCAGCACTAAGCTGGTTTAATCCTCCCCAGGGTTTTGCTGGCAATAAAGAAGTTGCTGTTGAAGCTGCCAACTGTCTCTCTGTCTTTCTTTAACCCTCGCCTTGCCTTCAAAACCTAACAATAACTATACCTCTTCCTTTTACCAAGGAGGATATGGGACTCAAGAAGAGTAAGTGACTCACCCAGAATTCCACAGCCAGTGAGTCACAGAGCCTGAACTTGAACTCAGTTCAGCTGAATCCAGAACTCCTGTCTTCCTGAGAGTCCAGGGAAGGAAAAGGTGGAACTGCAGCCTGTGGGTGCCCACACACTTCTCCTAGGAGACCACAGGCGGCCTCCTGGGAATTGTGTCCTCATGGGCACAAAAGAACTGCTCACCTGTGCTGCATCAGCTAACTGTCCCCATTGTCCCAAATTGTTATTTATTTTCAAAGTTTTGTTTTAATAATTAAATTTCTCACAGCTCAGTGTTGGAAACAAAGCACAGAGGCCTGTAGAAAGTCGTGTGTGAGTTTTTCTCATTTTCTTCCCAGTGACCATATAAATGAGTGTACGAAGAACACAAATACGCTCTTACTTTTTATCTAGAGATGAGGTCCTCCCGCCCATATTCCTCTGGTACTGTCCTTCCATTTTTCGCATGGGAGGACCACTCTTTCAATACTAGTCCATGGGATTTGGGAGGTGCTGACCCACCCTGGGCACTCAGATCAGCAGGGTAATTCATTCAGGAGTGGGCGTGTGATCCAAGCTGGGCTCATGGAAGTCATCCCTGCACTTTTGATGAAACTGCTGGGAATGAGGTGCTTTCTTTTTACTGGCATAGCATTTTCCAAGGAAGTAAGTGATATGAAATTTATGGGGCCATTTTTTGCTGCTGTCTCAAAATAGCCTGCCTGAAAAGCAGAGCTGACACACGAAATGAAGGGACAGAATGAGCCTTGGTTGATGTTAGTTGACCCCTGATCCCACTGAGCCAGAAGCCCATCTACTCACGGACGTTTTTAGTAATTAGAGCGAATTAACTCAATGTTCTGCTGGATCGAGTTAGGTTTCCATCACATGCGGTCAAGAGAGTCCTGCGTAATATCACTTTCTCTTATGCTTAGGTCCCACCTGCCAGAGCTTTAGAGCCATAGAAGGGTAAAGTGAACCCAGGCAGTGCTGAGCTCACCAGTCTCCTGGCTAAGTGTGCAAAGGAAGCCTGGAATCACTACCACTTTGTTCTGACAAGCAACTTTGCCTGCTGCTTACTACACAGCCATAGGAGTATTGCTTCCCTAAGCCCTTAGGCATTATACCTCTTTTTAAAAATGATGTTTATCTAGGAAAATGTTTTGTGGAGATGGTGTCTTCCTATGTTGCCCAGGTTTGTCTTGAACTCCTGGTCTAAAGTGCTAAGATTATAGGCATGAGCCACCTTGCTTGGCCAGCACTATGCTTCTATTAGTTGTCAATGTTTTCTTTGTTCTGTAGTTTCTAGTTTGTGTTTGAGCATGTGCGTGTGTATGTCTGTGTGTGAGTGTGTGTTTGAGTTTTTACTTTTCTCTTGCAGGGTTATGGCAAGCACCAAGAGGGATCATGTAGACACAGCACTCAGCCCTGTGACTGGAACATGCATGGAGTTCTCTCTGTTCTCTTTTCTCCTCATGATTCAGAGAATGACTTAAGGATCTGTGATGTGGGCCAATTTTCAATGCCCTGGATAAGTAATGGGGAGATGAAGTTCTGTTGCCAGAAATTTGCACTAGTTTTAACTCAATGTATCGTTTTAGCATGAGATAGGTCAAAGTCACAGAAAAAATTTATCTCACGTGTATACACACACACACACATATATATACACACACACACACAAGTATGTTTCTTGAGAGCTGACAGGCTTAGGTTTTGCTCCCTGATGCTGCAGTAGAAGCCACTGTGTTCTGATTTCTTGAGTGATGGCTGCCAGCCCTCCAAGCGTCACAGTAGGTGAGGCATCCATGGGGGTGAGAGCCAAGGATTTGTGGCCAATCGGCATCTGTAAGCCCATTTTGTCTATTCTCTTTATTTTTGTATTTTGTTTTATTCATTTTTAGGTTTATCATTCAATTTGTTATAAATATCACTCCTAAAATGTTTCCTAGTTCTATTAAGGCTTACTTTCATGAAACAAGTCCAGAAAAAGTCCAGGGCAGCCATGGATATCCAACATGCCTTTAGGGAGTTAGAAATCTTGTATATTGAAGGTTTTGTTGTTGGGACCATCATTCCAAGGGTCTTCAAGTGGCTTATCCTGACTCTGGGCATTTCATCCTATTCCCAGAGAGCAGCGAGCAGAAAGGGCAAAGGGAACTTGGTTAAAAGAAAAGAGTAACAATAACTCTCCCATTTCCAAACAGATTTTCAGAAATCCAAACCAGTGAATTCTGCATTTCACATTGGTCAGGACTATAAGCTCTGCTCACTGCAGTTATGAGAAAAACTGGGAAACTCATTTAAAGACATTAATCAGGGGCGGGCATGGTGGCTCATGCCTGTAATTCCAGCAATTTGGGAGGCCAAGGTGGGAGAATCACTTGAGCCCAGGAATTTGAAACCATTCCAGGCAACATAAAGGGACTCAGTCTCTACAAAAACAAAAGTTTGGCGTGGTGGTGCACACCTGTTATGCCTGCACTCCTACCTACTCAGGAGTCTGAGCTGGGAGATCACAACGGCCCAGGAGTTCAAGGCTGTAGTGAGCTCTGATCATACCGCTGCACTCCAGCCTGGGAGACAGAGTGAGACCATTTTTCAAAAAAAAAAAAAATTTAATTAAATAATAAAATAAGGATAACGACATAAATAAAGGCATTTCAATAGTGCTCCTTGTAAAAAGTTCCATCTTCCCTTAGTGAAGAAGATGAGAATAATGGATATAGCAGGGAAATGGACAGAATTGACCCTATTACACCGAAATGAAAGTCGTAATAGGTACACCAAATCGGCACCATTAAAACCGCATAATGTGACCATAATGCAGTCAAATTGTGACCAACACAAACAAACTGACAAAAAAGGTATCATGGAGGAGATGAATTCTAAATCTAAAGTGAATGGAGCGCAGAGAGGGCTTCACATTGAGAATGAAACCATGTGTGAGTGAATTGTAACCAAGCTACTACATAGCAACATTAACGTGGCAGAGCGGAAAGGGTGCTAAGACATATCTGTCATCTTATACTATTTTGTTAAGAAAGGAAAAACTAGAAAAGTATGAATTTGGGTTCTACTTGAAGGATAAGACAATGATAATGGCAACACTGTTAACGTTTACAGTGCTTCAGTCCTACTATGTGCTCATTCATGCCCAATAAGTGAAGAGCTGGAACTGAAACTTTCTTATGTTCATTCCCACTGGAGTCTCCCTCCAGGGCGTGGAATCTTGTGCAACAGGAGGGATAAGTGTTTAAAGAGGTCTTTTCTACATTTTTTACTTCCACAAGCAGTCTCTGCAGTGTGAGTTCTTGTATGAATTATGAGTCTGAGGCAACACTGAGGCTTTTTTTCATATTCCTTACTTTCACAGCTTCTCTCCAGTGTGAGAACAAATAGGTACTCAAGATGAATGAAGATCAAAGCCTTTCCATAGACTTTACGTTCAGAGGGTTTCTTTTCACACTTCTATAAGATACGAGAGTTCAGGAAGATGTTCTTATGCATGTTAACTCATTGAGCTCCCTTCCAGTATGTCCTCCTCTCATATTGAGTATGGTGAAAAAATTAATGATGATTTCCCCGTTTTCACCCACAGGGCTTCTCATTATTGTAAATCTTAAGATGACTTTTAATTCTGATGACTTTGCAAAGTCTTTTCCACATTTGTCACATTTATAGGGGTTTTTCTTTTCCAGCGTGGCTCCTTATATGTGCATGTTTTGAAGCTTGCTGAAGACTTTCCCACATTCCTTACATCCATAGGGCTTCTCCAGAATGCTCTTTCTTAAATGTTTATTCAGGTGTAGGGAATATCTAAAGACTTTCTGACTTTTGTTACATTCATACGGTTTTTATCCAGTGTGAATTTTCATATGTCTCATAAGAAATGACTGATATGTAAAGGCTTTCCCTCACTTGGGACATGTATGGCTTTTCCCTCCAGTAGTATTACTCCTGTGTGAAGCAGAACTTGGAGCGGGGCAGAGGTTTTTCACTTTGATGACTCTTAGTCTCTACAGTACAGAAATGCATCTGGACAGCATGGAGTGAGCTATTTCCGAAGATGTTTTCACATTGAGTAAAATTAATCGTTTTCTCCCTAACATGAGTTATGTGTGCCCTATGGCGTACATCCTCACTGCAGGTGCAGGCTATTCCAAATGGACTCTCCTCCTGAACGTTTGGCCTCCTATTAATTTTACTATGTATGTGATGGACAATGTTCTGACTGCCTGTCCACGTGTTTGATTTTAGCTGTTTTTCTCCCATATGAAATCCAGTGAATGTTGCACCTCAAGACTATCATATTCATTGTTTTCCTATATATTACTACGTTGAAATCGTTTTGGGAAAACAAGTGGTTTTCCATTACATAGAAAAGTTATTTAGTGGTGATTTCTGAGACTTTGCTGTACCCATTACTCGAGTAGTGTACACTGTACTCAATGTGTACCTTAACCCCCGAACCTTCCATCCGAGTCTCCAAAGTCCATTATGTCATTCTTATGCCTTTACACCCTCTTAGCTTATCTCCCACTTGTAAGTGAGAACATATCATATTTGTTTTTTTATTCGTGAGATACTTCACTTAGAATAATCATCTCTAACTCCATCCTGGTTGCTGCAAATGCCATTATTTGGTTCATTTTCCGAACTGAGTAGTATTCCATGGTGTATCTATAACACATTTTCTTTGTCTATTCATCGGCTGATAGACATTTAACCTGGTTCCACATTATTGCAACTGCAAATAGTGCTGCTATAAATGTGTGTACATGTGTCTTTTTCATATGACTTTTTTTCCTGTAGGTAGATACCCGGCTGTGAGCTGATACAAATTTAAATAAAGATCATTATAAAATTAAGTAATGACCAAGTGAAATTTACTATTTCTAGTAGTAAAACAAAACACATTTATTGAGTAAAATTTGAACGTATTTCTGCTCACATAAAGAACATAAAACTTCTGTATTTTGTATAAATGACATGCTTTATCTCACTAGACTCATCCTGTGGTGAATTGGTGGGGGAGGGTTGGAGAAAGTAACATATCTTTAAATTTGACTTTTGACTCACATTTTCTTCAAGTTTCAATTGTTCTTTTAGTTAAATGCCTCCAAGAAGATGTTCACATGCTTTGGGCTTTCTGTGGCCTCAAGGCAAAGGGAAATTGAATCTGGAGTCGCTTATCGTCTTCATGCTATTCTCTAGACCTCTGCTTTCTCTGTGGCAGAGGGTCTCCCTGGTCTGATCACTGGTGCCATTGCATTGCTCTTCTCTGAGATGAAGCTTGTACTCTTGAATCAGAGTACAGTGGAATTCCCTGGCTTTATCAGCCTCCTGTTGGCTTGGATAAGATCTTCAGATCTCTCTGAGTTTCAGCATCCAATTTCTTCTTCCACAATATGTCTGGAATGGTCACATGTGATATTTTGGCAGGATCATTTTGCCCCTTGCTGCAGTGGCCCCATGTTATGTATGTTCATTTTCAACTCAGTTAAGTTGCTTGTTTACCTCTATGACACTTCCACATTGCATAGATTCGTAGGTCTAGCAGGAGGTATTTTATATAAACCAAGCTGCCAGAAACAGAAGAATGCTCACACAGTAAATCAGACAAACTACATTTATTACTAACAGAGGAGCAGGAAGAATCAGCAAAAGCCTAAGTTCTATGATGACAAGACTGACCTTGAGGTCAGAAAAGTTGCCCAGGGTTGACAGAGTCTCCTTTGCGCATGCCCCACTGTGTACTGCAGCTGAGGAACCCCTGAGTGCTCCACCCCAGGTTTCACACCCCATGTGCACCTTGGTTCTTGGAGTTTAAGAATTGCAGGAATATCCTGTTCTAGGAAAAACAAGGACAGAGTCCAGACTGTCCCAGACAGTTTCTCCCCATCTCAGGATATTGTCTTCTTGGAACATTCTAAAATCATTCTGAGGACTAGGAGGTCCAGAACACTGAGTTGGTCAAGGTCATTCAGGTCTTGCCCTCCTGACCACATAAACAAAGTAGACTACAAAACAATAAGCATTGGCAGAAATGATCATATTGCATTATGATAGCCATTCTTCATTATGATACAAATAATTTATCCATCAAAAAGTTATCTGAATTCTAAATCTGAATGAACCCAACAAAACATAGATTTAGGCTTGTTGTTCCAGTTTAATAAAAGATATACTAATCCAACAAATTTAATTAAATACAAAAACTTTAGAATAAGTATAACAATCATAAAGACTCATTTCAATTAAAGCTGGCATACAAAGTTATCAGACATATGACAATAATAGAAAATGTTGACACTGCTTAGGGGAAAGTGAATATGATTGATATTCAAATGAACAAAGACAATAGTAAACTCAATAGAAAAATGGGCCAAAAAATCCGATACATTATTAACAATCTGACAAATGCAATGTGCACAAATAAAATGTGATCTGTATTTTCACCGCTTGTTTAGAAAATTTAAGAATCCTAGATAACACTGAGTGATGAAGATATGAGGAAAACAACCTTTATGGGCAATGGATGGGAAATTAAATGGTTTTAAACATTTCAGAAAATAATATGACAGGACCCATTTGAAAGTGTGCATACTCTATAACCTGTTTCAATGATGGGCACATACCCCTGATAGAGATTGGATGTGTGTTCCCTCCAAATCTCATCCTGAAATATGATCCCCAGTGTTGGAGGTGGGACCCAGTGGAGGTATTGGAACGTGGGGTGGATCCCTTATGAATAGTTTAGCACAGGAATGTCCAAACTTTTGGCTTCCCTGGGCCACATTGGAAGAAGAATTTTCCTGGGTCACACAAAAAATACACTGAAAATAGCTGATGAGTTAAAAAGAAAAAGAAAAAAAGACACACACACACAGACATGCACACAAAATCGCTTATGTTTTAAGAAAGTTGACAAATCTGTTTTGGGCCACAATGAAAGCTGTTCTGACCTGCATTCAGCCCACAAGCTGCGGGTTGGACATGTTTAGTTTATCACAATCCACTTGAGTGAGTTCTTCAGAGTGAGTTCATGAGAGATGTGATTGTTAAAAACAGCCTGGAACTGCCCCCTTCTCTCTCTTACTCCCTCTATGACCATGTGACACAATGGCTCCCCTTCACCTTCTGCTAGGATTATAAGCTTCTTGAGTCCTCACCAAGAGCAGATGCCATTTCTTCGGGGCTCTGCAGAACCCCAAACCAAGATAAACCTCTTTTATTAAAAAAATAAAGAAATAAATTACCCAGCTTCAGATATGTCTTCATAGCAATAGCAACAGACTAACAAAGCCCCTGACAAATTGTGACACATGACCAAAAAGTGTTTTCCTAAGGATACCATAAGGAAGTGAATATTTCTGTAGCAGGATATCATTGTGAATTCTGCTGCACAACTGGATAAGGAAAATGGGGTTGATTCATTTTACTGAAAACTATGCAGCAGCTACAGGGGAATAAACAACCAAAAGTAACCTACAGCAATATCTGAATGTATGAAGGATGTTATGCTCTGTGAAAAAATTGGAAATAAAATTAGATTTACAGCACAATACTGTTTAAGCAAAATGTAAACACTCATGTATATACACATACACACACTCAGAAAACTTTCTTATCTTGTAAGAATTCTTTAAGAGTAAACAATCTATATCAAACACATTAGCATGCCTGTCTGTGACAAGGGGTAAGAAATAAAAAAATTAAAGAAGTAAAGCCAGAGAGAAACTTGTCGGAAACATTAATAATAATGTCTCATGAAGTAAAGAATGTGATTAATTTTTTGCAACTATGGTATAAAAAGAGATTGTCAAAATCAAATATAATGAGGTTTAGCATAGAGCTTATTGTAGGGCAAAAATCAAATTTTAAATACTTAGTTTGCATAGTTTGATGGAAGAATGGTCTCCTATGTGAAGCAGTAATATACACTAAACATTTGGGTGTACGGGAAGAAAATACTCAAAATGCTACTTATACTTATTTTTTACTCATTTTTCCAACAGTTCAGTATCTAAATGTTAGGGGAGGCCAGGTGTGGTGACTCATGCCTGTAATCCCAGTGCTTGGTTGGAGTGGGTGGGGGGCAAGGCAGGAAGAACACTTCAGGCCAAGAGTTCTAGACCAGCCTGGGCAACATATTGGGTTTTTGTGTCCACAAAACCCGAATAATAATTAGTAATGTTTATGGCTGTCAAAAAGCCACTGCAGGCTACTGTTAAAACCAGCTACACCACCATCTGAAGCCATTTGCCTCCCTCTGGTTAAAAACAGTCCCAAGTTTACTGATGATGTAGTTAAGGCTGTATCAAGATCTTCTATCTCTCAGCAGGGACGTGGTTTCCCAAATGCTAATGGTTGACCAACAGAAGTTTTGCAGCCAGAGCTTGTGCAAGTATTGGTAGATAGAAAATACAAAATCGAACCATTTCTCATGAAATGGTTAAAAAAAAAAATTAAAAATTAGCCAAGCATGATGTTGTGCACCGGTAGTTCCACGTATTGGAGAGGCTGAGGCAGGAGGATTGTCTGAGGGAGGAGTTTGGGGCTGCAGTGAGACATGATCACTCCACTGCACTATAGCCAGGGTGACAGAATGAGGCCCTGTCTCTTAAGTGAAAATAAGTAAATGCGACGAGACCATATAGTTTTCCATCCTTGTTCAGTTCCCTGTAGATTATTTTGCTTCTTCCCAATGTTCCAGCTGTTTCTGCACATTGTCAGCTTGTTCTTCTACCTACTCAATGTCCCAGATCCAGCAAATGTCTTTAGAGATGGTTTCCGCTATCTAATTTGTGATCACCAAGGAAAGGATTGTTTTTCTCTGAAATTTAGTTCATTGAAACTTTAGGCCCACAGTTTTATGATGGCTTTAAACAAAAAAAAAAAAAATTTTTAAGTTCATCCAATGTCTTCTCATTATGGCAAGGCGCAATTGCTTATCTTAATTGGAAGAAGAATTTCTGACATTGGCATTGTAATGAGGTTTTTGGTCTTTGACCTTACTGGAGCAATTAAATCCAAGTCTATTTTCTATCTTATGTGTGTATTGAAGGATGAAATGAGAAAATATATGTAGAGTGCATAGTGTCCAATGTGCACTAGCGATATACGGTTGTATTATGACTACACACTGAAAACACATGATCAACCAGATTGCTTCCTGAGACTAGAGTCAGGCTTTTCCAATGATACTTCCCTGTCAAATAATTCTATTCCATTTTTCATGGGACTTAGGGTTTGGTCCATAAAGTGCTGCCACAGTATGCAAATCAATTATGTCCATAAACATGCTAATTTATTCAGCAAACGTATTCTTGTAGCAATACTTACTCAATGAAAGAAGTAATATGTTTAATTTCTAATAGAATCTACTTCCCTCTTTGTGAACTGGTTACAAACCTTGAATGCTCTAACTATTTTGAGGACCATTAATAGGCGCTACCCAAAGAAGATGATGTATTCCCTAGACAGCAAGAACTCTTATTCTTCTTTGTCTTCTTTTTGATAAGCTATACAGTCCCTTGGAGGTGAATCCAGATTCTGTGGGATGTACAAAACAATCCTCCATAAATTTAAATTTATACCTACGATCATGTGTAATGAAATTAGCCCTCAAGAGCCAACTTGAGACTACGTTCAGAATGTAAGTATCAGAAACCTATGGCAAACACATGAATATAAGACCATTTTAGACACGGGCCCCAAATTACCTCTGAATTCAGTGGGAACAAAGTGACAAGGAACAATATTTAGGGCATCTAGGATAGTGCCACCTTCTCATGCCTAACATAAGCAAATTAAAACCTCATACTGAACGCTCTGAAGCCTAATAATAATTAGCAATGTTTATGGCTGTCAAAAAGCCACTGCAGGCTACTGTTAAAACCAGCTACACAACCATCTGAAAGCCATTTGCCTCCCTCTGGTTAAAAACAGTCCCACGTTTACTGATGATGTAGTTAAGGCTGTATCAAGATCTTCTATCTCTCAGCAGGGATGTGGTTTCCCAAATGCTAATGTTTAACCAACAAAAGTTTTGCAGCCAGAGCTTGTGCAAGTATTGGTAGATAGAAAATACAAAATCAAACCATTTCTCATGAATGATTAAACAATTAAGAAATGAATGTGAGAAGACTGTGTGCATGTGCATGGGTATATGCATATGTGTGTGTATTCAACTTTGTTAACTTTAACTTTATTAACTCTGTTTAAAATTTAATTTTAAAATTAGATTGAGGAGTAAAATATCATTCTTCCTCTCTCATCATAAAACTTTTGGCTCATGGGATTCTGACATTCTGTCATGTTTGGGAAAGTTGGATTCATGAAACCAGTAGCAGGACTGAGCCTGCTTGTTCAGCTCTTACACAAGGCCTCCCTATTTTGCCCAACAAGCAGTTTCAAGAGTCCAGAGAGAGTGACTGAGAGAGACAGGCTCTGAAGACTTTTTATTTCAACTTCTTGGAATCACCACCTTGCTAATGAACATCAAAATATTTTGTGTCATTTATCAGATGAATTACTTTTTCCATAAAAAGAGTGAGTTGAGAGGATAACAAGCAAGAAACTTCCTGTCCCTGCTTCCTCTTGAAAACAGGGAAATCAATATCTTAACCCTGTTTTAGAGACGAATGAGTAGGTCAACATTGCTTGGCTATTTGTCCTTCTACTTGGGACAGATTACCACTACATTTTGCCTCAATCTCTAGAATCATGGCTTATAGAAAACAATTATGTACTGAATTACAATTGCATTAAAAGTTTATTAGACTTGTTATCAAAAAGCATGCTGAGATTTATCTATTATAAATAGTAATGAAAATATAAAAACCTAAAAACAATATTATAACTAAAATAATCCCTGTTACAGACAAAAGCTATGCACTGTTATGAAAGCCTTTCATATTTAGGGATATCAGGTAAGACTCCCCTTGGTGGGGAAGGTGAAGAGCAAACTAAACTAAGAGTAAGAGCTAATTAAATAAATCTGGTATGGTAGTGGGAAAAGCTTATGAATAAGAAGACCACAGTCCAGGAGAGAAGAAGAAATATATCTGAATCACTTAGTTCAATCATGTTCATGCCACAAGAGGGGGGAGAGAGAAAAGAAACAAATTTTGTATTGCTTGAACCCATTTTTGAATCTTGATATTTATCCTAGCACCAATGTGCAGTCTTTGGAGTTTTTCAACAAAGCAATTTACAATGTAAATTGTATTTACTTTTCAAGTAATCATCTGGAAAGAGCAAAGAAACATTTTTGGAGAGAGAATCAGGGAGAGCACTTTAGAGGTGCTCACCATAGCCCAGTGATGGGCTGGAATCTAGGATGGCAATGAAGATAGAAAGAAAATTTCATTCAAGAAATAGAGAGAAGGTAAAATCTGACAACACTTGGTGATTGGAAGTGGAAATATGAAGAAGAAAATGTCAAGAATTACACTGAGATGTCAGGTGTAGGTAGAGGTTGACATCATTTGCTGGAAATAAAAAAGCACAGGAAGAATACCACTTTGAGTGAGAGACATCTAGGTTGCTTAAAGTATGAAATGGGACTTTTCCAGTTGCATGCAGGTAAGTTAGGAGGGCTCAACCTTGAGGCACAAAAGATGGTGATTATGGTAACAGTGGCCTTGAGAACAGGACCTGTACCAGACTCTAGAAAGATTAGTGTGATTTGGAGCAGCTACAGACTGGAATACTTCAGTGAAAAACAGAACAAAACAAAACATTCACACTTATTCTTGGAATCTTGTTTTATTGGAAGGAGTAAATAATTGGGCCTTATTCAGAGCTGCAAGTTTTGGTAAGCCCTAAAATGAACAGAAAATTATATCAAATGGAAGCAATTCACCAATTCTATTCACTAAACATTTACTGATTTTCTTCCAGGTTTAAGTATTATGATAGGCATTGTACAGTAATTAATTTATTGACCATCTTCTCTGGTGTTTGTATTAATACACAAAGAAATCCAACTTTAAAAGTGTAGTATTGCTTTCAGCTTACACCAGTCATGACCCATTATCCCAGTTCACTAAATCAGATTGTTTCAGTGATAACTTGCATTTTGAAGTTAGGGAAACACTTAGAAGGCTGTGATGTTGCAACTGCAGATGTAGTATGCAAAACACGTTTGATTCATGTTGTTCAACTCAATTTCATCATAAAGTCTTATCTATGACACAAATATTTTTACACACCTATTATTATTCTCTTGCTTTAGGTAAAGTTTGTATCATTTATCTCTCAAATTAAGTTACATTTCTGGTTTTTTATTCTCAACCATAAATGACAGCGTTAATTTTTACAATCATTAATGATGAATTATACTCACTCATAACTATTTATGTCTAAGGTGTCTTAGATTTATTGAACAATTTCTGAGTGACTAACGGCTAGCCTTTTATTATTCTATGATGATAAACGTTTTTACAGTTTCCAGGCTTCAGACATATTTTTGAAAACTTATTTTTATATGGGTCAAAATTTAAATCAGTTGTAATATGTGACCCATTCAAACATATTCTCCAGGATGCACTATTAAAATGAAATACCAAAGTGGTTCCCCAAGACACCCATTTATAGTGTACATGTGCATTGCAGGGTTACTGGACCAAGGCACAATGTAATCAGGGAAATTTTATTTTGTGTTTTCTTTTTCCTAAGATGTTTCTTATTCCCAGTTATATAAAAATGTATATTACAGGCAAAGAAAAATTAACACAAAAAGATGTAAATCTAAAGTATATTCACATTAATATCAGCTTCACTTTAACTATTAAAGGATATAACATATAACAAGCTTGAGGTTTTCAGGACCTTGTAATTCCTGGTTCATTGGAAAGCACAGATATTCTTCAGATCCTCAAGAGTTGTGTTTAATGCATTATTTAAATAGGGTCCAACCACTAGTTAGATAGCTTAGCACTCAAATAGCCTTTCAAATCCCTGTAGACTCACCTCAATTGAAGAGTCCTGATAATTTACAAAAGTGTGTAGTGCACTAAGAGATCCCTGATATATGATGTCTTTGCCTGTAAAGTGTTTCATGTGTTGATCCACCAGAGTGTGTGTGTGTGTGTCTCTGTGTCTGTGTGTAGGTGGGTGGGTATGGGTGTGCACGGGTATGTGTGTGTGTATGCGTTTACATTGTGGTATGTGTCTATTGGGTTGCCACCATTAGGGATTTGGAAGAGTGAAGACCATAAACTTGCCAACATTCCTACATGCCTGCTTTATAAGAAGTGTACTGAACATGGTCAAAACTAACTAAACCAAGTAAACAAATTAGATATTAATTAAATTTAATGCTGGGCAGGAAATAATTATTCCAGACCAGGTAAAATGAAGAAATATAGGCTGGGCGCGGTGGCTCACACCTGTAATCCCAGCACTTTGGGAGACCAAGGCAGGCAGATCACTAGGTCACGAGATCGAGACCATCCTGGCAAACATGGTGAAACCCCGTTTCTACTAAAAAATACAAAGAAATTAACCAGGCACGGTGGCAGGCACCTGTAGTCCCAGCTACTTGGGAGGCTGAGGCAGGAGAATGGCATGAACCCATGGGGTGGAGCTTGCAGTGAGTGGGCATCACGCCACTGCACTCCAGCCTGGGTGACAAAGCAAGACACTGTCTCAAAAAAAAAAAAAAGGAGAAATATAACCAAATGAATGAAATTTTTAAATTGATTAGCAGAAGGAGACAGGAATATTTTTTAAAGTTTGTAATTTCTAATGAATATCAGTATATAAAATAAGAATTATATGGCTGTCAATTGACTAAAAACTGTACTTAAGATTTGAGCTAGTGAAACAACCATATATGATCTTCTATTTCTACTTTTCTGTCTCAAGAATGACTTGTTAAAATGATTTTTTTTTTTTGAAATTTTGCATTCTCAACTTGAAAGAACTTCACAAAGCTTACATGAGAATCTGGATTCTCATAAGAGGTCTGATTTTTTAATGGTGTGTTTGTATTTCTGTTATGTACATCAATGTCAAGCATCCGTTTCCTGAGCTGTTCTGTAGAACACAATTTAACTTGTAACAGACACCCAATAAGTGGTCTGTTGGATATTCAAATCAACACCTTAGTTCCATCAATTTTCATTTCATATAAAAATGACTGACCTTCTATAGTCATCAGTGAAACAGACAGAGATGAAGGAGGGAGAGCAGTTGAGACTGAGAGGATGACAAGCAGACCTCATTCTGCAGTGGATTCCCTACACTCTCCACTTCTGAATGCTTGGAAACACTTGCCATGCTCAAAAAATATTGGTATTTCCTAGGCAGAAAATGGGCGTTACAGAACTTCCGTATTTCTATATTACAATAACTTACACTATAATACATAGACAACATATGTTTCTAAGCTATTCAATTCATAGAAAATGTAGATAAATTTAGTTGGGCAAGATGTAGGAGAAGGGTTAGTAATCAAGCTGAGTGTGATTGTGAGATTAAGTCTAATATCATCTTATACAATTATTGTATAATTGTATCAGTTGATGTATCTGTTGAAACAAAAGGTGGGAGAGTTTTGCATGAGCTTCTGAAATGTACTGGATGATGTTAGGAGAGAGGATGGTCAACGTGGCTAGGCCAGAAGTGTTTACTGATTAAGGCTTAGGCAAGTTAATTCCTAACCTCTCCCAGAGACTGGGAGATAGAGGTGCTAAATTCTATAACATTTATATTTAATATATATTTAATAATATATAATGAAGTCTTAAAATGCCAATTTTAAGTCTTTTCATTTTCTTCTTAAAAACACAGGTTTTACTGCGTTTCATCCACAGTCGGTATTTCACAATATCTCATGGGCAGGGCCCCTGGGGTGGGGGCCCCTGTGCAGTCGTTGGCAGCGCATGTGGCAGGGGGAGATAGACCAGTATACCTGGTCAGGCCCGGAAGGGGAGAACCAGGGCTGAGGCTCCTTAAAACCTACTGAGGGGCTGGGAGTGGTGGCTCATGCCTGTTACCCCAACACTTTGGGAGGACGAGGCAGGCAGATCACATGAGAGCAAGAGTTCCAGATCAGCCTGGCCAACATGATGAAATCCTGTCTCTAATAAAAATACAAAAAATTAGCCAGGCGTGGTGGCAGCGCCTGTAGTCCCAGGTACTCTGGAGGCCGAGGCAGGAGAATCGCTTGAGGTGCAGTGAGGCAAGATCACTCCACTGTGCTTCAGCCTGGGAAGTGGCCTGATCTTGGTTCACTGCAAGCTCCGCCTCCCGGGTTTAAGGAATTCTCTGCTTCAGCTTCCCGAATAGCTGGGATTACAGGCGCGTGCCACCACGCCCAGCTAAACTTTTTTTGTGTTTTTAGTAGAGACAAAGTTTCACCATCTTGGCCAGGCTGGTCTTAAACTCCTGACCTCGTGATCAGCCCGCCTCCGCCTTCCAAAGTGCTGGGATTACAGGCGTGAGCCACCGCGCCCGGCCGGAAGTTCTTTCTTCTTAAAAGGATCATAAATATAATTCACACTGGCATGACACTTTTACTAATATAGATTGACTTTTTGCTTCAAATAACCCATTCGTACATCTAAGTTAATTTTGGTCTGTATGTGTGTGTGCATGTGTGCGTGCGTGGATGTGTGTGTGTAAATGGCAGTAAAGGGTAAAAGGGAAGGTGGAAAAAAGGGAGATGGTCTAACATTTTTCACACTTTTTTTAAATACACCAAAGATATGTAGTAAAAACAATGGTGTGGTGAAAACAAAATATTGCAAACTAGATAAAAGACTTAGCCCCAGGTCCTGTCCGGTCCAGTCCCGAGGCGGCACCTGCCAGCCTTAAGCTCCAGGCAGTTCAACAAGGGCCGCTCCTACAGGTTCTTGCGGGAGGTCAAGAACAGACTCCTCTCCAGATATGACCCCCAGAAGGAGGCAGAGCTCCGCAGCTGGATCACGGGACTCACCAGCCTCTCCATCAGCCCGATTTCCAGAAGGGCCTGAAGGATGGGATTATCTTACGCACATTCATGAACAAACTGCAGCCGGCCTCAGGCTCTTAAGATCAACCGCTTCCGTGTAGAACTGGCACCAGCTGGAAAACCTCTCCAACTTCCTCAAGGCCATGGTCAGCTACAGCATGAACCCCCTGGACTTATTTGAGGCCAACCACCTGTTTGAGAGTGGGAACGTGACCCAGGTGCAGGTGTCTCTTCTTGCCCTGGCAGGGAAGGCCAAGACTAAGGGGCTGCAGACCAGGATGGACATCGGTGACAAGTACTAAGAGAAGCACGAGCAGAACTTCCAAGACGCCACCATGAAGGCCGCCCAGTGCCTCATCAGGCTGCCCATTACCAACAAATGTGCCAGCCAGTCAGGCATGACCGCGTAGGGCAGGGCACGGGGAGGCATCTCTATGACCCAAGAACCTGCCCCCGCCATGGACAACTCCAGATGGGCACAAACAAGTGTGCCAGCCAGGTGGGCTTTTGGACTCCTGGGACCCGGTGGCACATCCACCACGCCAAGCTGGGAATCAACAACTGTGACAACTCCTCCATGTCCCTGAAGATGGGCTACAGGCAAGGCGCCAACGAGAGCGGCCAGGCCTTTGGCCACGTCTTCAAATACACGGCCCCAAGTACTACCCGGAAGCCCAGGGGCCCATGGGGCTCTCTTGGGTGCCGGCGACTGCCCAGGGCCAGGGGAGGCCCCCCTGAATATCTCCCTTACGACCAGGAGGAGACTGGCTACTGAGGCTCCCAGCACACTCTCCCCACATGGTCTCCCCGTCAGAGTGTTTGGGTTTTTCTGTGTTTTCGTCTTTTTTTTTTTTTTTTTTTCCCAACCTGTTGAGTGCTGCCAGTCAACTGAGGGTCTGTGATTGGCGGCGTGGGATCAGGCAGCAGGGTTTTTTCCCCACACCCCTCCCCCTTGCTTTGGTTCCGTCTCAGGACTGAGCCACCGGGCTCTGGGGAAAGGGATCAAGGCCTTTTCCTGATGCGTAGGATAAGGGTCCCCGCTGGCATGTTCAGGCTGTGCACCGAGCTGTGCTGGGGAGAAGAGACCTGGGCGTGGAGGGAACCGGACCCAGAAGATTTCCAGTGGCCTCTCTTCTTCCCCTTTTTGTCAGCCAATCAGTTTGTGGTTTCTGTACCCACAAAAACTTCAGGAGGTTTTAATAAAAGAAATTTTTTTTTTCCCCAAGGAACGGTGCGGAGACAGTGGAGAGGGTGCTGGGAAATGAGTGTCCTGGGAGAGGGGGCCCAGACACGATGCTAAAATATCTCAGGCTCCTGAGTGGCTGGATTTCCCTAGGACCCTCAGACCAACAGACCTCAGACCCTCAGACCTACATTGGGGCCCAGTGAGGAGACTGAGGCCCGTACAAGGTAGTGGAATTCTGAGTTGTCAGGGTTAAGCCTGACCCCTCTCCATCCTAGCTCCCCCACGCCCCTGGCCCTCGCTAGGGTTTTTGTTTGTTTGTTTGTCTTTTTTTGAGATGGAGTCTCACTCTGTCGCCCAGGCTGAAGCACAGTGGAGTGATCTCGCCTCACTGCACCAGCCTCCCACGCTCAAGCGATTCTCCTGCCTCAGCCTCCAGAGTAGCTGGGACTACAGGCGCGTGCCACCACGCCTGGCTAATTTTTTGTATTTTTATTAGAGACAGAATTTCACCATGTTGGCCAGGCTTGCCTGGAACTCTTGCTCTCATGTGATCTGCCCGCCTTGTCCTCCCAAAGTGTTGGGGTAACAGGCATGAGCCACCACTCCCAGCCCCTCAGTAGGTTTTAAGGAGCCTCAGCCCTGGTTCTCCCCTTCCGGGCCTGACCAGGTATACTGGTCTATCAAGAAGCTTACAGTCCTGGCAGATGGTGAAGGGGAGCCAGTGTGTCACATGCTCAGAGAGGGAGTAAGAGAGAGAAGGGGGCAGTCCCATGCTGTTTTTAACAATCAGATCTCTCATGAACTCACTGTGAAGAACTCACTCAAGTGGATTGTGATAAACTAAGCTTGTCCAACCCGCAGCTTGTGGGCTGAATGCAGGTCAGAACAGCTTTCAATGTGGCCCAAAACAGATTTGTCAACTTTCTTAAAACATAAGCGATTTTGTGTGCATGTCTGTGTATGTGTGTCTTTTTCTTTTTTCTTTTTTTTCTTAACTCATCAGCTATTTTCAGTGTAATTTATGTGTGGTCCAAGAAAATTCTTCTTCCAATGTGGCCCAGGGAAGCCAAAAGGTTGGACATTCCTGTGCTAAACTATTCATAAGGGATCCACCCTATGATCCAATACCTCCCACTGGGTCCCACCTCCAACACTGGGGATCACATTTCAGCATGAGATTTGGAGAGGACACACATCCAATCTCTATCGGGGTGTGTGCCCATCATTGAGACAGGCTGTAGAGTATGCACACTTTCAAACGGGTCCTGTCATATTATTTTCTGAAATGTTTAAAACCATTTAATTTCCCATCCATTGCCCATAAAGGTTGTTTTCCTCATATCCTCATCACTCAGTGTTATCTAGGATTCTTAAATTTTCTGAACAAGCGGTGAAAATACAGATCACATTTTATTTGTGCACATTGCATTTGTCAGATTGTTAATAATGTATCGGATTTTTTGGCCCATTTTTCTATTGAGTTTACTATTGTCTTTGTTCATTTGAATATCAATCATATTCACTTTCCCCTAAGCAGTGTCAACATTTTCTATTGTTGTCATATGTCTGATAACTTTGTATGCCAGCTTTTATTGAAATGAGTCTTTATGATTGTTATACTTATTCTAAAGTTTTTGTATTTAATTAAATTTGTTGGATTAGTATATCTTTTATTAAACTGGAACAACAAGCCTAAATCTATGTTTTGTTGGGTTCATTCAGATTTAGAATTCAGATAACTTTTTGATGGATAAATTATTTGTATCATAATGAAGAATGGCTATCATAATGCAATATGATCATTTCTGCCAATGCTTATTGTTTTGTAGTCTACTTTGTTTATGTGGTCAGGAGGGCAAGACCTGAATGACCTTGACCAACTCAGCGTTCTGGACCTCCTAGTCCTCAGAATGATTTTAGAATGTTCCAAGAAGACAATATCCTGAGATGGGGAGAAACTGTCTGGGACAGTCTGGACTCTGTCCTTGTTTTTCCTAGAACAGGATATTCCTGCAATTCTTAAACTCCAAGAACCTAGGTGCACATGGGGTGTGAAACCTGGGGTGGAGCACTCAGGGGTTCCTCAGCTGCAGTACACAGTGGGGCATGCGCAAAGGAGACTCTGTCAACCCTGGGCAACTTTTCTGACCTCAAGGTCAGGCTTGTCATCATAGAACTTAGGCTTTTGCTGATTCTTCCTGCTCCTCTGTTAGTAATAAATGTAGTTTGTCTGATTTACTGTGTGAGCATTCTTCTGTTTCTGGCAGCTTGGTTTATATAAAATACCTCCTGCTAGACCTATGAATCTATGCAGTGTGGAAGTGTCATAGAGGTAAATAAGTAACTTAACTGAGTTGAAAACTAACATACATAACATGGGGCCACTGCAGCAAGGGGCAAAATGATCCTGCCAAAATATCACATGTGACCATTCCAGACATATTGTGGAAGAAGAAATTGGATGCTGAAACTCAGAGAGATCTGAAGATCTTATCCAAGCCAACAGGAGGCTGATAAAGCCAGGGAATTCCACTGTACTCTGATTCAAGAGTACAAGCTTCATCTCAGAGAAGAGCAATGCAATGGCACCAGTGATCAGACCAGGGAGACCGTCTGCCACAGAGAAAGCAGAGGTCTAGAGAATAGCACGAAGACAATAAAAGACTCCAGATTCAATTTCCCTTTGCCTTGAGGCCACAGAAAGCCCAAAGCATGTGAACATCTTCTTGGAGGCATTTAACTAAAAGAACAATTGAAACTTGAAGAAAATGTGAGTCAAAAGTCAAATTTAAAGATATGTTACTCTCTCCAACCCTCCCCCACCAATTCACCACAGGATGAGTCTAGTGAGATAAAGCATGTCATTTATACAAAATACAGAAGTTTTATGTTCTTTATGTGAGCAGAAATACGTTCAAATTTTACTCAATAAATGTGTTTTGTTTTACTACTAGAAATAGTAAATTTCACTTGGTCATTACTTAATTTTATAATGATCTTTATTTAAATTTGTATCAGCTCACAGCCGGGTATCTACCTACAGGAAAAGAAGTCATATGAAAAAGACACATGTACACACATTTATAGCAGCACTATTTGCAGTTGCAATAATGTGGAACCAGGTTAAATGTCTATCAGCCGATGAATAGACAAAGAAAATGTGTTATAGATACGCCATGGAATACTACTCAGTTCGGAAAATGAACCAAATAATGGCATTTGCAGCAACCAGGATGGAATTAGAGATGATTATTCTAAGTGAAGTATCTCACGAATAAAAAAACAAATATGATATGTTCTCACTTACAAGTGGGAGATAAGCTAAGAGGGTGTAAAGGCATAAGAATGACATAATGGACTTTGGAGACTTGGATGGAAGGTTCGGGGGGTTAAGGTACACATTGGGTACAGTGTACACTACTCGAGTAATGGGTACAGCAAAGTCTCAGAAATCACCACTAAATAACTTTTCTATGTAATGGAAAACCACTTGTTTTCCCAAAACGATTTCAATGTAGTAATATATAGGAAAACAATGAATATGATAGTCTTGAGGTGCAACATTCACTGGATTTCATATGGGAGAAAAACAGCTAAAATCAAACACGTGGACAGGCAGTCAGAACATTGTCCATCACATACATAGTAAAATTAATAGGAGGCCAAACGTTCACGAGGAGAGTCCATTTGGAATAGCCTGCACCTGCAGTGAGGATGTACGCCATAGGGCACACATAACTCATGTTAGGGAGAAAACGTATAATTTTACTCAATGTGAAAACATCTTCGGAAATAGCTCACTCCATGCTGTCCAGATGCATTTCTGTACTGTAGAGACTAAGAGTCATCAAAGTGAAAAACCTCTGCCCCGCTCCAAGTTCTGCTTCACACAGGAGTAATACTACTGGAGGGAAAAGCCATACATGTCCCAAGTGAGGGAAAGCCTTTACATATCAGTCATTTCTTATGAGACATATGAAAATTCACACTGGATAAAAACCGTATGAATGTAACAAAAGTCAGAAAGTCTTTAGATATTCCCTACACCTGAATAAACATTTAAGAAAGAGCATTCTGGAGAAGCCCTATGGATGTAAGGAATGTGGGAAAGTCTTCAGCAAGCTTCAAAACATGCACATATAAGGAGCCACGCTGGAAAAGAAAAACCCCTATAAATGTGACAAATGTGGAAAAGACTTTGCAAAGTCATCAGAATTAAAAGTCATCTTAAGATTTACAATAATGAGAAGCCCTGTGGGTGAAAATGGGGAAATCATCATTAATTTTTTCACCATACTCAATATGAGAGGAGGACATACTGGAAGGGAGCTCAATGAGTTAACATGCATAAGAACATCTTCCTGAACTCTCGTATCTTATAGAAGTGTGAAAAGAAACCCTCTGAAGGTAAAGTCTATGGAAAGCCTTTGATCTTCATTCATCTTGAGTACCTATTTGTTCTCACACTGGAGAGAAGCTGTGAAAGTAAGGAATATGAAAAAAAGCCTCAGTGTTGCCTCAGACTCATAATTCATACAAGAACTCACATTGCAGAGACTGCTTGTGGAAGTAAAAAATGTAGAAAAGACCTCTTTAAACACTTATCCCTCCTGTTGCACAAGATTCCACACCCTGAATGGAGACTACAGTGGGAATGAACATAAGAAAGTTTCAGTTCCAGCTCTTCACTTATTGGGCATGAATGAGCACATAGTAGGACTGAAGCACTGTAAACGTTAACAGTGTTGCCATTATCATTGTCTTATCCTTCAAGTAGAACCCAAATTCATACGTTTCTAGTTTTTCCTTTCTTAACAAAATGGTATAAGATGACAGATATGTCTTAGCACCCTTTCCGCTCTGCCACGTTAATGTTGCTATGTAGTAGCTTGGTTACAATTCACTCACACATGGTTTCATTCCCAATGTGAAGCCCTCTCTGCGCTCCATTCACTTTAGATTTAGAATTCATCTCTCCATGATACCTATTTTGTCAGTTTGTTTTTGTTGGTCACAATTTGACTGCATTATGGTCACATTATGCGGTTTTAATGGTGCCGATTTGGTGTACCTGTTACGACTTTCATTTTGGTGTAATGGGGTCAATTCTGTCCATTTCCCTGCTATACCCATGATTCTCATCTTCTTCACTAAGGGAAGATGGAACTTTTTACAAGGAGCACTATTGAAATGCCTTTATTTATGTCGTTATCCTTATTTTATTATTTAATTAAATTTTTTTTTTTTTTTTTTTGAAAAATGGTCTCACTCTGTCTCCGAGGCTGGAGTGCAGCGGTATGATCAGAGCTCACTACAGCCTTGAATTCCTGGGCTGTTGTGATCTCCCAGCTCAGACTCCTGAGTAGGTAGGAGTGCAGGCATAACAGGTGTGCACCACCACGCCAAACTTTTGTTTGTTTTTGTAGAGACTGAGTCCCTTTATGTTGCCTGGAATGGTTTCAAATTCCTGGGCTCAAGTGATTCTCCCACCTTGGCCTCCCAAATTGCTGGAATTACAGGCATGAGCCACCATGCCTGCCCCTGATTAATGTCTTTAAATGAGTTTCCCAGTTTTTCTCATAACTGCAGTGAGCAGAGCTTATAGTCCTGAGCAATGTGAAATGCAGAATTCACTGGTTTAGATTTCTGAAAATCTGGAAATGGGAGAGTTATTGTTACTCTTTTCTTTTAACCAAGTTCCCTTTGCTCTTTCTGCTCGCTGCTCTCTGGGAATAGGATGAAATGCCCAGGGTCAGGTTAAGCGACTTGAAGATCCTTGGAATGATGGTCCCAACAACAAAACCTTCAATATACAAGATTTCTAACTCCCTAAAGGCATGTTGGGTATCCATGGCTGCCCTGGACTTTTTCTGGACTTGTTTCATGAAAGTAAGCCTTAATAGAACTAGGAAACATTTTAGGAGTGATATTTATAAGAAATTGAATGATAAACCTAAAAATGAATAAAGCAAAATACAAAAATAAAGAGAATAGACAAAATGGGCTTACAGATGCCGATTGGCCACAAATCCTTGGCTCTCACCCCCATGGATGCCTCACCTACTGTGACGCTTGGAGGGCTGGCAGCCATCACTCAAGAAATCAGAACACAGTGGCTTCTACTGCAGCATCAGGGAGCAAAACCTAAGCTGTCAGCTCTCAAGAAACATACTTGTGTGTGTGTGTGCGTGTGTGTGTGTATATATATATGTGTGTGTGTGTGTGTATACACGTGAGATAAATTTTTTCTGTGACTTTGACCTATCTCATGCTAAAACGATACAATGAGTTAAAACTAGTGCAAATTTCTGGCAACAGAACTTCATCTCCCCATTACTTATCCAGGGCATTGAAAATTGGCCCGCATCGCAGATCCTTAAGTCATTCTCTGAATCATGAGGAGAAAAGAGGAGAACAGAGAGAACTCCATGTATGTTCCAGTCACAGGACTGAGTGCTGTGTCTACATGATCCCTCTTGGTGCTTGCCATAACCCTGCAAGAGAAAAGTAAAAACTCAAACACACACTCACACACAGACATACACACACACATGCTCAAACACAAACTAGAAACTACAGAACAAAGAAAGCATTGACAACTAATAGAAGCATAGTGCTGGCCAAGCAAGGTGGCTCATGCCTATAATCTTAGCACTTTAGACCAGGAGTTCAAGACAAACCGGGGCAACATAGGAAGACACCATCTCCACAAAACATTTTCCTAGATAAACATCATTTTTAAAAAGAGGTATAATGCCTAAGGGCTCAGGGAAGCAATACGCCTATGGCTGTGTAGTAAGCAGCAGGCAAAGTTGCTTGTCAGAACAAAGTGGTAGTGATTCCAGGCTTCCTTTGCACACTTAGCCAGGAGACTGGTGAGCTCAGCACTGCCTGGGTTCACTTTACCCTTCTACGGCTCTAAAACTCTGGCAGGTGGGACCTAAGCATAAGAGAAAGTGATATTACGCAGGACTCTCTTGACCCCATGTGATGGAAACCTAACTCGATCCAGCAGAACATTGAGTTAATTCGCTCTAATTACTAAAAACGTCCGTGAGTAGATGGGCTTCTGGCTCAGTGGGATCAGGGGTCAACTAACATCAACCAAGGCTCATTCTGTCCCTTCATTTCGTGTGTCAGCTCTGCTTTTCAGGCAGGCTATTTTGAGACAGCAGCAAAAAATGGCCCCATAAATTTCATATCACTTACTTCCTTGGAAAATGCTATGCCAGTAAAAAGAAAGCACCTCATTCCCAGCAGTTTCATCAAAAGTGCAGGGATGACTTCCATGAGCCCAGCTTGGATCACACGCCCACTCCTGAATGAATTACCCTGCTGATCTGACTGCCCAGGGTGGGTCAGCACCTCCCAAATCCCATGGACTAGTATTGAAAGAGTGGTCCTCCCATGCGAAAAATGGAAGGACAGTACCAGAGGAATATGGGCGGGAGGGCCTCATCTCTAGATAAAAAGTAAGAGCGTATTTGTGTTCTTCGTACACTCATTTATATGGTCACTGGGAAGAAAATGAGAAAAACTCACACACGACTTTCTACAGGCCTCTGTGCTTTGTTTCCAACACTGAGCTGTGAGAAATTTAATTATTAAAACAAAACTTTGAAAATAAATAACAATTTGGGACAATGGGGACAGTTAGCTGATGCAGCACAGGTGAGCAGTTCTTTTGTGTCCATGAGGACACAATTCCCAGGAGGCCGCCTGTGGTCTCCTAGGAGAAGTGTGTGGGCACCCACAGGCTGCAGTTCCACCTTTTCCTTCCCTGGACTCTCAGGAAGACAGGAGTTCTGGATTCAGCTGAACTGAGTTCAAGTTCAGGCTCTGTGACTCACTGGCTGTGGAATTCTGGGTGAGTCACTTACTCTTCTTGAGTCCCATATCCTCCTTGGTAAAAGGAAGAGGTATAGTTATTGTTAGGTTTTGAAGGCAAGGCGAGGGTTAAAGAAAGACAGAGAGACAGTTGGCAGCTTCAACAGCAACTTCTTTATTGCCAGCAAAACCCTGGGGAGGATTAAACCAGCTTAGTGCTGGCACAACTGCCGCTCACAGGCTGGGGTAATCTTGGGACTGGGACGGCGGGGTCCGGGCGGTAGAGCTTGTTGCCCAGCAGGGTATGGCAGGGATGTTCCTGCAGACAGACTGTGGAGCCTTTGCCAGGGACGATGTGATACGGATGTTTCTGCAGTAAGGCAGACAGGAAGGATGTTTCTCATGGCCCGAGTTCCCATGGAACGTTTCACTCTGACCAGGGTCTGCAACATGGCTGGAGGTTTACAACATGATACAGGTTAGACTAACAGTAACATCTCCCAGGTAGACAGTTCTACAAAGTAAACTTCCCTTGAGCATCTACACTCTACCAGACATGGTGCTGGGACCCAGGTCACAGGAGGAACAGGACAGATGAGGTCCCTGCCATCCTGGTGCTCATGTCTGACACAGGAAGCTAATAGGTCATAAGACCAGGTCAGATGCTGGTGGTAATGAAAGACATTACCAGACTGAGATGAGCTAGAAAGAAATGGAAGGAGCTGTTCCAAACACAGTGGCAGGTGGAGACCCCTCCAAAAGGTGACTTTTGAGCAGAAACCTGAGAAATGCCCGACCAGGGAAAACCTAGGGTAAGTTCCACAGAAACAAATGCTGTGGAAGGGGAAAGCGTGTCATCATCCAAAACCAAGGGCGGAGACCCACAAAACTCCACTCATATGGAGCAGAGGGGCCTGCAGGGAGAAACAGGGTTCTGCTGCTCATGTGGGTATCTGCTTCCCAGCAGGAAAGGGGACCATGCAGGATAGAGGGGCTAAGTGAATCCTGGGCTGTGGGGTTATGGGAGCCGGTGCTGACTCACTGTTGGAGGTGAGCCACAAGAGGAGGCTTAGAACCCCTACCTGCAGCCTCTCCAGTCTCATAAGGAGATTATAGTGTGGTCAGTGGCGGTATCCGGAGACCGTTGAAGGGCACACGGAGTGATACCTCCTCTGGCCTCCACTCTCAGCTGCAGATTTTCCGAGTTCCTGGAACAGCTTCTCCGTGGCCCCATCAAAATGGAGGGTGGTGACAGCACACACAAGATGCTAACACCAGGGCCCTGTGCCATACCACCTGCTTCCCTTGGCCCTGCCCAAACCTTTGTAAACAGCTTTTTCTTAATGACCCTTCAGTCGCTTCAAGGTCCCTGCCAGCACCTGACTGCCACATTCCCCAGAGGGACCAGGCTCCTCAGCACAGGAGCTGAGGTTTCTACAGGCACAGAGGAAACACTGTCCCAGCTCTTGGAATGGAGTCAGGAGTGGAAAACAGAATGCTTGTTCTCAATGCTCAGACTTACCAATTGTTTCATTTCATCGCACCAAGGCTGTGTGGCATTTTGAAGGAGAATTAGTAATCTACATAATTACAAATTATGTTCTTAAAAGAAGCTGCTCAGTGCCATGCCTGAAACAAGGTGAAACTCCATGAGGAGATGTGTGAGAAGCCAGGGTGCCATAGTTACAAACCAGGACTCCAGGTGCAGACTGCTTGGTTCAAACCTGGACCAGTGGAATGAATTTTCGCAACTCTCCATATTGCTCTTTGCCCCAGTTTTTCCATCTAACAACTAGAAGTAAAAACAAGGTTATTGTGAAAATTAAATGAATTGAAGTAAGCAGAGAGTGTCTAAAACAACACCCCCAGTCACACAGTCAGCACTGAGCATGTTTTTCTTCACTACTCTTAATGAGGTAAGAGTGAGTGCACGGGCAACACCCATGAGCCTGGGCTTTCTATGGCATAGGCATCAGAGATCCCACTTTTGAGGTCCTGCATACATTCTTTTGATGCTGATAAGGGAGGAGTCTCATGGGTGAGGAGGAAGCAACCACATTGGGGCCAGACAACCCATGGTCAAAGTTGAACTCCACCACTGTTCAGCTGGGTGACTCTGGGCAAGTGACTTTCCCTCTCATGTTCCTTTTTCATAAAAACTCTACGACAGTAATTCAACTGCCAGTCCTTCCTTAGGGTGTGAATCTCAGGAAACACCGGTAGAGCCGTGGGGAACAGAGACAGGAAAGGAATGCAGCAGTTAACGGGACCTTCATCAAGAAAGTTTCCACTGTGGCAGCCAGGACTCAGCCCTGCCAGGTACCTCCGAGAGACAGCATAGAACACGCGCCTCAGAGTCATCTCACCCAGAGCAAGGGAGCTGGGGTATTTATCCACTGATACCCACCAGTCAAACCTCAGGGACCCTTCCAAGGTCATGATTCCTCCAGAATGTCCTGCCTGCACTGCAAGGGTCAGACCTGGGGTTGAGGGCAGGGCCCCTGACAGCACCTCCAACAATGAGCAGGAACACAGCCTGGTGTGGGGAGTTTCAGTGAGTCACTGATTCCAACACACACACACACATACCTTCACACAACACACTCTGACACCAACACAGTGCATATGTATGTACACATACATGCACACATGAATGTTGTCCACTTAGATCCTGGTGACTCCATGGGATAGACGATAAGGCAGGAATCAGAGGGAAGAGCAAAATTAAGGGGAGTGAATGTCTTAAGAACAAAATGCACATTGAGGCAGAAAATCAAGGGGGAAGAGGAGTGGTCTGGACACCAAATGCCTGCTGGGTGGCACCTGCTCTTCACACACTGTCACTAATTCTCCAAGCAGCCTCATGAGGTAGAAGAAATTCCCCTCAATTTACAGATGACAGAAACGTAGTTAAGAAAAGAAAACTGATTTTACCAGTGTCTCAGCAAGTTAGTGGGTGAAGGTATGGACTCCCAGCTCTCTCTGTCCACAAAGTCTACAAATTCTCCCTTGTTAGGTAGGCTGGATACCGGGCTCTGCTTCTGGACTCTGCTCCTTTTCCAGCTAGGCAATCATGGCAGAACTGGCAGAAATGTTATGCCCCTTCACCACCTGGAGCAGAGCCAATGAGAGGGGCTGGGGAACAGGCCATGAGGCCCTGCACCCTCCATTCATTGTCTTCAGGATTGCGATCCCTCAAAACTCTTGCACCACGTGGTGGCAGCACTCTCAGTGTCTGGGTGTCTTCTGAGGTCGTACAGGATGCAGTGGAGGCCACTGGCTGTGCTGTCATATCCTAAGTGGCAGCCACCCAGTCTTGGGCTTCTTGGCTGCTTCAGCACCAGAGGTTGGACAGTGCCCATGCAATGAGGCTCTCAGGAGAATGGCAGGGAAAGGAAAGGCAGCATGGAGAGATGTAGGGTCCATCCACCATGTCCCTGGATGGAGAGACTCCTGTTCCCACAGTAGTTCCCACACCGGGACCACGATTGGCACTCATAAACATGCCAGCCTCCATTTATATTTCCTTGTTTGACAACTCCTTCCCATTTTCATCCTGGAGACAAGACTTCTGAACACACTAGCTCTGAGAGCACCTGAGACAGTCCCTGAAGACCTTTGATCCAAGCAGGATCCCTCCCTTGCCATCTCCAGACCTCCCCACAAGCTCCCTCCCTGGTCTCCTGGCTCTTGTTCATCCCTTCCAGGCAGCCTTCCACAATCATCTCTAAAACATATCCGACTGTCCCTCATGTATCCAGCACTTTCCATGGCTCCCCAGAGCCCTCCAGATCAAGTTCAAATTCTTTGATCAGACACTTGATCTCAAGCTGCATTCTACCGCCTGAATTAAGATCCCCGAGAAGCCCAACTTGCTCAGCACAAATGAATCACCGAAGTAAAAAATCTTGAACGTGGCCTTGGCCTTGAGGAAGTCATCAACACCCTGGCTAGTGAGGGTGCAGTGCTGCTCCAGGATGATGGTGTGTAAAGTTGTGCTCCAGGTCGCAGGCCCTGAAGAAGCATCTCTCCTCAGGACTGGGTAGTACAGGAAGTCTGTGCACAGGCCGATCTGCTGGTGCCGTTACACTATGCAGCTCCAAGATGGTGGCAATATACTTACTGAGATGCCTGCAGGGTGAGGCTGGGGAGAAGAAGCAGTTCCATAACACGTAAGAAACCCTGGAAAGACTTCCCAGCCAGAATCTCAGGACCACATTACATCCAGAAATGGGTGCCTTCTGGGCACACTTCTCTCCCTGCCTCCCACTCTGAGCTGCCTCCTAGCCCCACATGCCCCAGCCTGGCCCAGGGCTTGGAGCCCAGCGGGTGTTCAGTCCATGGTGTTGACTGCTCCCTGGACCAGGAGAGCCCTTGGCGGCTCTGTGACTCCTCCTGTAGAACCCCTGCCTCTACCATGGGACCTCTGATTCCCACAGAGGCCCCCACGGCCCTGGATTGCTCTACCTGCCCTGGGATCCTCCAGCCCCATAGACCTTACTTGACGCCTTAGCCCTCCCAGAACATGACATGTTTCTCAGAATGTGGCTGATGTCCAGGGCCATCTGCGGATGTTTGCTGGGGGCCTCTCGCTGTTCTCCTTTATGGTCTGTAGGGCAGGGTCAAGAGGAGAAACCAGTCCCACATTCAGAATGGACAAAAAGCTCACTGCCACAACGGCAACCACCGAACAGTCAGCAGTGCTTCTGGATGGAAAAGAGGTTTCATTCTGCAGAAAGCTCCTTGTTTGGCTTCTCTCGGAAGCCAGGGACGGGTACCAAGCCCGGCTTACCTGCAATGCCTACGTTACCATCTGTTCCTAGGATATGCGATGGGCCCCTGCTCCCACTGTAGGGTTGACGTTCCCTCCAGCTGGAGACCTGGGCTCCTGACACCAGCTGGCCTGTTTGTCCTGCTCTGGATGACAATGGAAAGGCTGTGCCTGGTATTTCCCTAGGTTCTTGGTTTCTACTTTCTAGACATCCAGCAGCAGTGACCATACCTGTTCCCACTCCTGAAAGGGGACTCCCTTGTAGGGCAGCCGAGACATCTACAGATGGAAGACTGCTCAGTGAGACAGGCCACAGGGGTCCCAGGGGAGGATCAGGGGCTGGAGGATTCTGGAGGTTTCCAGCCTTGGGGTCTGTGGTTCCTCAAAGAGGTTAGGTCTACCTAGTACCAGGCCTGCCCTCCCATGATTCAAAGAGTGGATGATTGCTCAGCATCAGGAACTCTGATCTGGAACTAGTTTTTCATTTAGGTCACCAAGAGACAACCCCTAACCCCTGAGCAGGGCGTGGTCCAAGCTCTGGCATGAGATTCTCTTCCAGCAATGTGATGCCTACAGGGCCAGGTAGAAAAGCTGGTGACCAGGCCTTATGTCCTCCAGTAAAGGAGTGTGCCATCCACCCTAGAAAGGCAGGTGGTACCAGGCCACAGCACTTGGTGCCTGTATCCCTGGCTCTGCAGACACCGGTCATGGAGGTCCTCCCGTCTTCACATTACCTTCTTGCTGCTCCTAGATTTCCTCTAGTCATTAAACACTTTGAGCCATTTTTCTGTGCATCTGATCTGACATTTTTGCTCTCAGATGTAACACGATAAAGTAAGCCGAGCCACCAGGATTCCTGGAGGGAACCTTTGGGTCTTGGGCTCCATGGCCCTGATGGGACTGAACCAGAAGGAGCCAGGGAAAGGCAAACACTGGGACTCAGGCCCTATGACCCAATGGCCATTGGTGGCTTGGCCTTATGGCCCCAAGACACCCTGTCCTCAGGCCACAGACAGCATGGGGTATGGTCTTGCCTCAGCCTCCCAGTAGTGTCCTGGCACTAGCGGGTGCTGACCCTTGAGCCACAACCGCAGTTGTGCGTTTTGGGTTTGGTAAAAACACCTCAGGGACAGAGTTCTGGGGTTGACTTTGGCAGGAAACATGGCCCCTTCCAGGGATGATGTGTCACTCCTACTTGCCACGAAATGTGCACATAGGCTGTCCCTCTGCCCATCGCATCCTGCTGGAGAGGATGGAGGAAGTCAGGGAACAGGCAGGGTGGACAGCTGGGGTGCAGGGAGAGGCAGGTGCATGCTGGCAGGTCAGACCCTTCGAGGGCTGTGTGGGGGCATCAGGTGGGGTGGGCTCCAGGTTCACGCTCAGTGCACTGGGCAGGTCTCAGGACAGGCTTCCTGGACCCCACCTGGGTGATGTGGTCACTCCCTGGGGGACTGTTGACAGGCCCTGGTCACCCATCCTGGGCAGAACAATCCCATCTCCAGACTGGACTTTCTGAGTCCTGAGACAGGAGAGTGCTGCCCAGGCCTGACACACTGGGAGGACCTGTTAAGTCCTCCATCCCTAGACCAGCCTAGCACACAGCAAGGACAGCCTCTTACCTTTACCCTCAGGATGCGGACTGACCCATCTCATTCTAAGGCAACCAAGGCAGAGCTGAGGACCTGTGCCAGGCTGGGAGCCAGGCCCCTCCCTAAATGGGCCTCAGGGAAGTACCATCCCTGTCCCAATGCGCCACAAATGTCAGCCCAGGAGACACATAGGGAAGGGAGGGCAGCTCCTCCCTGCCGGCTGACACTGGAAAAGCGGGAACTGGGAGATGAGGGAGCGCAGGGCTGGCAGGGGCTGCTTCAGGCCCAAGGAGAGCTCAGGCTGCACCATGGGGCTGCCGCTCTTGGGCTGGATGCTGTACCCTCTGCAGGATTTGAGAAAGTCCAGTCTGGAGATGGGATTGTTCTGCCCAGGATGGGTAACCAGGGCCTGACAACAGTCCCCCAGGGAGTGACCACATCACCCGGGTGGGGTCCAGGAAGCCTGTCCTGAGACCTGCCCAGTGCACTGAGGGTGCATCTGGAGCCCACCCCACCTAAGCCCCAGAGTCCTCACAGGGTCTGACCCCCAGCATGCACCTGCCTCTCCCTGCACCCCACCTGCCCACCCTGCCTGTTCCCTGGCTTCCTCCATCCATCCTGTGCAGCCCATAGACTGCGACCATCTCACCAGCCCCTCTACCTTTGTCCTGTCAGAATCTCTGAGCAAGATCTCCCAGGTCCATCTAAACACCTGCTTTTTCCATTTTCACTGGGCCATTGGACACCACTGGGCCATCTCAGCTGTCCACAGGTCCTTTGATAATGTGCATTTCCTCTGACCTCTCCCAGCCGTGCTCACCAGCCCCCATTTACCAGGTCCCTGCTGACCAGATCCCACACATCAGCTCCTCCCTGACCACACCCTCCCTGAATAGACCCCCATGACCAGCTCCCATAAACCAATCTCCCGCTGCCAGGCCCATAATCACCGGGCCTCACTCACCAGGACCTTACTGACCAAGCCTCAGTGACAAGGGCTCACTGACCAGGACCTTACTGACCAGGCCTCACTGACAAGGGCTCACTGACCAGGTCCTTACTCACAAGGCCTCACTGATCAGGTTCCACAGATCATGACCCCTTTGCCTGGCCCCATAGATGAAGGTCCCTTGACCAGGCCTTCAGGGATTTGGCTGCCAGTGACCAGGCCCCTACTCACCAGGCCTGAGGTGACCAGATGTCTCTGACCAGAAACCCAGTGAGTAGGCCCTGCTGAACAGGCACGCACTGCTCAGATCCCCACTGACCAGGTCACCCCGTAGACCGAGGCTACAAAAGTCACCACTGATCAAGACCTCTCTGACCAGGACCCGAATGATAAGGTTCCACTGACCAGGCTGCCCTGACCAGGGACCCACTGACAAGAGCCTCTGCTGTCTAAGTCCCATGTGACCAGGCCTCCACCGAATAGCACCCCTTGACCTGGTCACCAGTGACCCAGATCACACTGACAAAGCCACCACTAAGCCCCAGCTGACCAGGTCTCCACTGACCAAGCCCCGCAGCCCAGGTTTGCACTGACCAGACACCAAACATTTGTCTGCCAGTAGGTCCCCACTCACCAAGACCCCCACTCCTAGAACCCCTGAGACCCACTCTAAGCAGACCCCTGCTGACTACGCCCCCACTAAGTACGCCTCACTGACCAAGTCCCCACTGACTAGCGCCACTGAGCAGGCCCACACTGATCAGGCCCCTTCTAACCACACCAGAAGGCAAGCGGCAATGAGATGTTTCATATGTCAAGGTAGGAGCAAGATGGAGAGAGAAAGGAAGTGCCACATCCTGTTATACAACCAGATCTCATGAGAACTCACATCAGGAGATCAGCATCAAGAAGGTTAACCATTGGTGAAGGAACCACCCACACCACCGCCCACTGTTTCCAGTCAGAAGCCTCCTGCAGAGGCAGAGCCTCTTAAGAAACTTCCACTATGGCAGTGCAGAAGGAAAATAGAGGCTTGGAGCGCCCACACAGGAGGCTACCGTCCTCCAGAACCCAGATTCACAAGCCACCAACAGCTCACACCCTCAGTAATGGAAAAGGTACAGGCACTCCACACCAGCCCAACCCATGAGAGCAGCCATGGGGGCTGAAGCCTGCAAAGCCACAGGTGCACGGCCCTAGTAGAGGTTTTCCATGAGCCTCTGCCTCTGCAGCAGGTTTCTCCCCCTTCCTATTGCCCTCCACCTTCCCACCACCCTACTCACGACCTACTCCTCCCCACCCTACCCCTCCTTTCCTTCCACCCCAATCCCTTCTCGTCCAAGATTAAATCACCTCCCACCTGGCCCCACCTCCAACTTTCAGGATTACAATTCCACATTAGTGTCATAGGGACACACAGCCATCCCATATAATTCTGACCCTCATACCCCAGAACCTCATGTCATTATCACAGAGCAAAACACAATCATACCTTTTCTAAAGTTTCCAAAAGTCTTAACTCATTCCAAATGTAAACATGTCCAAGTCTCATCTGAGACAAGGCTGCTGTCCCTTCTGGCTATGAGTCCCTGAATTTAAAAGGGATTTCTTTTCTTTCAAGGTACGATGATGGGACAGGCATTGGGCAAGGTTTCACAATCCAAAGGGAAGAAATTCCCCAGAAAAATAACACAAATGTGAGTGCAAAACCCAGCAGGTCCTGGCTAACACGGTGAAACCCCGTCTCTACTAAAAAATACAAAACAGTAGCTGGGCGAGGTGGCGGGCGCCTGTAGCCCCAGCTACTCGGGAGGCTGAGGAAGGAGACTGGCATAAACCTGGGAGGCGGAGCTTGCAGTGAGCTGAGATCCGGCCACTGCACTCCAGCCTGGGCGACAGAGTGAGACTCTGTCTCCAAGAAAAAACAAAAACAAAAACAAAAACCGGCAGGACACTATGCACTCAATCTTTAAGTTCAATAATCACCAAGAGAACTCACTATCATGCAGACAGCATTAAGGAGATAGCGTTTAACCATTTGTGAAGAATCCGCCGCCCATCCTTGTCTTTCACGCCCACAAAATAACCTCCCCCATTCTCTCCATGCCCCTACCTCCACCCCCCACTCTTCTCCATGATTATATCACCTCCCACCAGGCCCCTCTTTAACATTCCCCATTACAGTTCCACAAGAGTATTGGTAGAGACACAGGGCCGAATCCTATTATTCTGACCCAGGTCCCCTCAAATCTCATATCCTTGTCTCACTGCAAAATACAGTGATGCCTGCTCTACAGTCCCCTAAAGTCTTAACTCATTCCAGCATTTACTGAAATGTCCAAAGCCCAAAGTCTCATCCGAGACAAGGCTGCAGTCCCTTCTGCCTCTGAGTTTCTGAAATACAAAGCAAATTAACAACTTCCAAGGTATAATGATTGTACAGGCACTGGGGAAGCATTCCCAGGCAAAAGGAAAAACGATTGCCAGAAAGCAGCACAAAACACAGATGGGACTTACAGACCCCACGCAAGTCAAAAACCCAGCAGGCCAGTCATTGAACCCTACAGCTCCAAATCATCTTTTCTGAATTTACATGCCACATCTAGTGCACAGGGGTGTGATGGCTGGGCTCCCAAGGCCTTGGGCAGCTCAGCATCTGTGGCTGTGCAGGGTCTGTCTCCTACAGCTGCCCTCATGGGTGGGGCTGGTGTCGAGTGCCTGTGGCTTTTCCACACTGAGGGTGCAAGCAGTTGGTGGGTCTATGAATCTGGGGTCTGGAAAGTGGTGCATATCGGCTGCCGGTTGTGAGGCGTTTGATTGGGTTTAATAGGGTAGGAATGTTTTCATTGATGTTAATTAGTGTGGGGAAGTGGGGTTGTGGGGGCTCCAACCCTCTATGTTCCTTCTGTACTGCCCTAGTAAAGGTTTCCCATGAGGCTCTGCCTCTTGGAAAAGCTTCTGCCTGGACACCCAAGTTTTTCCGTACATACTCTGGAGTCTATTAGAAGCCTCCCAAGCCTCTAGTTTTGTGCCCTGTGCACCTGCTGGCTTAACACTATGTGGAAGCCATCAAGGCTTGGAGCCTGCACCCCTGAGCAGTGACCCAAGCTCTACCTGTGCATCTTTCAGTCATGGCTGGAGTTGGAGCTGGAGCTGCAGGGATGCAGGCAGCAGTGCCCTGAGGATGGATACAACCGTGTGACCATGGGACTGACCCAGGAAAGCATTCTTCGGTCCTAGAACTCAGGGTCTGTGAGAGCAAGCTCTGCCTCAAAGCTCTCTGAAATGTCTTCAAGGCCTTTTTAACATTGCCTTCGCTATCAGCACTTGGCTCCATTTTATGCAGATTTCTGAAGCCTTCTTGAATTTTCCCACTGAAAATCAGCTTTTCTTTTTAACCCCTTGGCCAGGCTGCAAATTTTCCAAACTTTCAAACTCTGCTTCTCATTTAAAAAATGTTTCGATTTCAGGGCATTTATTCAGTCACACAGAAGACCACAGGCTGTGCGATACAGACAGGACACGTCTTGAGATTTGCTGCCTAAAATTTCATTTCACCAGACATACCCTAAATCATCACCCTCAAGTTCAAAGTTTCACAGGTCTCCAGGGCAGAGGCACTATCCCGCCAAGTTCTTTGCTAAGGCAAAACAAAAGTAACCTTGGCTCCTGTTCCCAGTAAGTTGCTCATTTTCATCTGAGACCTTCTAAGCCTGGCCTTCCCTTGTCCATCCTTCAGTCACCCTTTGAATTACAACTATTTAACAAGTCTCTATGGTCACCCTTTTAATTATAACTATTTAACATGTGTCTACAATAGTCCGAACTTTCCCTCATCTTTCTGTCTTCTTCCCAGCCCTCCAAACTGTGCAGTGTCTGGTAGTTACTCACCTCTGAACCTCCTTCTACATTTTCAGCTATCTTTGTCACAGCCTGGCAATGTGGTAAAAGAAGAAAAGTCCATTTTCAGGGGGAAAATTCAAGAAGGCTTCAGATATATACATATAAAAGAAGTCAAATTATAATAGTAAAAGAAAGAGGAAAACAACCTAGAGGACATTTCACAGATCCACTCTGCAGTACAAATTTTCTGTAAAATTATTTTTTAAAAGGTTTAATTGGCTCACGGTTCTGCAGGCTGTAAAGGTAGCATAGTGGCTTCTGCTTCTGGGAGGACTCAGGAAGCCTCCCAATCATACCAGAAAGCCAAGCGACAATGAGATGTTCCATATGGCAGGAGTAGGAGGAGGACAGAGAGAGGAAAGAGGTGCCATACCCTGTTATACACCCAGATCTCATGAGAACTCACTATCAGGAGATCAGCATCAAGAAGACTAACCATTGGTGAAGTTTCCACCCACACCACCGCCCACTGTTTCCAGGCAGAAGCCTCCTGCAGAGGCAGAGCCTCTTGGAGAACCTCTACTAGAGCAGGGCAGAAGGAAAAGACGGGCTTGGAACCCCAGCACAGGAGGCCACCATCCTCCAGACTGCAGATTCAGAGACCCACCAACAGCTTGCACTCTCAGTTGGAAAAGCTACAGGCACTCAACGCTAGCCCAGCCCATGAGAGCAACCATGGGGCTACACCCTGCAAAGCCACAGGGGCACTGCCCCAGTAGAGGCTTTCCATGAGCCTCTGCCTCTACAGCAGACTACTCCCCCTTCCTACTACCCACCACCCTCTCACCACCCTACAAACAACCTACTCCCCACCCTCCCCGCCCCCCCACTTTTCCTCCAACTCCTGCACCTCTCCCATCCATGATTAAATCACCTCCCGCCAGGCCACACCTCCAAAATTAAGGATTACAATTCACATGAGTTCTGGTAAAGAAACACAGCCGAATCATATTATTCAGACCCCGATCCCCTGCAGTTTCACATCCTTCTCACAAAGCAAAATATATTCATGCCTTTTCAAAAGTTTCCAAAAGTCTTAACGCATTCCAACATTAATTCAAACGTAAAAAAATTCAACATCTCATCTGAGATAAGTCTACAGACCCTTTTACCTATGAGTCCCTGAATTTAAAAGGATGTTCCTTTCTTTCAAGGTACAATAATGGTACAGGCATTGGGTAAGCTTTTTCAATCCAAAGGGAAGAAATTTCCCAGGAAAATAACACAAATCGGACCACAGGTGCAAAACAAGTCCAAAACCCAGGAGGCCACTATTCATTCAATCTCAGAGCTCTAAAATCATGAAGAGAATTCACTGTCACAAGCACAGCAATAAGGAGATGATGTTTAGCCATTTGTGAAGGATCTGCCCCCCCCACTCCCAATTTTCACCCCTCAACCCAACCACAATTCCCTCATTCTTCCTACCCCCCAACCTTCCAACCCCCACTCTCCACCACGATTAAATCACCTTCCACCAGGCCCCACCTTTAACATTCCGATTACAATTCCACATGAGTTTTGGTAGGGACACAGAGCTAAATGGTAGTATTCTGTCCCTGGCTCCTCAAATCTCGTGTCCTTCTCACATTGCAAAATATGATGCCTTCCCTACAGCCCCCTAAAATCTTCTATCATTAAAGAATTTATAAAAATGTTGAAAGCTTCAAATCTAATCTGACACGAGGCTACAGTCCCTTAGGCCGTGAGCCTCTGTAATATAAAGCAAGTTAACTACTTCCCAGGTACAAGGCTTGTATAGGCATTGGGTAACCATTCCCAGCCAGAAGGAAGAATTTTGCCAGAAAAAAACAAAACACAGATAGGGCTTACGGGCCCCATGAAACTCCAAACTGAGAAGGCCAGTCATTCAATTCCACAGCTCCAAAATCACCCTTTTAAAAACCTTGTCCCACATGCAGAGCACAGCGGTGTGAGGGCTGGGTTCCCAAGGCCTTGTGCAGCTCTGCACCTGTGGCATTGCAGGGTTTATGCCCCACAGCTGCCATCATGGGCTGGGCTGCTGTTGAGTGCCTGTAACTTTTCCCCACTGAGGATACAAGTTGTCAGGGTGGTCTGCCAATCTGGGGTCTGCATGATGGTGGCCTCCAGTGTGGGGGTTCCAAGTCCAAATTTTCCTTCTGCATTGCCCTAGTAGAGCTTTCTTATGAGGCTCTGCCTTTCTGAGATGCTTTTGCCTGGACACCCAGGCATTTCCATACATCTTCCAAAATCTCCAGAGAGGCTCTACTCTCATGCTCCATCCACCCAGTGGCTTAACACTATGAGGAAAATACCAATGCTTCTAGCCTGCACCCTCTGAAGCAGTGACCCAAGCTGTACTTGTACATCTTTCAGCCATGGCCAGAGCTGGAGCTGGAGCTGCAGGGATTGCAGGCAGCAGTGTCCTGAGGCTACTCATAGATGGGGGTCGGGAGGTCATGGAACTAGCCCAGGAAATCATTCTCCTCTCCTAGGCTCCAGGTCCTGTGACAGCAGGGGCTACTGCAGAGATCTCTGAAATGCCTTCAAGGCCTTTTCCATATTGTCTTGGCTCTTATCACTGGGCTCCTTTTTATGCAAATTTCTGAAGCCTTCCTCAGTTTTCCACTGAAAATCAGCTTTTCTTTTTGTGGAGCCACGTTCTTTGCTACATCAAAACAAAGGAACCTTGGCTCCTGCTCCCAGCAAATTTTTCATTTTCATCTGACACCTTGTAAGTCTGATCTTTACTGTCTAGTTTCCTGTGAGCCTTCTGATCACAAGTATTTAACAATTCTTTACAAAGATCCAAACTTCCCTCATCTTCCTGTCTTCAAAGCCCTCCAAACTCTCCCGACCTCTGTCTGCTACCCTCTTCTGAAACTGCTTCTACATTATCAGCTATCTTTGCTGCAGCCTGGCAACGTGGTAAAGGAAGACAAGTCCATTTTCAGGGGGGACAATTCAAGAAGGCTTCAGATACTTGAATGAAAAGAAGCTGTGTGCTGATTGCCAAGACAATAGAGAAGGCCTTGAAGACATTTAATGGTTCAACTTTGCACTACTGATTTTCTCTATAATCATAAAGAAAAGAGGTTGACTGGGCTCATGATTCTGTAGGCTGTAAGGAAGCATAGTGGCTTCTGCATCTGAGAGGACTCAGGAAGCCTCCCGATCATACGAGATTGTCATGGGTCAATGAGATGATTCTTGTGGCAGGAGTAGGAGCAAGATAGAGAGAAAAAAGAGCTGCCATGCCCCATTATGCAAGCAGATCTCATGAGAACTCACTATCACAAGGACAGCATCAAGAAGATGGTGCTTAACCATTGGTGAAGGATTCACTCCCACCCCCAACTCCCACTGTTCCCAGACAGAAGCCTGCTGCAGAGACAGAGCCTCTTGGAAAACCTCTACTAGGGAAGTGCGGAAGGAAAATATGGGCTTGGAGCCCCCATGCAGATGGCCACCAACCTCCAGACCCTAGAATCACAGATGCACCAACAGCTCACATCCTCAGTGTGGAAAAGCTATAGGCACTCAACATCAGCCCAGCCCATGATAGCAGCTGCCGGGGCTAAACCCTGGAAAGCCACAGGTGCACTGCCCTACTAGAGGTTTTCCATGAGGCTTTGCCTCTGCAGCAGTCTACTCCCCCTTCCTACCAGTCCCCATCTTCCCTCTACCATACTGCCAACCGACTCCTCCCAATTCTACCCATCCCTTTTACTTTCCACCACCACCAACCTCCTACCCATAGTGAAGACACCTGCTACAACATTAGGGATTACAATTCCACATGAGATTCATAGGGACACACAGCCAAACTATATCATTCTGACACTGATATCCCAGAACCTCAAGTCCTTATCACAGAGCAAAATGCAATCATGACTTTTCAAAAGTTTCCAAAAGTCTCAACTCATTCTAAATGTCAAAAACTCAAAGTCTCACCTGAGATGAGGCTACAGGCCCTTCTGCGGATGAGTCCCTGAATTTAAAATGGAGTTCTTTTCTTTCATGGTACAATGATGGTACGGGAACTGGGTAAGCTTTCTCATTCCAAAGGGAAGGAATTTCCCAGAAAAATAACACAAATGGGCCCATAGGCCCAATGTACATCCAAAACCCAGCAGGACAGTATTCACTGTATCTCACAGCTCGAAAGTCATCAACAGAACTCAGTATCATGTGCATAGCATTAAGGAGATAATGTTTAACCATTTGTGAAGGATCCAACCCCCACCCTCATCTTTCACCCCCACCCACAAAATAAATTACCTCATTCCCCCCACACCCCTGCCTCCAACCCACACTCTTCTCCATGATTCCATCACCTCCCATTAGGCTCCAACTTTAACATTCACCATTACAATTGCATATGAGTTTGGCAGGGATGCAGAGACAAATCATATTATTCTGACCCTAAGCCCCATATCTCATGTACTTCCCACACTGCAAAATACAATGATGCCTTCTCTACAGTTGCCCAATATCTTAACTCATTCCAGAATTTACCAAAATGTCCAAAGCCCAAAGTCTATTCTGAGACAAGGCTGCTGTCTCTTCTGGCCCTGAGCCTCGGAAATACAAAGCAAGCTAACTACTTCCAAGGTACAATGATTGTACAGGTATTGGGTAAGCATTCCCAGCCAAAAGGAAGAAATTTGCCAGAAAGAAGCACAAAACACAGATAGGACTTACAGACCGCATGCAAGTCAAAAACTCAGCAGACCAGTCATAGAACCCAACAGCTCCAAATCATCTTTTGTGAATCCAGATCCCACATCCAGAGCACAAGGGTGTGAGGCCTGGGCTCCCAAGTACTTGGGCGGGTCTGCACCTGTGGCTTTGCAGGGTCTAACCCCCACAGTTGCCCTCATGGGCTGGGCTGGTGTTGAGTACCTGTAGCTTTTCCACACTGAGGGTGCAAGCTGTTAGTGAGTCTATGGATCTGGTGTTTGCAGAATGGTGCCTCCCTGTGTGGGGGTAACAACCCTGTATATTCCTTCTGTATTGCCCTAGTAAAGGATTCCCATGAGGCTCTTCCTCTTGGAAAAGTTTCAACCCGGACACCCAGGTTTTTCCATACATACTCTGGAGTCTAGATGAAGGATCTCCAGCCTCCAGTCTTGTGCTCTGTGCACCTGCTGGCGTAACACAATGTGGAAGCCACCAAGGCTTGCAGCTTGTACCCTCTGAAGCAGTGACCTAATCTGTACCTATGCATCTTTCAGTCATGGCTGGAGCTGGAGCTGGAGCTGCAGGGATGCAGGCAGCAGTGTCCTGAGGATGGACACAGCTGCGGGGCCATGGAGCTGGAGAAAGAAACCATTCTTTTCTCCCAGGCCTCATGGCTGCTGCAGAAGTCTCTGAAATGCCTTCAAGGCCTTTTTAACATTGTTTTGGCTTTTAGCACTGAATTCCATTTTATGCAAATTTCTGAAGCCTTCTTGAACTTTCCCACTGATAATCAGCTTTTCTTTTTGACCACTTGGCCAGCCTGCAAATTTTCCAAACTTTTAAGCTCTTATTCTCATTTAAATATAAGTTTCACTTTTACGTCATTTCTTGGGTCACATATAAGACCACAGGCTGGTCGACACAGACAGGACACCTCTTGAGCTTTACTGCCTAAAAGTTCATTCCACCAGATACACTCTAAATGATCACCCTCAAGTTCAAAGTTTCACAGGTCTCCAGGTTAGAGACATCGTGCACTGATGTCCTTTGCTAAGGCAAAACAAAAGTAACCTTGGCTCCTGGTCCCAGCAAGCTCCTCATTTTCATGTGAGACCTTCTAAGCCTGCCCATCACTGTCCATCCTTCTGTCACCATTTTAAGTATAACAATTTAACAAGTCTCTACATTGGTCCAAACTTTTCCACATCTTCCTGTCTTCTTCGAAGACCTCCAAACTCTCCAACCTCTGGCCGTTACATACTTCTCAACCTGCTTCTACATTTTCAGCTATGTTTGTTGCAGCCTGGCAATGTGGTAAAACAAGAAAAATCCATTTCAGGAGAAAAATTAATGCAGGCTTCAGATATTTGCCTGAAAAGACGTTGAGTGCTGATTGCCAAGACAACAGGGAAAAGGACTTGAAGGCATTTCATAGCTCCACTTCCCAGGAATAATTTTCTCCATACTCAGAAAGAAAAGAGGTTGAACTGGCTCATGATTCTGCAAGCTTCAAATAAATCATAGAGGCTCCCACTTCTGAGAGGACACAGGAAGCCTCCCAGTCATACCAGAAGACCAAGCTGCAATGGGATGTTGTATATGGCAGAAGTGGGAACAAGACAGAGAGACGAAAAAGGTGCCACACCCTATTATACAACCAGATTTCCCGAGAACTCCTTATCATAAGGTCAGCATCAAGAAGATGTGGCTTAACCATTGGTGAAAGATCTGCCCCTACCACCCCCACCCCTCACTGATTCCAAACAAAAGCCTGAGGCAGAGGCAGAGCCTCTTGGAAAGCCTCTACTAGGGCAGTGGAAAAAGAAAAAAAAAAAAAAAATATATATATATATATATATATACACACACACACACACACACACACACAAATATATATATGTATATAATATAAATATATATGTATATAATACAAATATATATATATTTGTGCTTGGATGGTCCACACAGGTTACTGTCCTCTAGACCACAGATTCATAGACCCACCAAAAGCTTGCACTCTCAGTATGGAAGAGCTACAGACACTCAACAGCAGCAAAGCCCATGAAAGCAGCCATGGGGCTAAAGCCTGCAAAACCGCAGGTGCACTGCCCTAGTAGAGGTTTCCCATGTGACTCTGCCTCTGCAGCAGGCTCCTCCCTCTTTCTGCTACCCACCACCCTCTCACCACCCTACTGCCAGCCTACTCCTCCCCACCCTACCCACTGGTTTTTCCTTCCACCGCTACTAACCTGTTTATGATTAAATCACCTCCCACCAGGCCGCACCTCCAACATTCAGGAATACACTTCCCCATGAATTTTTTATGGAAACACAGCCAAACCATGTAATTCTGACCCTGCACTCCCAAATCTCATGACCTTCTCACAGAGAAAAATACAAACATGCATTTTCAAAAGTTTCCCAAAGTCTTAAATCAATCCAGCAGTAACTTAAATGTAATAAGTTCAAGTCTCATCCAAGACAAGGCTGCAATCCTTCCTGCCTAGAAGTCCCTGAATGTGAAAGAGAAGTCCCTTCTTTCAGGTTACAATGATAGTGCAGGCACTGAGTAAGCTTTCTCAATCCAAAGGGAAGATTTTCCCAGAAAAATAACACAACTGGGACACGGGCCCAATGCGAGTCCAAAGCCCAGCAGGACTGCATTCATTTATCATAAATATCACACAGACTGCATTAAGGAGATAGAATTTAACCATTTGTGAAGGATCTGCCACCCACAGTGTCCATCATGATTAAATCACCTTCTACTGAGCCCCACATTTAACATTCCCCGTTACAATTCCACATGAGTTTTGGTAGGGACACAGAGCCAAATCATATTATTCTCCCCTTGCCCCCCAGTCTCATGTTCTTCTCATACTGCAAAATACAACGATGACTTCTCTACAGTTCCCCAATGTCTTAACTCATTCCAGCATTTACTCAAATGTCCAAAGCCCAAAGTCTCTTCTGAGACAAGGCTGCAGTCCCTTCTGCCCCTGAGCCTCTGAAATACAAAGCAAGTTAATTACTTCCAAGGTACAATGATTGTACAGGGATTGGGTAAGCATTCCAAGTGAGAAAGAAGAAATTTGCCAGAAAGAAGGACAAAACACAGATGGAACTTACAGACCCCATGCAAGTCAAAAACCCAGCAGGCCAGTCATTCCATACTACAGTTCCAAATCATCTTTTCAGAATCTATGTCCACATCCAGAGCACATGGTGGTGTGATGGCTGGGATCCCAAGGTCTTGGGCAGCTCTGCAGCGGTGCCACCGCAGAATCTTTTCCCTATAGCTTCCCTCATGGGCTGGGCTGGTGTTGAATGCCTGTAGCTTTTCAACACTAAGGGTGCAAGCAGTTGGTGGGTGTATGCAACTGGGGTCTAGAAAATGGTGCCTCCCTCTGTGTTGACTCCAACCCTATCTATACTCTCTTTCTGTTCTGCCCAAGTAGAGGTTTACCATGAGGCTCTGCCTCTTGGAAAAGCTTCTCGCTGGACACCCAGGCTTTCTGATATATCCTCTGTAGTGTAGATGAAGGCTCTGAAGCCTCTAGTCTTGTGCTCTGTGCACCTGCTGGCTTAACACTATGTGGAAGCCGCCAAGGCTTGGAGCTTGCACCCCTGAAGCAGTGACCCAAGCTGTACCTGTGCATCTTTCAGCCATGGCTGGAGCTGGAGCTGCAGGGATGCAGGCAGCAGTGTCCTGAGGCTGCACACAGCAGTGGGGCCATGGGGCTGGCCCAGGAAAACATGCTTTTCACCTAAGCCCCAGGGCCAATGACAGCAAGGGCTGCTTCAAAGAGCTTTGAAATGCCTTCAAGGCCTTTTTCCCATTGTCTTGAATTATTAGCACTGGGTCCCTTTTTATGCAAATATGTGAAGCCCTCTTGATTTTCCCCCTGAAAATCAGCTTTTCTTTTGGACCACTTGTCCAGTTGGCAAATTTTCCAAAAGTTTAAGCTCTGCTTCTCATTTAAATATAATTTCCAACTTATGGTCATTTCTTTGATCACACATAAGAGCATGGGCTGTTCAATGTAGGCAGGACAACTCTTGAGCTTTGCTGCTTAGAAGATCATTCCACCAGATACATCACCCTCAAGTTCAAAGTTTCACAGATCTCCCAGGCAGGGTCACTTTGTGGACAATTACTTTGCTAAGGCAAAACAAAAAAACCTTGGCTCCTGTTCCCGGTAAGTTCCTCTTTTTCATCTGAGATCTTCTAAGCCTGGCCTTCACTGTGCATCCTTCTCTCAGTCTTTTAATCACAACTATTGAACAAGTCTCTGCAGTGATCCAAACTTTCTCTCATCTTCCTGTCTTCTGCCAAGCTCTCCAGACTCTCTAAGCTCTGGCTAATACCCAATTTGGAACCACTTCTACATTGTCAGCCATCTTTGTCGCAGGCTGGCAATGTGGTAAAAGAAGAAAAGTCCATTATCAGGGAGAAACATCTAGAAGGTCTCCAATATTTGCATTAAAAAAGGCCCAGTGCAAATAACCAAGAGATTGGGGGAAAGGTCTAGAAGCCATTTCATAGCTTCACTTCGCAGCATTAATGTTCTGTATGTACATAAGGAAAAGAGGTTTAATTGACTCACAGTTCTTCAGGCTCTAAAGAAAGCATAACTGTTTCTGCTTCTGGGACGACTCAGGAAGCCTCCCAATCATATCAGAAGACCAAGGAGCAAAGAAATATTTCATATGGCAGGAGTAGAAGCAAGATAGAGAGAGGAACGAAGTGTTATATCCTGTTATACCACTAGATCTCATGAGAACCCACTATCAGGAGATCAGCATCAAGAAGATGGTGCTTAACTACTAGTGAAGGATCCACCCACCACCCCATATCCACCCCCCGCTGTTTGCAAGCAGAAGCCTGAGGCAGAGGCAGAGCCTCTTGGAAAACCTCTACTAGTGCAATACAGAAGGAAAACATGGGCTTGGAGCCCCCACGCAGGACACCACCATCCTCCAGACACCAGAGTCATAGACCCACCAATAGGTGTGCTATTATGTAGATAAACAGGTATCTACAATGGTCCCAATTTTCCCTCATCTTCCTGTCTTCTTTCAAGCTCTCCAAACTCTCCAACCTCTGGCTGTTACCCACTTCTTAACCTGTTCAGCTTTCTTTGTTGCAGCGTGGCAATGTAGAAGAAAAGAAGTTCCATTTCAGGGGAAACTTCAAGAAGGCTGCAGATGTTTGCGTTAGAAAGAATTCCAGTGCTAATCGCCAAGACGATGGGGGAAAAGTCATTGAAGATATTTCATAGATTCACTTGGCAGTACTTATTTTCTGTGTGATCGTAATGAAAAGGGGTTCAGTTGGCTCATGGTTCTGCAGGCTGTAAAGAAAGCATAGTGGCTTCTGCTTCTGGGAGGACTCAGGAAGCCTCCCAATCATACCAGAAGGAAAGCAGCCATTAAATGTTTCATACGGCAGGAGTAGGAACATGCCTGAGAGAGGATACAGGTGCCACACCCTGTTATAAAACCAGATCTCATGAGAACGCACTATCAGGACATTTGCATCAAGAAGATGGTGCTGTTTAGCACCATAAGATGGTGAAGGATCTGCCCCGCAACACACCTCCATCCCCTACTGCTTCCAGACAGAAACTGGCTGCAGAGGCAGAGCCTCCTGGAAATCCTGTAATATGGCAGTGCAGAAGGAAAATAAGGGCTTTGAGTTGCCATGCAGGAGGCCACCATCCTCTAGACCCCAGATCCATAGACCTACCAACAATTCCCACCCTCAGTATGGAGAAGCTACAGGCACTCAACACCAGCCCAGCCCAGGAGAGCAGCCATGGGGGCTAAAGCTGAAAAACCACAGGTGCACTGCCCTGGTAGAGCCTTCCCATCAGCCTCTGCCTCCGCAGCAGGCTACTTCCCCTTCCTACCACCCACCACCCTCGCACCACCCTACAGCCAGCCTACGTTTCCCCACCTTACCCACCCCTTTTTCCTTCCACCCCAGCCCTCCCATCCATGATTATATAATCTCCCACCAGGCCCCACTTCCAACATTTGGGATTACAATTCCACATGAGTATTTCTAGGGGCACACAGCCAAAATATATCATGCTGAACTTGAGCCCCCCAAATCTCAGGTCCTTCTCACAGAGTAAAACACAGTCATGCCTTTTCAAAAGTTTCCAAAAGCTTAACTCTTTCCCACATTAACTCAAATGTAAAAAGTTCAAAGTCTCATCTGAGACAAGGCTACAATCTCTTCTGCCTATGAGTCACTGAAGTTAAAAGTGCATTCATTTCTTTCAAGGTACAATGACGGTACAGGTATTGGGTAAGTTTCCTCAATGCAAAGGGAAGAAATTTCCAAGAAAAATAACACAAATGGGACCACACGCACAATGGACACCCAAAACCCAGCAGGCCAGTGTTCATTCAATCTCACAGCTCCAAAATCGTGAAGAGAACTCACTGTCAGAAGGACAGCATCAAGGACATGGTGTTTAACCATTTGTGAAGGATCCACCCCACCCCTGCCTTTTACCCATAACCCCACCACCTTCCCCTCAATTCTCCCCACCCCAATACACCCCAGTTCTCCCCACCCTTCCCCATCCAAACTCCACTCTCCACCATGATTATATCACCTTCCACCAGTCCCCACCTTTAACATTTGCCATTACAATTCCACATGAGTGTTGGGAGAGACATAGGGATAAATCATATTATTCTGTCCCTGGTCCCCCAAATCTCGTGGTTTTCTCACATTGCAAAATACAATGATGCCTTCCATATAGTCCCGCAAATCTTAACTCATTCCAGCATTTACTCAAATGTCCAAAGCCCAAAGTCTTATCTGAGACAAGTCTGCAGTCCCTTCTGCCCATGAGCCACTGAATTATAAAGCAAGTTAACTACTTCCAAGGTACAATGATTATACAGGCAATGGGTAAGCATTTCCAGCGCATAGCAGACAAAATTGCTAGAAAGAAGCACAAAACAGAGATGGGACTCATAGGATAAATAAATGTCCAAAATCCAGCAGGCCAGTCACTCAATCCTACAGCTCCCAAATCATCCAGTTAGAATCCCTGTCCCACATCCATTGCACAGGGGTGTGAGGGCTGTGCTCCCAAGACCTTGGGCAGATCTGCACCTGTGGCTTTGCAGTGTTCAGCCTCTGTGGCTGCTCTCATGGACAGGGCTGGTGTTGAGTGCCTGTAGCTTTTCCACACTGAGGGTGCAAGCTGTTTGTGGTTCTATGAATCCGGGGTTGGGAGAATGATGCCTCCCTGTGTGGGGACTTCAACCTTATATGTCCCTTCTTGGCTCCCCTAGTAGAGGTTTCCCATGAGGCTCTGCCTCATGGAAAAGCTTCTTCCTGGACATCCAGGATTTTCTGTACATCTTCTGGAGTCTAGATGGGGGCTCCCAAGCCTCTGTTCTTGCTGTAAGCACCTGCTGGCTTAACATTATATGGAAACCATCAAGGCTTGAAGCCACCTCTGAAGCAGTGACCCAAGCTGTACCTGTGCATCTTTCAGCCATGGCTGGAGCTGGGGCTGTAGGGATGCAGCCAGCAGTGTCCTGAGGGTGCACACAGCAGCAAGGCCATGGAGCTTTTCCAGGAAACCATTCTTCTCTCCTAGGTCCCAGGGCCTGTGACAGCAAGGGCTGCTGCAGAGGTCTCTGAGATGCCTTCAAGGCCTTTTTCCCATTGTCTTGTCTATTTGCACTGGGCTCGTTTTTATGCACATACCCTGAGGCTTCTTGAATTTTCCCACTCAAAATCAGCTTTTCTTTTTGAACACTTGGCCAGGCTGAAAATTTTCCAAACTTTAGGTCTCCACTTCTCATTTAAATAGAAGTTCTGTCTTGAAGTCATTTCTTAGGTAACACATAAGAACACAGGCTGTTCAATGCAGACAGCGCACCTCTTATGCTATGCTGCCTAGATGTTCATTCCACCAGCTACATCCTGAATCACCACCCCCAAGTTCATAGTTCACAGATCTCCAGGGCAGGGTCACTGCACAGCCATGTTCTTTGCTAAGGCCAATCACATGGAACCTTGACTCCTGTTAACAGGAAATTCCTCATTTTCATCTGAAACCTTTTAAGTCTGGACTTCAGTGTTTATCCTTTGGTCAGCTTTCTGATCACAAGTATTTAACAATTCTCTACAGTGGTCCAAACTTTTCCTCATCTTGCTGTCTTCTTAGCTTTCCCAACTCTCCCGACCTCTGTCTTTTACCTACTTCTGAACCTGCTTCTACATTGTCAGCTCTCTTTGTCACAGCCTGGCAATGTAATAAAAGAAGAAAAGTCCATTTTCGGGGGAAAATTCACAAAGGTTTCAAATATTTGCATGAAAAGAAGCTGAGTGCTGGTTGCCAAGACAAAGAGGAAAGGGCCTTGAAAGCATTTCATGGCTCCACTTTACAGCACTAATTTTCCATATGATCATAAAGAAAAGAGGTTTAACTGGCTCATGGTTCAGCAGGCCGTAAAGGAAGCATAGTGGCTTCTGCTTCTGGGAGGACTCAGGAAACCTCCCCATCATACCAGAAGGCCTAGGGGCAAGGACATGCTACATATGGCAGGAGTAGAAGCAAGACTGAGAGAGGAAAGAGGTGCCACACCCTGTTATATAACCAGATCTCATGGGAACACACTATCACAAGGACAGCATCAAGAAGATGGTGCTTAACCATTGGTGAAGGATATGCCTGCCACCCCCACCCCCTGCTGTTTCCAGGCAGAAGCCTGCTGCAGAGGCAGGGTTCTTGGTAAACTTCTACTAGGGCAGTGCTGAAGGAAAATATGGACTTGGAGCCCCCACGCAGGTGGCTACCACCCTCCAACCCCCAGAATCATAGTCCCACCAACAGCTTGCACCCTCAGTGTGGACAAGCTACAGGCACTGAACACTAGTTGAGTCCTTGACAGTTCCAATGGGGGCTCAAACCTGCAAAGCCACAGGTGCACTGCCCTAGTAGGGGTTTTCCATGAGGCTCTGCCTCTGCAGCAGGCTACTACCCCTGCCTACTACCCACCACCCTCAAAACCACCCTACAGCCAGCTTATTCCTTCCCACCCTCCCCCCTTATTTCCTTCCACACCCCCCGCCCATCCATAATTAAATCACTCCCTCCCAGTCCCTCATCTTTCCGTCATGCTCCAATCCCTCCAAACCCTTCCAATCTTTGTTTGCTAGCCACTACTGAGCCTGCTTCTACTTTTTCAGGCATCTGTATAGCAGGCTGACTATGTAGTAATAATGCAAAACCCAATTTAAGGGGAAAAATTGAAGAAGACTTCAGAAATTTGCATACAAAAAAGCCCTGTGCTAATAGCCAAGACAAAGGGAAAAAGTCCTTGAAGACATCTCACAGCTCCTCTCAGCAGTTTTACTTTTCTGTATTATTGTAAATAAAAGAGGATTAATTGACTTATGATTCTGCAGGCTGTGAAGGAAGCTTAGTGTCTTCTGTTTCTGGAAGGAATCAGGAAGCCTCCTAACTATATCATGAAGCCAAGGGACGACGAGATGTCTCCTAAGGCAGGAGTAGGAGGAACACAGAATGAGGACAGAGGTTCCACAGCCTGTTAAACAACCAGATCACATGAGTACTCACTCACTCTCAGGACAGCATCAACGGGATGGTGCTTCATCATTCGTTAATGATCCACCCCTACACTTTTATGACTAAATCTTTTGCCACCTAGGCTCCATCTCTAACATTAGGAAATAGAATTCCACATGAGTTTTGGTAGGGACACAGGGACAGAATAGTCCCTGATCCCAGGAATCTCATGTCCTTCGCACATTGCAAAATACAATCATGCCTTTCCAGCATGAGTATTAACTCATTTCAGCATTAATTCATTTCAGCATTAATTCATTTCAGCATTAACTCAAAGTTACAAAGTCCAAAGTCTCATCTGAGTCAAGGCAACAGTCACTTTTGCCTATGAGCCTCAAAAATAGAAAGGGAATTCACTGCTTCTAAGGCACAATGATGGTACAGGCATTGTATAAGCTTTCCATATCCAAAAGAAAGACATTTTCCAGAAATTTTCTTATATCTGAGACCTCCTCAGCCTGGCCTTCACTGTCCATGTTTCCGTCAGGATTTTTGTCACAACCATTTAACCAGTCTTTATGATGTTCCAAAAGTTTTCTCATCTATCTGTCTTCTTTTGAGCCCTCCAAACTCTTCCAACCTCTGCCCATGACATGGTCCCAAAGCTGCTTCCACGTTCTTGGGTATCTTTATAGCAATGCTCCAATCCTCATTTGCCATTTTCTGTATGATTTGTTTTGAAAAAGAGGTTGAATTGACTCATGGTTCTGCAGAGTGGACAGGAAGCACAGTGGCTTCTGCTTCTGGGAGGCCTCAGACATCTATCAATCATCGTGGAAGTGGAAGACAAAGAAAGAGTGAGTAAGTTGTCTCACATGGCAAGAGGAAAACACGGAGAGTAGGGAGGTGACGTAGAGTTTTCAGTGACTAGATCTCATGAGACGTTACTCATGATTGTGAGGATGCTACAAGGGGATTGTGCTGAACCATTCATGAGAAATTTGCCTTCATAATTCAATCACCTTATACCAGGATCCACCTTCCACAATAGGAAATATAATTCAACAGGAGATTTGGTGGGGACAAACATGCAAATTACATCATCAATCTTTGAGTATAAAGACATCCACAGCAGGCTTTATCCAGCCAACTTCTTGGAGATTCTTTATAGGATTTGAGGCCTATAGCACATACACTAAAATATTCATACTTCAGAAAGCAGTAAAGTGGTATTATCATTCTTCCAAAAGTTACCATGGTAGTTTATGCATTCATAGCATGATTTAATTCATGTTTGCTACTGTTTCTATTGTATCATCATATTAACTGTTTCCTACACAATTCTGTATTCAGCTGGATTTCAGTTGATCACAAAACCATCTTTGTGCTACCACCGATATCGGACACTAGCTCTTTGCTCTAGTTATTATTCTCTGTAGAATGAATCCTTGAACTCGAAACAGTCCACGATCGAGTATCTAGTCATTCAACACTATCAATTCCTGGGTGACTTTGAAAAAACAGTATCTTTTGCTGCAAGAAATGCAGCATCTGTGAGTCCATGTCTCTCACTCGAATTGGATGAAAGTGGTGAATTTCAGCCAAAGTAGCCAAAGAAATCCTGTTCCTGTGATTCTGACGTCATCAGTCTCTGCACCTCTGTCTTCACTTCTGCCACATATTGCCGGCTCTCCGTGACTTTGGTAAGAGCGTCCTTGTGCATGTGGATGATGTCCAGGATGTTGGTCTGGTGTCCCTGAGACAGCACTAACAGGTCCATGACTGGGTCCAGGTCCTGCCTGGGCTGACTGGCAAAGAGCTCACTGATAGTGTGGAAGGCCTCTATGGTGAAGTGGATGGCCTGGTCCGACTCCAATGCCTGGCTGAGGCTGAAGTACTGGCTGCCATCTGATGCTCTTTCTTAAAGCCTGTTACCATCATCTGCTTGCATGTCAACTCATTGGCTGTGAAGTTGAGCTGAGTGCCCTGTTGTCCATCTTCTTGGTGAAGTACTTGAAGCTGTCAATCTTGCTCTCCCATTCCTAAAGGTTGAGGGTCACTCAGGGTGGGCTCAGGGACAGGAAGAATCTGGGACTCACCATCTCATTGTTCTCAGCCTTCCTCTTGCCCTGTCTCCAGGCTGTCTCTTCAGTGCTGGTGGGGCACATCGGGAAGTGACAAAGGATGTGGCATCCTGCCCACACCCAGAAGCTGGCCGTGTGGTTCATCCACCAGACTGGGCCCTTTCTGCACTTGAACATAGATGCCACTTCAGTGCTGCCAGGGAGATCTTCACCAATCAGCCCAGGCAGGACCTGGACCCAGTCATGGACCTGTTAGTGCTGCCTCAGGGACACCAGGCCAACATCCTGGACATCATCCACATACACAAGGAAGCTCTTACCAGAGTCCCCCTCAGGATGGCCTGTGGTCTGCCTCATGGCACCCAAGAAGCCCACAGTGCTGTAGGAGCCCTGATGCATGGGCTGGAGCCCCAAAGGCAGCGCACAGCCTGCTCCTGAGCCTGCTGCTCATATCCTCTATGTGGCTCCATTTGCAGCGCAGTTGTTGCACTGAGGCCTGTGCATGCCAGGCAAGGCCAAGCTGGCTCAAAGAGCAACCAGCCACCTCTGCAAGGGTGTGCCAGGAGCAGGTGGACCAGTCCCCAACTCACTGCCAGTCAGGGTCAATCAGTTATTCTGCCCTGGAAGCAGGGCCCCAGTGCCATCTGCTTTTCCTCAGGCCTCCACTTCATCAGCTGTCAGGTGGTGGTCACTCAGGGTGTGGGAAGCTGGCCATCTCTGTTTTCTTGAGTGGATGAGGTTGGTGGCTGGTCCACCTGCTCCTGGCACACCCTTGCAGAGGTGGCTGGTTGCTCTTTGAGCCAGCGTGGCCATGTCTGGCATACATAGGCCCTGGGTCCTGACAAGCTGCTCTGACTGAGCTTGTCCTGTCTTGGGCCAAATTCTAAGTCTGGCCAGGGCCACAGAAGGATGAGTCCCCTGGGTGGTAATCCGGGCTGCTGCAGGGGGGTGCATGGTGCCTCTCCCATCCCAGGGCTCAGGATGAGGCCGACTGAGATAGGACCCTTTAGGTATGGGACTTGTGCCCCAGAAGGTGGCCTCTGTCACAAAGATCGGGTGAGAAGATGTATGGCATGCTGCTGGCTGCCAGGGCTGTTGGGATGACACATTCACCCTTCCTTCCAGGGACCTCAAAGTGACCAGCTTTCCCTTTAAGAATGACTTCTTAAGGCCCAGGAGTCATCTGGGGCTGCAGGGCAGCTGGCCGCATGCTGTCCTGGCTTCTTCCATGGTGAGCTGGTCACTACCCACCAAGGGGAGTCACATGCAGGCACCATGCAGGGCGCTTGTCTCTGGACCTGCGTCTTGGTTATCATGGAGCCAGACTGGGCCTGGTGACAGGGCCCTGATGGGGTTGTCCTGGTGGTCCTGGGGGTGTCCAGAGGAGATTCAGAATGGAATTGCTGTGAGGATGAATGAGATGACTGTCAGCGCAGAACAGGCACCCGGTGAGTGTTTAGGGTTTATCCTCAGTAGCTGCCCAGAGGCCAAAACCACCCACCTGATAGCAACTGTCCCCAAGCCAGGAGGAAGAGAAGAGAGCAGGTCCCACTCACCTGAGTCTGATGAGTCAGCTGTGCTGAGATGTGCTTCTCACGTAGAAAACAGTCCTTCACGCAGAGCCACTCACGGACTCTGCTCTGTGCCTCTAACTGCTCCACAACACAGAGGCGATGGGGGCTCAGCAACAGTGACATCGTGGGGTGACACAACCCAGCACAACTGGAGCCTGCTTGGGTCAAGAGGGCCCAGGGTCAGTATCTTCTACCCCCTGAACTGACACGTGTGCATGCAGTGTGTTTGTGCATGTGTGTGTGCCTGTGTGTGTGTGCGTATGTGTGTGTTTGTCTTGCTTCTCTGGCCAGGCTTAGCTTCCACACTCAGGGGAGCACCCAGGTCTCACCACTGTCACAACCAGGGCCCATGGCCAGCATTAGAGCCTCTACAGGTGCTCTCCAATCTCTGCCTTCCCCATCCATGGGAGTCCTGGGAATGCAGACAAAGGAGAGGCACCGTGTAGAGCAGAAAGGGCTGGCATCCTCTCTAGGTGGAATACAGGTCCTGTGTAAATTTGTAGGTCTGCCAAACAGTGCTGGATACAACACATCTTCTCATCTTCTTTTACCAGCCACCTGCCAGGGTGCCCTGACTCTCCTTCCCTGCAGATGGAAGCAAGGAGACTCCACAGACAAACCCTCTCCTGAGGTCACACAGTGGCCAGATGGCCAGGTTCCTACTGACCAGCCGCCCCTGACCAGATCCCTACTGACGAGGCCCCTAATGACCACTCCTCCATTGACCAGGTCCCACTGACCAAGTCCCAACTGACCATGTCTTCCTAACCAGGCTCACACTTAATCGGCCTCATGGGCCAGACTCCACTGACCAATTTCCCACTGACCTGGTCCCCACTGCCCAGGTTCCCACTGACAAGACCACAATTTCCCAGGTTGCCGCCCCCCCATCCCTCACTGAACAAATCTCCATGGATCATTCCCCAGCTGGCCAAGTCCCCTCTGACCAGGCCCTCATTGACCAAGCACCAAGCCACCAAGGCCCCACACGGACCAGGCCCCTGGTATACTGTAGAGGCCCCACCAACCAGTTTTTCATTGTTTATTTTCCAACCAATCAGGCCCCACTAATAAGACCCCCACTGACCAGGTCCCCACTGACCAGGCTTCCAATGACTAGGTTGCCAGGTCCCCACTGATGAGAACTTTACTGAGGAGAACACCACTAACCAGGCCCCTGGTGATCAGGTACCAACTGACTAGGTCCTAATGACCAGGTCATTTCTGACCACGGTCTACCCACCCGGCCCCTGAACAGTGCTGCTTAAAGTCTCATTACCATGCCCCCCCTTAGCCCACAGACCCTCCCTCCCTGCATGCATGCCCAGGGGTCAAGCCCTGGGGTTTTCTTGGGACAAGGCCTCTCCTCCAAGACACAGGGAGAGACAGTCAGCCTCAGGCTCCAGGTAGCCAGCTTCACACTCATCCCCCAAGGCCCTCAGGGTTCATCTCAGAGGAGAAAGTGAGGTGGCCTGGCACAGCCTGGAAACCCTATCTACCCTATCCCTGAGTGTCAGAGTGGGAGGAAGGGAGGGACATTTGGCAGACGAGACACCCTGTGCTGCTGGGTCTCCCGGGGCCCTTCCCGTAGAGCCCGATCTAGAGACACAGCACAGAGGCTGCAGGGAGACTAACCCAGAACCCTTGAGGCTGAGCCAGGGACCACATGAGGACTGTCCCCAGACAGCCAGAAGGCCCTTTGCTAGTTTCTTGGTACCTCAGTGGATGCAGCAGCTGTTCTTCTGTTGGGGACCAGTGAGCACATGCTGGGGAGGGCTCGCCTGTGCTTCCTCAGTGGCTCCACCTCTACCTCTAAGGAAAATCACTCATTTCAGGGCTGGGGCAGAGAAAACACAAGATTATCTTAGAACATCTTGTGCCAGAAAGTAAAAAAGTGCTGACAGAGTAACAGGCACAAATCAAAAAGACATAAAGAGTCAGCTTAGAATATCTACCACTGGCCTAATCTTGGGGAATTGGAGCACCAGAATCATGAGCTTTCCCTTCTCCCTTATTTATTGGTTTTATTTCTCCATGTAGAACAAAGAAGAGAATCAGAAAATAATCACCTGGCAACCATTGCAGTAATAATTGCTCAAACACAAGTCATCCATGAAATGCCAAATCTAGTGTGTTTTGAGGAGTAACCAGATATTTACAGAGCCTCAGATCATCACCACGCAAAATACGGTTCAACTACAAAAAGAAAATCATAACATTAGCATGGACAAGCCTGGCAGGTACTCCTTAGGTCTCCTAAGTAATAAAGACTGTGACATGCAAGTAAGTCTTCGATGACCTCTACTAAAGAATCAATGATGGCTTGGTTGTTTGGCTGTTTAAACAGCTGGCATTTGGGCAATCTGAGTATGTCAAATTCAATAATACTGGTTTTCATCTGCAAGATCCACTTAAAACTGAAGAGACTGAAAAACATCACTTAAAATACCCTACAAGTTATCTTCATACATATGATACAAAAATATCCTACTTCGGTAAAGATTGTGATGTTGTATATTTTATGAGAAACAATTAAAATGTTGTGAAAATAGCCCAGTAATAAAGTTTTATAATCTTTCATATCACAAAATTTGTCCTTATGATTTTATGGTTAAATATTCTCTTGATTAGATGTGGCTTACCAGTGGATTCTGTAGAAGAAAGTAGACGGGTGAAAGTGTCCAACACAGCAACAGCTGGAAAGAAAAACAAAGAATTATGTTCTTTACCTAAAACACTTTGGTTAGCTCATTGTGATTTTAAAAACTAAAGAGTTGAGAACTTTATCAGAGTTAATAAGAATGAGAAATATGTATGTACATTTACAATACAAAATTACTATTAAATAATTTACACATGGCATTAAATCTAATTGTGTTTAAATATCAGAGCTTTTCCATTCTTCATTCATCTACTCAACAGACACGTGCTAAGATTCTAGAACCAGCACTAGAATTTCAAGATGAAGATGGTATGGTCCACCTCCCAACAGTCATAAGCTATACCCTAAAAAAACAGACAAGACAATGTCCATATGGAGTCATGGATACATGAGAGGTATACAGCAGGGCACTACTGGAACACACAGAAGGGTCCTCTATCCCACTTTTATGTCAATATCATGGGCTTTCTGGTGGAGGAGATAATATAGCTTGATACCTGAAGGACAAGGAAAAGCTCATCAGAGAGAGGGAAGAGGTGCAGGCAAAGAGCCTGAGGTGGGGAAGAGCCCTGCAGAGTTCCGCTCTGTCCAGTTTGGTGCTAGAGCAAAGGGCAGAGTGCAGTAAGTGGTGAGAGACAAGGTTGAGTAACTTGACAGGAATCACATTGACGTGGGTGTTTTTATTTCATGGTGAAAAAGTTGGAACTTTTCCTGAGAACAGACGTAAGCCAATGACACAGTAAATGACAGGAGATTTAAAATGTCACTTGTCAAGTGACTGCTTATGAAGGGTTATTGCTCAGCTAAGTATTTCTGAATGAATTTGACATCTGTTGGCCTTCAATCTCTACCAAAACCCTGAGAACTTGATGATGCCTTTGTTTTCTGAGAATCGTTTCAGGGTGCTGGCTGACAGTTCCATGAGGATGGCAAAACTTAAGAAAGTGTAGAGCCAGTGAAAAAGAGATGCATAGACTTCTTGGGAATTTTTGAAGCTATGGGATGTGATGAATTTATGGTGCACAAGGACAGTCTTCTCTCTGGAAGTTTTTGTTTTCATATCTTTCATTAGATGTGTGTAAGAAGAGAAAAATACTTAACGTGGTATCTACTAACCCAACAATGAGAAGGAATGCCATTTGTTATTAAATTTTATTTCTAAAATAAACCTAAATTTAAGGAATAAATTTTGGCAACATACTTCTCTTTGTTTCTCTAATTATTTGTTCTACACGGTCCGGCTCCATCTAAAATAAGTGAAAATAATAATAATGTTTAAGTTAAACAAGAAACATTATCATGAAAATTATATATCACTTACAAATTGTGGCCTTTAGTATTTTTAGTGACTAGACATAACTTGAAGTTGGCTTCAAAAGAAAAATAATCACATACATAAAGTAAATTTTCTACTGATTTTAATTTAGATAATAGAGGATGTATCTGTGTAATGCTGCTTAGAGTAATCAGACAAAAATACAGTTAATATTGGCCTATTGCATAGACATAATTTTAGAAAGGTGGTGTTTATTAGTACAAAGGTTAAACAATGGCCAGGTGTGGTGGCTCATGCCTGGAATCCCAGCACTTGGAGAGGCCAAGGCGGGAAGATCACGAGGTCAGGTGATCGAGACCATCCTGGCCAACATGAGGAAACCTGGTCTCTACTAAACATACAAAAATTAGCTAGACGTGGTGGCCCACACCTGTAGTCCCAGCTACTTGGGAGGCTAAGGCAGGAAAATTGCTTGAAGCCAGGAGTTGGAAGTTGCAGTGAGCCAATATTGCACCACTGCACTCCAGACTGGCAACAGAGTGAGACCTTTTCTCAAAAAAGAAAAAAAAAAATTAAAGTCATCTTTTACAATGAATGCATTACTTTGAAATTCTTAGCAGAACTCTGCCCTTTATAAAAGTTTAATCTGTTTTTTTACTCCAATAAATTTTTATCTTAAAAAGAAATTTCTGTTCTCTACTTATACTAAACTTTTTTATGGTAAATTTTTCTTTTATTAATTTTTTTTTTCTAGTTTGTATTCTCAATTAAGGTGGTACCTGTGGAGGTTTTTTCCAAAGGTATATTGAGGCATACCAAGATTTGGAGTACAATTGAACCCATCACACAAGTAGTGAGCATATGACCCAATAAGTAGTTTTTCAACCTTGGCCCACTCTGTCCCTCCCGTTCTTATTTCTCAGTGTCTGTTATTCCCATGTTTATGATAATGTGCACCCAATGTGTAGCTCCCACATCAGTGAAAGCAGGAGATATTTGGTTTCTGTTTCTGTGTTAGTTTGAGTAGGGTAGTAGATTCCAGCCATATCCACGTTGCTGCAAAGGGCCTGATTTTGTTCTTTTCATGGCTGCAAAGTATTCCATTGTATATATGGAATTCTCCAATCTAGCTTGGATTTTCAATCTACCTTGGATGCACCTGGATTGACTCCACGTCTTTGCTACTTTGAATAGTGCTGCAATGAACACACATGTTCATGCATCTTTATGTTACAATGATTTATTGTCCTTTAGGCATACCCCTAGTAGAGTAATGAGGTTGCTTCATCCAATGGTCATTCTTAGTACTTAATTTCCAAACTGCTCTCCATAGCAGCTGAACTAATTTATATTGCCACCAACAGTGTGTGTTTCCTTTCCTCCATAGCCTCCCCAACATATATATATGTTTTTACTTTTTAACAAAAGTCATTCTGACTGGTGTGAAATGGTATCTCACTGATGTTTTATTTGGCATTTCTCTGATGATTATCAATGGTAAGCATTTGTTAATGTGTTTGTTGGCCACTTACATATGTTATTTTGAGAAGTGTCTGTTCATGGCCTTTGCCCAGCTTTAACGGTGTTATTTATTTTTCGCTTTTTGATTTGTTTAAGTCTCTTATGGATTCTGGATAATAAGCATTTGCTGTATCCATAGTTTGTGAATATTTTCTTGTATTATTTAGGCTATCTGTTTAATCCAGTGATAGTTTCTCACGCTGTGCAGAAGCCCTTTAGCTTAATTAGATCACACTTGTCAATTTTGTTATTCTTGCAGTTGCTTTTGAGGAGTTAGCCATAAATTAATTGACAAGCATGATATCCAGGAGAGCATTTCCTAGGATTTCTTCCAGGATTTTTATAGTCAGAGGACGTACTCTTATGTAAGAAAGGCACAAACTGATTTTTTTTTTTTTTTTTTGAGATAGTCTCCATCACCCAGGCTATAGTGCAGTGGTATGATCTTGGCTTACTGCAACCTCTGTCTCCTGGGTTCAAGTGATTCTCCTCCCTCAGTCTCCCGAGTATCTGAGATTACACATGCCTGCCAACATGCCTTGCTAATTTTTGTATTTTTAGTAGAGACGGGTTTCATCATGTTGGCCAGGCTGGTCTCAATCACCTGACCTCAGGTGTTCCACCTGTCTCAGTGTCCCACCTGTCTCAGCGTCCCAAACTTCTAGGCCTTGGGACTACAAGTCTGAGCCACCGCGCCTGGCCAAGCACAAAGCTTTTAACATAAAAAAGGAAATTAACATTTTAGGGTTTTGTTTAATTCATAAAATGCAATTAAATTGGATTCTACTAAATAATAAGCATCCATATGTGGTAAAGTGTTTGGATGCCAATCATTCAGTTGTGATTATGGGTGGGAAGAGTTGAGATGGTGCAAATAAACTTTTCTTAAAAGTTTTTATTTTCAAGATGGAGTCTTGCCCTGTCACCCAGGCTGGAGTGCAGTGGTGTGATCTCGACTCACTGCAACCTCTGCCTCCCAGGTTTAAGCAAGTCTCTGCCTCAGACTCCCTAGTAGCTGGGAATACAGGTGCCCACTCCCCACCTGGCTAATATTTTTTTGTACTTTAATAGAGATGGGGTTTCACCATCTTGGCCAGGCTGGTCTTGAACTCCTGACCTTGTGACACACCTGCCTCAGCCTCCAAAAGTGCTGGGATTACAGGCATGAGTCACCGTGGTGTCTGCTGCAAACAAACTTTAAAAGTGACATGGGCTGGGCGCTGTAGCTCATGCCTGTAATCCCAGCATTTTGGGAGGCTGAGGCAGGTAGATGACAAGGTCAGGAGTTTGAGAACAGCCTGGCCAATAGGGTGAAACCCTTTCTCTACTAAAAATACAAACATTAGCTGGGTGTAATGGTGGGCGCCTGTAGTCTCAGCTACTTAGGAGGCTGAGGCAGGAAAATCGTTTGAACCTGAGAGGTGGAGGTTGCAGTGAGCCGAGATGGTGCCACGACCCTCCAGCCTGGACAACAGAGTGAGACACTGTATTTAAAAAAAGAAAAGAAAAGAAAAAAAAAAAGGCGGTAGTATGCACTGCAACTAAACTAGAATTAGAGAGTAAGCCAAAGCATCTCAAGGTATATCGTCAGTTATTAGGCAATAACATGCAATTTCTAAAACCTAACTTAAATGCAGCTTTTAAAGACATTTTAAATGTGTCAGTTTAGTCACATGTATTGAATAAAGCTAGGAAATGGGTATCTCTTGAAAATGAGAGCTCAAGGGAATTAAAAAATGTAAAGTTCCCATTTCCTTTCTGTGTTAACATAGCTAATTATGATGTTTAGTTAACATGCATAAGTCAACAGAACAACTCAGTATTTCACCAAATTACAAAGAGGAATTATATTAGAGAAACGAAAGCCAAAAGAGAAACGATCATATAACTAACCTCAGTGAAGTAGTTCTTGCAGTTATTTGAAGTCTGTGGGTTTGAAGTAGGAATTCTGATGGGCATTTGGGGAACATATTTTCTGTTGAGTCCTCTACTAGTAAGATTTCCAACACAAGGTGACTCTGGGTCTCGCCTTGTAGGAAGAGTGCTGAGAAAATGTTTCATCCGCTCTTTCTCCATAAGAAGCTTGGCGCTGATCATTGCTATTTTCTTATTCGATCTGTAAAGATAGCAAAGACAAATGCTTAGTATTTCATTTTTCCTTAAATGATTCTTAATGACTTGCAGTTTTTAAAACGTTGCCCTGAGAGTAAACCAAAGTACCCACTAAATGGTGTTTTCACACCGAAGATGTGTGACAGCATACCTGTTGTAAGCAATTATAATTGTAAAATCATTCTAAAGAAGCACCTGTGTTTCTAAGGTAATTTATACTGAACAAGCAGTTCAAACAAAGTAGACAGGGGAGAGAAACGGCTGTCAGTGATGCACGGCTCACCAGGTGAAACTTGCTGCTTTCTAAAATGGCTCCACTTGTGAGATTCTAAAGATTCCATTAGAAATACTTGTATTTAAAGGGTAACTATGTGGGAAAATGAATATGTTGATTTGTTGGAGTATAAGAACCACTTCACTGGAAATAATTATATCAAAACATCATGTTGTACTCCTTGAGGTAGGTTAAGAAAACTAAAATGAACAAAAAAAAAATCTAGGAATAGTTGTGTTTAGTAAGGAAATTTTAGGTTTCACCCTTGCACATTTCACCCGTTATCTGGGAACAATTAAGCATTTGGCACTGAGGAAGAACTCAGAGCAACAGCTCCTGGGGAGAACTAGATGGTGTGGCTTGGAATAAAAAGAACTAAAGCAGCGCTGAAGGCAATTAGCCCCCAGCACCGTGACCAAGGCACTGGAGTAGGGGGCTTGTTCTTTCTGCCTCCCACACAAATCTTCAGGCTGAACAAGGTGTTACTTTTTAACCACTTTGTGAATTACACTTCTTTAAATTCCTTGATAATTATTCCCTATTTCACAAGGATGCCTTTCTGTAACATCTTGAAAATGTTACACAAATAGTCTTTCTTGAGACACCCTCTATTGATAATACTAAAAATCACAATTAAAAACGATTGTGCCCAGAGTAGCAGTACCACTCGACACTTTGGGTGTAGGTTGTGATCTACCGAAGAATAAATTAAACTCATTAATCTTTCTATTTAGGGAAACTCTGACAAGTAATTTTATAACAAGATCGCTTTATGAATTATAAAGCTTCAAAAATACTTAGTGACAAAAACTAACAGATCAGATTAACTACATGAGAGTTTTCAGAGGAAAAAAGTCATACAAAAGCAAAAAAATAAAAATAAAAAATAGAAATGGGACAGACATTATCCTTGACTAATATTTTAAAGGTAAGATTATTTACTAACATTATTTTCCAAAATTACATTATCAAATTAGCATTCACTTCGTACTAATCTCCTGAAGCCATCTCACTAAAAATTATGTTTTCAAAACAAATTAATGAGCTTAATTCATTTCCTACAATTGTATGTTTTGACTTACTTTGTTATTTTTTTTGACATGGAATTGTTAGCTTTCAATGCTGCTGCAAAGGCTTCCTTATATTCTTCCAATTCGGTTGTAACCTCTTCATAAGCAGTTTTCATTTCGGAGAATTTACATTCCACATCTTTAAGCATGAGTTCCTTCTTATTTAGTGAAGCCATGTTATCCTTGCTTAACTGCTCCAATTGTTTTTCATGTTGTGCTTGTGTCTAAAATGAATGAAAAGAATACATTTTTAAAACAATTATAACCTAATTACCATATGTTTTTTGCCTTTCATTTTGAGTCAGTGATTCAAAGAGCAATTTTGAATATGTTAAAAAAAAAAAAAAGAGCCTGGGCCGGGCGCGGTGGCTCAAGCCTGTAATCCCAGCACTTTGGGAGGCTGAGATGGGTGGATCATGAGGTCAGGAGATCGACACCATCCTGGCTAACACGGTGAAACCCCATCTCTACTAAAAAAACTACAAAAAACTAGCCGGGCGAGGTGGCAGGCGCCTGTAGTCCCAGCTACTCGGGAGGCTGAGGCAGGAGAATGGTGTAAACCCGGGAGGTGCAGGTTGCAGTGAGCTGAGATCCGGCCACTGCACCCCAGCCTGGGTGACAGAGCAAGACTCTGTCTCAAAAAAAGAAAAAAAAAAAAAAAAAAGAGGCTGGAGCTTAACATATTTATCAGCAATATCAAAAAAACTAATAACTGAATTCAGAATTAAGTCTGATTTATACAAATTTGAAATCATAATTATGTTACTGTTAATGTAATCTGGTCATACAAGAAGTAATAGAATGCATTCATAATTTTAAAAAGTGATCAAAGAACAATGTAGCTTAAGACCAATTTAAAAGTATCACATAATCTCTAAATCACAATTTTTTCTTATGCCAACTGGTCTTAATCATCAAATGACTCCATAGTGAGAATCATTACTCTGAAAGATTGATCTTGTTATAGTAATAATGGAAATTTAAATGTTTGAAAGAAAAAACAGATGCCATTTTTTTCTAGAACTCTACAAAGCAAATTGCTACAAGAGAGGCAGAAGAAACACAATATATACATATCCAAAATACAGTTTGCAGTGAAATAAATGAAAGCACATTACAGATAAACTTACCTGATTTAAAAAACTAACCTGTAAATGGATTTCTTTTAATTTTTCTATTGCCTGCATTGCCTTTTTATCTAGCTCTGATTTATATTCTTGTACTTTGCCAAGTTCTACCATATTGTTTTCCATATGTGTCTTAAGATTTAATATTTGTTCTTTCAACATCTTTTTATCCTCCTCAAGTTTTTCACATTCCTGTTGTACTTTTCTCATAGATAATAACTCCTGTTGAAGAACTTGATTGTCTTTCACCAAATTGACACATTTTGAAGATACAGCTTCCTTCTCTGCCATAAGATCATCAAACTGCATGAATAAAATAATATAGTTTGATATAGACTAAGAATAATCTAATACAAAACCAATAGCAAATTTTGAAAAGTATTTACTTGCAATAAAATGTTATCTGTAACACAGTACATTCTTCAAATGTAAAGCCTTAAATTACTCTGAATTTTAAGAGCAAAGTTAAAGCTACCATGAGTCACAAAAATATATGCTTTACTGTCATCATCTTTCCAGAGAACTTTTGTACTTCATCTGACTTTTATTTTCCTGATAATACATTTCTGTTCCTCCTTCAATGGCACTAAGTGATCTCTCAGTGAAAAGTGTCTAACCCCCTCCCTCATCCTCACTCCCCATAATATGTCAAAACAGTGTCAGACATATCATAGTGGGTGATTTAGGCCAAAGTCAATAAATGGCTCTGGGAATAAGACTTTGAAAATAATTTAATACTCTATACTAGGGATGGTGGCTCATGCCGGTAATCCCAGCACTTTAGGAGGCTGTGGCAGAAAGATCACTGGAGGCCAGGAATTTGAGATCAGCAAGAGCAAAATAGTGATACTCCCATGTCTATATATATATATGTGTGTGTGTGTGTGTGTGTGTGTGTGTGTGTGTGTGTGTGTGTGTGTGTGTATATACTTATTTTTAATTATCTGGGCATGGTGGCTTATGCATGTAGAGCCAGCTAGTTGGGAGACTGAGGCAAAAGGATGGCTTGTACCCAGAGTTCAGGGCTGCAGTGAATTATGACCACACCACTGCACTTCTGCCTGGATGACAGACAAAGACCGTATTTCAAAAAGACACAAAATAATGAATCCTGTAAATAAGGATTCAATGCCATAAGCCTTTCCTTAGACTGCAAATGTTTCAGGACAATTTGAATTGCATTTTAAGAAGTCATGATTCTTGGGGTAAAGGCCATAGAATACAGCACCCAGAAATAAATCCACATATTTAAAGCCAACTGATTTTGGACTAAGGTGCCAAGAACATACATTGGGGAAAGGACAGTCTCTTCAAATGAATGGCACTGGGAAAACTAAATATCCATATGGGGAAGAATGATACTAGTTTCCTCTGTAACATCATATAAAAAAGAAACTCATAATCAATTGAAGACTGAAATGTAAGGCCCCAAATTATCAAACTACTGTAAGTAAATATAGGGAAAATGCTTGAGGACATTAGTCTGCACAAAGATTTTTATGGGTAAGAAATCAGAAGCATAGGAAAAAACAAATGATAGACCAATGGTAGTACATTGAGCTAAAGAGCTTCTGGCCAGCAAACAACTGAGTGAAGAGAAAACCTGTAGAGTGGGAGAAAATATTGTCAACTATTCATCTGATAAGGGACTAATATGTAAAATGTACAAGAAACTCAAACAACTTCACTGTTAAAAAAAAAATCTGAGTTCAAAATCGAACAAAATATCTAACTATACTTGTTTTTAGAAAAAAGAAATACAAATAGCCAACAAATAAATTTTTAAATGTTCAGTATCACTAATCCTCAGGGAAATATAAATCAAATCTACAATGTGATATAATCTTGCTTCAATTTGAATACATTGCTATCATTGAAAAGATATAAAAATAACAAATGCTGGTGAGGCTCCAGAGAACAGGAAACTCTTACATGCTGTTGGTGGGAAGGTAAATTAGTGCAGCCACTACAGAAAACAACACGAGTTTTTCTCAAAAATCTAATAATGGGACTGCCCAGGGACCCAGCAACCCCACTACTGGGTATTCAGGCAACAGAAAAGAAAACAATAGATCACAAGGATACCTGTCCTCACATGTTTATTGTAGCACTATTCACAACAGCTAATGTATCAAATCAACCTATATGTCCACCACCAAATGAATGGACAAAATCCTGTGGCACACATACACAATGGAATACTATTCACCATATAAAGGAATTAAACCCTGTTATTTGTGGCCACGTGGATCAGTCTGAGGGATGTTATGTTAAGTGCAGATAAATACTGCACATTGTCACTCATGTGTGGGAGCTGAAGAAAAACTGAGGGCTGGGTAACATGGCTGATGCCTGTTATTTCTTAGCACTTTAAAAGACCAAGGCAGGAGAATCACTTGAGGCCAAAAGTTCCAGTGCACCCTGGACAACATAGGGAGGCATCTCTACAAAGTCAAAAATCAGACAGGTGCAGTGCTGCATGCCCATAATCCCAGCTGCTCAGGAGGCTGAGGTGTGAGGATCATGTGAGCCCAAGAGTTTGAGGCTACAGTGAACTATGATCAAACCACTGTCTCCAATCTGGATGACTACAGTTGCCCAGAGCCCAGACTACACTAGAAAAGTCCTGTCTCTTAACAACAACAAAAAAGCTCACAGAAGTAGGAGAGGGGAGGCTGGTTAATGGATAGAGAATTACAGTTAGATAAGAGGAATGAGTTCCGGTGTTCTGTGGTATTGTGGGGTGAATATGGCTATGATTTATAGTATGTTTTTTAAAAGCCAGAAGATTTTGAATGTTCATAATTCAAAGAAATGAAAAATGACTGAAGTAGTAAATGTGCTAGTTAGCTTGATCATTACACACTATGTACATGTATCAAAATGTCACTCTATGGCCATAATTATGTGTGTGTGTGTGTGTATATATATATATATATATATATATATATATATATATATGTCAATTAGAACAGAAGCGAGGCTATATTCATCCCATTTAAAAACAGAATATGGGCCAACCTTATTGACTTCCTTCTAATGAATAGAATGCAGTAAAAGGGATGCCATGTGGCTTCCCTATCTCAGACTGCTTTCCCTTCGAACTCAGCCCCCAGAGATTGTGAGAGAGATCAGGCCACAAAGACAGCCTGGCAGTGCCAGGGTCAGTGTTCAGGCTGCCTGCCCCAACCAAGGTTCCAGCCAATGGCCAGTATCAGCCATCAAACACGTGGGTGAGCAAAGCTTCAGATGATTCCATTTCCCCAAATGATCAGCTGTTCCTAGAGAAGCTGAGGGGAGCAGAGACAAGCTCTCCTGGCCAAGCTTTTTCCAAACCACAGGTTCATGAACAAACGAAATGTTTTTCTTGTAAGTCACAAAACTCTGGGTAATTGTTAGAAAAATAAAGGACAGGAAACATAACTTGTGTAGCAGAAAGAGTCTCCTTTAAAGTAGGATCTAATAAATGTTGAGATTTATTCACTGATGGCAAACATTACTGAGAAGCAGCAGATAACCAGGAGAGAGACATAAGCTGCTGAGGAGGAACTTTTCCTAAAACCCCCTTCAATTATGAGCTCTGATAACAAGGCCAGGGTGTCTCCTTACAATTTCCCCTCAAGTTAGGAGACCAGACTGGGAAGCAAGAAGACATATGATTTGAGAAACAACTAGAAATACTTGGTTACATAACCAAAATCAGACATTTACCTGATTTCAATGAACTAAAATCCTAAAAGAAGAAGCTTTGAGTATTTATTAATCGATCTAGTGTTCAACTTTCATTTTCCTTTTCTCAGTGAGGAAATAAGGAGAACATTATGGAATGATTTTTAGTCTTCAAAGAAGTAAAATAAACAGCACGCTTTGAGTGCTAAGACATCAAATGCAATTTCTCCTTCACCTTACTTCAAGCTTGTTTGTATGGAGAAGTTAAGACCATCCCATCCCTATGTTATGCCACAATGTGTCTCTATAGCACACTCTGAAATTTCAAAAGTCAAAATACTAATCTACTATGTGTCTCTCATAAACTGCCTGAACATTACCTGATTTTGAAGTGCTGCACTCCTAAGACGTTTTCTTGGAATGAATTAAACTTTATATTCCAAGAATCGTCTACTGAGCTAGAAAGCAGAGCTGTGCATCTCTGTTTCAGCAAAAGGAGGTCAATACAGGGAACTGTGGTTTCTGAGAATGCAAGATTGGCACCAAGAAAAGTATTAGCCACAGTGCTACCCGAGAGAACCAGCTACCAGGTGGAAAGAGGATCTGCGAACTGAAAGATGATGACTTCACTTGATTTCCACTGAGGAAAGCTGGCAGCTCAGACTTAAACTTCTCCTTCCTGGATGGTAGACAGCTATGGAAGATTCTATGAAGTACAATGAATTAGCAAAACATAATGCACTAAATATTAGACTACGTCAGCATATCCTGTGATAAAAACTTTCCGCAAATATAACTATAGAGTGGAGCAATGGAAAAGAGACTAAAGGTTGGAATGGAGAAAAAAAGAAATCAAGTGTGTCTTGTAAGCCTGACTCCCCATCATGTCTTAGAGTAAGTAAGGTATAAGCTGGCCAGAGACATCTTCGAGACACAAAAAGTGAAGTTAAAGATATTCCACTAAATTTAATTTTTATTATGACATAAGACATCTGGTAATATGCAATATGATGGAAAAAAACTCCTCATTAAATTTGATTTGACCTTGGCATAAGAATAGACATAAACAAGCTAAGAGTTGATAATCTAAAAATAAACTTGCACATTTACAGTCAATTGATTTTATACAAGGTTAACAAAAGAACAGAATGGGAAAAGAATAGTCTTTTCAACAAATGGTGCTGGGAAAACTGGGTATCCATATGCAAAAAATAAATAAAGCTGGACCAGATATCTTATTTAAAAATTAACTCAAAACAGTTAACTGTAACAGCTAAAACTATAAAACCCTCAAAAAAAAAACCCTGGCATAAATCTTTGTGACTGCATTTCGCAGTGTTTTCTTAGCTATGACTCCAAAGGAAAAATGGATTCAATGGACTTCAAAATTGAAAACTGCTGTGCCTGAGAAGACAGTATCAAGAAGTGAAAAGGTAAGACACTGAGTAGAAGAAAGTATTTGAGAAGCATATATCTGATAAGGGACTTACATATATAGGACATATAAAGAATGTCTGCAATTCATAAACAACAAGATAACCCAATTTAAAAAATGGGCAAAGATTTTGAATAGATATTTCTGCAATGTTATGTGCAGATAAGGGAACCTGGACTTGTCTTGCCTGGACATGCCGGCAGAGGACTGGAGGCCTACAAGCACTGGTGGGATGGGGAGGAGTCACCAGGAATTCCCACCTTATGCAGGGGAGGAGCCTGACCACTTCAGCTCATGTGCTCCTGGTATTCAATTGTGAGGTGGAAACCTGTTTGCAGGACCCCTCTCTTTGCTGAGCACTTTCCTTTCACTTAATAAATTCTGTCCTCCTCACCCTTCAATGTGTCTTCGTGCTTAATTTTTCCTGGTCATGACAGAAGAACCCAGATTTAGCTGAACTAAGGAGCAAAAACTCTGCATCAATACCTGCTACAGCACAGATGCAGCATGAAAAATTATGCTAAGTGAAATAAGCCAGTCACTGTAGACCGCTTGCTTTTTATTTCAGAGGCTTATAGGCAAATCTATACAAAGAAGGTGAGTGGTTCCCTAGGGCTGAGGGAGGAAGGGGAAACTAGTGAAGATGGCTAAATAATGTGGGGTTTGTTTTTAGGGTGATGAAAATGTTCTAAAATTGATTGTAACGAGGACTGCAGAACTCTCTCAAAATATGAAAGTGAATGAATTGTATATTATAATTAGTGAATTGCATGGTGTGCTCATTATTTCTCAATAAACCTGTTATCCTTCACCCCTAATTAATTTGGTACTAGTGATTTTGGTACTAGTGATCTGGAGACAGATGTTGCCTGGTTTCAGATCACTGGCCAGAGGTCAAGGCCTAAGAGAATCAACAGCATGTCCTTTTTATAGAAAAAAGGATTTATGTTTTGAAAACTATTCTTTTCATTAGTATCAACTCAGTAAAATTAAATGAAAAATCTTTCTTTCACTGCTTAAAGCACTGAGAGATTTATATTGAGGAATAAGACCTTGTTTTCTTTGGCTCCAATTTCTATCCACAGGGTCTGGGAATCACACACTTCAAACTATAAAATCTCATCAGATGGGTTTTATTGACTCTTATAATGTGGCTCACTTTCTAACCCGATTCCGATCCAGCATCACAGAGAGAAGAAGCTGAAGGAAATCAAAATATTTAACCCCTAAATATATTTTTTGACATATTTTGAAATGGCCGCTGCAGGGCCAAGAGATTGAAATGGCCCTCATTAATGTAGCCCAATCTCTCCCCTTCTAGGTTTTCCCAGTTCTGGGGAAGATTAACTAAGAGCCTGATGCACTTAAAATCTGAAAAGATATATTTATCCTCTATTTTCTCAACATATTTCGGCAGAATTTGTGTTTTTTCATTATTAATATTTTCCCAAATTATGTGATTTTTAATCCCAAAACCAATTTAAAATTACCGTATGTTGGAATGTAAATTACTCTATTATAAAGATACATGCATTTGTATGTTCACTGCAGCACCGTTCACAAGTGTAAAGACATGGAATCAACCCAGATGTCCATCAGCGATAGACGGGATGAAGAAAATGTGGTATATATACACCATGGAATACTATGGAGCCATACAAACGAATGAGGTCATGCTCTTTGAAGGGACAATGGATGAACTTGAAGCTGTTATCCTCTGCAAACTAATGCAGGAACACAAAACGAAACACTGCATCTTCTCACTTTTAAGTGGGAACTGAACAATGAGAACACACGGACTTGGGGAGGGAAACAACAAACACTGGGGCCTGTTGGGGTCAGGAGGGAGAGCATCAAGATCAATAGCTAATGCCTGCGGGGCTTAATATCTAGGTGATGGATTGATAGGTGCAGCAAACCACCATGGCATGGCACACGTTTACCTATGTAACACACCTGCATGCCTTCCTCAGGTAATCTAGACCTTAAGATAAAATAATTTTTTTAAAAAAAATTACCTTATGGTTTAGCTTCTTAATCAGAATATCCATTTTCAGTTTATCTGTTTTTAAGTCTCCATGGAAACCAAAGTCTTCATTTCCAAATACATATAACATATTTATTGTCCTTTCCAGGAGTTTCTTATATCTGCAAAAATGTACATAATTAGTAAGTCAAGTATTTTTAAGAGTAACTATTTAATAATTGTTTAAAAAGATGTTATGTTATGGCATATCAAAGAAACAAATCTATAAGCTATGATCCTTTCAGTTTCAACTGAACATAGTTTGAAAGCATTCTATATGAAATTACAATCTTAGATAAATAATATGAAGAATAATTTATGGCATATATGGCAGGTAAAGTGATATTATAACCATACATTTTGTTTTGTTTTGTTTTGAGATGGAATTTCACTCTTGTCACCCAGGGCGACTTGAAATGGTGTGATCTCGGCTCACTGCAACCTCTGCCTCCTGGATTCAAGTGATTCACCTGTCTCAGCCTCCCAAGTAACTGGGATCACAGCCGTGTACTACCACGCCTGGTTCATTTTGTATTTTTAGTAGAGATGGGGTTTCACTGGTCAGACTGGTCTTGAACTCCTGACTTCTAATGATCTACCCACCTTGGCCTCCCAAAGTGCTGGGATTACAAGTGTGAGCCACCACACCTGGCCTAACTACACTTCTTGTAAATAAACTATTCATATCCATGTTGGTATGCTAAGTAAAATAACCTATTACTAAATATAAGCCATAACCCAGAGATGAGTAACCAAGATAAAAAAGTAAAACACATATGTTTGAAAAAGACACAAAAATACATTTTGACACCCATTGACCGCAGTCTATAAGAAGAGAAAAAAGTACACACAAAAAGCATCAAGGAGATCGTTCAATGTAGAAAAAGAGAAGAAAACATCTTTAGTATCTGAGTTGAGGAGAAAAAGGAAACAGGCCGTTTTAGAAAAAGGGAAAGGGGCAGAGAGATGTGGGATGATTTACAGACTTTGAAGAAGAGATCTAGAGATCTTTGCTGACATGATGTCAACAAAATGAAAGAGATAGAAAACCATGTAGAGAAAGGCAATGTTAGAAAAATGTCGATTAGAATCAAAAACAAACTTAAGTGCTCAGTAAATAAATAGAGAAGTAGCTGTGTTCAGGGCTTCAAAGACACATTCCATTAAAAAAAAAAAAGTGATCAAAACGTGAATGCTCATTTTACTTTTTCTTTAAGGTTTACATATATTTATATATATGAAATTTATTTATGTAAAACAGAAGTTTTATAACATGTATACTTCATGTATACAACGGAGGTACCGTGTAAAATGAGTAAACTTCCACGATATGTTTTATATCTAAAAGAAAAAGAAAGAAGCAGAAACAAAATATAAGCTACATATCAAGATAAATTTTGATGTTAAAGAATGACACAAATAGGTCTTTAAAGAATTTGAATGCAGCAGAGGATACTACAAAGGGAAGAAAAAATGACCACAGACAGCAAAAATATCTTCAGAAATCAAAATTCAAGCTAGATAATGAAGAGTGTACTTGACATTATTTGTCCAAGGCTTTGTCATTGTTTTCAAAATCATTAAAGAGTAAGTGGCCAGGCGCGGTGGCTCACATCACTTTGGGAGGCTGCAGCGGGCAGATCACGAGGTCAGGAGTTCGAGACCAGCCTGACCAACTTGGAAAAACCCTGTCTCTACTAAAAATACAAAAATTAGCCAGGCATGGTGACACACACCTGTAATCCCAGCAACTCAGGAGACTGAGGCAGGAGAATTGCTTGGAGGCATAGGTTACAGTGAGCCAAGATCGGGCCTTTACACTCCAGCCTGGGAGACAGAGCCAGACTCTGTTCTCCACCAAAAAAAAATAATAAAAAAATAAAATAAGTATAATATTTTGGCATTCAAAACACTTTCACCTTGCCCCAGCAGCTCAGCTGACTCCTGCCCCCACGACGCAGATGCCTATAAAGTTGTGTTGTGAGCTTGTAAAATACATTTCAAAATAGAATTCGTTTAATTATGAAAATACAGACATAACATGAATTTGTATCTAGGTTTTAGTCAAGTAAAATTAGAGTTAAATCAATTAATAAATGGTTAACATGTTCTACAATAGGAAAACCTTACCCAGTTGCCTCTTGTTCTAATTCATGATTTTTCTTTCTTACTCGATTCGCATTACATTCCAGTGATGATATTAACTCAACAAGTTTTCTTAATTCTTCCTTTTTTTCTTCAGTCTTAAAAAAAAGTGTTTAAAATTATTTTTGTAAAATCTAGAGACTCTCTTTTATCTCAAATATATTTCTCATAAGTGGATGAGTAATACTTATTTAGGCAGGTGTATAAAGTGCATTTTATAAACCCGATGCCAGTAAGGGCAGATTTCAAAAATAATAATTTTTCTTAATACTGCTAAAAATGATTCATACTTTCATCATTATCTTTTCTGAAATTTAAACTGCCAAAAATCTTTGTTACAAATGAGGGTTTTTAAACATAAAATACTAAGGGTTAGTAAAAAAAAAAAAAAAAAAAAAGGAGTAGTTATATATTTACATTTAGTTTTTAAAGATACTCTAGAAACATTGTCATTAATATTTAAGATATTCCAAGTTTTCTTAAATTATGTCTTACTAACACGATTTTTAGAAAACTCTTATCTAGTTCCTGTTACATTTTTGATCCTCATCTGTCTTCAGGCTGAGCCAAATACTGTCATTCCAAGTATTCACCCATAGGTTTCAGTTTTTCTCTTTCTCTTAACCACTTCTCTTTAAATAAAGTTTATTTTTTCTATAATAAACAAAAGCACAACCTTTGTCTACTTTTTGTGGCTTTTCTATTACCCTGTTTCTCCCCTTCCATTGGACTCTATGACACATGGTCTCATCCAGAAATCTATTTTTCATCACTTATTGTGTTTTTTATACTGAAATCTGATTTTTAATAATTCCAATAAAAAACTCCAAGGGTCGTCAAGGACTTTACTCCGCTTTACTCAGCAGCAACTGCGAGCGGTGACCAAATTCTCCCTCTGCTCCTCTGACCCCACTTCATTTCTAAATGCAGCAACCTGTGTTGTTCAGCTCTACTCCTTTCTGGTTTTTGTTTTGTTTAGTTTTTGTTTTTTGTTTTGAGATGGACTCTCCCACTGTCACCCAGGCTGGAGTGCAGTGGCATGATCTCGGCTCACTGCAGCCTCCACCTCCTGGGTTCAAGTGATTCTCCTGCCTCAGCCTCCCAAGTAGCTAGGATTACAGGCATGTGCTACCATACCTGGCTAATTTTTTGTATTTTTAGTAGAGACGGGATTTCACTATGTTGGCTAGACTGGTCTTGAACTCCTGACCTCATGATCTGCCTGCCTTGACCTCCCAAAGTGCTGCGATTAAAGGCATGAGACACCACACCCGGATGCTATTTCACTTTTTAAATTCTCTCAGGACTCTGAAAAACCTCAAAACTTTGACCTAGATTCCCTAATCTACATTTCCAGCTCTGACCTTTCTCTTGAGGCCTCTTCCTTCTAGGACACATATTTTGACCATATTCTCAACCACACACTCATACGTTGCTACTTGGTGCAGATGACTTTTGTAGATAGTGAATCTTGTCTATTTTACATTGGTTCTTATTGATGCTACTTTGAGAATACTGTTATTTTCTAATCTCAAAGAGGGACTATCTCACTGTGACGATACTGACCAGTATACTTTGTCCTTTCTTTCTTTCTTCTTTTTTGGACCAGTATACACTGTTTTTCTTTGTTTTTCATTTTTTGTTGATATGAAGTCACACTGTGTCATCCAGGCTGGAGTGCAGTGGTGCCATCTTGGCTTTCTGCAACTTCCACCTCCTGAGTCCAAGTGATTCTCCTGCCTCAGCCTCCCAAGCAGCTGGGACTACAGGTGCACACCACCACACCTGGCTGATTTTTGTATTTTCAGTAGAGACAGGGTTTCACCATGTTGGCCAGGCTGTTTTTGAACTCTTGACCTCAGGTAACCCACCCACCTTAGCCTCCCAAAGTGTTGGGATTACAGACATGAACCATGGCACCCAGTCCTTGTTTTCTTTTATAACGAAAACTTTCCCATGAGAATCAGATTATCAATTGTTTGCCTTTGTTTTCTTTTAAAGAATTTCCTTTTCCATAGAGATGTGGCATGATGAAAGTCTTGTTCTAAAGCTTCTTTCAGGGGGACACTCAACTATATCATTGGCAGCTCCAGTCAAGCAGAGGTCTCCCTGCTTCCCAATTGAGATTCCTCATCTCAAAATGGTATCCACCAAATGTCTTAATCCAGGTAGTCTCTTGCTTAGAAATTCATGAAATAAGAACCTTCTTGAGAAGTTAGAGGCTATTGATGGAAATGGTTTAAAGCTGCCCCTTATTACATGTTTTACACTCAAGGCAGACATCAAGTGGCTAATAATTCTATGCCTGATGTCTAACTCAATTCTATGGGAATCTATACAGAACGTTTTACTTATGAGACAGAGTCTCGCTCTGTTACCCAGGCTGGAGTACAGAGGCTTGATCAACACTCACTGCAGTCCCAATATTCCAAGTTCAAGTGACCCTCCTACCACAGCCTCCCATTGTAGCTGGGACTACAGGCATGCACCACCATGCCTCAGTAAGTGTTTAAATTTTTTTTTTTTTTTGAGACAGGGTCTCACTATATTGCTCTGGCTGGTCTCAAACTCCTGGGCTCAAGCGATCCTCCTGCCTCAGCCTTCTAAAATGCTAGGATTACTGGCATGAGTCACCTCCCCCAACCAGGTGTTTGACTGGGGACTAACATGAAGCCCTTAGAAGAGCACGTGGAACATAGTGAGCTACATAAAATATTTGCTATTAGTATAATAATTCTATCTGTATATCTTAACAAAATTGTGTATGTTAGGCAGGTGGCATGCCAATGGAACTAGTCTCCTATAGCTGCACTCAATCATTCTTCTCACCACTGAGAGCTGCAGCAAATGGGGGGCATAAAATTTATAACTGACTTTTCTATCTGTGCGACTCAGTAGGCAATGACTATGTATGTACTACAATGTAAATAGCGCCTCCTGGATTGAATAGTGTGTAAGTGACATGACCAGCAGAGACAGGCTAAAGACACTGAGCTGGAAAACCCTAGGCTCTATTGCCAAATCAAGGTTCCTGAATCAGTTCCCTCTGAGCAACTGTTGCTGTGGTGCTGCCTTCACAAGCCGTCTGCTGAGCACTCAGATTGAGGGGCTGTGCTATCGTTCCTCAGACAAGCTGCAGCCAGAACTGTTCAGCTGACAAACTGGTAGCAGTCCAGAAATACAGTTCTGGCTGCGGAGTGAAAAAAGGCCAATTTAGATTCCTTTTCATAGTGAGAAAAACATAAACATGGATTTGAACGATTCTCCTCTATTAGACTCATTGGTTTAGACTTGATATTTAATTGCTAAAAATACATTTAGAATATAAACCTTACTGTGTCAAAGTCTCAAAGAAGAAATAATTGGTATGGTATAAAGTACTTCGTTGTGTGTTAAAATCTTCTAAGCTAAAATGTTTTCAATTTATGCAAGGATAGGTGGCATACATATTATATATTATTCCCCCATTAAGCACATTTATAATGAGACAAAATTATCTTCCATAAAAAAGCCATGTAAAATTAAGGACTAAGTTTTTCTGCACAGACTAGACAACAATTGCTAACACATAAGGTCAATGAGAGTCAGAACAGTCATAGAAAAATTCATGAAACAAAAAATCGTCTGCCAGGTCTGATGAATGAGGCTAGATGAACAGAAACTGAAAAGGCAGAAAGGATAGCATGAGCAAGACAAGTGCTGAAATCTGCCCAATTAACTCTGAGGATAAAGTTCAATGGCAGGAAAATAAAAACACATGTCCACATAATAACCTGTGTTTGCAGCAGCATTTTTCATAATCGCTAAAAAGTGGAAACTAACCTAAAGATCCATCAACTGATGAATGAATGGAAAACCAGTATAGTCATGCAATAGAATATCATTTAACTATAAGAAGAAATAAACTACCAGTGTGTGCCAAAATGTGCATGAATTCTGAAAATATTATGCTAAGTGAAAAAGCCAGTCACAAAGGACTACAGATTGTATAACTCTATGTATATGAAATACACAGAACAGGCCAACCTGTGGAGACAAAAGTAGATGGTGGTTGCCTATAACAGGGGTAGGTGAAGAGACACGGAGGAAGGTTGCAGTCATGCTTAGGAGATGTGGGGTTGCTTTTCAGGGTGATGAAAATGCTGTGAATATACTAATAATACTGAGTTGCACATTTTAAATGGTTGAACCATCTGATGTGTGAATTATATCAGTGAAACCGTTTTTAAAATCCAATGGCAGGACCAAGAAAATTTTATCAACTCTCAATTTTTGATGTACATACTATATCAAATCTAAATATTTCTACAGTTTTATAGTATATTTTAAATAAAAGATAAAGAAAATGCCTAACTTTTCAAATAGTTTGTAAATTAACCTAAAATACGTACATTTCAAAGACTAGTATAGTGGCCTTTCTGTACAAGTTAACCTAGAATCTGTGAAATAAATAGACACAGATTCTGTGTTCATTCACAAAAGTGAAGAAATAAGGTAATCTTCTGGAACATTCCATTAAACATTCTCCTCTGATTTAATCTGGCGTGCCTCATCAGAGCAACACAAAAATTACTTAAAAATACTGTTTAACAGGAGAAAAGTCAATTTTCTGTGAGGAATGATGTATAATTCTCAACCTTTCCAAGGGCATGTGTTGCAAGAGAAAAGGTATACAATGGTTTTTCAAAATGGTAGAATGAAAGTCACAATATAAAAGAAAAGTACATTATAAACATAGTAAAATGGAAATAATTAATTACAATTAAAACACAAAAGCTTCTGCCAAAATTAGTATCCTAAAACATGTTATATAATTCAATCAGCTGCAGAATAACTGTTGACATGTTAAATTTCATACATACTTGACTTTCCACTTGAAATAATTTCTTCTTTGAGGCCTGTGTCTCATCCAAATTAATGTGACAACGTGATGTACCTTCCGGTGGAGACTCTAACGTAGTTAATTTTTTAAGGGAATCAGCTACTTCTCGTTGAAGTTGTCTCACAACCACCTGATAAAATATTTTTGTTACTGATTTTATTAATTGCCTTATTATTAAAGTATGTTAATACTATTGAACTCTAACGTACCTACTTTGAAAACTATCACCACACACATTAATTCACCTTCTTTTCATCACATGTACACACTTTTATTTATTACTGAATTCAGTGAGGAATGCAGAATGTGTTATCTTCCTGCCTAATTGGTATTCTTACTTACGCAACAGACTCATCCCACCATTCAATCATCTTAGAAGCTCAACTCAACCTCAAAGTTCCTAACATATTTAATCACCTGTTCAAATCCTTCTAACAGATTCCTATCTCAGAGTAAAAGTAAAATTCCAATGACCTTTGAGGCCCTAGGTAAACAGGCCTCTACCTCCCTCTCTGACTTCAAGCTCCTACAACTCCCTCTGTAATTACTCCATTCCCACTGTATGTGAAGCCTGCCACCCCTCTTTCGTTTGAAAATGGGGATCTAATGCCTAACTCATAAATGACAGGCAGCTATAGTATCTTTGTACTGGACAAAGTTATATTCAAATGATAGTCATTGAGCTTTGAAATAAAAATTATGAGTTAATTATTAATAAAAATATTCAAAGTAAACTATAAATTCCAGTGGGAAGACTAAACCAAATATGGTTTTGCTAAAATTTACCACATTTATCCTAAATTATGATTTTATAACAAGTAGGTGCCCTTAAAACATTATGTGGTCATAAAAATATGTAATTTGACATATTTTCAGATTTGTTAATATGAATAACAACAAAGCTATACCAACTAAAATATATTAAAAGCTACTTAAAGCAAGGTATGACAAGACACAGCAATGCACTTCAGTTCATCTGGGAAATCTAGAATTAAGTGTCAAAGAAAATCACTTAATTAAATTGTAATTTGAAAAGACTCATTTCAGGTGTAAACATTTCCATTTATACCTTCATCACGGTCTTAACATGTGGCAACATAAAGACATTAAAATTATTATTTAACCAGTACAGGACTATCTACCTGAAAATATGACTCTGTGCCTAATACAATTTTGCAGGTGACACAATGTCTTTTCTCAAAGTAAATCATGTGTCACCTCTACCTTTTATTTCCTAGAAACAAGGTATGCTTCTAAGCTGATGGAGTAAACACATTTTGCCTTTTATGTTTTCTTATTAAAACAGCTTTGTTGAAATATCATTTACATACTATATCTGTCTCTACAATCCAACTTTAGAGCATTTCCATCACTGCAAGATCCCTCACACCCTTTAGCGGTCATTACCAGCTTCCAGCCCCAGCCCTTCGCAAACAGTAATCTACTTTATGTCCCTATACGTTTCTCTTTTTTGGATGCTTCACGTAAATGGAATTATACAATATGGTAAACACACTTTTCATCTATTGATTTTTATATTCAACTAGGTTCAACATGTATCCAGAACCAAATGTTTACATTTTCTTTCTAGAAGTTTGAAAATATTTCTCTTCCTTGATACTTACTACTCTCTCTGCTTTCTCTCTCTCATATCGAAAGAGACTTTCTTTTAAATGATCACAGTCATTCATTAGCTTCTTATTTTTCTCTTGGAGCAGGAGGTCTTTCTTTCCACTCTCAATAGAACCTCTTTGGATATTAATTACTTTCTCTTTACGATCCTCTTTCTGATGAACATCATCTAGTTGCTGTTCAAGCCACAGATTTTCACGCTGGAGTTGACATATCCTTTCTTCCACAGAGTTCCACTCTCCAGTGGAATTACTCACTTTAGCTTCTGCATTTTGATACATCTCTTTCATTTCCTTTATTTGCTGCTGGGTTTGGCTTAGGTCGTTTTGTAGAGTTTCTAAAGCCAATGACTTTGTTCTGAGAGTATCTCTTGTCTTACGGAACTTATCTTTTAAGGTATTGAATTTAATTTGCGTTTTAGAAAGTTGTTCAGTGAGAAACTCATTCTTATCTTCAACTTCGGAGACATCAGAACTCATTTTTTCTTGCACAGAAATGTCTTGTGTGTTCTGTAAAGTAAGTTTTAGGTTTCTTTCTGTTTTCACACTTTCACTGTGCTTTCTTTTAACAGCAGCCAGTCTAGACTGATAAGATTCAATTTCAGCTTCCAGTCTTGCCTTGCTTTCTTTTTTCTTCAGCAGTTCGGAATTGAGCCTTTTATTCTCAGCTTTGAGATCATTCAGCTCTTGTTGATTCTGGAATACTGTTTTTGTTATTTCCTCATTGAGTTTTATACTCTTTTCAAGGGCAGCATTTCTTTCTTTAACAATTTTAATGTCCTTAAGATATTCATTTTCTTTTTCCAAGTTGTCATTTTTCATTGTGAGTATTTCCTGCCTGAGTATAGCAATATCTGTCTTCAAAATGCAATTTTCATCCATCAGATCTTCCGTTTCTTCATGAGTATGAAAATCCTAAATAAAATAAAAGAAAGTTTTAGCTAGTACTCCATAAAATAACATATCGTGATTACCTCTGAAGCTAAAGAATAACCTGCACATCCGTACACTAAAAAGTTTACTGTCAGTGGATATCCAACAGGAGAAAAAGTTGAAGCAAAACTTTGAACCTTGTAGAGCATAAATTCCAAAAAGTTCAGAAATTTATTTAAAGTCAATGAATTCATAAAAGTAAACACACACACACGCACACATGCACACCAGAGAATTTGTAAGAATATCAGAATTGGAAAAGCCTTTGCCTGAATTACAACAAACCCAAAAGCATAAATTAAAGCATTAACAAATTTGACTAAATTAAAATATATCAAAAAATGGATTTACACTTTGATATCTAACCCTTACACCACCCTATAGTAAGAACCTTAGTTCACACATATTTGGACAGATAAAATTTCCCAAAGTTATTACAGTTCTGTTTCCCAGATAATATTCTATTGCAATTTGACTCTTTTAACACTTCTATAGTCACTTATAAGAATTACACTTACTAAATCATAAATCTAGACATTATACTAGTCACTCCTATGTACATTCATTGATGAACTCCTCTAGTTACTATAATTTTGAAAAAGAAAGGTTAAAAATATAAGCAAGCTACAGGATTTTCCCCAGGACTTGTGAGTCTATTTCTAGTTCTCCAACAGATCACAGTTACTTCTGTGGTGTAATTATATCAATACAAAATAAAACTTTTATTTTAAAACACCAACGGTAAATAAGATAAAATTTATAGAACTCTTCTTAGAATATCATGAGATTATTTGTGATTGCAATAATTTCTGTTTCTTCTTTATTTTATTTTAGGTACAGTAATCAATATGAAATAGGGAAGTACAAGGAACAATTTTCCTGGGAACAACATTTTTATCAATAGGTTATCACTAAGTATACATTATGGCATGTTATTGTTTGCAAAAGCACTTGGTAATAAAATAATATCCTATGTGGATGCCAAGACTTATAATAAATATTAATAATTGTACCTGTAAGTGTCATCATTCATTTTTAAAAGTGAGATAACATTTCTGATTTGTTTTAGACCTATTATAGTATATATTAAATCAAGTGGATATTATAAGTAAAATTGATAAATAATGTTTAAAATATAGAATTTTTACCAAAGATTGATTTACCTGACTTGGAGTATTTCTTGCAGTTTTTGGTTTCATCTCTAGTGACTGAACAGTCGGTTCAGGTTGTTTTGCTTCAACTTCTTTCTTATGTTGTTTCTCTTTCCTTTCTAATTCTTCTCTATTTTTTTTGTACAGCATATTAACATTTATTTTTTCTTCATTTTCCTGTTTGAAGGTGCATCTGCAGATAAAGACATTTCTCTTAAAATGCATTTTGTTAAAAAATAAAGAGCTCATCTCTGCAGATGTTGTTTATCATCCTAATAAAACTTCCATGTTCTGGATTATTTTTCCTTTGCAGCTCTCAGATATTTAATTTCTCACTTCAACATCTTCCAAAGAATGCATATACTTGAAAAGTAGTAAGGAAAGGATATTCCGCTAAAGCTTCTGTTACTAGTCACTCTAGTATATATTATAAAAAAGGATACTGGAGATTATTCAGTAAAGTTACAAGTTCAAAATTACCTTTTTAAATCACACAATCATAATTACTCCCTTATTAGAAAAGATTGTTTACGATCAACTACATTTTTAAAGTTACTATTTATTGACAAGTGTCTAAGTTCACTAGAAATAAATTTTCATCTTTATGAAATATTGCAGGTACCTCTCCAAATGATTGACAGAGTAAGATGGCACCTTCAGCTGTCCCTCACACAAACTATATCTGCAGATGACTGTCAGCCAAAACTAGGCTAAAGAGTCTAACATCTGTTACCCCATATTTTTTATATTACTTTCTAAATACTTTCAATTCACCTTGTTATTACATAGATTTTATATATTTATTAACCTATTGTTCATTATGTGTAATATATAATTAATGTCCTTAATAAGTGTGTGTATGTTTACACAAGTTTTGTTTTCTTGTGAAATCTAGTCCCAGAAATGGAGTTGTTGAGTTAAAGGGATGTCGGGTTATTTGAATTTTTGATACAAAGCACTAAGTTGCCCTTCGGAAATAATTTACCAATTTCATATACCAACAGTGTACGAGAATGCGTTTTTCCTCACATACGCCAACACTGGTAATTACTTTTTAAATATCAGCATGACTTTTAAAAATATATCTTATTTTATGTTAATTTGCATTTTTCTGATTACCAGGCAGGACTAAATATCCCTGGCAAAAATATAAAACTTGTTAATCATAAGGAATATTAGTCCAAGTTTGCATTAGTTTATAGCACAATGACAATTACCTCCTGTTAAATACTGCTACAGGCAGCCAGGCACGGTGGCTCACTCCTGTAAACCCAGCATTTTGGGAGGCCGAGGTGGGCAGAACATCTGAGGTCAGGAGTTCGAGACCAGCCTGGCTAACAGGGTGAAACCCCATTTCTACTAAAAATACAAAAAATTAGCCAGGCATGGAGGCACATGCCTGTAATCCCAGCTACTAGGGAGGCTGAGGCAGCAGAATTGCTTGAACTCGGGAGGCAGAAGTTGCAGTGAGCCGAGATCACCCCATTGTACTCCAGCTTGGGAAAGAAGAGAGAAACTCCATCAAAAAAAGAAAAAGAAAAAAAAATCCATGCTCTAGGCTTACCTATCACGCTCTTCCTTCAGCTTCTTGGGAAACTGCTGAGGATGCATTTCCCCAGTCTTTCTTTGTTGGAGTAATCTGTCAGCAGCAGCTGTGCGATCACATAGATTTTCTGATACTGGTATTTTTTCACTTTTGTTTGTATTATTTCCTTCTTTGACCTTTAATAAAAGTAATATAAATAATAATTGTTATTATTTTATTCAATAAAAAGAACATTTTCCCCTGATTTTTTCACTTGATTCAGGTTAAATGTCACCATTTTTATCATAAAAGTATTTTGTGTTTACTTTAATTTTATCATTGTACATAATGATTATAATTATAAGGTACTCATCATTTTACCATTGAAATTTTTGCCAAATCTGCTTATTTCTGCTTGAGTGAACAGAAGAATTTTACAAAATTTCAAAAAGGACTCTTCTCCATTTTGTGCTTTTATTCCCATCCACTCTTTGCTGCCTAATATAAATTTTTATGCTATCTGACTGGCAGAAACAGAGAAATAAAAAGACACAGGCGTAACATATGTCTTCTGTCTTTACCACCTGGATGTTACATGAAATAGCCAGATGAAGAGGATGTGACCTTGTGGGGCTTCAGGAACAGTAAAGAAGTTTCCCTTTTCTGCACTAAGCTATTCTTTTCCCCACTGTCTTTTATCTCTCTCTCTTTTTCTTTTTTCCATTTGAATCCTGGGATATCAAAAAAGTAAACGTGCTCCCTGAAGGATGGGAACCAAAGTTTGCCACAACACAAGAAGCAGAGTGAAACTGCTGAGTTTCTAGTGCAGAATTCTGGAAAATGCAATGCTTCCCAGATTTCACATTCAATTACCACAAAAGTTGATAGGTGGAATGTATATGGTCCAGTTATCAACTTTAGCCCCATTATCTACTGATAATGGGAGTCAAACCAACCAAGACCTATTAAATGTTTCATCCACATCTCCTAAGGTGGCATTCACTAGCATTTCATGGCACCAAATAACATGATACAACTCTATATTGCTGAATTACATAAAAGATCAATTTATCAAATTAGTCAGATATATTAAAAGTCTAACTTGAGCAAAGCAATTTAATGCCTCAGAGGGTGCAAAAAGCCTCATGTGCTTTTACTTTGTTTTTTTTTTTTTTTTTTTTTTTTTTTTTTTTGAGACAGAGTCTCCTCTGTCGCCCAGGCTGGAGTGCAGTGGCGCGATCTCGGCTCACTGCAAGCTCCGCCTCCCGGGTTCACGCCATTCTCCTGCCTCAGCCTCCCGAGTAGCTGGGACTACAGGCGCCCACAACCGCGCCCGGCTAATTTTTTGTATTTTTAGTAGAGACGGGGTTTCACCGTGGTCTCGATCTCCTGACCTTGTGATCCGCCCGCCTGGGCCTCCCAAAGTGCTGGGATTACAGGCGTGAGCCACCGCGCCCGGCCAATGTGCTTTTACTTTGAAAGAAGAAAATCTCTATCTTTAGAACACAATGTACAGAACTCAACTTCCTACTAAAGAGTCAAAGGTTAAATTTTTGGCTGATAAATGATGCTTCTTATATGATCAAAATCATACATGCCAAAACTTACTATACTTTATTAAACAACATAAGGTCTGATTCAGCAGAAAAATTGGAAACTGGTGATTTTTTTAAATATGTGGAAGTATATATCTGTTTTCAAAAGTATTTGAAATAACCATGATGGGACTACAAGTTCAAACAGTTTGAGCTAAGCAGATAAACTTGCATGCATGAAAACACATTAAACAGACTCATTTGGCTGGGAATATTCATTGCAACTCTCAAGGCGAGATGTGTTTTTGTGGCTCATCTCAGTCATTGCTTCCCTCTCATTGTATTCCCATTCTATTAATAAATAAATGTAGTTCATCTCTAAATGAATACCGAAAAAAGAATCTAGAATCTAGAGCTTATTTCTTTAGCAATTTCTTTATGTTTATCTGGTTCAGAAGGTCTCTTGGTATATGGCTGAATTAGTTTCCCAGCCCATATGCCACTTGGAAGACTGAGAGTGAGACTTAGGTTGATTAATGAACAAACATTATGAGAACATTCTCCGGAACCGTTATTTAGATAGCAGAACTAATCTACTTTGACACATAATTACACATTTAGATAATTCCGCTGTAACTGTACACATAAGATTTTCTTGAATAGAAAATTTGACTAAATCAAATAATTGATAAAGAGAAAAAAGAGAAGCAGCAAGTGAACCTCTGTCTTTTTGAAGTTGGACTTTCTCTTTCTCCAAAGCCGGGAACTCTACTTGTAACATGGCTATCTCATTCTTAAACCTTGGAATATCTTGCTGTAAGTCTCCTAGCTATATTTTTGATGTTTTTTCACTATGTGGCAGAGAATAACTCACATTTGATAATTCAAGATTCCTGCTTTTGTAGTTGTTAGCACTGGGATTGTCATATGGTGGCTTCTGGAATAAGCACTGTATTGGTTTTCTGTTTTTAGAAGTGTCTGTAGCAGCAGAAATACTGTAGCTTTCTATCTGAATCATATGCTTCATTTCTTTGGAGTGGGTAAACCACAAACCAAAAAGACTTTCAGGATCTCTAGACTGAGGCCAGTACCTAATGTCTAATTTCCAAAGAGTGGTATTCGGGTTTATATTTTTTGCTATTTGCATGTCAAACTCTTAATCATCTTTCATTTCAATCATAATTACTAGGTTCCTTAATTTTTTAGTGTCTGTATCATTAAAATTTTTTTCTTCATCTGTGTTAGAAACAAACTATGTGTCTGGTTTGTTATCATTTTTATAGTCTGATTTATTTTCATTTAAATGAAGCTTAGAAGATGACTGGTAAGTATATTTCAGGTACCTGGAATGGGAATGGAATGAAAGACATTTGTCATGGGCTTCCTCTGTTCAGGCGCTTCCTGGAATGCCACAGTGTTAGGCCCTCCAGATGCATCTTCCTCCTCACAATCATGGACATGACTCATCAGATCAGAGGGCACTCCTTTTTTGTTCATCCCTCTTTAGAGTTACTATGTAGAAGCTCTGCCTCAGGGCAAGCAATACTTCTGGAGTTTTCAAAACTTTCACCAATATTCAGCTTGAACTTGTTTGTAATGAATATTAAAGAAAGTCCTGAATATACAGATAGATTCCCGTTATCACAATTCTCACCCAGTTCTGGTTCTTGAGACCTTTTTTTTGGCAGGTGCAAAATGGAAAACAAATTTGCTTGTTTTGTTTCTCAGTTACTCTCTTTTCTGTTGGAGTACATGTTTTAAAATTGGCTTTAATCAAGTACAAACAAAGAAATGTTAGAAAATAATTAAAATTTAACTGATACTTAATCTATGTGTCACTACTCTTATATGATGGGATTGTAACTAAAATGTGAAAAATAATTTGCCTTGGCTTAACATAGGAGAGAAACATGAACTGGCAAGCTGAACTCTCTGTGTTTGTTTGGACTGAACTTAATTCATTATGTGTTAAATCTACCAGAAATGAATTCAAAGATAGGTAGTATTATAAAAGATTCCTCTCTTACAAAGATTTTACCTCAGCATACCAGAAAGAGTGAGCCCCTACAGTGCACGTATATTTCTGAAGATTAACTAGAGACTAGGTAAACACTCAATTATTGAGAGCCAAACTGAACACCACTAAGAAAGAGAAGCAAAATTTTAAATTCCAATTCAAATGATATACTATGATAGTGTTATGTATCTAGATAGATTTTCTGCTTATATCCACTTCTAATATATTTTAAGTTCCACTAGTGATAGTGGATGGATTTTTTAAATTGTAGGAATATTTACTATGTATTTATGTTGAAATAAAGTTATTGTTTGTACCCTGACACCAAAAGTCCCATTCTGCAAGGTAGGATTCTCTTAATAGGCAACTGGGTTGACTTTTATGACCCCATTCACTTCCAGAACACAGACACTGAAGTCAACTGGCGACCACAAAACAGAATACATCTTTAAACTCGACACTGATGACCAGCAATATAAAACTGCAACATTTGAACCGCTGGCAATGATGACTCCTTTAGCACTAGTTTAGCTCAATGGCCATCATGGTTAAATTGTTCATAATTTCTATTCCTTAGTAATATGACTCAATATTTCATGTTACCTTCTGTATTAAGAGTAAGGTTATAAAAATAAAAGAAGATTTCTTGCCTCAATTCCAAGGGTAAAGACAACTATGAATTACTAGAGATAGTAAGAATATCTTAGGTTTTGTAACAGGTTAAAATGTTTTAAAAATTGAATATAAAATTATGATCCATTTGATTCTAAAGGTATATTCTAAAAGGTCATGTCATTTGGTCTATGCTTTCTTCCTAAAGCAAAAAAAAAAAAAAAAAAGAAAACAATGTTAAACAAGAAACTTAAATTTTTATATACCTGTGGTTGCTTCTTTTCGCTTCTTTCACGCCTTTCTTGCTCCTCCTCTGAAGCCACTAGTAAGGCTTGTTCTGTTGACAAATTCATTGGTTTAGTTCAAATGAACTAAGAACAGTTAGATAAAGACTATAATCTTTATAAAAATAGAGAATAAAATTTCTTTGTATTATATGTTTTGAGAGTTTAAATGAAGCTTAATGTTTACTGAAATATTTACTTCTTTAAGAAATACTTCTCATTATCCAAAACTTCAACAAACCACTTGGGGAGACACTAGGTATCACCAGGTTCAAGCCATACAAAATCTCAGGGTCACTTACAAATTGTTCCACCCAATATAAATAAACAAAGCTGTTGCAAACAAAACAAATTTTGAAATGCAGTCAAAATATACAATGTAACACTTTACTATAATTCATAACAGTATCTTTTTACAACACACTCATTGAGTTGGCAGTTACTAATAATTTGCAAAATTGTCGTTGTTTATACCTTAATTAGTGTTCACCCCATTTTTTACATCACAAATGTTTTCCCGTACTATTCTGAAAAATTTATTTTCATCTTTTAAGACTCAGAATGTAGGCTGGCCATAATAGCTCACATCTGTAATCCCAGCACTTTGGAAGGCCACAATGGGAGAATTGCTCAAGGCCAAGAGTTTTAAGGCCAGCCTGGGAACCATAGATAACATTGACTCTACAAAAAATTAGACAGGTATGTTGATATGTGCCTGCAATCCCAGCTACTCAAGAAGTTTAGGTGAGAAGATCCCTTGAGCCCAGGAGTTTGAGGTTGCAGTGAGTCTCGATCACGTCATTGCACTCCACCCTGGGGCATAGAGTAAGAACTTGCCTCCAACAACAGAAAAAGAAAAAGAAAAAAGGCTCAGAATGCTGTGTGAAGTCTTCCTTCATTCTAGCTGTCTTTCTCCACACACACGTGTCTGCTTCATGGGCCTCCCTTAGTACTTTGGCAATTTTTCCAGTGTCACTTTACCACCTGAACTGCACATCATGACTTTACTTGTTGATCCCCTTTGCTGCTAGGTTGTAGAGGACAATCTTTTGAATCATCTTTGTATAAACAGTCTTAACTTTACTAAATAATTAGTTATTGAGTCCCTGCTATGTGTTAAGCACTGGGGTATAAGGAAGGAAAATAAAAGCTGTCAGCGATGGCTTTCCTAAAGATCATGCATGAGCTGCGACTTAGAGAGTGAGGTTAGCCAGATTAAGTGAGGCAGAGGGCAGGAAAGGGTGAGCACATGCCAGGAAGCAATGAGAGAGGGAGAGAAGCCTCCAAGAGTGTATGTATTTCTCTGCAAAAGAGGAATGGTGAGGGGGCCATTGCCAGCAGCTCAGTAATTCCAGAGAAAAAGGCAGACGGGGAACGGGCTATGGATGAAGATTTGGGCAGAAATCAGTTTTCTTTTTTTCTTCTTTTTTTTGAGACAAGGTCTTACTCTGTCTCCCAGACTGGAGTGCAGTGGAATGATCTTGGCTCACTGCAACCCGGCCTCCCAGGTTCAAGCAGTTCTCCTGCCTTAGCCTCCCAAGTAGCTGAGATTACAGGTACATGCCACTACCGCCTGCTAATTTTTGTATTTTTTTTTTAGAGATGGGGTTTTACCTGTTTGACCAGGATCATCTTGAACTCCTGACCTCAAATGATCCACCTGCTTCAGCCTCCCAAAGTGCTGGGATTACAGACATGAGCCACCGTGCCCAACCCAGAAGTCAGTTTCTGAAATCCTTATATAGCTTTAAGATGCTTGGACATTAGGTATTCAGGAGTGGTTCACGGATCTATTTGCATTAGAGATAATTAACTCTAAATACTGTGAGGAGCATAAAATTCTGAGACACATAAACAAATGAACAAAGATAAAACATAAGGCAATGTTGCAAAGATGATGCAGGCCTGAGATGTTTTCAGAAATATTTAGGATATAAGTATCAGTGGTCATTATAAGAATAGATTTTTACTGCATGAATAAATGTATATATCTGGGTCCCTGGAGCAATACACTCTGCTCATTACTTTACAAACTTTATCAAATGAGAAGTAAATTAATCTACATAAACTGTTTCAGTTACTTCTATTTACTTTACACTTTTTCTGTTTCAGTTTTACCGTGCACAGGAAATGCATTTGGGTTTTGTGGTTGTTGTTGTTGTTGTTGTTGTTGTTGTTTGAGATGGAGTTTCACTCTTGCTGTCCAGGCTGGAGTGCAGTGGTGTTATCTCAGCTCACTGCAACCTCTGCCTCCCAGGTTCAAGGGATTCTCCTGCCTCAGCCTCCCAAGTAGCTGGAATTGCATGCATGTGCCATCATGCCCAGCTAATTTTGTGTTTTTAGTAGAGATGGGTTTCTCTATGTTGGTCAGGCTGGTCTCAAACTCCCAACCTCAGGTTATCTGCCTGCCTCAGACTCCCAAAGTGCTGGAATTACACCCACAAGCCACGGCGCCCAGCCACATTTGGGGATTTTCTTTTAAAAGTTCTGCTTCCTGGATTTACCAAGCTCATGAGAAAATAGAAGCAAACAAGTCATTTGCATAGTTAAGAAACTTTGGATTTATAACTTGTCATCACTACTCTAGAAAACTATCATCATGTTTTGTAAAACAAAATGTTAATTCTAGACATAAGGGGAAAAAGAAATTAAAACTATAGGGGTGAAAATATATTGCATAATTTATTACTATTGACATAATCATATGACTGATTAAGAGCACTGAATTTCACTTGTATGTAAAGTAGACCCCATATTAGCCGCAGTTAGTCAATAGACTTGGTGTTCTAGTGGAACTAAATTTGATGCTCCTGTGTTATCTTTAAATGATACAGCTCTTCTGAACACCCATACTCCTAGTGCATGATTATCCATTAAGACAAGGTGAAGGAATGTGTGAGTACAGCTGAGGAGACACCATAAGGCAAATGCTCGATGGTTCCCATTAATATTGGGAAAATCAACACTATAATACAGAAAGCTATAGACATTATTTAACATTTGGTTTGGGAAGATATTTTTAGTGACATTGCATACAGTTGTAACTAATAATTGCAGAACTAGAGATGTAAAAATAAATCAAAGCCACATTGTGTTTGAGTAGAAAATCTGTAGACGTCTGCAGCAGCCCCCAATTTTTCCAATCCAGCCCCAAATTCTAAATATAATCATGGTACCCACTCTCAAATTTATGTTACATACTAACCTCAATGAAATTACTCTTTCTCCTTATTCTCTTTGTTATTTATATGTTTCTTTCCTTAAAGGAAGAATACAAATGCCTTGCTAAGAAGCATTCTGTTTGAATGTAGGCTGCACAAGGGGAGGAAACACAAAGTACTTTTGGCCACAAAATGACTTCTGAAAAGTCAGAACTATGGGAGCATGAAGCCAGCCAAGGGAATCGAGAATAACATGTTCTATGCTTCCTTCCCTTCTTTGTTCTCTTCCTACTCTAATAGCTGCGACTCACATAGGTAATGAAGAATATAATTCCCTGATAGTAACACAGCTCCAAGATTAATCCTTTCTTTAACTATGAGGTTCGTGTGTCCAAAGTCTGTAGTTGCTGTCTGATTTTTCATCACTGATGGTGATAGACATTTATCATCAACTCACAACTTCCCAAATCTTTGAAAAGTCTTACTATTGATGATTCAACTAGTAGAAACATAATCTAAAATATCTGAAAATTATGTTTTTATTTATTAGAATGTAAATAGTAATACAAATTGTAATAAAGTGTAAAAATTCTTTCTTCCCTGAAGCAGTGCCATGTTGTCATCTACCCCACAAACACACTACTCCCTCATGGTCTAATGTATTTTACAAGTCCTGTAATTGCTATTAACTCAAACAAGTTTATTTAACTTGTTTTAAGCTTCTGTGATTTACTACAATTTACTTTGACTCACTCAACGATCTCTATTATGTATGTTGTTTTCCATGAGAAATTTGTTTATTAATAATTAAGATTCTTCAGTGATAAGAAAATATTTGAATAACTAAGTTTGAGAATAAACACATGACATTATTGTGTGTTTCTGTGTACTAGAGACAAAAACTTCAAAACCATTATGAGTATACATTAAATTAAAAACTGCCTTCATTTAACCAAGATGATCTTCCCTCAATGCATGAATACCTTCAGAATTCACATGTGAAGCCTTAAATATAGACCAAAGATTTATCTAAAATACAATAGCCTTAACAATCTTATCTGTAGCCAACACAGTGGATCCCGCCTATAATCCCAGCACATTGGAAAGCTGAGGTGGGCAGATCACCTGAGGTCAGGAGTTTGAGAGCAGCCTGGCCAACATGGAGAAACACCATCTCTGCTAAAATAGAAAAATTAGCAGGGTGTGGTAGCACGTGGATGTAATAGCAGCTAATTGAGGGGCTGAGGCAGGAGAATTGCTTGAACCCAAGAGGCAGAGGTTGTAATGAGCCAAGACTGAGCCACTGCACTCCAGCCTTGGTGATAGAGCAAGACTTTGTCTCAAAAACACAAACAAAAGACCTAATTTTTCCATTATGAAAATAAGTCTATGTTCACACGAGATCTGAAGAGTACACAACGCTGTGAGATAGGACAGAAATATATTTTGAAAGTTGTATTCCCGGTTTCTGTATCAATAAAACTGTTGAATTTTAGCTTTTAAGACAAGTCAAGGAAAAGAGCAAAAAATGCAGAAGTGAAACTTGAAAGGTCAGTTGGCCATCAAGGGTTCATGATAACTGAACTTACATAAACTATATATATTGATCAAAACATTATTTCTGAATTTTGATCTGAGAGACCCTAGAGTTTCAGATTCATTCAAGGATGTCCACGAGGTCAAATAAGACAATGCCACTTGCTATTTTCAATTTTCTTTTCTGAGAACAGTGCAGCATTCTTCCTCAGAGAAATGAATTGTCCTAACTTCATAGGCTAAAGGCTCACGAGTCATAGTTCTAACTGCCTGTATAAAATATGGTGGTGCATGCTTGTATTCTGAACTTTTCAGCTTTAAACTTTCATACAGTAAATATTAATAGATACAAACTGATTTTAAAAAGCCCTTTTATTCTGACATTATTTCTATTTTTCTTTCTTTCTTCATTTGTCAGCAACAGGAGAGTCTAACTGAAAGTGGTAAAGTGGAAAAAGGGAATACAATGAAAAGTGTAAAATGAGTTAAACCAGAGATAATCATATCAATGTGGATGCATCTGGAAAATATGATACACCAAAGAAGTTGGCAGAAAAGTATGTAAAGTGTAGAACCACTCATGTACCATTTTAGGACACAAATAAAACATTCTGCATATTACTTCTGAGCATCACAATATAGTTAAAGATTTCAAAAGGGCTTTGAAATGAAAACCAATTTACTATGTCGGTAGCCTCTATGCAATCATGTTTTTAAAACCTTAACACCAAAAAGTCTCAAAATAACCCTTTTAAAAGACTGTCTACCAGTTATAAATGAATTGTTACTTTCCTCATTTTTAATAATCAAAGAGGCCACAAACTCACACATACACACACGTATGCATACACCTACATGCACAGTCTGCTCATTGAAACATCTGATTGGCTTCAGATCATCAGTGTAATAACACTAGCAGCAAGCCTCTAAAGTTGACACAGAAACTGACACGTTAATAAGTAAAGCCTTCCTCTAGGTAAAGATCAGAACTCCAACTAGCACATAACTCAGTGGAAATATCTTAAGAGTCTCAAATTTCACTGCTTTGAATCCCTGACAAGTACAAAAATTTTATATTGAAAACTTTATGCTATACAAAATATTAAAAGAGAAACATCTGAGTCAAAGTTTACATTTTAAAAATATTTTTATGGCTTCTAAATTTGTTTTCATTCAAATATGAATACAAACAATAACATTTATGTCAATGCCTACCATTCAATTTTGAGCAAATAGAATTAGCGGTAAGAATAATGTGAGCACTTCCATCATTTAATGTACTTATTTCCAGCATTCCATTTGTATTGATAACATACCTGCTCTCAAGGTCTGTACTTTCTTTCTCTGTACTGCCCCTTTCACAGCAGGATCTTCCATTTTAGTGCTAGGCTGAATGGGTTTTAAAAGAAAATGATTCATAAATCATATGTATTTTATACAACATGGAGTTAGTGCTTCAAAAATATGCATAATTAATTACCTTCAAGGAAGGATGTTGTGCAGGAGGTCCTACAAAGCAAAGGGGATATGTCATCAATTATATGTAAGTATGACAGGGCCAACCAAACATTCAGGCAGTGTTACTATCAAGCTGAGTTCTCATGCCTGACTATAAAAATAATTACTTAAAGTTTTGAGGGTACTGCTTGGCTTCTTCTTTTCCTTGTCTAGGACAGCAACATGACAGAAATATAATTAGGAAAATAGGAATATAGGATTCCTAAAACTCAGTTTACATTTCAATAGTGACATTATGTTTCAAATGCCTATACCTAAAACAGAAAAGCATGGATATCACTGTAAACACATGGGCTGATAAGGCGTAAAGAGACCATTAAACAGATGAGGAAATCAAACCTGAGGGTATCAATGTCAAGGCTGAGGGTGAAGGTACAGAGTATTTTCACTCAACACATCAGAGGCATTGTTGCCAGCACACCACAGATAAATTCCCCATGTCCTGTCGCTGAGGAAATACACAGTTGAGATGACAGTTCAGGTGAACGTGCAATTCACCTCTCATCAAAGACAGTGTTCTAAATTGATCAGCTGTTGTACACACTTATGAAATCACAGCTAAATGAAATATTCATTTTTCCCATGACCACATGGCCTACTGCAGCACCTACATTTCTCCTATCCCCTCGTTGGGCCTTGAATTAGAGCTCCTGGATCCACTCATACAAGGTGGTCCATAAAACACATCAAATAAACCATGTAGAATCAGTTTCCAATATCAAAATATTTATCAAAAAAGAAAACACTGAAATACCACAGACTTGCTGGATATGAATACACTTTTATATTGCAAAATCAGTGCAGTATTTATTGAAAATGAGAAATTTGGTATTCACAGAATGAATTGTATAATATGATTGCATCTAAAATTAACTAAGTTTGGTATATTATCTTACACTGTAAAGGACATTTATAAAACAGCTATCATATCAAATAACTGGCTGTCTCAAAAAAAATTAGCCAAAGCATCGATATGCAATTTAATCACATCTTATTCGCTCATGTCAGTGAAACTTCTCTCTCTGAGGCCTGACAGTTATGAAATGAAATGAGCTGCTGCAGTTTACCCCAAGTCTAGCACTCCCTCCTGCCTCCAGTACTCTCCACAGCAATAACCTCTCTTGTGAGACTGGCCATACGCCAAAGCAACTGGAAGTGACTCATCTCAAGTTTACTTGGCTTTAACTCCCAAGAACACAGCAAATGTCTTTCTTTCCTCCCTCCTGGTTCTTTCACAATCCCTCTTCCTTTGAAAAAGTGATTTTTAGATCTGTCATCCTGATGCTTCCCTTCCTAGCTGCTTTTTATCGATCATTGCGACCACTGTTGTCATCTGTGTTCAGGAGTAGTATACACCTGTAATCTCTCTTTTCATCTCATTCTCCTTCCCCTGTGGCTAGAATCATGCTCAGAAATAAAAGGAAATTAATGCTTTCCCTGGATTCTGTTATTTTTTAAATTGCTCTCCAATAGTTCTTTTTCCAGATTTCTCTAAAGGAAGGCTATTCCCTTGCTATTCAGGGCTATGTCCAGGGACCAGCACTAACATCACCTGAGTACTCATGAGAAATACAGAATCCCATACCTGCTGAATCAGAATGTGCACTTTCCAGAAGCTCCTCAACTAATTCATGACAATTTGAATGCCCTTTTCTACACTGATGTGCTTGCATATTGGTTTACCCTAATTGCCCTGTTTGGCCTAGCGTCAATTTCTTCCCTACTATGCCCCTGAATTTAATACTACATTATAAGCCATAATGTTTCTAATGAACTTTTAATCAGGCAATACGATCTCTACTTAATTTCTTCTCCATAAATCACCCAACACTGTTCATTTCAACGATGTTAATTTGGCCTATAGGATACTATCCCATGAATTTACACCATTTTCTATAAAACTAAATTATAGCCATTCATGGCTGACCATTTATGGTGATATTCATCTATGGTAGATAAACCACAGGTCTGTGTGGTAAAGTACCTCAATCCTTAATGCCTCCCCAGTAGTGAGCATGACAGCAAGAGTAGGAAAATGTTACTCTAATTCGCTGACACATTTTCGTACTGGAAGCTCACTTTATCTTCTTTCCTATTTCTAACACCCTGTTCTTCCTTCCTCTACAGAGCAATTTGACTTTATTAACCTCCATTACATACGCCCGCATATGTTTTTTTATGTATTACATGTACACTCTGCCCTCTTCATTCTTTCTTTCTCTTTATTCATTTCCTCTTCCCTCTCTCCTGAGTTGCCTCAGGTCTTAGAGTATCTTAAAATGGAACTCACACTCAGCTCCTTTAGTGGTGCTTCCAATAGAATCAATTGCTGACCCTTGGTTAGAGACACAATTTATCACCATTTGACTTCTCCTTTACTTATTATAGTTAATAGGACATTTTCTTTAGCTAGTAGACTATATTAGTGCTCATGTTTTAAAAGAAACATTCCATCAAATGACTTTTTAAATAAAATACACTTCTCACCTTCTCCTTTCCCATTGACTATTCTGTTGCCTTTTTCATGGGAAGGTCCAGGTAAAGGCTGTGACAATTTCTCGGGAACACACTGCTAAGGAAATATCAAGAATTAGTTTCCATTTAAAAAATTATAATGAGTTACATCAAGAGATTCTTATCATTCTCTTTTTATGAAACTGGATCTCATTCTGTCAACCCAGGGCTAGAATGCAGTGGCATCATTATGGCTCACTGTGGTCTCAACCCTCCGACCTCAGGCAATATTCCCACCTCAACTTCCTGATAGCTGGAACTACAGGTGCATACCATCATGCCAGACTAATGTATTTATTGGTAGTTTTGTAGAGACAAGGCCTCATTATACTGCCCAGGCTGGTCTCAACCTCCTAGGCTCAAGCAAACCTTCCACTTCTGCCTCCCAAACTGTTGAGATAACCAGTGTGCACCAGCACACACAGCCCTAATCAATTCCTTTAAATAAAGCTCAATGTTGCCCAGGCATGGTGGCTCACACCTGTAATCCCAGCCCTTTGCAAGGCCAAGGTGGGTGGATTGCTTGAGTTCAGGAGTTTGAGACCAGCCAGGGCAACAAAATGAGAACACATCTCTACACAAAAGTACATAAAGGAGTCAGGCATGATGGTCTGTGCCTGTATCCCAGATGCTCAGGAGGCTGATGTGGGAGGATCACTTGAGCCTGAGAGTTAGAGACAGTAGCGAGCCAAGATCATGCCACTACACTCCAGCCTGGGAAACAGAGCAAGACCCTGACTCCTCCAAAATTTCTATTTAAAATGTGAGAGTAAAGAGAGATACAAATGAAAAACAAGCCTAATTGATCAATGAAATATGAGCTTAAGTGAAGAAAGAAAAGAAACAACATGAAGTGCAATAAAGTACCTGGAGAAAGAAATCTGTAACACAGCCTTTTGTTCTTTCATATCCCTAATAATACTAATTAATATTTATGCTCCAATAAGTTTTTTGTAAGTACTTCTGTGATAGACTTCATTACTCTAAAACTTTCAATTAGCTAAATATGGTCATCTACCACTACCTGAAAGAAAATTATTATAACAGAGAGAAACCAGGAACTTTCCATCAACTTTCCACCCAGAAAAAGAATTTGTCACCAGAACTCTAAAGGGTAATGTATAGCTTAAAATGGTATATTTAATAGAATATGTGTTGGGCCTAATAAAACATTTAAGAAATGTTAATCTAAAATCACAATGTTAAGATTCCAGTTGAATCATACTAGAAAATATATTGTAACCCTCTTTGCTACTGATGACCTATTTCTAATTTATTTCCTTGTTATTTATGGCATAATTCCTCAACATAACACTTCAAAAGTTACATAACTTTAAATATTAACAATAACACAAATGTAAGCAATATTTTAAATACAATATTCAATTATTAGATACATTAGGTATATTACTTATAACATTCTATTATTTAAAAATTCACTTGTCTCTTTATTCAGACTAAACAAATATTGAGGCTGAACATCTCAATCCGTAACGTCAGCACTATGAGAGGCTGAGGTGGGCAGAACACTTGAACCCAATGGTTAAAGACCAGCCTGGGCAACAAGGCAAAACCCTGTCTCTTGAAAACTCAGCCAAGCATGGTGACACAGGTCTATCATGACATAGGTCTATAATTTCAACTACTTGGATGACTGAGGTGTGAGGATCACCTGAGCCCAGGAAAGAGAGATCGAAGTGAGCCAAGATCTCACTAGTGCCCTCCAGCCTGGCGGACAGAATGAAACCCCATCTAAAAAAAACAATAATTAAAATGCTTCTTACATAGAAGACTGTATTTTAGGCCCTCCAGGATACACACAAGTATGTTCATTGACGTCCAGTAGCTCATGGTATGCAGGAGCTTCCAATGATTATTTATAAGGACTTTGAGTGGTTATTTTATTTTATTTTATTTTATTTTATCTTTTTTTATTTTATTTTTTAAAGATGTAGTCAAGCTCTGTCAGCCAGGCTGGAGTGCAATGGTGTGATCTTGTTTCACTGCAACCTCTGCCTGCCGGGTTCAAGTGATTCTCCTGCCTCAGCCTCCTGAGCAGCTGGGAGCACAGGCATGTGCCATCATGCCCGGCTAATTTTTCTGTGTGTTTTTATTTAGAGACAAGGTTTCACCACGTTGGCCAGGCTGATCTTGAACTCCTGACCTCAGGTGATCTACCCACCTCAGCCTCCCAAAGTGCTAAGATTGCAGGCATGAGCCACTGAACGCAGCCAAGTAAATATTTTTTAAGAACTATGATGATAAAATTATGATGTTAAAGTCTTACTATATTGGTATTAAGAGTCTCTGCTTCTAGAACTGGTTATTTGCAGCAAAATACATGTTATTCAATTAGATGAAATTAGATGAAATGTTTTATATAAACTCTTCATGGACATCTCATAAAACACAAAAAAAAATCCCTTTGCGATACAAATCTTGAAAACATAAATTTAAATTTCTACATTACACAATTTATATTTTTAAATCAGATACAGTCTTGTTATGTTGCCCAGGCCGTTCTCAAACTCCTGGGCTCAAGCAATTTTCCTGCCTCAAACTCCCAAGCAGGAGGGACCACAGGTACACACCACCACACTCAGCAATTTTCCTACAATTTTTAATATTATTTTAGTCTCACTACAGAATCAATAATATAGGTAGAGAAACAGTTTCTCCTAGAAACTATATGATAACATAATAATAAGTTTCCAAGAAGAAAAAGCTCTATGCTATGTGCTGGACATTTTCACAACTACAAGGTACCAGAGGGGGTCCATGATTACTGCAAATCATTTGATCACTGAAGATTTATAGAGGCATAAATAGTATGAAATTCTGAAAGTCACAATTGTATGATTTAAAAGTCAAAGTGTTACTATTTATCCAAATAAACCTTAACCAAATTTCATATTTCTTCTATTGGGGAAGCATTTAATAATGCAACTTTCCCGTCACTATTATTTTCCAGTTCAAAGCTCCTACCTGGTCACAGTACTTGTCAATTTTTGTTAGTTAACAAAGTTAAACACATTTTTTGAATCAACTAGCCATATGTATGTTTTTCTCTGACCAACTTTCCATTATCACCATAAAACAATGACAGGTAAACCACTGCTAAACTTGAAAAGTAAATACTATGCAAAACTAGATTCAGAGTGAGAAAATTAATTTTACAAGACACCACTTTACCTTAGTAGCAACACTCAAGTCTTTGTCATCCAATGTAGGCAATGAATCCACACGCAGTTCATGGAAAATGCTTGAAACCAAAAACACACAATGAAAAGAGCAAGTTGATTTCTTTACAATTTTTATAACTGCCAGTTTATATCCGGCTTCCCCCTCAAACAAAAGACATAATCTGGGGAAAGGTCAGTGATCCATATATTAAATAATGATTCTTGATAAAATTAAAATAGGACCTCTGTTCTAAAAAGAGATTTTAGTTACCTATTTCTGCCTCCATCTGTCTAAATCTACAAAATATTCAATGAAAACTGACCTTGAGCTTTATATAACAAATAGTGACAGTCAATATATTGGCAGAGCCTGACAGTAATTTACACACACAAATTATCTGTCCTGAAGCTGAGCTTAAAATTCAATTAATGGATGACATAAATGTTGTTACCTAAACTGGAAGAATAGTGATGACTTAAAACAACTTTTGTAAAACTTCCAGTCCTACGGCCAAAGCTAAGTAGGTTCTGCCCTAAAGACTTTGATGGTAAAAATAAGATACTGGTTACCAGGGAAATTTTAAAATTCATTAGGACAGATTCTTGGACTAACCACATTCTAACAATAACCTTCAATGAGAGTTTAAGGTATTTAAACTTTCATTAATTTAGGCATTAATTGAATTAATGAATCTGATTAAACTGATTCAGACCTATACCTTGATCCAATGGCTGCACAGATGTCTATCAATCTATGCTGAGGAGCAAGAGAAGGGATTTGGAAGGCAGGCAGGCTGACGGTCAAGTTGTGGGCCAGCTTCTTTGTTAACTATGGGATCATGAGGCAATCAATCAACTGCTCTAATCCATAGTTGTTTACTGAATGAACAGTAGGTTATAGGAACACAGATGTTGTGATGCCTTTATGAGATGATAAATGCATAGAACATAGCAGGATGTCTAGCCCAGAATACAACACTCAACAGATATTAGTTTCTTCCATCTCTATTTCCTTAGTTAACATAAATGTTTACATCTATTAAATCCTACCTGACTGCAGATTCATCAGAACTTCCAACATCTATTCAAGAAAAAGGAAAAATGCATTTTAATTCAATAATAAATGTACAGAATACTAAAAGGATAAGAGTGCACAACAACGCATGCCTGTACTCTAAACTATGTGGGAGGATGAGGCAGGAGGATCACTTGAGGAACCCAGAGATTTGAGACCAGCTAGGGAAACATAGTAAGACTCTACCTTCATGAAAAAATGTGCACACTAATGTGTATGCTTTAGATGCTATTTTTGTTGTTGTTGTTTTGTTTTGGTTTCCTTTTTTTAAAGCATAAGACTGCTGCTATGTTATAAAGCATTCCTTTGGGAGCATGCCTGGGACCTTATTAGAATTAACATTAATTATACCTATTGATAGGTAATTAATGCAGTAAGATCTCTCCCTTTTGTATTTATTAGATGCAAAGAAGAATAAATTTATAAAATTTGGTATCTACATGTAACCTGCAGTATACAAGTCATCCCAGCCACACCCCATGAGAGGGAGTAAAAATGGTATTGTTAGCAGAACAGGTGTGATGAGTCAACAGTGTCAAAGAGCATGATTTCTGGACCAAAATATGAGAGGCCGTTAAAACAGAGTATACAGTAGTACCCGTTATCCACTATATGAGAGGAAAGACATACTTGACAGGGCTTTCTCTGCCCTCACGCCACAGCAACAATCATCTACAAAGAAAGCTTCTGTGACAAAGCGTGGAGAGATTTTCCCCCAACAAGCAAAAATCTTTCCTGCTGATGACACCATTCAATTCTCACACCTTATCTGCAGACACAATCAGATTTAATTTAATTTATAAATTAAACTTTGTCATCCATATGTATGTACAGGAAAAACCAGTTTGTGATTCAGTACTATTCATGGTTCCATGCATCCACTGGGAGTCTTGGAATGTATTTCCCACAGTTAAGGGGGAACTACTGCACTTATTTTGTTATAGCACAACACAGCCTCTCTAGCTCTTCAGTTCAAACTGTTCAGTTAAGGATAAAACACCCTATATCACCAATAGCCAGCAAAACGTAGGAATCAGACCAGAAACAAGAATCCTTGCAAAGACCTTCCAGCCACCAGTGGAGAAGAGCTGAAGAGAGATCGGTGTGTTACTCTGGCTAATTCTCTTCTGGGGAAGGTGCTGGGTGGTTTCCTTAGTTGTAGCTATTTGTTCTGCCCTATGTATAACAAGGCCCAAATTCACCTGCCATTTTACCTCCCACGGAAAGAACCACAGGAAACATCACTCCTTTAACAGCTTATCCACATTCAGAGAGAAGCTTAAGAAGCACTCGGGAGGTGTGGCAGGCTGCTGGGCAGTAGTATCTGATGTGAAATATATATAGAAAGAAAACTATCAATGCCCTTTTACTACCAGAATATTCCAATGCTTCCCTTCTCCCAAGTAGGAGAAAAAAAATTCTTTTTCACCTCACATCAAGCAAAACTCCTTTACCATCCCTCATGACAGAATCTAGTTGTAGATGAGTCATGTCATCATACTACAGGCTGTTGTCAACCTCATCCCTCAAAGGAAGAGGATCAGTGAGGAACACATGTATTTACCTATAGCATTCACTGCCTGGTCTTAATTCCAACCGAAGGTAAGTATGACAGACTTAGTGATTCCACTTTTATAAAGTTCAACTCCTTACACTTGTCCCCTTCCATTGCTAGAGAGTCTATCTGGACCCACATCATAGAGCAAGATTCTCCAGTTTGTGCCGTGTGGCACGGCATGGTGTCCTTTCTCTCAACCCTTTCTATTATGTCCCAAACATCTATAAAAATCATGTTTTCTGAGTATGTAAAGCACATCTCATCAGCATATATCACTCTTTACAGTGATAAAGAAGCAGAAGGAAAACAAAAAGGACAAGGAACATCTTAAATGACTACGTTCAATTACCATGGAGCTTTAATTTTTTAACTATTCAAAAAGATATCCACTGTACTCTTCTGAAAATAATAAAAATATGAAGACAGACTAAAGATCAATGGTTGCCAGGAGTTGCTAGGGAGAAAGTGAGAGATGAACAGGCATAGTATAGAGAACTTTTAGGGTAGTGAAACTGTTCTGTCGATAATATTATAGTAATAGATACGTGTCATATCATTCATTATACAGTTGTCTAAGTTCACAGAATGTACAGCATCAAGAGTGAAGCCTGATGTAAACTATGAACTTTGAGTGATTAGAATGTAGTATAATCTGTCAATGTAAGTTCATCAGTCATAACAAATGTACCACTCTGGTGGAAAATGCTAATCATGGGGGAGGCTATGCATGTGGGAGGCACGGAATATATGAGAAATCTATGTACCTTCCTCTCCATTTTGCTGCGAACCTAAAACTGCTCCAAGAAATAAAGTTATTGATTTTAAAAAGATATTCACAACTGGGCTCAGTGGCTCATGCCTGTAATCTCAGCACTTTGGGAGGCAAAGGTGGGGGGATCACATGAGGTCATGAGTTCAAGACCAGCCTGAGGAAATGAGTTCAAGACCAGTCTGGTCAACATGGCAAAACCTCTTTTCTACTAAAAATACAAAAGTTAGCTGGGCATGATGGCGGGCACTTCTAATTTCAGCTACTCAGGAGGCTGAGGCAGGAGAATCATTTGAGCCTAGAAGGGTTTCCACCATTCCCTAAGGAGAGTGGTTCACTGTGTCTAAAGTGTTTATAGAAACAGTGTGGTTACTCTGAACAGCTGCTTTCCTTCTAGGAGTCTGGAATTGGGGTATATGTCAGGGAGGGTAACCTCCATAGAAACTCTTGGGTACTTAGTCTCTAATGAGACTCTGGTACTGGTAGATATCACTGCACATATGTTGTCAAAATGTGAGCCTGGGAGAATGAAGCAGATCCTGGGAACTCCACAGGAGAGAACTCCTGGAAGCTTGTGCCTGGTTTCCTCCAGACTTGACACGTGCACATTTTTCCTCTACTAATTCTGTTTGTCCCCTTTCTTGTAATCAAGTAAAGATCTGAGTATGACTATTTGCTGAGTCCTGTGAGTCTTTCTAGTGAACCACCAAACCTGGGGGTGGTCTTGGGGAACCTTGACACAAATGCATTGTGTAAGATTTTTATGAAGTTGATATGATATATGTAACTGTAATCAGGTGGTTATTTCACAGAATAGCTTTCCCTAATCTGTTTTTCTTTTCCTTTTTTCCCTTGATATTCAACTTGGATAGTCTTATATTTCTATATCTACCCAATTGAATAAAGGCATAAAAGGAATAAATGAAATGATAATGTCAGAAAATAATGTGAAATAAGCAGCAATCCTATTTTAACTGAAGAAAAAATAGAAAAACTGGGTGATTGACAATATGTTCTTCAATATGAATGTTTCTAGAAAAAAAATGAAAAGGTGGTCAATTTTCTGCAATGCAAGTGGGCTTAATTCCTTTTTATAATAATTGTGCAGGCCAGGTGCAGTGGCTCACACTTGTAAATCCCAGCATTTTGGGAGGCTGAGGCAGGAGGATCACTTGAGCCCAGAAGTTGCAGACCCACCTGGGCAATAGAGTGAGACCTCATCTATTAAACAAACAAAGAAACAAAGAAACAAACAACAACAACAACAAAACCTTAAAAAGAAAATTAGCCAAGTGTGGTGATGCATGCCTGTATTCCCAGCTACTTGGGAGGCTAAGGTAAAAGGTGAAAGGATCACTTAAGGCCAAGAAGCAGAAGTTGCAGTGAGCCAAGATGGCACCACTGTACCCTAGTACCGGCAACAGAGGGAGACCCTGTATCAAAAATAAATAAATAAATAATTGTGTATCAGGCCAGATGTAACCACACAAAATTGTAGTCCCAGCTACTATAGGAGGACTGCTTGAGCCCAGGAGATCAAGGTTACAGTGAGCTATGAATGCACCAATGAATAGACATGGTATTCTAGCCAAGGCAACATAGAGAGACCCCGTCTCCTATAATAATAATAATTGATTAATTGTGCATCATTCAAGTAAATTCTATAACTGGAGAGAAACATAGTACTATTGAGAATGTACTATAATAGTCTACTACTGATCATAGAGTTCCTGTTTACTTGCTTCTAATCTTTTTCTGTGTTTCTCCTAAAACCGAAAACATGAATCATCCATTAAAAGCAGTTCATCACAAAACAGTCAAAAAGTCAAAAGAATTTCATCCAAAAAGTAGGATGTGTTATCTACCACTTCCTGTGAACAGATTCTTGAGGGATAAGAAAATATTTGAATAACTAAGTTTGTGCATGAACACATTAAGGTCAAAACCCCATGACATTATAGTGTGTTTCTGTGTACTAGAGACAAAATGTTCAAAAAGCAATTTAATGAATATACATTAAATTAAAAACTGCCTTCATTAAACTGAGATGATCTTCCCTCAATGCATGAATACCTTCAGAATTCACATGTGAAGCCTTAAATATAGACCAAAGATTTGTATAAAATATAATAGCCTTAAAAATCTTATTTGTAGGCGGCACAATGGTTCCCGTCTGCAATCCCAGCACATTGGAAAGCTGAGGTGGGCAGATCACCTGAGGTCAGGGGTTCTAGAGCAGCCTGGCCAACATGGAGAAACCCCATCTGTACCAAAATTAGAAACATTAGCAGTATGTGGCAGCACAGGCATTTAGTATCAGCTACTTGAGGGACTGAAGCAGGAGAATTGCTTAAACCCAAGAGGCAGAGGTTGTAATGAGTGAAGACTGAGCCACAGCACTCCAGCCTGGGTGATAGAGCTAGACTCTGTCTCAAAAACACAAACAAACAAACAGAAAAACTAATTGTTCCCATATAAAAATAAGTCTATGTTCACACTAGATCTGAAGAGTACACAACACCATGAGATAGGACAGAAATATATTAAAAAAGTTAAATTCCTGGTTCTGTATAAATAAAACTGTTGAATTTAGCTTTTAAGACAAGTCAAGGAAAAGAGCAAAAAAATGCAAAAGTGAAATTTGAGAGGTCATTCGACCATCAAGGGCTCATGACCACTGAACTTTCACAAACTATATGTATTGTTCAAAACATTAGTTCTGAATTTTGATCCGAGTATCCCTGGAGTTTCAGGTTCATTTAAGGATGTCCAAGAGGTCAAATAAGACAATGCTGTTTGCTATTTTCAGTTTTCTTTTGTGAGAACAGCACAGCAAACTTCTTCAGAGAAATGAATTGTCCTAACTTCATAGGCTAAAGCCTCATGAGTCATAGTTCTAAGAGCATTTATAAAATATGGTGGTGCATGCTTGTATTCTGAACTTTTCAGCTTTAGAGTTTCATATGGTAAACATTAATAGACACAAAATGATTTTAAAAAGCCCTTTTAATCTGACATTAGTTTTATTTTTCTTTCTTTCTTTCTTCATTTATCAGCAACCGGAGAGTCTAACTGAATGTGGTAAAGTGGTGGTATAAGGGAGTACAGTGAAAAGTGTAAAATAAATTAGAGCAGGGATAATCATATCAATGTGGATGCATCTGGAAAATATAATACAAAATACACCAAAGAAAGTGGCAGAGAGGTATGTAAAGTGTAGAACCACTCATATACCATATTAGGACACAAATAAAACATTCTGCATATTACTTCTGAGCATCACAATACAGTCAAAGATTTCAAAAGGGCATTGAAATGAAAAACAACCAATTTACGATGTCGGTAGCCTCTATGCAATCATGTTATAAAAACCTTAACACCAAAAAGTCTCAAAATAACCCTTCTAAAAGACTGTCTACCAGTTATAAATGAATCGTTACTTTCCTACTTTTTAATAATCAAAGACGCCACAAACTCACACATACACACACTTATGCATACACCTACATGCACAGTCTGCTCATTGGAACATCTTTTTGGCTTCAGATCATCAGTGTAATAACACTAGCAGCAAGCCTCTAAAGTTGACACAGAAACTGACACGTTAATAAGTAAAGCCTTCCTCTAGGTAAAGATCAGAACTCCAACTAGCACATAACTCACTGGAAATATCTTAGAGTCTCAAAATTCACTGCTTTGAATCCCTGACAAGTACAAAAATTTTATATTGAAAACTTTATGCTATTCAAAATATTAAAAGAGAAACATCTGAGTCAAAGTTTACATTTTAAAAATATTTTTATGGCTTCTAAATTTGTTTTTATTCAAATATGAATACCAACAATAACATTTATGTCAATGCCTTCCATTCAATTTTGAACAAATAGAATTAGAAGTAAGAATAATGTGAGTACATCCAATCATTTAATGTACTTTATTCCAGCATTCCATTTGTATTGATAACGTACCTGCTCTCAAGGTCTGTACTTTCTTTCTTTGTACTGCCCCTTTCACAGCAGGATCTTCCATTTTAGTGCTACGCTGAATGGGTTTTAAAAGAAAATGATTCATAAATCATATATATTTTATACAACATGGAGTTAGTGCTTCAAAAATATGCATAATTAATTACCTTCAAGGAAGGATGTTGTGCAGGAGGCCCTACAAAGCAAAGGGGATATGTCATCAATTATATGTAAGTATGACAGGGCCAACCAAACATTCAGGCAGTGTTACTATCAAGCTGAGTTCTCATGCCTGACTATAAAAATAATTACTTAAAGTTTTGAGGGTACTTCTTGGTTTCTTCTTTTCCTTGCCTAGGACAGCAACATGACAGAAATATAATGAGGAAAATAGGAATATAGGATTCCTAAAACTCATAGTTTATATTTCAATAGTGAGATTATGTTTCAAATGCCTATACCTAAAACAAAAAAGCATGGATATCACTGTAAACACGTGGGCTGATGAGGAGAAAAGAGACCATTACACAGATGAGGCAATCAAACCTGAGGGTATCAATGTCAAGGCTGAGGGTGAAGGTACAGAGTATTTTCACTCAACACATCAGACTTCTCTTTCAGACTTCTCTAAAGGAAGGCTATTCCCTTAGTATTCAGGGCTATGTTCAGGGACCAGCACTAACATCACCTGAGTACTCATGAGAAATACAGAATCCCATACCTGCTGAATCAGAATGTGCACTTTCCAGAAGCTCCTCAACTAATTCATGACAATTTGAATGCCCTTTTCTACACTGATGTGCTTGCATATTGGTTTACCCTAATTGCCCTGTTTGGCCTAGCATCAATTTCTTCCCCGCTATGTCCCTGAATTTAATACTATATTATAAGCCATAATGTTTCTAATGAACTTTTAATCAGGCTATACCATCTCTACTTAATTTCTTCTCCATAAATCACCCAACACCATTCTTTTCAACTATGTTAATTTGGCCTATATGATACTGTCCCATGAATTTACACCATTTCCTATAAAACTAAATTATAGCCATGCATGGCTGACCATTTACGGTGATATTCATTTATGGTAGATAAAACACAGGTCTGTGTGGTAAAGCACCTCAATCCTTAATGCCTCCCCAGTAGTGAGGATGACAGCAAGAGTAGGAAAATGTTACTCTAATTCGCTGACACATTTTAGTACTGGAGGCTTACTTTATCTTCTTTCCTATTTCTAACACCCTGTTCTTCCTTCCTCTACAGAGCAATTTGACTTTACTACCCTCCATTACATACGCCCGCATATGATTTTTTATGTATTACATGTACACTCTGCCCTCTTCATTCTTTCTTTCTCTTTATTCATTTCCTCTTCCCTCTCTCCTGAGTTGCCTCAGGTCTTAGAGTATCTTAAAATGGAACTCACACTCAGGTCCTTTAGTGGTGCTCCCAATAGAATCAACTGCTGACCCTTGGTTAGAGACACAATTTATCACCATTTGACTTCTCGTTTACTTATTATAGTTAATAGGACATTTTCTTTAGCTAGTAGACTATATTAGTGTTCCTGTTTAAACAGAAACATTCCATCAAATGACTTTTTAAATAAAATACACTTCTCACCTTCTCCTTTCCCATTGACTATTCTGTTGCCTTTTTCATGGGAAGGTCCAGGTGAAGGCTGTGACAATTTCTCGGGGACACACTGCTAAGGAAATATCAAGAATTAGTTTCCATTTAAAAAATTATAATGAGTTACATCAAGAGTTTCTTATCATTCTCTTTTTATGAAACTGGATCTCATTCTGTCAACCCAGGGCTAGAATGCAGTGGCACCATTATGGCTCACTGTGGTCTCAACCTCCCGACCTCAGGCAATATTCCCACCTCAACTTCCTGAATAGCTGGAACTACAGGTGCATACCATCATGCCAGACTAATGTATTTATTGGTAGTTTTGTAGAGACAAGGCCTCATTATACTGCCCAGGCTGGTCTCAACCTCCTGGACTCAAGCAATCCTTCCACTTCTGCCTCCCAAACTGTTGAGATAACCAGTCTGCACCAGCACACTCAGCCCTAATCACTTCCTTTAAATAAAGCTCAAAGTTGCCCAGGCATGGTGGCTCATACCTGTAATCCCAGCCCTTTGCAAGGCCAAGGTGGGTGGATTGCTTGAGTTCAGGAGTTTGAGACCAGCCAGGGCAACAAAATGAGAACACATCTCTACACAAAAGTACAAAAAGGAGTCAGGCATGATGGTCTGTGCCTGTATCCCAGATGCTCGGGAGGCTGATGTGGGAGGGTCACTTGAGCCTGAGAGGTGGAGACTGTAGTGAGCCAAGATCATGCCACTACACTCCAGCCTGGGAAACAGAGCAAGACCCTGACGCCTCCAAAATTTCTATTTAAAATGTGAGAGTAAAGAGAGATACAAATGAAAAACAAGCCTAATTGATCAATGAAATATGAGCTTAAGTGAAGAAAGAAAAGAAACAACATGAAGTGCAATAAAGTACCTGGAGAAAGAAATCTGTAACACAGCCTTTTGTTCTTTCATATCCCTAATAATACTAATTAATATTTATGCTTCAATTAGTTTTTTGTAAGTACTTCTGTGATAGACTTCATTACTCTAAAACTTTCAATTAGCTAAATATGGTCATCTACCACTACCTGAAAGAACATTATTATAACAGAGAGAAACCTGGAACTTTCCATCAACTTTCCACCCAGAAAAAGAATTTGTCACCAGAACTCTAAAGGGTAATGTATAGCTTGAAATGGTATATTTAATAGAGCATGAGTTGGGCCTAATAAAACATTTAAGAAATCTTAATCTAAAATCACAATGTTAAGATTCCAGTTGAATGATACTAGAACATATATTGTAACCCTCTTTGCTACTGATGACCTATTTCTAATTTATTTCCTTGTTATTTATGGCATAATTCCTCAACATAACACTTCAAAAGTTACATAACTTTAAATATTAACAATAACACAAATGTAAGCAATATTTTAAATACAATATTCAATTATTAGATACATTAGGAACATTACTTATAACATTCTATTATTTAAAAATTCACTTGTCTCTTTATTCAGACTAAACAAATATTGAGGCTGAACATCTCATATCCGTAACGTCAGCACTATGTGAGGCTGAGGCGGGCAGAACACTTGAACCCAATGGTTAAAGACCAGCCTGGGCAACAAGGCAAAACCCTGTCTCTTGAAAACTCAGCCAAGCATGGTGACACAGGTCTATCGTGACATAGGTCTATAATTTCAACTACTTGGATGTCTGAGGTGTGAGGATCACCTGAGCCCAGGAAAGAGAGATCGAAGTGAGCCAAGATCTCACCAGTGCCCTCCAGCCTGGGGGCCAGAGTGAAACCCCATCTAAAAAAACAATAATTAAAATGCTTCTTACATAGAAGACTGTATTTTAGGCCCTCCAGGATACACACAAGTATGTTCATTGACGTCCAGTAGCTCATGGTATGCAGGAGCTTCCAATGATTATTTATAAGGACTTTGAGTGGTTATTTTATTTTATTTTATTTTATCTTATTTTATTTTATTTTTTAAAGATGTAGTCAAGCTCTGTCAGCCAGGCTGGAGTGCAATGGTGTGATCTTGTTTCACTGCAACCTCTGCCTCCTGGGTTCAAGTGATTCTCCTGCCTCAGCCTCCTGAGCAGCTGGGAACACAGGCATGTGCCATCATGCCCAGTTAATTTTTCTGTGTGTTTTTATTTAGAGACAAGGTTTCACCACGTTGGCCAGGCTGATCTTGAACTCCTGACCTCAGGTGATCTACCCACCTCAGCCTCCCAAAGTGCTGAGATTGCAGGCATGAGCCACTGAACGCAGCCAAGTAAATATTTTTTTAAAACTATGATGATAAAATTATGATGTTATGTTATTCAATTAGATGAAATTAGATGAAATGTTTTATATAAACTCTTCATGGACATCTCATAAAACACAAAAAAAATCCCTTTGCGATACAAATCTTGAAAACATAAATTTAAATTTCTACATTACACAATTTATATTTTTAAATCAGATACAGTCTTGTTATGTTGCCCAGGCTGTTCTCAAACTCCTGGGCTCAAGCAATCTTCCTGCCTCAAACTCCCAAGCAGCAGGGACCACAGGTACACACCACCACACTCAGCAATTTTCCTACAATTTTTAATATTATTTTAGTCTCACTACAGAATCAATAATATAGGTAGAGAAACAGTTTCTCCTAGAAACTATATGATACCACAATAATAAGTTTCCAAGAAGAAAAAGCTCTATGCTATGTGCTGGACATTTTCACAACTAAAAGGTACCAGAGGGGGTCCATGATTACTGCAAATCATTTGATCACTGAAGATTTATAGAGGCATAAATAGTATGAAAGTCTGAAAGTCACAATCATATGATTTAAAAGTCAAAGTGTTACTATTTATCCAAATAAACCTTAACCAAATTTCATACTTCTTCTATTGGGGAAGCATTTACTAATGCCACTCTCCTGTCATTACTTATTTTCCAGTTCACAGCTCCTACCCGGTCACAGTACTTGTCAATTTTTGTTAGTTACCAAAGTTAAACAAATGTTTTGAATCAACTAGCCATATGTGTGTTTTTCTCTGACCAACTTTCCATTATCACCATGAAACAATGACAGGTAAACCACTGCTAAATTTGAAAAGTAAATACTATGTAAAACTAGATTCAGAGTGAGAAAATTAATTTTACAAGAGACCACTTTACCTTAGTAGCAACACTCAAGTCTTCGTTATCCAATGTAGGCAATGAATCCACACACAGTTCATGGAAAATGCTTGAGACCAAAAACACATAATGAAAAGAGCAAGTTGATTTCTTCACAATTTTTATAACTGCCAGTTTATATCCAGCTTCCCCCTCAAACAAAAGATATAATCTGGAGAAAGGTCGGTGATCCATATATTAAATAATGATTCTTGATAAAATTAAAATATGGCCTCTGTTCTAAAAATAGATTTTAGTTACCTATTTCTGCCTCTATCTGTCTAAATCTATAAAATATTCAATGAAAACTGACCTTGAGGTTTATAACAAATAGTGACAGTCAATATATTGGCAGAGCCTGACAGTAATTTACACGCACAAATTATCTGTCCTGAAGCTGAGCTTAAAATTCAATTAATGGATGACATAAATGTTGTTACCTAAACTGGAAGAAAACTGATGACTTAAAACAAGCTAGAAAGATCCACTGTCTCTTTTCCTTGATCTATCTCTCCTTAAAAGACTAATTTGCTTCACTTCAAAATGGCAGTCTTGATTCCTCAGCATGGAATCCACTGAGGAAGGCCCTATTGCTGTCCTTTGCCCTAAATCAGTATAGGGAATCCCCTGCAATATTTGAAATGTATGAAAGCTAAATATACAAAAGTCAAATAACAAAAGTGTATGTTCTTATTGAGAATACTTTTCCCAGAAAGATGAAAACATTAACAATTATAAAATCCCATTATTTTCACTCTATAGGTACTACCTTATTCAGGTCCACATAAGCTAACAAGCCCTTAAAAATTTTCATAGATACTCAGACGTCCAAGGAGAGAGACTGCAGGAGAAACAGAGTCCTGGTAGTTGTACCTCTATTTCCCTAAGTATTATCTAAATATCTTTCTTCCTATGGGCTCCCACTTCCAGATTCCACTACTGCAGGGCTCCACAGAAGTCTCCAATCTTCAACTCTTCAGTCTATGAAAGCACAGATTCCGGAAAGGATGGCCTCAAATGACCAGGAGTAGGAGATCTCTATATTCCTGCTCCTAAAAAACAAACTAACTGGAGTCTCCATCACCTTCCCTCAGCACAGACACACTGCCAACTATCCAGCTGAACTCCATGACTGATTTGCCAGACAATCATGCCCCTGACCAGCCTACATGGACATGGGAAGGACATCAGTGAATTGGGAACAGAGGCAGAGGTGAGGAGGCACCTATCCTGTAGCACAGATCTATGTAGTTCAGCAGTCTCCAGCCTCTTAGTACTCCAGGGTCTCTAAGCTACCCCTCTGTAAGTCAGGATGGAAGCAGATGATACCACATTTCTATCTGCTGTAGACACTCCTCCTAGTGTCTCAAAATGTTTTAGCATGTTTCAGGAAAAAACCTTCAAGTTTCACAGTCCTTGATTAAAAAAAAAAAAAAAAGCAGCAAGATTGATAGAGCTCCCTTAAACCTTCCATTTTAATGTGCCTTTATAGATAATTTCGAACATCTTGTATCTTTCATCTTTATAATTTATTTTTACCAAACTTGTCATAAAAACCAATGTTTTGAGCTCTTATTGAAGAGTCTGTAATCCCGTATTGTTTCTCTTCAAACGTGGCTTTCCCCTGCTCATTCCATTATTATCTACTTCCGTTGGGTTCACCATCTAATTCCATTCCCATTCTATCCACTGTGTGCACCAGTCTCACTCCCATTTGTATTATTAAAACACACGCCAATAGGATAGAAAAAGAAGGAAGACTACTGGGCTTTAAATGAGTTCAAATCTCATTTCTGCCAATTCCTATGTCTAAAAAAAGAGGCTACTAATCCCTTTGAGACTCACATTATCTATCTAGAGAATCACTTGATCAAATATTCAACACAGGTAAAAAAAACCTAGAAATTATTTTAATTCATTCTAAGATTCCTTAACATTCTGTAATTCTATGTCCTCTTGATTCCGTCTATAGGAAAACTGGGAATACATAACCAGAAGAATTTGAAAAAATATAATAGAACAAAAGAAACACAAAGAAAAGCAGAGAAGGAAGTTTTAAAAATCAAGAGAAGATTATAGAAAAGTGGAAAAAGAAACAAGACTAAAAAAAGTATTATGGGAGTCAACAGAAATCCTTGCCCAAATGGAAACCCAAACTGGGAAGTCAAATCATTTCTCTCTAAGACTTGCCTAAACGTACTTTTGTAAAACTTCCAGTGCTATGGCCAAAGCTAAGTATGATCTGCCCTAAAGACTTTGAAGGTAAAAATAAGATACTGGTTACCAGTGAAATTGTCAAATTCGTTAGGACAAATTCTTGGACTAACCACATTCTAACAATAACCTTCGATGAGAGTTTAAGGTATTTAAACTCTCATTAATTTAGGCATTAATTAAATTAATAAATCTGATTAATCTGACTCAGACCTATATCTTGATCCAATGGCTGCACAGATGTCTATCAATCTATGCTCAGGAGCAAGAGAAGGGATTTTGAAGGCAGGCAGGCTGACGGTCAAGTTGTGGGCCAGCTACTTTGTTAACTATGGGATCATGAGGCAATGAATCCACTGCACTAATCCATAGTTGTTTATTGAATAAATAGTAGGTTATAGGAACACAGATGTTGTGATGCCTTTATGAGATGATAAATGCACAGAACATAGTAGGATGTCTAGCCCAGAGTACAACGCTCAACAGATATTAGTTTCCTCCACCTCTATTTCCTTAGTTAACATAAATGTTTACATCTATAAAATCCTACCTGACTGCAGATTCATCAGAACTTCCAACATCTATTAAAGAAAAAGGAAAAATGCATTTTAATTCAATAATAAATGTACAGAATATTAAAAGGATAACAGTGCACAACAACGCACGCCTGTACTCTAAACTATGTGGGAGGATGAGGCAGGAGGATCACTTGAGGAACCCAGAGATTTGAGACCAGCTAGGGAAACATAGTAAGACTCTACCGTCAGGAAAAAATGTGCACACTTATGTGTATGCTTTAGATGCTGTTTTTGTTGTTGTTGTTGTTTTTGTTTTGGTTTCGTTTTTTTCTTTTTAAGCATAAGACTGATGCTTTGTTACAAAGCATTCCTTTGGGAGCATGCCTGGGACCTTATTAGAATTAACATTAATTATACCTATTGGTAGGTAATTAATGCAGTCAGATCTCTTCCCTTTGTATTTATTAGATGCAAAAAAGAATAAATTTATAAAATTTGGTATCTACATGTAACCTGCAGTATACAAGTCATCCCAGCCACACCTCATGAGAGGGAGTAAAAATGGTATTGTTAGCAGAACAGGTGTGATCAGTCAATAGTGTCAAAGAGCATGATTTCTGGACCAAAATATGAGAGGCTGTTAAAACAGAGTATACAGTAGTACCTGTTATCCACTATATGAGAGGAAAGAAATACTTGACAGGGTTTTCTCTGCCCTCACGCCACAGCAACAATCATCTACAAAGAAGGCTTCTGTGACAAAAACTGTGGAGAGGTTTTCCCCCAACAAGCAAAAATCATGCCTGCTGATGACACCATTCAATTCTCACACCTTATCTGCAGACACAATCAGGTTTAGTTTACAAATGAAACTTTATTATCCATATGTATGTATAGGAAAAACCAGTTTGTGATTCAGTACTATTCGCGGTTCCATGCATCCACTGGGGGCCTTGGAATGTATCTCCCACAGTTAAGGGGGAACTACTGCACTTATTTTGTTATAGCACAACACAGCCTCTCTAGCTCTTCAGTTCAAACTGTTCAGTTTAGGATAAAACACCCTATATCACCAGAAGCCAGCAAAACACAGGAATCAGACCAGAAACAGGAATCCTTGCAAAGACCTTCCAGCTACCAGTGGAGAAGAGCTGAAGAGAGATCGGTGTGTTACTCTGACTAATATTCTTCTGGAGAAGGTGCTGGGTGGTTTCCTTAGTTGTAGCTATTTGTTCTGTCCTATGTATAACAAAGCCCAAATTCACCTGCCATTTTACCTCCCACAGAAAGAACCACTGGAAACATCACTCCTTTAAGAGCTTATCCACATTCAGAGAGAAGCTTAAGAAACACTGGGGAGGTGTGGCAGGCTGCTGGGCAGTATTATCTGATGTGAAAAATATATAGAAAGAAAACTATCAATGCCCTTTTACTACTAGAATATTCCAATGCTTCCCTTCTCCCAAGTAGGAGAAAAAAAATTCTTTTTCACCTCACATCAAGCAAAACTCCCTTACCATCCCTCATGACAGAATCTAGTTGTAGATGAGTCATGTCATCATAATGCAGGCTGTTGTCAACCTCATCCCTCAAAGGAACACATGTATTTACCTATAGCATTCACTGCCTGGTCTTAATTCCAACCGAAGGTAAGTATGACAGACTTAGTGATTCCACTTTTATAAAGTCCAACCCCTTGCGCTTGTCCCCTTCCATTGCTAGAGAGTCTATCTCTATCATAGAGCAAGATACTCCAGTTTGTGCCGTGTGGCACGGCATGGTGTCCTTTCCCTCACCCCTTTCTATTATGTCCCAAACATCTATACAAATCATGTTTTCTGAGTATGTAAAGCACATCTCATCAGCATATGTCATTCCTTACAGTGATAAAGAAGCAAAAGGAAAACACAAAGGACAAGGAACATCTTAAATGACTACATTCAATTACCATGGAGCTTTAATTTTTTAACTATTCAAAAAGATCTCCACTGTACTCTTCTGAAAATAATAAAACTGTGAAGATAGAGTAAAGATCAATGGTTGCCAGGAGTTGCTAGGGAGAAAGTGAGAGATGAACAAGCATAGTATAGAGAACTTTTAGGGTAGTGAAACTGTTCTGTCGACAATATTACAGTAATAGATACATGTCATATCATTTATTATACAGTTATCCAAGTTCACAGAATGTACAGCATCAAGAGTGAAGCCTGATGTAAACTATGAACTTTGAGTGGATTAGAATGTATTATAATCTGTCAATGTAAGTTCATCAGTCATAACAAATGTACCACTCTGGTGGAAAATACTAATCATGGGGGAGGCTATGCATGTGGGAGGCACGGAATATATGAGAAATCTCTGTACCTTCCTCTCCATTTTCCTGTGAACCTAAAACTGCTCTATGAAATAAAGTTACTGATTTTAAAAAGATATTCACAACTGGGCTCAGTGGCTCATGCCTGTAATCTCAGCACTTTGGGAGGCAAAGGTAGGGGATCACATGAGGTCAAGAGTTCAACACCAGCCTGAGGAAATGAATTCAAGTCCAGTCTGGCCAATATGGAAAAACCTCTTTTCTACTAAAAATACAAAAATTAGCTGGGCATGATGGTGGGCACCTCTAATTTCAGCTACTCGGGGGGCTGAGGCAGGAGAATCGTTTGAGCCTAGAAGGGTTTCCACCATTCCCTAAGGAGAGTGGTTCACTGTGTCTAAAGTGTTTATAGAAACAGTGTGGTTACTCTGAACAGCTGCTTTCCTTCTAGGAGTCTGGATTTGGGGTACATGTCAGGGAGAGTAACCTCCATAGAAACACTTGGGTACTTAGTCTCTAATGAGACTCTGGTACTGGTAGATATCACTGCACAAATGTTGTCAAAATGTGAGCCTGGGAGAATGAAGCAGATCCTGGGAACTCCACAGGAGAGAACTCCTGGAAGCTTGTGCCTGGTTTCCTCCAGACTTGACACGTGCACATTTTTCCTCTACTAATTCTGTTTGTCCCCTTTCTTGTAATCAAGTAAAGATCTGAGTATGATTATTTCCTGAGTCCTGTGAGTCTTTCTAGTGAACCACCAAACCTGGGGGTGGTCTTGGGGAACCTTGACACAAATGCATTGTGTAAGATTTTTATGAAGTTGATATGATATATGTAACTGTAATCAGGTGGTTATTTCACAGAATAGCTTTCCCTAATCTGTTTTCCTTTTCTTTTTTTCCCTTGATATTTGACTTGGAAAGTCTTATATTTCTATATCTATCCAATCAAATAAAGCCATAAAAGGAATAAATGAAATGATAATGTCAGAAAATAATGTGAAATAAGCAGCAATCCTATTTTAACTGAAGAAAAAATAGAAAATTTGGGTGATCGACAATATGTTCTACAATATGAATGTTTCTAGAAAAAAACGAAAAGGTGGTCAATTTTCTGCAACGGAAGTGGGCTTAATTCCTTTTTATAATAATTGTTCAGGTCAGGTGCAGCGGCTCACACTTGTAAATCCCAGCATTTTGGGAGGCTGAGGCAGGAGGATCACTTGAGCCCAGAAGTTCCAGACAAGCCTGGGCAATAGAGTGAGACCTCATCTATTAAACAAACAAAGAAACAAAGAAACAAACAACAACAACAACAAAACCTTCAAAAGAAAATTAACCAAGTGTGGTGGTACATGCTTGTAGTCCCAGCTACTTGGGAGGCTAAGGTAAAAGGTGAAAGGATCACTTAAGGCCAAGAAGCAGAAGTTGCAGTGAACCAAGATGGTGACACTGTACCCCAGTACCGGCAACAGAAGGAGACCCTGTATCAAAAATAAATAAATAAATAATTGTGTATCAGGTCAGATGTAACCACACAAAATTGTAGTTCCAGTTACTATAGGAGGACTGCTTGAGCCCAGGAGTTCAAGGCTACAGTGAGCTATGAATGCACCAATGAATAGACACGGTATTCTAGCCAAGGCAACATAAAGAGACCACATCTCCTATAATAATAATAATTGATTAATTGTACATCATTCAAGTAAATTCTATAACTGGAGAAAAACATAGTACTATTGAGAATGTACTATAATAGTCTACTACTGATCATAGAGTTCCTGTTTACTTGCTTCTCATCTTTTTCTGTGTTTCTCCTAAAACTGAAAACATGAATCATCCATTAAAAGCAGTTCATCACAAAACAAGTCAAAAAGATGAAAGAATTGCATCCAAACTGTAGGATGTGTTATCCACCACTTCCTGTGAACAGATTCTTGAGGGATAAGAAAATATTTGAATAACTAAGTTTGTGCATGAACACATTAAGGTCAAAAACCCATGACATTATAGTGTGTGTCTGTGTACTAGAGACAAAATGTTCAAAAAGCAATTTAATGAATATACATTAAATTAAAAACTGCCTTCATTAAACTGAGATGATCTTCCCTCAACGCATGAATACCTTCAGAATTCACATGTGAAGCCTTAAATATAGACCAAATATTTGTATATAATTACTTAAAGTTTTGAGGGTAATTCTTGGCTTCTTCTTTTCCTTGCCTAGGACAGCAACATGACAGAAATATAATGAGGAAAATAGGAATATAGGATTCCTAAAACTCAGTTTACATTTCAATAGTGACATTATGTTTCAAATGCCTGTACCTAAAACAGAAAAGCATGGATATCACTGTAAACACGTGGGCTGATGAGGAGAAGAGACCATTAAACAGATGAGGAAATCAAACCTGAGGGTATCAATGTCAAGGCTGAGGGTGAAGGTACAGAGTATTTTCACTCAACACATCAGAAGCATTGCTGCCAGCACACCACAGATAAATTCCCCATGTCCTGTTGCTGAGGAAATACACAGTTGAGATGACAGTTCAGGTGAACGTGCAATTCACCTCTCATCAAAGACAGTGTTCTAAATTGATCAGCTGGGATACACACTTATGAAATCACAGCTAAATAAAATATTCATTTTTCCCATGACCACATGGGCTACTGCAGCACTTACATTTCTCCTACCCCCTAGTTTGGCCTTATATTACAACTCTTTGATCCACTCATAAGGCGGTCCATAAAACCATCACATAAACCATGTAGAATCAGTTTCCAATATCAAAATATTTATCAAAAAAGAAAACACTGAAATACCACAGACTTGCTGGATATGAATACACTTTTATATTGCAAAATCAGTGCAGTATTTATTGAAAATGAGAAATTTGGTATTCACAGAATGAATTGTATAATATGATTGCATCTAAAATTAACTAAGTTTGGTATATTATCTTACATTGTAAAGGACATTTATGAAACAGCTATCATATCAAATAACTGGCTGTCTCAAAAAAAAATTAGCCAAAGCATCTATATGCAACGTAATCACATCTTATTCGCTCATGTCAGTGAAACTTCTCTCTCTGAGGCCTGACAGTTATGAAGTGAAATGAGCTGCTGCAGTTTACCCCAAGTCTAGCACTCCCTCCTGCCTCCAGTACTCTCCACAACAATAACCTCTCTTGTGAGAGTGGCTATACGCCAAAGCAACTGGAAGTGACTCATCTCAAGTTTACTTGGCTTTAACTCCGAATAACCAAGCAAATATCTTTCTTTCCTCCCTCCTTGTCCTTTCACAATCCCTCTTCCTTTGAAAAAGTGATTTTTAGATCTGTCATCCTGATGCTTCCCTTCCTAGCTGCTTTTTATCGATCATTGTGACCACTGTTGTCATCTGTGTTCAGGAGTAGTATACACCTGTAATCTCTCTTCTCATCTCATTCTCCTTCCCCTGTGGCTAGAATCATGCTCAGAAATAAAAGGAAATTAATGCTTTCCCTGGATTCTGTTATTTTTAATATTGCTCTCCAATGGTTCTTTTTCCAGATTTCTCTAAAGGAAGGCTATTCCCTTGTTATTCAGGGCTATGTCCAAGGACCAGCACCAACATCACCTGAGTACTCATGAGAAATGCAGAATCTGTTACCTGCTGAATCAGAATGTGCACTTTCCAGAAGCTCTTCAACTAATTCATGACAATTTGAATGCCCTTTTCTACACTGATTTGCTTGCATATTGGTTTACCCTAATTGCCCTGTTTGGCCTAGTGTCAATTTCTTCCCTACTATGTCCCTGAATTTAATACTACATTATAAGCCATAATGTTTCTAATGAACTTTTAATCAGGCAATACCATCTCTACTTAATGTCTTCTCCATAAATCACCCAACACTATTCTTTTGAACTATGTTAATTTGGCCTATATGATACTATCCCATGAATTTACACCATTTTCTATAAAACTAAATTATAGCCATACATGGCTGACCATTTATGGTGATATTCATCTATGGTAGATAAAACCCAGGTCTGTCTGGTAAAGTACTTCAATCCTTAATGCCTCCCCAGTAGTGAGGATGACAGCAAGAGTAGGAAAATGTTACTCTAATTTGCTGACACATTTTCGTACTGGAAGCTCACTTTATCTTGTTTCCTATTTCTAACACCCTGTTCTTCCTTCTTCTACAGATCAATTTGACTTTACCACCTTCCATTACATATACCTGCATATGCTTTTTAAAATTTATTCCGTGTACACTCTGCCCTCTTCATTCTTTCTTTCTCTTTTATTCATTTCCTCCTCCTTCTCTCCTGACTTACCCCAGTTTTTAGAGTATCTTAAAATGGAACTCAGAACTCAGCTCTTTCAGTGGTGCTTCCAATAGAATCAATAGCTGACCCTTGGTTATCACCATTTTAATTCTCCTTTACTTATTATAGTTAATAGGACACTTTCTTTAGCTAGTAGACTATATTAGTGCTCATATTCTAAAAGAAACATTCCATTAAATGACTTTTAAAACAAAATCCAGTTCTCACCTTCTCCTTTTCCTTTTCCATTGACTATTCCATTGCCTTTTTCATGGGAAGGTCCAGGTAAAGGCTGTGACACATACTTGGGGACACACTTCTAAGGAAATATCAAGAGTTAGTTTCCATTTAAAAAATTATAATGAGTTGCATCAAGAGATTCTTATCATTCTCTTTTTATGAAACTGGGTCTCATTCTGTCAACCCAGGGCTAGAATGCAGTGGCATGATTATGACTCACTGTGGTCTCAACCTCCTGACCTCAGGCAATCTTCCCACCTCAACTTCCTGAATAGCTGGAACTACAGGTGCATACCATCATGCCAGACTAATGTATTTATTGGTAGTTTTGTAGAGACAAGGCCTCATTATACTGCCCAGGCTGGTCTCAACCTCCTAGGCTCAAGCAAAGCTTCCACTTCTGCCTCCCAAACTGTTGAGATAACCAGTGTGCACTAGCACACCCCGCCCTAATCAATTCCTTTTAATAAACCCCAATGTTGCCCAGACATGGTGGCTCATATCTGTAATCCTAGCCCTTTGCAAGGCCAAGGTGAGTGGATTGCTTGAGTTCAGGAGTTTGAGACCAGCCAGGGCAACATAATGGGAATACATCTCTACACAGAAATACAAAAAGGAGTCAGGCATGATGGTCTGTGCCTGTATCCCAGCTGCTCAGGAGGCTGATGTGGGAGGATCACTTGAGCCTAAGAGGTGGAGACTCTAGTGAACCAAGATCATGCCACTGCAGTCCAGACTGGGGAACAGAGCAAGACCCTGACTCCCCAGAAGTTTCTATTTAAAATGTGAGAACAAAGAGAGATACAAATGAAAAACAAGCCTAATTGATCAATGAAATATGAGCTTAAGTCAAGAAAGAAAAGAAACAACATGAAGTACCATAAAATACATGGAGAAATAGATCTATTATAGAGTGTTTTGGTCTTTCATATCCCGAATAATACTAATTAATATTTATGCTACAATTAGTTTATGTAAGTATTTCTGTGATAGAGTTTATTACTCTAAGACATTCAAGTAGCTAAATATGGTCATCTACCACTACCTTAAAGAACATTATTACAACAGAGGGAAACCTGGAACTCTTCATCAAATTTCCACCCAGGAAAAGATTTGGTCACCAGAATACTAAAGAGTAATGTATGGCTTGAAATGGTATATTTACTAGAACATGAGTTGAGGCTAATAAAACATTTAAGAAATGTTAATGTAATATCACAATGTGAACATTCCAGTTGAATGATACTAGAAAATATATTGTAACCCTCTTTGCTGCTGACGACCTATTTCTAATTTATTTCCTTTTTATTTATGGCATAATTTCTCAACATAACACATCAAAACTTATACACCTTTAAATACTAAGAAATAATACAAATGTAAGCAATATTTTCAATACAATATTTAATCATTAGACACATTAGATATATTACTTACAACATTCTATTATATAAAAATTCACTTGTCTATTTATTCAGACTAAACAACTATTAAGGCTGAATGTCTCCTGTCTGTAACCTCAGCACTATGAGAGGCTGAGGTGGGCAGAACACTTGAGCCCAAAGGTTAAAGACCAGCCTGGGCAACAAGGCAAAACCCTGCCTGTTCAAAAGTCAGTCAAGCATGGTGACACAGGTCTAATGTGACATAGGACAATAATTTCAACTACTTGGATGGCTGAGGTGTGAGGATCACCGGAGTCCAGGAAAGAGAGATCAAAGTGAGCCAACATCTCAACAGTGCCCTCCAACCTGGGGGACAGAGTGAAACCCCATCTCAAAAAACAACAATTAAAATGCTTCTTACATGGAAGACTGTATTCTAGGCACTCCAGGAGAGACACAAATGTGTTTACTGACCTCCAGTAGCTTTTGGTATGCAGGAGCTTCCAATGATTATTTAAACAACTAAATATCAAAACTTCAAAATTTGAAATTTCAGAGTGTGATATAAGGACTTTGAGTGGTTATATTATTTTATTTCATTTTTTCAGATGTAGTCTAGCTCTGTCCCCCAGGCTGGAGTGCAATGGTGCGATCTTGGTTCACTGCAACCTCTGCCTGCTGGGTTCAAGTGATTCTCCTGCCTTGGCCTCCTGAGCAGCTGGGAACACAGGTATGTTCCCAGTTTATGTAAGTATTTCTGTGATAGTATTTCATGCCTAGCTAATTTTTCTGTGTGTGGGGTTTTTTTGTTTTTTGTTTTTGTTTTTTTTTTTTTGTTTTTTTTTTTGAGACAGGGTTTCACCTCACTGGCCAGGCTGATCTCGAACTCCTGGCCTCAGGTGATCTACCGAACTCGGGTGATCTACGCATCTCAGCCTCCCAAAGTGCTGGGATTACAGGCATGAGCCACTGAACCTGGCCAAGTAAATATTTTCAATAAACTACGATGATAAAATTATGATGTTAAAGTCTTACTATATTGGTATTAAGAGTCTCTGCTTCTGGAACTGGTTATTTGCAGCAAAATATGTTATTCAATTAGATGAAGTGTTTTATATAAACTTTTCATGGACAACTCATAAAACACACAAAAATGCCTTTGCAATACAAATTTTGAGAACATAAATTTAAATGTCTACATTTCCATAATTTATATTTTTAAATCAGATACATTCTTGTTATGTTGCCCAGGCCGTTCTCAAACTCCTGGGCTCAAGCAATCTTCCTGCTTCAAACTCCCAAGCAGCAGGGACCACAGGTGTATACCACCACACTCAGCCATTTTTCTACAATTTTTAATATTATTTTAGTCACACTACAGAATAATATAGGTAGAGAAATAATCTCCCCTACAAACTATATGATATCAAAATAATAAGTTTCCAAGAAAAAGCTCTATGCTATGTCCTGGACATTTTCACCACCAAAAAGTACCAGAGGGGGTCCATGATTACTGCAAATCATTTGAACACTGAAGATTTATAGAGGCATAAATAGTATGAAAGTCACACTTGTATGATTAAAAAGTCAAAGTATTACTATTTATCCAAATAAACCTTAACCAAATTTCATATTTCCTTTATTGGGGAAAGCATTTACTAATGCAACTTTCCTGTCACTACTTATTTTCCAGTTCACAGCTCCCACCCTGTCACAGTACTTGTCAATTTTTGTTAGTTACCAAAGATAAACAAATTTTTTGAATCAACTAGCCACATGTATGTTTTTCTCTGACCAACTTTCCATTATCATCATAAAACAATGACAGGTAAACCACTGCTAAATTTGAAAAGTAAATACTGTGCAAAACTAGATTCAGAGTGAGAAAATTAATTTTACAAGAGACCACTTTACCTTAGTAGCAACACTCAAGTCTTCGTCATCCGATGTAGGCAATGAATCCACACGCAGTTCATGGAAAATGCTTGAGACCAAAAACACACAATGAAAATGGGCAAGTTGATTTCTTTACAATTTTTATAACTGCCAGTTTATATCCAGCTTCCCTCTCAAACAAAAGACATAATCTGGGGAAGGGTCGGTGATCCATATATTAAATAATGATTCTTGATGCAATTAAAATATGGTCTCTGTTCTAAAAATACATTTTAATTACCTATTTCTGCCTCCATCTGTCTAAATCTATAAAATATTCAATGAAAACTGACCTTGAGCTTTATAACAAATAGTGACAGTCAATATATTGGCAGAGCCTGACAGTAATTTACATGCACAAATTATCTGTCCTGAAGCTGAGCTTAAAATTCAATTAATGGATGACATAAATGTTGTTACCTAAACTGGAAGAAAACTGATGACTTAAAACAAGCTAGAAAGATCCACTGTCTCTTTTCCTTGACCTATCTCTCCTTAAAAGACTAATCTGCTTCACTTCAAAATGGCAGTCTTGATTCCTCAGCATGGAACCACTGAGGAAGGTCCTATTGCTTTCCTTTGCCCTAAATCAGTATAGGGAATCTCCTGCAATATTTGAAATGTATGAAAGCTAAATGTACAAAACTCAAAGAACAAAGATGAATGTCCTTATTGAGAATACTTTTCCCAGAAAGATTAAAACACTAATAATTATAAAATCCCATTATTTTCACTCTATAGGTATTACCTTATTCAGGTCCACATAAGCTAATAAGCCATTAAAAATTTTCATAGGCACTCAGACATCCAAGGAGAGAGACTGCAGGAGAAACAGAGTCCTGGTAGTTGTACCTCTACTTCTCTAACTACTATCTAAATATCTTTCTTCCTATGGGCACCCACTTTCAGATTCCACTACTGCAGGGCTCCATAGAAGTCTTCAATCTTCAACTCTTCAGTCTATGAAAGCACAGATTCCGGAAGGGATGGCCTCAAATGACCAGGAGTAACAGATCTCTATATCCCTCATCCTAAAAAGCAAGCCAACTGGAGTCTCCATCACCTTCCCCCAGCACAGACACACTGCCAACTACCCAACCGAACTCCATGACTGATTTACCAGACAATCATGCCCCTGACCCAGCCTACTTGGACGTGGGAAGGACATCAGTGAATTGGGAACAGAGGCAAAGGTAAGGAGGCACCTGCCCTGTACCACAGATCTATGTAGTTCAGCAGTCTCCAGCCTCTTAGTACTCCAGGGTCTCTAAGCCACCTCTCTGTAAGTCAGGATGGAAGCAGATGATACCATATTTCTGTCTGCTGCAGACACTCCTGCCAGTGTCTCTAAATGTTTTAGCATATTTCAGTAAAAATCGTCAAGTTTGTCAGTCCTTGATTAAAAAAAAAAAGCAAACTTTTTATAGCTCCCTTGAACCTTCTATTGTAATGTGCCTTTGTAGATAATTCCCAAATTTCTTGTGTCTTTCATCTTTATAATTTATCTTTATCAAACTTGTAATAAACCCCAATATCTTCATCTCTTAGTGAAGACTTCATACTCCTACACAATCCAGTGTTGTTTCTCTTCAAACGTGCCTTTCCCCTGCTCATTCCATTATTACCTACTTCCATTGGGTTCACCAGCTAATTCCATTCTCATTCTATCCACTGTGTGCACCAGACTCACTCCTGTTTCTACTGGGCTTTAAAATGAGTTCAAATCTCATTTCTGCCAATTGCTATGTCTAGAAAAAGCATACTAATCTCTTTGAGCCTCACATTCTCTATCTACAGAATCACTTGACCGGAATATTCAACACAGGTAAAAATACTAGGAGGTATTTTAATTCATTCTAAGATTCCTTAACATTCTGTAATTCTATGTCCTCTTGATTCTGTCTATAGGAAAACTGGGAGTACATAGCCAACAGAATTTGAAAAAATAATAGAACAAAAGAAACACAAAAAAAGCAGAGGGGAAAGCATTAAAAATCAAGACAAGATTATAGAAAAGTCATGGAAAAAGAAACAAGACTTAAAAAAGTATTATGGAAGTCAACAGAACTCCTGGCCTAAATGGAAAACCAAACTGGGAAGTCAAATCATTTCTCTCTAAGACTTGCCTAAACTTACTTTTGTAAAACTTCCAGTACTATGGCCAAAGCTAAGTAAGTTCTGCCCTAAAGCCTTTGATGGTAAAAATAAGATACCGGTTACCACTGAAATTGTCAAATTTATTAGGACAAACTCTTGGACTAACTACATGCTAACCATAACCTTCAATGAGAGTTTAAGGTATTTAAACTCTCATTAATTTAGGCATTAATTGAATTAATGAATCTGATTAAACTGATTCAGACCTATACCTTGATCCAATGGCTGCACAGATGTCTATCAATCTATGCTGAGGAGCAAGGGAAGGGATTTGGAAGGCAGGCAGGTTGACGGTCAAGTTGTGGGCCAGCTACTTTGTTAACTATGGGATCATGAGGCAATCAATCAACTGCTCTAATCCATAGTTGTTTACTGAATGAACAGTAGGTTATAGGAACACAGATGTTGTGATGGCCTTATGAGATGATAAATGCATAGAACATAGCAGGATGTCTAGCCCAGAATACAACACTCAATAGATATTAGTTTCTTCCATTTCTATTTCCTTAGTTAACATAAATGTTTACGTCTATAAAATCCTACCTGACTGCAGATTCATCAGAACTTCCAACATCTATTAAAGAAGAAGGAAAAATGCATTTTAAGTCAATAATAAATGTACAGAATATTAAAAGCAGAAGAATGCACAGCACTGCAGGCCTGTACTCTAAAGTATTTGAGAGGATGAGGCAGGAGGATCACTTGAGGAACCCAGAAGTTTGAGACCAGCTCAGGAAACATAGTAAGACTCTACCATCATAAAACAATTGGGCACACTTTTGTGTATGCTTTAGATGCTGTTTTTGTTGTTGTTGTATTTGTTTTGGTTTGGTTTGGTTTTTTTAAAGCATAAGACTGATGCTTTCTTACAAAGCATTCCTTTGGGAGCATGCCTGGGACCTTACTAGAATTAACATTAATTATACCTATTGGTAAGTAATTAATGCAGTAAGAACTCTTCCCTTTGTATTTATTAGATGAAAAGAAGAATAAATTTATAAAAACGTAGTATCTACAAGTGAACTGCAGTATACAAGTCATTTTATCCAAACCCTATGAGATTGAGCAAAAATGGTATTGTTAGCAGAACAGGTGTGATGAGTCAACAGTGTCAAGGCGCATGATTTCTGGACCAAAATATGAGAGGCCATTAAAACAGAGTATATAGTAGTACCCGTTATCCACTATATGTGCGGAAAGACATACTGGACAGGGTTTTCTCTGCACTCACACCACAGCAACAATCATCAACAAAGAAGGCTTCTGTGACCAAATGTGTGGAGAGATTTTCCCCCCAACAAGCAAGAATCATTCCTGCTGATGACACCATTCAATTCTCACACCCTATCTGCTGACACAATCAGATTTAATTTAATTTAGAAATTAAACTTTATCATAGATAGGTATGTATAGGAAAAAACAGTTTGTGATTCAGTAGTATTCGCGGTTCCATGCATCCACTGGGGGTCTTGGAATGTATCTCCCACAGTTAAGGGGGAACTACTGCACTTATTTTGTTATAACACAACACAGCCTCTCTAGCTCTTCAGTTCAAACTGTTCAGTTTAGGATAAAACACCCTATTATCACCAGAAGCCAACAAAACATAGGAATCAGACCAGAAACAGGAATTCTTGCAAAGACCTTCCAGCCGCCAGTGGAGAAGAACTGAAGAGAGATCGGTGTGTTACTCTGGCTAATACTCTTCTGGGGAAGGTGCTGGGTGGTTTCTTTAGTTGTAGCTATTTGCTCTGCATTATGTATAACAAGGCCCAAATTCACCTGCCATTTTCCCTGCCACAGAAAGAACCACTGGAAACATCACTCCTTTAAGAGCTTATCCACATTCAGAGAGAAGCTTAAGAAACACTGGGGAGGTGTGGCAGGCTGCTGGGCAGTATTATCTGATGTGAAAAATATATAGAAAGAAAACTATCAATGCCCTTTTACTACTAGAATATTCCAATGCTTCCCTTCTCCCAAGTAGGAGAAAAAAATTCTTTTTCGCCTCACATCAAGCAAAACTCCCTTACCATCCCTCATGACAGAATCTAGTTGTAGATAAGTCATGTCATCATAATGCAGGCTGTTGTCAACCTCATCCCTCAAAGGAAGAGGATCAGTGAGGAACACATGTATTTACCTATAGCTTTCACTGCCTGGTCTTATTTCCAAATGAAGGTAAGTATGACAGACTTTGTGATTCCACTTTTATAAAGTCCAACCCCTTGCGCTTGTCCCCTTCCATTGCTAGAGAGTCTATCTCTATCATAGAGCAAGATACTCCAGTTTGTGCCGTGTGGCACGGCATGTTGTCCTTTCCCTCAACCCTTTCTATTATGTCCCAAACATCTATATAAATCATGTTTTCTGAGTATGTAAAGCACATCTCATCAGCATATATCATTCTTTACAGTGATAAAGAAGCAAAAGAAAAACAAAGAGGACAGGGAACATCTTAAATGACTACGTTCAATTACCATGGAACTTTAATTTTTTAACTGTTCAAAAAGATATCCACTGTACTCTTCTGAAAATAATAAAACTATGAAGACAGAGTAAAGATCAATGGTTGCCAGGAGTTTCTAGGGAGAAAATGAGAGATGAACAGGCACAGTATAGAGAAATTTTAGGGTAGTGAAACTGTTCTGTCAATAATATTACAGTAATAGATACCTGTCATATCATTATACAGTTGTCCAGGTTCACAGAATGTACAGCATCAAGAGTGAAGCCTGATGTAAATATGAACTTTGAGTGATTATAATGTGTCAATGTAAGTTCATCAGTTGTAACAAATGTAGCACTCTGGTGGAAAATACTAATCATGGGGGAGGCTATGCATGTGGGAGGCATGGAATATGTGAGAAATCTCCATACCTTCCTCTCAATTTTGCTGTGAACCTAAAACTGCTCTAAGAAATAAAGCTGTTGATTTAAAAAAGATATTCACAACTGGGCTCAGTGGCTCATGCCTGTAATCTCAGCACTTTGGGTGGCAAAGGTGGGGGATCACCTGAGGTCATGAGTTCAAGATCAGCCTGAGGTAATGAGTTCAAGACCAGTCTGACCAACATGGCAAAAGCTCATCTCTACTAAAAATACAAAAATTAGCTGGGCATGATGGCAAGCACCTGTAATTTCAGCTACTCGGGGGGCTGAGGCAGGAGAATCGCTTGAGCCTAGAAGGCGGTGGTTGCAGTTAACTGAGATCATACCACTGCACTCCAGCCTGGAAGACAGAGTGAGACTCCATCTCAAAAAAATTAAAAAAAAAAATAAAAAAGATATTCACTGTCTATGCATCCCAGGATCTCCAGAACAAAATTTAAAATAAATAAATAAATAAATAAATAAATAAATAAATAAAACGATGGCCAGGGTCAGTGGCTCATGCCTGCAATCCCAGCACTTTGGGAGGCCGAGGTGGGTGGATCACTTGAGGTCAGGAGTTCAAGACCACCCTGACCAACATGGTGAAATCCTATTTCTACTAAATACAAAAAATTAGCCAGGCATGGTAGTGCATGCCTGTCGTCCCAGGTAATTGGGAGGCTGAGGCAGGGGAATTGCTTGAACTTGGGAGGTCGAGGTTGCAGCGAGCTGAGATTGTGTCATTGCACGGCAGCCTGGGTAGCAAGAGCAAAACTGTGTCTCAAAAAAAATAAATCAATAATAAAAAATGAAAAATATTCACTGAACCTGTTATTATGGTATATTTAAGCAAGACTTGGTGACCCTAAAAATTAGAGATCATTAGGGATCAGAATAACACAGTGTGGTCATTATTTCTCAAAGTGAAGTATATAAAATATATAAAATAAGTTAATTGCATGCTTAGGCAAGACGATATTGATTAATATGATTGAATATTTTATCTCGTTTCATACTTCTAAACAGGGATTTAGCACAATATGAAAACTAGATTATCCATGTCATCCAAAAAAAAGACAATTTTATTATAATTTTAACTCAGAAATTATTATGCTTATTTAATTTCACAATTTTACTGAAAGGCTAATAAGATAAAAAGGACAGATTATCATTACCTAACACTGCTATGGTAACTTATATACAAATACCTGTTTGTCACCAAAAGTCAAAAAAGTAACCAGCATTGCAACTTAAGATGGATCATACAAAAGAAATTACTACCAATTTACCTTATCTTATAATATTATGTGTTATTAAAATGAAAATGTAAAACAACACCAAAAGTTAAGTTGGGACTATAAGTGTTGTGCAGAGAAGATTTCATATAGCAGGCAAGAGACTGCCATCCTTAGAAAGGCCTGCACGCAAGTCTGGCCCTTGACTGGTGTTTAGGAAATTGGAATTGGGAGGGCTTCCACCATTCCCTAAGGAGAGTGGTTCACTGTGTCTAAAGTGTTTATAGAAACAGTGTGGTTACTCTGAATAGCTGCTTTCCTTCTAGGAGTCTGGAATTGGGGTACATGTCAGGGAGAGTAACCTCCATAGAAACACTTGGGTACTTAGTCTCTAATGAGACTCTGGTACTGGTAGATATCACTGCACATATGTTGTCAAAATGTGAGCCTGGGAGAATGAAGCAGATCCTGGGAACTCCACAGGAGAGAACTCCTGGAAGCTTGTGCCTGGTTTCCTCCAGCCTTGACACGTGCACATTTTTCCTCTACTAATTCTGCTTGTCCCCTTTCTTGTAATCAAGTAAAGATCTGAGTATGACTATTTGCTGAGTCCTGTGAGTCTTTCTAGTGAACCACCAAACCTGGGGGTGGTCTTGGGGAACCTTGACACAAATGCATTGTGTAAGGTTTTTATGAAGTTGATATGATATATGTAACTATAATCAGGTGGTTATTTCACAGAATAGCTTTCCCTAATCTGTTTTTCTTTTCTTTTTTTCCCTTGATATTCACCTTGGAGAGTCTTATATTTCTATATCTATCCAATCGAATAAAGCCATAAAAGGAATAAATGAAATGATAATGTCAGAAAATAATGTGAAATAAGCAGCAATCCTATTTTAACTGAAGAAAAAATAGAGAATCTAGGTGATTGACAATATGTTCTACAATATGAATGTTTCTAGAAAAAAATGAAAAGGTGGTCAATTTTCTGCAACTCAACTGGGCTTAATTTCTTTTTATAATAATTGTGCAGGCCAGGTGCAGTGGCTCACACTTGTAAATCCCAGCATTTTGGGAGGCTGAGGCAGGAGGATCACTTGAGTCCAGAAGTTCCAGACCAGCCTGGGCAATAGAGTGAGACCTAATCTATTAAACAAATAAACAAACAACAACAACAAAGAACCTTAAAAAGAAAATTAGCCAAGTGTGGTGGTGCATGCCTGTAGTCCCAGCTACTTGGGAGGCTAAGGTAAAAGGTGAAAGGATCACTTAAGGCCAAGAAGCAGAAGTTGCAGTGAGCCAAGATGGCACCACTGCACTCCAGTACTGGCAACAGAGGGAGACCGTGTATCAAAAATAAATAAATAAATAAATAATTGTGTATCAGGCCAGATGTAACCACAAAAAACTGTAGTCCCAGCTACTCAGGAGGATGAGGTAGGAGGACTGCTTGAGCCCAGGAGTTCAAGGCTACAGTGAGCTATGAATACACCAATGAATAGACACAGTATTCTAGCCAAGGCAACATAGAGAGACCCCATCTCCTATAATACTAATAATTGATTAATTGTGCATCATTCAAGTAAATTGTATAACTGGAGAAAAACATAGTACTATTGAGAATGTACTATAATAGTCTACTACTGATCATAGAGTCCTGTTTACTTGCTTCTAATCTTTTTCTGTGTTTCTCCTAAAACTGAAAACATGGTTCATCCATTAAAAGCAGTTCATCACAAAACAGGTCAAAAAGATGAAAGAATTGCATCCAAACTGTAGGATGTGTTATCCACCGCTCCCTGTGAACAGTTGGATTTGGTCATTAAGAATTAGCAGGACTAACTTTGTGTTTGTGTGTACACGTGTGAACGTGTGTGTGTATGTGCTTGTAAACTGTGTGTGTGTAAACTATGACAGATAAAACCATTTTGCTTGTGTAGGAATATGTAATATAATTTGTACTTCTCATGAAGGAATTGCTTTTCTGTCTTCTGTGTGCAGTAGCTGTCTTCAAAAAATAGTCTCCTATTTGTATGGGTGCACGCTGGTTCAGTTCTACAGTTCTTTTTTTTTTTTTTTTTTTTTTTTTTGAGATGGAGTCTGGCTCTGTAGCCCAGGCTGGAGTGCAGTGGCGCGATCTCGGCTCACTGCAAGCTCCGCCTCCCGGGTTCATGCCATTCTCCTGCCTCAGCCTCCTGAGTAGCTGGGACTACAGGCGCCCGCCACCGCGCCCCGCTAATTTTTTGCATTTTTAGTAGAGATGGGGTTTCACCGTGGTCTCGATCTCCTGACCTTGTGATCCGCCCGCATCGGCCTCCCAAAGTGCTGGGATTACAGGCGTGAGCCACCGCGCCCGGCAGTTCTACAGTTCTTATTGCCATTTATTTATGGTACCAGAAAGGGATTGCTGAGTTCCTGGTTCTAAAGATAGTTACTTTCTTAGTGACACACATCAATATGTAATACAGTTTGCCCTTGAACAGCGGGGATTCACTTATATGCAGATTTTCTTCTGCCTATGCAACCCAGACACAGCAAGATCCACCTCTCCTCTTCCACCTCAGGCTAATCAACCTGAAGATCATGAAGACCTTTGTCAGCATCTACTGATGCTTTATGAAAAGTCAATATATCTTTCCTGATGATTTTCTTTCTAACAGCTTCAATTCTCTGGCTTACTTTATTGTCTGAACACAGAATATAATAATGCGGCAAAAACAAAATAGTGTTCATCAGCTGTTTTATGTTATCAGGAAGGCTTCCAGCCACTAGTGGGCTATTAGTAGCTAAAGTGAAGTAATCAAAAGTTATACTCAGATTTTCAACTGCACAGGGATCAGAGTCCCTCACCCCTACATTATTCATGGGTCAACTGTAATTCTTTATTTACTAAATATAAACAATTTATTATAAAACTGAAATAGAAGATCCATTCGTATAACAAGTCCAATTGGTTATAATGTGACTAGAGAGGAAACATACAACATACTAAGTTAAAAATCTTTTTCTTATTCATGCAAAAACATTATATAGGATTTTAGGGATCATAAATGACTTTTTTCAGACTATAATGTTTGAGATTGTAAATGAGCTACAACTACCTTCTTAAATAAATCTGAATTTCAAAGTAGTTAAATTTTAAAAATTAGTTTACATATGTATATACATATATACACATTCAATTTACACATATTTTTAAACTGGTCTTTTTTGATTAACACTACCTTAATCTTACATGTTACTTTTCATTTTCTTATCAAGAGCAGGACCACCAAGAGAAATAAGAAATTCACTATCAGAAGTCTTACCTGGTTTGTCATATTTAAGTATCTTCTTTTTATGTTCCAAAATTTGTTGTTTAATTCTATGTATACAAAAGTAATAAATAAAGTTGTTATTTTAACACTGAAATAAAAAATATTTACCAAACATATTAAATTCTAAAACCATTTAAGGCAATATCAGACCTAATATCAGAATTTTAATATCCCATACACTTCAAATTTTTAAAACTTACAAGCTTATAAAGCTTATAATTAAAGAATAAAAGAAAGGGAAGTACTCATAAATGGAGGGAGGACAGCTCAGTAAATTAACTCTAGTTAGCTGGACATCATGCAAAGTGTCCTGCACTCAGAATACATCCTCGCTCTGTAACCAATAGGTATTTTCTTTTCAGACAAGTTGCTTCTCATAGGCGCCATGGTTTCTTCTAAAAAATAAGGACTCTGCTACCTTAGGAAGATGTAATGAGATTACGTGTTTAAATGTTCAGAGAAATAGTAAAGCAATGGAATAATTTCTTCTTGAACTTGATTCCTGAAACCATTTTGGAATCCCAAATAAAGCTTGGTGTAGGTTCTAATATTCAAATATTGCAGTATTCAGAAGATGTTATTTAGTGCTAATTTTGGTTATTAGTTGTATTCATTGTGGCTTGTAATTCAGGGAATCTTACCTAATTCATAACTTACTGCAAAATTTATATATATATATATATACACACACACACACACACATATACATATATATATATACTCATTAAAATGGATTACCTAATTGTCTCCCATCACTGAGTTCATCAATCACACCAAGGGCAGAAAACTAATAGGTGTCAAAACCCGGCTTGGACAACTACCACTCCTTCTCTACCTCCTCAAACTCTGAGCCAGCAGATCCATGCCAGGATGCTGGATCTCCATGGTCCTCTCCAACTAACAGACAAGACAGAACCCTGCTGTGATTGTTTTTCGGTTCCATGAAGGAAAGGCAAGTGGACATTTTTTCATTTCCAAGACATGTACTAACAACATGTAACATCCCCTAAATATTACTCAGCTCTGTTCTCCTTTCAGAGATCACTGGACATCAATATTTTCATAGTGATAATCACAATTTCAATATTGGGGGGTCTCCTGTTTTGGTTACACTCACACTGCTTCCTAGGAGCTATTCAACAAACAGTCAAATGACCTTCCTGGGACTATGCAAAATATGGAATGCTTTCTGAATCTGTGTGCCATCCCCAGGCAGCAGCCATGCTTATCTGCTCTGTATTGATCCAATTTTAAAATATGGGCTGTGGAAACAAGCACAAAGTCCTGTTTGATACACAAATACTCATGAGTCATGGATGAGGCTTAGCTCTGGTAAATCCAACTCACTTACTTTAGATTCTGAGAATTTTATTGAATGACTTCCTGTGAGGTGGAATTTTAAAATATGTTTAAAACTTGAGGAAGAGCTGCGAGTAGCCCAAGAGATTTTCATGATTATAGAGACACATTGCTAGAGGGGCCAACCGCAAGTTTGATCCCACTACTTGCTGGAAAGATAACATGGAATCTTCTGCTATCTAACCAAAGCTTCTACACAGGATATAAAAAGCCTCAAGGTACATATCTGATAGCAAAAGGGAAAGGGAACTCTGATCTCCCTGCAACATTGTTTGAACATCCCTGACTGTGGAGAACAATCCCAACTAATAGTGGTTAAAGAAAAGACAAACATGGCTTTCAAAGGATAACATACCGTGAAGGCCTAGGCTAAGTCTAGCTAAGAGGTGGGCTCCAAATAAGATTTTTAGTGTAGGGCAAGCATCAACTTTCTCAGTATTTGTGTGGGTAAAGCTAGGAGGCCCAGCTGGCAGAGCAGGGTGCTGGGAACAACGACTGACCATAAGTACATAAACTAATAAACACCATAGCTTTGAACTCTATATACGAATCACCATGAAAACTAGGGGGTCTGCATCAGTGAAGGCAACCTGGTGGCAAAGGTCAGTCATTATCAGATTGCAGGATGGGTTACAATGGCAGCAAAACAGCAAGCGAGTCCATGGAAACAACAGAATGATCAGAACGGCCTTTTTTCTCATTCTTCTGACTTGTAAAGAAAGATTGTCTTCCTTGAACTTAGGGAACCCCTAACCTTCTTGGAAAATTCAAAGAAGGAAGACACAGGAGACAGCCCGAGGGGACAATACAAGATTTTCTGCTAAATTGGACATTTCAAGACCCAATAACTAATTAGAAAAGTCAGGCCAGGCATGGTGGCTAGCATTTTGAAAGGCCGAGGCAGGAGGATTACTTGAGCTCAGGAGTTCGAGACCAGCCAGGGCAACAAAGTGAGACCTTGTCTCTACAAAATAATAATAATAATAATAATAATAATAATAATAAGAAGAAGAAGAATAGAAAAAGAAAAATAAAAAAAGAAAGAAAGGAAAGGAAAAGAAATCAAAGATGTGGCTCTTTTTATCCCATGCATGGGGATTATACTTAGAATAAAATGGACAACACTGAGGTCACTGGGAATAAAGGTGTTAAAAATCCTGAAAAAATCTTGCACTCTACTTTGAATTAACCTAGACTGCTGCTTGATTTCTGGCTAAAAGTAGACTAACTCATTGCTATTTCAAACCATCTGAACCAAACTATGAACTCTTATCTAATTATATAAGATAGAGTAGTTGCAATTATTTTAAACTTCAATTTAGTATCAACTGGTCTTTTGACATACACACTTACTTTGTCAAATGATGAGAAGCAGCGTAATCTTCTGCATCTCGTCCACACATGTCTTGAGTGAAGACATTAATATTTTGCTTAAGAAGGATGTTGACAATACCTGGTGAGTCATACTGCACAGCAAGCATGAGGGCCGTTCTAAAATAACAAAGAAATAACTCCACTCAAGAACTTTAATAAAGACTTTTATAAACAGTTAGTTTGAGACACTTTACCAATTTCATATCCATCTGTCAGTGTAGACGTAATAACCATTTGCATGTACTAGCTTGGGTCTATAAGCATCTAGGGTGCTCAAGCGTTCATCTTTGTAAATTATCACCAAGGCTAAAAGAAACGGACAGCAGGGAAGCCTCTTGTCCCACTGGCGTGTGACATAATACAAGTTGCTAATTTATAGTCCTTTGATGGCCAAGAAACTGTGCTGAGGTCAGTCATCTAAAGTAGGCAAAGATTTACATGAAGATTTCCCCATTGCTTTCCTACTCTGATATATTGTAATTGTAATCAGCTAGGGGTCAGATAAGAGTTATCTGCGGGCTGAAAACAACAACAACAACAATAATAATAATGACAATAGCAGTAGTCATAAACTAAAAGTCCACATTTTAAAAATTAAAAAATACTGTCAGGTGCAGTGACTCTTGCCCGTAATCCCAGCACTCTGGGAAGTCAAGGAGAACAGATCATGAGCTCAAGAGATCGAGACCATCCTGGCCAACATGGTGAAATCCCGTCTTTACTAAAAATACAAAAATTAGCTGGGCATGGTGGCGCACACCTGAAGTTCCAGCTACTTGGGAGGCTGAGGCAGGAGAATCGCTTGAACCTGGGAGGTGGAGGTTGCAGTGAGCCAAGATCACACCACTGCACTCCAGCCTGGCAACAGAGCTAGACTCCATCTCAAAAAAAAAAAATTAATAAAACTAATACAAAACCCTTTAGCTAATAAAAGATTACAGTAACAAAAACATCCGATTATAAATAACAAATCTCATAAGAGAAGATTAATCCTACTATATACTGTTCTTTATGTGACTCAGTCTAAATATTTGTGGTCTACCTGATTATTTGTGGTGACATTTTTCACTGTATGCCAATAATTACACTAATCTTATTAATATTTCTGACTTGAGTGACTATTACCCCTCTAGAATACGCAGGCTTTTATTTTTTAAAAAAGAACTACTGTACCGTCTCAGCCTATCAACGGCATGTACACTTGCTTTGTTTCTCAATAGAAATTCCACCATTTTCTCTTTCTTGCAAATAATAGCGAATAGAAGTGGGGTATTATCGTCCTATAAGACAGCAGAAAAAATTAATAATTCACAAAATTACATATTTATGAACTGAACTGAAAATCTTCTCTAGGATTCTTTGAACTTCAACATACAATATAGAAAGGAAGTAAATGAAAAGCAGTCCCCTCCTTCTCACTCCTCTGCGCTTTCTGATGTGCTGCTCTTTGCCTTGCAAACAACCCTCCTCTGTCTCCCGGGATTAACTGTGGTCATTGCCAAAGTTCACTGTAAACATTTACCAGTCCCAAGAATCCTTGCTTTGGTCACAGCACTTAGCATGCTACATTGTAATCATTTCATTGTTTCCCTCTGAAACCAAGAGCTTCTTGAGGGCAAGGGCTGTATCTTTTGTCTCTATAGCCCCAAAACCCTAAGACATAGTAGCAAATATTTTAAGTTTTTTACATAAATTAATGAACTAAATTATTATCTCTAAAGCAGTGTTTCTTAAACTATATTCCAAAGAATATTTGCTTTAGCAGAAGTATAATACCCCAAGAGAAAGACTCCATGACCTTCTGCATTTGCGAAGTATTACAAAATTGTATCTTACATCCAATAATCAAGAACTCTCTTGAATTTTACCTAATCCCCATTTCACAATACTATTTGTGGCAAATATTAACATTTAAGGAATTAAGAGTTTCAGAGAAACAGTTGCCAGAGCTTCCCAATACAGGTGGAGGATTCCTCTGGGTGGTACAAACTTGCTTGATTCACTTCTATCAGTGGTGTCAGGATGCCATACGCCAATGTCAGGCACTCCTGCTCCAAAGGGGTCACTATGGAAATGAACTCTGAATTAAGAGAGATTGGCTTCAAATGCACTTATTTGCCTTATAAATAGTCCATGGTTTTTTTCCTAATACAAGAGAATAGATTTTTATCTTTACTGTTAGAAAGCTCAGTATGTTCTGTGTAAGAGAGACAGGTTTAAAAAACTTAAGAACAAATATTTGAAAAACCAAAGCTCAGTAAGAAATACTATTCTCAATTATAATGGTAATCCCAGGACACTAATGCAGCTCTACTTTTTAAATCCATTTTTATTGGCTTCCACTTAAATGGCTATTTAAAATTATTTTTCATTTTAGGCAAAATATAAATCTGAAATAACAGCATAATGGCTTATCAATAAAAGTTCTCATACTGATCCATATGAATTATTTCTGGCATAATAAAACCAGTAAGTCACTTGCATTTTTAAAGGAGGGTGCTGAGGACAAAGATATAATATCTGCAATATTCATAAATTATCCAACTATAACCAGCAATAACCTTAAAAGGCTTCTAGGCATTCTTATGGGCAGATAATTATTTCTGGTATATATAAAGAAAAGGAGTTTTTAAAACTTCTAAATTCTAAAATTCAACTCCATAACAGAGGAATTTACATACTCCATAGACTATATATTACAAACAAATCTACACACTGACTTCAAAATCTTGAAATCTTCATCAAAATATACTATAACATAGGAGTTGTAAACTCAAATACTTACAAGGACAAAGGAAGATTACCAGAGTAAGGGAAGTACTGAGGTGGGCACAATAGCAAACTGGAGAATACATGCCTTCTATAAAGGGGCAATCTCTGCACAGCAGACCAAACAGTGATAGAAACTCAGGAGACACCAGATTTGACTTTTTAGGATAAGCCTGAAGTCCAGATTTCTACACAAGTCTTCTAAATTTTACATGTTGATACAACTTATAGAGGCAAATAAATCTGTGTACCACATTAGAATATAGCCCTTGCTTTTTTATATTTACTATAAATGCGTTATGAAATGGTTGTGTATAATCCAAGTATTTGCATGTAAAGTATTTTCTTTCTCTAGTATCATATGTTTTACCAAAATATGAGGCACTCGTATATAATAAAAATTGCTAAAAAGACTCATAATACCTGCTTCAAGAATTTTTCTAACATTTATTCATTTAAAATATGTTTGTATATAATTTTCCCAGATTGTTAACCAAATAAATCATTGGTTCATAGGACTGCTAAAACTAAATTATTAAAAGAATTCCTATTTGTATTCTTATTAGCTTCATGGATTTCAGTGTTTAAAACTGCCATTTTGGTTATGATAAAGCTCTATACAACTAACAAACATATTGAGATAGTTCATAATACAACTTCAACTAAAAAAAAGAGTTTTGGATTTGCTACTATTCTAATTGAGAAAGCCCAACTTGTAATGAAAATTTGTTGACACATAATCACCTGCATGGTGACTAAGGGACAACAAATCCTGACAGGGTCAGCCCCTACTTATTGAAAGATTACCCATAAGCAAATTTCTAAAGACTCTCTGAATGGTAGTGAATGATTCGTGGATGGAAGGAATGGTGTTATTCTGTCATCTGAGAGATGTTGCCAATAATATTTCCTTTCACTTCCCAGTCACAGATGTAGAGAAAGACAGATAAGTCAGGGTAATATCATCAAACAGAAGAACTTTGAAGGATGTGGCACCTATCAAATGCCAAGTCTTCTAGAGATTTCTTACATTTTTGAGATACAGAAATTTATATATTGCACTTATCTATTCTGGGATTCTTAATCAGGAGTGTATCCGAACCTTGAAGGTTTTTTTAATTGGGTTTTTTTTTTTTTTTCCTTTTGCTAGAATTGTTGTTAGAGACAAGAGTCTCACTATGTTGCTCAAGCTGGATTCAAACTCTTAGACTCAAGCTGGAACTACAGGAACATGCCACTGTGCCCAGCTTCAAGTAAACATTTTTAAACATGTTCAGGCCTTATTAGGTCTATTACATCAAAATCTTCAGGGGAAAGACTATGGTTGTAGATTTTTAACAAAATGTCCTCAGGTTACTGTAATGCCCAAATCTGAGAATTAGTGCAGCAGACAATCACTTCAGTCAGATCTCTCACCCACATGGCTAATGCCCTTTATCAGTCAGAGATGTGACCAAAAAGATAAAAGGGTAAGAGATAGAGTCATTTATTAAAACTCCAGTTAATTTTCCTGGGTATGGCTAGAACAGGGACAAGTAAACTCAAAATCCCACTTGATTTTGCTATTTATAAGCTCCTTATCTCCCACTTTTCCACCAAGACATTCTAGATTTGAGAGGAGTCTTTAGACTCTTATCTAAGTGGCAGTTTCTGCCAGGATGGGCAACAAGTCAGTTAGTAATTTGTTCCAGCTTCGGCTGAAGTTTTTCTCACTTCGTCACCACATATTCACTGCCAATCTGGTTTCCTCAGAGCCCTCCTAAAATTAATCTCTAGGCAAGTTTCAACTCCCTCACTCTCTTTTTCAAACCAAAAATTATTAGACCCAAAGCTAAAGAGCACCTTGTCTCAACACATCAACTAGAAGAACGACAAACTAAAAACAACAACAATAACAACAACTCTTCCTCGTATTTTCCTTCATTACCTGATTTCCAAGTGACTTGCATATTTCTGATTGCTCTCCTTTTCCCTTCCCATTTTTCCCTGAGAAATGATATGTCAGTTTTTAAGAAAATTAGCAGCAGCAGCAACATGTCCATTTATTGTAAGTTGCTTTAGTTTTGTTTGAGTTTTAAAATAAAGCCTATTTCCAGGGCATATTTTCTTTCCTGTGTTGTTTTACACTAATTAAGGAAAAAAATAAAAAAACCCTGCATAGAAAAAAAGTTGAAAAGGTTTTACCTTTAACAAATTTGCAAATATTTTCCAAAGTGCATTTTATAAAGCTGTGCCCTTGAATGCTTCTTTAAAAGTATCAATATTTAAAACAAAATCTTATGCAATTAAGTTATTTCAAAATAACTTAACTTACATTTGCATTCGGGGAATGGTTGAGCTTCCAAATATAAAAAAATTGACCCTTACCTATGTCAATGATAAAACAAATATTTTTGAAAGAAAGTTGATTGATCTATACCTTGTCCAGTGCTTCAATATTTGCACCATGGGAAAGTAGTTTTTCTGCCAGTGAGGTGCTCTCACTGTACACAGCATAATGGAGAGCAGTGTTGCCGTAGATATCCTTAAGGTTTGGATTGGCACCATGTTTCAGCAAAATAACGGCACAAGCCTCTTCCTGGCAATGGATAGCCTGTCCGTATTAGACCAAGAAACAGATTGTAAATTCTAAGAATTCAAAATACACATTCCACAGGTTTCACCAACTAGTTATATTTAAATGAGATCAATTCATTTTAATTCTATATATGTAAATCAAATCCATGTCAGGCTAAAAGAGTTGGCTCTAATATACCTGTATCAAGGGCGTTCTGTTTTCTTTGTCACAGATATCAATCTGGCACTTTCTGTTGATCAGGAGAGTTACCACTTTCTCATGGCCACTGGCACAGGCCAAATGTAGAGCAGTTCTACAAGAGCAAGAGGACTTTTTAGGAAACGGTAGTGCAACATCTCAAAACATACCATCATTCATGTCATTGTAAAAATTGAATAGCATGTTTTTCCTCTGCCTTCAAAACAAATACTTAATTTTTTTTAAGAAAGTGCAATACTTACTAGCTCTTATTGCTCACTGCCTTAATGACAACAGCAGCCTATTTGAATAGAAAGAGCTCAGTCTGTAGATTCAATTCAACTAGGGCTTGAGTCCTACTTTAAACGCTGTCACTTACCAATTATTGCTTAGCCTTTCTGTGCCTCAACTTCTTCATCAATAAACATGACAATAGTAGCTATCTCATAGGACACCATCGTGATGCTTAAATGAGAAGTTATGTGAAGTATTTAGAATAGTTCCTACAACAGCTCAATAACTGTAAGATTTTTGTTTTTTGAGACAAAGTCTCACTCTTTTGCCCAGGCTGGAGTGCAATGATGTAACTATACCTGGAACTCCTGGGCTCAAGTGATCCTCCATCCCCAGTCTCCTGAGTAGCTGGGACAACAGATGCGCACCAGCATGCCCAGCTATTTATTTAAAAATGTAGAGTAAGAACCTCACTTTGTTACCCAGGCTGGTCTCAAACTCCTGGCATCAAACAATCTTCTCACCTCAGCCTCCCAAAGTTTTGGGATTACAGGTGTGAGTCACTGCACCCGGCCAGATATTATAATTGTTAGTATTACTACTACTTAACAAAAGCATTTTAATTAGGTAGAATGACACAATTATACCTACTTTGCAGAATGGCTTAACGAGTAGATCACATTTTAACAACTCTGACATTGGAATGCCACTTATAATTCATGATTTATTATAACTCTAACTGGTAGCATTTTAAAAATTATTTTATTGATATATAAAATAGTGGAGCATCACACAATCCATGAGACCTTACATTAAGTAGAATATGGTAACTCAGCACTAGGGCAGTTCCAGGCATGTAACGGAAACTGAAATACATTTCAGTTCTTAAAAGGACTATGGGGAAAGAGCACCAAAATAACAATCATGCATTTTTTAAACAAATTAATTCTTTGATTTTCAAACAACTTGAAGTCAAAGGAAACTCATGAGTCAAATGAATTTGTATGGCTCATTTTATTCAATTCTTATACTTACAGAATATATGTAAATAAGACTTTCCAATGATTAATATTAGGATTTAAAACTGATAAACTTTTGAAAGGGCAGTTCAAAGTTATCTTCTACCATTTTCTAACTTCAGAAATGCTTTTGTTTGAAAGGTGGGAGATAAAGTTTCAAGGAGATGAAGTCCCAATATTCCTATTGTAAATCTCTCAGCTTGTGCAGGCAGGGCAGGTAAACATGAAGTTTTTAAGGATAGAAGGGTCCTGAGAGATAGTAGAGTATGTCTGCTACATAACAGGTACTCAGGTTATGCTTGATGCATAAATGGAATGAAATAATGGATAAATATAGCTGGGGAGTTCACTATTTTTAAATAAACTCCTATAAAGCAATATTTTTGCAATAGTAATTATTTATATGTGTTATTTTTTATTTTTAAAGAATACAATTAAAATGAAATTATTAATCTATCATTGTTTGAATAAATGGAATGAGTATATAAGAAAAACATGTGCATAATAAAATATATAGATAATAAAATCTGGAAACACAGATAAAAACATTCCCTTCTTACTTCTGAAGACGCTAAACATTCAAAGAAGATAACAATACACACAATAATGATAAAAAGTAGAAAGAGAGAAATTATTTTTATCAGTGCAAGATTCATATTTCTCTCTTCCCAAGGATGATTCCATTAATAGTAAACTTTTACTAGAAGTTTTGTACATGCTCACTGCAGCAATCACAGATAAGAAAAAGGAAAAAAAAACTTTACTTAAAATGCAAATACTCGCAGGGCGCGGTGGCTCGCGCCTGTAATTCCAGCACTTTGGGAGGCCGAGAAGGGTGGATCACGAGGTCAGGAGATCGAGACCATCCTGGCTAACACGGTGAAACCCAGTCTCTACTAAAAATATAAAAAATTAGTCGCGTGTGGTGGCAGGCGCCAGTACTCCCAGCTACTCGGGAGGCTGAGGCAGGAGAATGGCGTGAACCCGGGAGAGGGAGCTTGCAGTGAGCCGAGATTGGGCCACTGCACTCCAGCCTGGGTGACACAGCAAGACTCCATCTCCAAAAAAAAAAAAAAAAAAAAAAAAAAAAAAAAGCAAATGCTCAGAAATTACAAATTTTATCAAATTTGGTACTTTTTTTTTTTTTTTTTTTCTAAAACAAGACCATAGTATGCTTGCGTATGTATAATTTAGCTATTTTTTTTTTCCTCGCTGGCTATAGCAAAATACATCTTGACACATCAACTTACTTCTATACCTATTGCCACCTTCAATGGTCACATATTATTCCATCCTATGGATGCAACTGAAATTTATTTATAGGATCCATTCTCTGGGTTCTTTTTAAAATAAGTTCCGTGAAAACTAAAGTGCATGTATCTTTATTTCCTAAGGGCATTTTAGTATAATGGAATTGATGAGTAAAGGGCACATTTTTTAAATGTAGTACTTACCACCAAATTATCTATTTGAAAAGTAATCAGCAACTTAAACTTTTAAGTAGCAGTATAAAACATCCTCACAAATATTGTGGATAGAAAACTGTTTGATTCCTCTTTTAAATTCTTATACCAGAAATGAGAAGGATTTTTTCCTATATACATAAGTAACTTGTAGATCTGGGGAAAGGTACTTTGCCCACTTTTAGAGTGTTTGATGATTTGATTTGAAAGAATTCCCTGTAAAATGAAGATGTACTTTTCATCAAATGTGTATTATAACTTTTCATCTAATGTATATATATAACTGATATATATAACATATATCTGGAATATATATGGTATACATATCAGTAATATCTAAATCTTATCATATATAATGAACAATATAGGCTGGGTGCAGTGGCTCACACCTGTAATCCCAGCATTTTGGGAGGCCGAGGCAGGCAGATCACTCGAGGTCAGGAGTTCGAGACCAGCCTGGCCAACATGGTGAAAGCCCCTCTCTACTAAAAATACAAAAATTAGCCAGGCGTGCCTGCACCTGCCTGTAATCCCAGCTACTTGGGAGGCTGAGGGAGGAGAATTGCTTGAATCCAGGAGGTGGAGGTTGCAGTGAGCCAGGATTGTGCCATTGGACACCAGCCTGGGCCAAGAAGCGAGACTCTGACTAAAAAAAAAAATAAAAGAATATAATGAATTCCCTATAAAATGAAAACATACTTTTCATCTGAAAAAAATATATATATAATATATTAAATATTTTTCTAGTAAGCTCTCTTTTATTTTGTTAACTTTTTTTCTGAAACATAGTTTTAATTTTTAGTTTGCTAAATCAACCTTCACAATGTCTGCTTACCAGGTCATTCTTAGGAAGGCGTTTGTCAACATAAAATGTACCCGTAAAATAAGCATTTGTATTTTCTTCTGGTACTTTACTCATTTGCACATGTAAACATTTCAGTCTGTATTCCATCAGGAACTCATGTTTGTGACATAAAATTTCATTAGTTTTCTTCAAACAACAGGCACTTTTTCATTAGTAATTCATCCTTTCCTACTCATCAATCCTTACGTATATCTTACATAATTTCAGTGATTCTGGGTTTCCTATTCTGTTCCATACATCTCTTTTCAGCTGTTCGCAAACAATTAATTGTAGAAATTAATAGCACATTTTGCTATCTAGAGGAGCAAGTGTTTTTTTACTCCATTATGAGATTTTTTAAAATGTCATCACAATAGTGAAAGACAGCAGGTGTCATATAAAAATGTTAAAACCTTGGTATTTTCATTTGGTCTATGTAAAACTGACAAACAGAGAAAGAGCTCACATTTTGAGAAAAATGTTCCTTTCCATTCAAGAACACAGAACCCACCTCCCACTTCCAAGTTGCTCTCTAAGAACCTTCAGTAAAGAACCTAGCTACACAGGTGGATACGGATGTAAAACGGACAGTTTTATCTGAGAACTTTTCGCCTACTGAAAATCACTCACGGTATTTTTGATAGAGGAATTAGTTCTCTCATTAGGCACCTCCTATAATGTATACAAACCATGTTTTAAAGGTGTTCCTTAAAAATAACAACACCGTATATGCTTAACTTTGTGAGTTAAATCACTCAAATTCTCCACCAATTGCTCCAGCCAGGGAATTATGTCGGATGGAAAACAGCTGAGGGTCCGCTTGGCTTCGCCGCTCGGAGGGTGCCCGGCGCCCTCCAAGGCCCAGTCCAGGGGCTGCGGGGAAGCCGGGCCTGGGGACCCCCTCCCACCCCGGACTGAGCCCCCGCTCCCCGCTACCTGTGCTGCTTGTCCAGGGCATCCAGGTCGCCGCTCCTGCGTGCCAGGCAGCGCTCCACTTCCGCGGCGTCGCCCTTGACAGCAGCCTTGTGGATCTTCTGCAGTTCGGAGTCCCGGATTCGGTACCCGGAACCGGTGTAGACGTGGTCTATGGAGCCCGGGACCCTCTGGCCCCTGCGGCTCCCGAAGCCGAAAAACTTCATGGTAGTGACTTCTTCTCAGACCGCCAACCACCGACCGGCTCTTGAGTGGGGGCAGCTCCCTGTCACCTTTTCACCACCCCCCACCCGCCCCCGACGACCCAGCCCCAAATCCAACCCCAAGTCCCGATCCAACCCCAAATCCACGATCCAACCCCCAGTCTGCGATCCCAAGTCTATGATGTACTCCAAAATCCGAGATCCAGCCGGGTCCACCACAGCCGTCAGCAGCGACACTCGCAGCCTCCGACCTCTCAGACCCAGTGAGCCTCGCAAAGCCGTTGGGCGCGCGCCTGCACCGCGGTGACCGCCCGGCTCCCGGAAGCCGCTCCCTGGCTGCGCGCGCCGGCAGGTGGGGCTGCAGCTCCAGGCGGGCGCCACTGGGCTCGCGGGTTCTCCTGGGCATTCCCCAGCGGCCCCAGGATCCTAGGCGCGCAGGCAGCCAGGCCTGAGGAGTAGGACTTGTATGGCCTTGCGGCCGCCCCGCTCCTCCTACGGAGGGAGATCGGGTGCTGGCGAGGGCACTTAGAGGCCACCGGAGTGGCTTCGCAGATAGCCTGGCTTCACGCTGAGGCTCTGGCCCTGGAGTCTGTGTGGCTAGTGTCCGGTAGTGGAAAAGGCATGGAGAGCCAGGAGCTGCTCCTTCCTCCACCCGCTCTCACCGGTGCCAGTGCCCGACTGCGCGGTTTGCAGCTGCAGATCTGGCACTGGCGCGGGATGGCGGAGCTTCCCTTGGATGTCCTCAGGGTCCCCGAGTGCACAGTCTACCTGGCCTCAGGGTCCGCTCCTCTTGGACATCTCTCTGGATCCTGGGCCCTGGCACTAAGCAATCTGTATCCACATGCATGAGACAGGGGCTGCTGGCTGGGCCGATCGCCTGACTTAGCTGCCTGGGCGTCTGGGCTCAGGATCCGCGCTGCTGGGGGCACGGGCCTGGTCTGGGGTGTCCAGTCACTTGCAGTGGCTCGTATGCCAGCGGGGGCTGGAGGCCTGGTACCTGATGTCCTCAGGGTCATGTGCATCACCCGCCCACTGGTGGGTCTGCTCTGACTTGGTCTCCTCCAATAACACAGGGGCTGCCGGGGTGGGCTCTTCGTGGTAACTGGCATGGTATTAAGCAGCAGGTTCCCACCCTGGTGCCGCTGCTGTGCAGATTGCCTGACTTGATCGCCCAGGCAGTGGCCCCAGGTCCGCGTGGCAGGTGTGCAGATAGGGTGAGGGGCACTGAGGGTCAGGGGGTTGCTCCGTCTTCTCTGCCCGTGTGCAACTTGCAGTTCTGCAGTTTTCTGCAACAGCTGAGGCGCTGGCGGGGGAAAGCAGAACTCCGCTGGATGGCGTCAGGGTTGCCGGCAGAGAGCACAGCCCGCCAGGCCTGAGGGTCCGCTCCTTTTCCCCTTGCTCTGAAGCCTGACCCAGATGCTGAGCACTCTGCCTGGATGCTGATAGCGCTGACTGATCGATTGCAGAGCTGGTCATCTGGCTTTGCCACTGAGGCATCTGGCCCCAGGATCTGCGATGCTGAGGGTGGCCAAGCAGTTGCTGCCCACGTTCAGGTGGCAGCTGCAGCTTGGGCACCGACAGGGATTGGCGGGGCTGGTACCTGATGACCTCAGGGTCGCCAAGTGCACTGCCTGCCCAGCCCAGGGTCAGTTCCTTTTTGGCCTGCGCCAACAGCGCAGGGACCATGGTGGCTCAGTTCTCTGTGGAAACTGGGATGGGGTGAGCTGCCAGTTCCCGTCCTTTGGCCGCCTGGCCAACTGTCAGACTTAGCCGCTGCCGCCCAGGCATCTGTCTCTAGGGTTGCAGTTACTTGGGTGGAAGTGGGGATCGGGGTGGGCGTGGAGCGTCACCAGTTGCCAGGCCAGCACTGCGTTTGCAACATATTCAGATGGTGGCGGCAGCTTGGCAAGAACTCAGACCCAGCAAGCGCTCCCACCCAAGTGTCAGTTCCCAACTCTGATGCCTCCACCCACAGAGCCCTGTCCCCCAGTGATATCCGCTACTCCGTGTCCGCTGTGCCTAGGGATCCCAGGCGGTCTCAGCGACACACAGCGAGAGGGAGGGGGCCCGGGGAACCATGGCGGGTATGGAGGCCCTGCAGTGCTCAGGATTCCTGCAGAAACGCTGTGCACTTGCTACGCTGGAGCAGGAGCAGGAGGAGGTCAGGTACCCCTCTAGAGTCTGGAGTCCGAGGAGAGTCTCCTTCTTTGGAGGCCAATTCTGTTGCTGCAACCTCTGCCGCCACCAGCAGGGCAGCCGCTGATAGAGCCCCTTACCTGCCGCCCGCTGTTGGCCCCGGATAGAGCCCCTAACACCCTCCCCTCCTGACCTCGTGATCTGCCTGCCTCGGTCTCCCAAAGTGCTGGAATTATAAGCTTGAGCCACCACACCCAGCCTCTTCTAAGAGTTTTATAGTCTTCCCTTTTACACTTAGGTCTAGGATCCATGAAAATCAATTTTTGTGCATGACGTGAAGTCAGGTCCAGCCACAGTCTTTTGCATGTGGCTACCCTGTTGGCCCAGCACCATTTGTTGAAATGATTGCTTTCCCCGTGGAATTGTCTTGGCACCTTTGTTGAAAATTAATTGACTGTAAATATGAGGGCTTATTTCTGGACTCTCAATTCTATTCCATTGATCTGTAGGTCTATTCTTATTTAGTACCTCACTGTCTTGATTATGTAGCTTAGTATTTTAACAGCAAGTTTGGAATTAAGAAATGTGAATTCTGCAACTTTGTTTTTCCTTTTCAATATTGTTTTGAGTATTCTTGGCCCCTTTGAATCTCCATATGAATTTTAGGATCGGCTAGTCAATTTCTGCAAAAAAAAAAAAAAAACAAAAAAACAAAAAAAAAAAACAAAAAAAACAGCTGAGAATTTTGATAGGAATTGTGTTAGGTCTATAGATCAATTTGGGGTATATTGTCATTTCAACAATAGTAAGTCTTTTGTTTCATGAACATGGGATGTCTTTCCACTTATTTAGGTCTTCTTTCATGTCTTTCAAAAAAAAACTAGGTTTTAGAATATAAGTTTTGGAGTTTTTAATTAAATTTATTCCTAAGCATTTTATTATGTTGGTGATATTGTAAGTAGAATTTTTAAAAACTTCCCTTTGAGATTGTTCATTGCTAATATGGAAATACTTTTTTTGTGTGTTTTTATATATTGACCTTGTATCCTGTAACCTTGTTGAACTATTTTGTTAGTTCTACCAGCTTTTTTTTTTTTTTTTTTTTTTTTTTTTTTTTTTTTTTTTTTTAGTGGATTCCTTAGGATTTCCTATATACAAGATCCTGTTATTGGCAAATAAGGGTGTTTTTACTTCTTCTTTTCTGATCTGGACGCCTTCTATTTTTCTTTTCCTGCCTAATTGCCCTGGCTAGGGCCTCCAGTACAATGTCCAACAGAGTGGCAAGAATGGGCCCCCGCTGTCTTGTTCCTGACCTTTCATCATCAAATATCATGCTTACTGTGTGATTTTTGTGTCTTTCATCAGGTGAGGGAAGCTCCCTTGTATTCCTAGTTTGTTGTGGGTTTTTATCATGAACAGGTGAATTTTGTCAAATACTTTTCTGTATCTATTGGAGGATCAGATGGTTTTTGTCCTTTGTTCTCTTAATATGTTGCATTACATCAATTGATTTTTGAATGTGAAACCAACCTCACATTCTTGGGATAAATCCCATTGATCATGGTGTGTAATCTCTTTCCTATGTTGTTGGATTTGATTTGCCAGTATTTTGTTGAGGATTTTTTTTTTTTTTGTATCTGTATTTGTAAGAAATATTGGTCTGTAGTTTTCTTATATCTCTTTCTGCTTTTGGCATCAGGGTAATGCTGGCCTCCTAGAGTGATTTGGCAAGTATTTCCTATTGATATATTTTGGAAGAGTTTGGGAAAAACTGGTATTAGTTCTTCTTTGACTGTTTGGTAAAATTCATCAGGGAAGCCATCTGGACCTGGTTTTGTGGACAATTTTTCAATTATGAATTATATCTCTTTTTTGTTTTCGTTCTATTAAGTCTTGTGATGTCTTCATTCTGTTCCAGTAATTTGTGTGTTTCTAGGAATTTGTCCATTTTGTGTCTAGTCTGTTGGCATGTGGTTGTTCATAGAGTTCCCTCAGAATCCCTTTTATTTCTCTAGGGTAGGTATGATATCCTCTCTTTCATTCCTGATTTTAGCACTTTGAGTCCTTTCATTTTCTCTGTCACTCTTACTAGATGTTTGCCAATTTTGTTGATCTTTTCAAAACATCAACTTTTTGTTTTGCTGTTTTTTTTTCTATTCTTATTTATTTCTGTTCTAACATTTTATTCCTTCTACTTGCTTTGGGTTTAATTTGCCCTTTTTCTGGCTTCTCAAAGTAGATCGGGCTATTGACTTGTGGTCTTCTTTTATAATACAAGCACGTACAAGCAGAAATTTCCCTGTAAGCATCGCTTTAGCTGAATCCTCTAAGTGACTGCATGTTGTGCTTTCATTTTCATTTCATTCAGTAGCTTCTAATTCCCTTTGTGATTCTTTTCTTTGATCCATTTGTTCTTTAGCAATGTGTTGTTTAATTTCCACTTACTGTGAATTTTCCAATTTTTCTTCTGCTACTGATTTCTAATTTAATTACATCATGGTCAGAGAATATCCTTTGTATGATTTCAAACTTTTTGAATTTATTGAGCCTTGTTTTGTGACTTAGCATATATTCTACCCTGGGAAGCATTCCCTGTGCTTGAGAAGCACGTGTCATAGTGTGTACCTGAGCTGGGAAGGGCTTGGTGCCGACTAGAACAGAGGGAGGGGAGGCTCAGTACAGGTGTGCTGGAAAGAGCCCCCATTCTCCACGTTCTTGGGAGGAAGCACACCCCAAAGGCCCCCTCAGCATTCCTACCTCCCTGGAGCTTTTCTGATCAAGAAGGAGTGTCTGGCCTGCAGAGGGGCCACCGCTGTGTTTGACATGTCCTACTTTTGGAAGTTGTACCTGGTGGGGCTGGATACAAGGAAAGCTGCCGACAGGCTCTTCTCGCACATGTCAGCCGACCCCCAGGTGTGGAGCCTGGAGTTGGGGGGAATGTTCCTGTCTCTCCATGGGCACAGCTGCAGGTACTGAGATGACCTGGCAAGTCATCCTGTCCCCTCGGGCACCTGAGCACACTGCTCCTTGCCCTCACCTGGCCTTGGGCCCCCCCTTTCTGGCCCCTTTTGCCCCATCCCAGGCCCCAGGCCCTCATTACTTTCCTCCACCTCTCCCTCCCACCTTCCTTCTCCTCCTCACCTCTGCCTTCCTCTCTACTCTATTCCAGAAAGGATATGTGGCAGCTGGCCCTCAGCCACCTCTCTCCTGGGACTGGGGGGCCCAGTTGCCCCCATGCTCTCACAGGTGGGATTGCCAGAATTAAATAGAAACACAGGATGCTCAGCTACTTTTGAATTTTGAATACATAATGACTCGTTTTTAATATAAGTATGTCCCAAGCCATATTTGGGACATACTTGGGATCTTCATCTGCCTTTTTGTCACCCACCCACCCAAAAGCTTACGCATCCCCATCTTCATGAGTGTCCAAGGCTGCCAGAACAGAGGATCACAGACCCGGTGGCCTAAAACAACAGCAATTTGTTGTCATGGTTCTGGAAGCTGGAGGTCAAAATGAGGGTGTCTGCATCTGACACTCTGCAGAGGACCCTTCCTTGCTCTTCCAGCTGCTGGTGGCGGCCAGGAATCTTGGCCTTCCTTGGCGTGCAACTGCATCACTGTAGTCTCTGTCTGTGTCACATGGCCTTATCCAGGTGTTCTTTGTCTCTCTCTTTTTTATTTGTTTATTCATTTATGAGATGGAGTCTCACTCTGTCGCTCAGGCTGGAGTGCAATGGCACGATCTTGGCTGACTGCAACCTCCGCCTCCTGGGTCCAAGTGATTCTCTTGTCTCAGCCTCCAGAGTAGCTGGGATTACAGACATCCACCACCATGCCCGGCTAATTTTTGTATATTTAGTAGAGATGGGGTTTCACCAGGCTGGTCTCAAACTCCTGACCTCAGGTGATCCACCCACCTTGGCCTCCCAAAGTGCTGGGATTACAGATGTGTGACACCAAGCCCAGCGGTGTTCTCCTCTTATAAGGACAGCAGTCAGAATAGATGAGGACCCACACTAATGACCTCACTTTAACCTGATCACATCTGCAACGACCCCATTTCCAATTAAGATCACATTCCCAGTCCTGGAGTGAGGACTTTCACATATATTTTGTGGGGATCACAATTCAACACCTAACATCATCTCTCCAGTCAGCCAACCAACAAACCCACTTCCCAGACTCCTAGGCACCTGCTGCTCACCTCCCATTAATCCAGCCACCCACTTAGTCTTCCATCCACCCATCCACCAGCCCACACACCCCTGTTTCTCCATACATCTGTTCTGCCTTCTACTCACCCACTCCCATCCTCCCATCCATCTGCCCACCTTCCCATCTGTCCATCCATCCTCCATCCACAAAGTAATTTATGCCACAGACATTTATGGAGTCTTCTCCGGTACCAGGCACAGTGCTAGGAGCCCCGGAATGAATGGGGGACATGAATCTTGTCCCTAAAAACTTCTCAGCATGGTGGTGGATGGGTGGGAGCGGCCGGTGCCAAGGCATTTCAAGAACAAAGAAGCTTCCTTCTCACAAGGATGATGGTGATGGGATGTCCCACCCATGGCCAGTCCTCTCTGGTTCATTCAGCTGAAATGGCATCCCTGGGTTGAGGGGCTCTCCAGGTCACCTCCCAGTAGGGCATCCTGTCTGGGGGTTATCCAGCCTCTGTGACAAGCAGCTGCCCTTGTGAGCAGCCCTGGGGAAACTGAGGCAGCACAGACCCGGCTGGGGCCTCAGCACAGATCCGGCTTTCTTCTCCCTCTCACAGGCTCCACCGTGTACACTTGCATGCTCAACCACTGTGGGTGCACCAAGAGTGGCCTGTCAGCTGCCTGACACCCAGTCACCAGACCTCCCTGCTGGTCCCTGCCTTTGAAGTTATGGGATGCCTCTATGTGCACGGTGCTGTGACTGCGACCTGCTCTGTGGACTGATGGTTGTGGACAGGGCGGGATGGACGGGATGGGCTGCTGACAGCAGCTCTGTCATTAGCTGTTGTGCCCACTGTGGTCAGGGCTGGGAGATTAGAGATCTCGTTTCAGGCTAACTGCGGGCTTTGTTCAGGTGGCACTGCTGGAGCTCCCAGTACTCAGTGATTGCATCTTTGCACCTGTCCACACTGCTGCGTTTTGGAGAGGCTGCAGCGTGGACATGCTCAGCTCGGTTGCCCAGAACAGAGCGTGCCAACGATAGGCCGTGCCTCCCACTCAGAGCAGTCAGCTCCTTTCTGCCACTGACATCCTTGCTGGGATGGCTTCTCAGCTCATGTGACCCACTAGTCTGAGGCGTTGGCAGGCCCTTAGAAGATGTCCGGCTTGAGGCTCACACTGATGCCTGATTGCCCTCTGCAGTCCCTCCATGTCTGCTTCCATGTCCTCCGTGACGGGTAGCTCAGTGCCCTCAGTGACGGGTAGCTCAGTGCCCTCATGCCTTGTTTGCTCAACCCCGACTGTTACACAGAGCCAGGACCTGCCTCCTGTCCCTTCGGCTCCCTGATCCTGTCCCTGGGTTCACACAGAAGCCATCTGATCTCTCGTCCTGTAACCCATCCCCACCAGGAATGAAGAAGCGGAGAGGGAAACATTCTCTCCAGGAAGGGGCATTGCAGCCTCTGGGATGGGACTTGCATAGGGGAAGGTGCTGACTGTTCAGCTCTTTGTGTTGCCCCCAGGGCAGAGGCACTGTCAGGGGTGAGGACCCAGCTCATTCAGAAAACCTGGCATCTCCTGGTTCTTGATCTGACTGTGCTGCTGGCAAATGTAGTTGTTTTCTCACTGGGACACGGCCAGTGTCAAGCCCCAGTTTGGGTACTGGGGGAAAGAGGCAAGGGGAGAAAGGGCTCACTCATGATCAGCTCATGACCCGCACCTTCAGCAGCAGTCCTTGAGCACCGACTGTGTGTCAGGCTCGGTTTGAGGCAGGGAGGACCCCGCAATGAACCAAACACAGAAGGTTCTGGCCCATGTGGAGTTTCTATCTCTGGTGGGAGAAAACAAGATTAAAAAAATAAAAGAAGTGGAAGGTGTAGGATGTTAAATGGGTCAAGAGGAAAAATGACCAGAGGGAGTGGGATACTGGGGAACCTCTGGGGTGCTGCCGAAAACAGGGAATAGTGAGGTGAGCCCTTTAGCCTCGAGGCTGGTGGCGGAGATGAGCTGTGAGCATGAGTGAGGGGTCCTGTGGGGTGTGCAGATCTCGCCTACTGCTTCCCTCCTGCCGTTGGTGACGTGGAGGCTGAGAGAGCCATGGGTTGAGCCTGAGCGCGTGTGCTTCCTGGATCTGTGAGCTCATTCATTCACTAATTTCCTCGACAGTCATTGTGGAGCCTGTACTGTGTGGTAGCGCCAGGGCAGCCAGAGCCGGGAGCAGTTGAAAGAGGCTGGTGGGGCTTCAGGGACTCCACAGTGGGCTGTATGTGCAGATGGGTGCAGGAAGGGCCCTGTAACACCTGGAGGGGGACACACAAGGGGATGGGAAAGAGCTATATGCTAGGAAAGGCCATGCAATGGCGCTGAGCTTGGATGAGCAAGGCTTCCTGGAGGAGATGGCTAGCCTGAGCTTGGAAGAATGGGTAGGAGCTGCTGGCTACAAGGGTGTGGAGGTGAGAACCAGTGTGACCTGCCCATCGCTGGTCCTCTCTGGGCCATTCAGCTGAAATGGCATCCCTGAGCTGAGAGGAGTGATGGCCGTAAGGAGCTGGGTATCAGCCCCCAGGAGAGGGGTGGCCCGGGCACAGCCCATAGCCACAGACTTAGTGAGTCTAGCTAGGGAGACAGCAGAGGGGCCAAAATGAAGTCACAGGTCACCAAAATCCTGGCCAGGTCCTGCCACTGCCTGGCTCAGTGACCTGCCTCCCTGAGCCTCAGTTTCCCTTGGCTGGGGAATGAGGACCTTGCTCATACCCCCTCATAAAGGAAGCTGTCAGGAAAGTGCTTTGAACACTGAGCCATCTCCCAGTGGTGCACAATTAGCTTTCCAGAGGATTCTGGTGGATTCCTAGAACTGAGGGCTGGAGATTGGCGGTGCTGGCTGCTGGAAAGGTTTGCACTTGGTGGGTGTGGGGTTAGCGCAGTGAGTCACATCCCCCAGGGCTCTGCAGGTCTTGGGGACACCACTCAACAGGATAAAACCACAATGTGGGCTTTGCTTACTTTCAGGCTTCAAAACTGCACTATTTGAGTTATGAATATGCATGGACATTAAATATGCATGTATTGAATATGTGTGCTACCTACCCATGCTACATCAGATCACCATGAAGTTGAGAGAATGTGATGATTTACATGTGATCAAGGTGGCATACAAAGCAGCTGTCAATCTTAAAAGTAATTTTAAATGATCTTCATTGATCTTTTTGTAAGATTACAAAAGGACACATGCTCCTAGGATCCATTCCAATGATACTGAAAAGCACAAAATAAGGTGCACAGCCCACAGCTCCCCACTACACCCAGTGCCGATGGTGCAAGCCCCCAGGCCACCCTGCCTTCTCACTGCTCTCTGCCATGTCGGCTTTGCAGCCATGCCTGGACCTGGGCTGACTGGCCTCTGGCCTCAGGACTGGCAATTTGTTTTCAGGGAAGTTGATCATGGATGGTCAGGGCCATAGGAGTCCAGGTCCATCAGCTGCCATCTCCCTGGGCACCAGGCAGCCTCAGTAGCTCCCATGCCCTCCTGGGAGAGGCCTGAGATGGCTGCAGACTGGTGGGGCCACCCAGGAGCCAGGGGCCTGAGAGTCACTGTGTGTGTGTATGTGTGTGTGCGTATGTCAGTGTGTGTGTGTGCGTGTGTGTGTGTGTGTGTGTGTGTTGGGGAAAGTGAAGTGAGGTGGAGTGTGTGTCTGGCACTGGGCTGAGGACGCCATCCAGAAATGGCCCCAGCCTAGGAGTCGGGGAACTCCTTGCGGACTGGCTTGTCTCTTTGCCTTCATTCTCCATTGTGCTCACAGTGTCAAGAGGAGGAAGGGAGGAAGCAGCCTGGCTGGGGCCTTCCCGGGGTCCTGAGAGGTCTCTCGTCCAAGGGATGCTCCCAATAGCCCTGTGGGGTCAGATCTTGTGGGTCTGCCCCTTTTACAGAGGAGAAAATGGGGGCTCAGAGAGGTGAGAAGTGAGCCTGGTGAACCACAGAACTGCATCGGGGCCAGGCTGGCGTAGGCCTGTGTGTTCCCAAGACACTGTCCTCCCAGGGTGGGGGCATCCCTGTGAGGAGGGCGCAGAGGGGTGGGTGGTAGGGGTTGAGAAACAGGTCCTTCTCCTAACTCCCATGGTTCAGAGGATACTCTGTGCAGGTCACGGTCGTGGGGGACCGAGGGAGGGACAGATATGGTCCCTGAGCACTGTGAAGGCACAGGCCCCTGAGAGGGAATTTGTTTTCTCAGCCTGGAGACCCTTGGGCCACCTGCTCTGTCCCTGCCTCCCAGGCCCTGACATCCTGCTGTATGTTCAGGGGATGGTGACTACCTGGCCGTGGGCAGGGCTGTGGCCCAGCACAACTGATCTCACATCACCACTGTGCTGCAGGGCCAGAAGTTCCGGTGCCAGCTCATCGACAGCTCCGAGGACCTGGGCATGGTCAGCATCCAGGGCCCAGTCAGGTGAGAGAGGACTGGTAGCCTGCCCCTGGGCACAGCTGCTCCCTGGACCCAGGCCCTCCAACTGGCCCTTGGGCAGAACCGTCTGTCCAGAATGGGACATTCTGAAGAGTTAAGCACTGTGGTATACCAGAGATGCCACTCTGAATAAATAATCTTCAAAGCACTGGAATGCAGATAAGCCCACAGCATGAGTCAGACTGAACTTTATAGCTGTTCAGTCGCCAAGGACCCCAGCATCCCAGAGGGGAGGGCAGTCTGCATCACCAGTGCAGTCTAAGAACTACCGTCCACCATCCCGAAATGGGCAGAACCAGGTTGGCCCTGCTATATAGGCAGAATAATATCCTACACCGAGGTGTCCCCAGCTCCGCCCTAAACACCCCTCATGACAAGGTCTCCACATGGCTTATCCATGCATTCATTCATTCTGTAAACACCTGCCAGGCTGTTCTCCCCACCCACGAGAAGCCAGGATCCAGGGAGACCCTGGAATGCTGACTCATGTGCACAGCCACAGAAGGGTCATATTTTGAGAAATCACATATAAAATAAAAATTAGTATACTCATTCCATAAATATCTATATATAAAATATTAATAGTCTGCATATTTTCATATACTTAAAGTATACCTTGGCTACTTCAAAGTAATTGTGAGAACCAATACTGTAAGTATAATTACTATGTCAATTTTATATGGATCAAGAAACCAAGGCCAAGAGATTAAGTAAATTATTCATGGTCATAAGTTTGAACCTATTTAATCTTTCAGATTCATATTCTTAACCATTGAGTAATTGATACTACATTTAAATATGATTATAATATGTATCTAGTAAAATATAATATGAATATATATCAAAATCAATACTTAGGTATTTTTAAAGTAGTAGTAGTGTTTACTATTTCATGCACAATGTATGTAATAATTACAGAAATCTGTGTAACTTGCAAAAGATTTATAATTATTTTCAAAATACACATTAGAAACTATAAAAGGTCGTCACATAAATATGCAATGAGACCTTCCCAACAGTGCTCTTTCTTAGTTTACAAATAAAAATTAAAGCAAGTTGTGTGATTTCTCTGAATCCTGTTGCTGATGTTGAACACTCAGCATTGAGGCACAGATTCATTTAGAAGACATTAATAAAAGTTAACCTTTTATCTTTTGAATTTCTTGTTACATTATCAAAAACAGTTTTAAGCCAACATTAATTTTCATAGGTTTTCTATTTATAGCTAATTGATTATCTAATATTAAGTAGTATGAACCAAGTAGGAAATTAAATCCTATTTTATGTGCCTGAAAGGTCAGTAAACAATGGAATAAATGAAAACATGAGAAAATAACAATTATTAGCTATTTTAATATATATCTTATTGTTCTTATTAAACATTTTAAAACTTACATATTCTATGATGTATTCTAAAATGTTGTTTTAGATGGATTTCAGTCTAACCCAGAGGTAGCTTGTGCAACAGAATAAAAATTGTACATAGTAATTTAAACAATAGAAATAACCTGTCGTTGGTTATTTTGTATGCGTAGTTCAAGTTTTTTATGATTATAGTTAATATCCTAAGATATAGGACCAAAATTAAGGTATGTAAGTTTAACTTTTGACCTACAGCTTTGAATGTTATATCGTCATTATTGAATAAGCATGTTATTATAAGCACTATATAACATTAATTTGGTTTTATATTTAAATTTTACCATGTGAAAATTAAACTTTAGAGTTGAAGAAACTTGAATAAATTGAATGTAGATTTTTTTAAAGCCAATATGAGGCTTAAATCATATGCTAATCTTTTTATATAAAAATTGAGTTTTACATTTATAATTGAAAGTCACCCTGTGACCTCAGGCCCTTCAGGTCATGAAAATATTCATTAAATTTTTTTTATTAATCCATCAACAAAACAAGATTAATTGGGCTAGAAAATTAAAAGGGTCAGGGAAAGTTGGAAGCAAGAAGCAACAATAGAAATCATTGTTATTGTATGCTCAATGCACTTTCCCAGAGTTTGAATGCAGAGAGATGGTGAAAAGTGATCAATTATAATTTAAGTACAAGAAGCATTGGAAATGACAGGCATAAAAAGACACATCTGGGTTTCTACTTTGCTTTCTACAGACAGCTATGCATATATGAATGCCATGAAATACCACTCAGCTATAAAAAGTAAAATATTTCTGATATATGCAACAACCTGGATAAATCTCTACAAAATTATACTGAGTAAAAAATGTCACTAACATAAGATTACATACTGTATAGTTCCATTTATATGACAGTCTTGAAATGACATAATTATAGAAACAGAAAAGAGAACACATGTTGCCAGAGGTTAAAGGCAAGAATAATGAATGGAGAGGCTGGAAAGGATGCAGACCTGGCTATAATGCAAATGAAGCATTATTGCTTGAAGATAATTAATATATATGATATTATTTATGATATATTTCAAAAGTTGCTTTCCTTGGAATTTTGATATATTTCAAAATGATACATTTCAAAGGTTGCTTTCCTTGGAATTTTAAAATCTCTGTTTCTATAACTTTCCATACCTTAGGTCGGTATTATAGATTGCATAAAAATAATAGAATTGATTTATTTTTAAGGAAAAACATTATAACAACAACTAAAATCTTCATGATTGTTATAGCTTTATCCAATCGTGACAAGTATTCAATTAAATCCCACAGTATCAGTTATTTAGAAGTTATAATACTCCTCATCTATATAATCCCGAAATAGTGGTACCTCCCGACATATTTATAACTTCAAGGTAGAGCAGCTGTTTATTTCCTTTGAGCAAGATAACCACATGCTTGTCTGTCATGGATAAATATATTTACAACTCTAATTACTTTTGAGAAAACCATGTTTAACAACACAGCAACATTTGGTGGCAAATATTGTTTAGTACTTCTAAGCACAGAAAATGGCTTTTCATCCACCCCTTTAAAATGCAGTGTTTTTATGGACAAACATTTACTTGAATATCACAGAAATCATGTGAGCGAAATAGAAAAATGTGGTAACCTCAGATACTAATTTTGACAAGAGGAAATGTGTTCCAAGACTGTCATCAGAATAAGTGACTGTTTTCAGCAGTAACAGAAATTTCAAGCATCAAAAGTGACTGTAGCAGAAAGCGCAGGATATCCTTAGGCTGCCAAAGTTTTTGTATCTGCACTGGACTTTCAACATGGCCAGAGGTAGCATTATATTCTGTCACTTAGGGCAGCAGTAGAGGAATTGGAGGGCCCCAAACGGATCACACTTAGGTTCCCTCTCCAGTAACCAGGAAGAAGCAAAGAGGACCGATCCTTTGGAACCAGAAAACCACTTTGTGTAAATATTGCGCATATGGTGGGGGGAGTTGTAGAGATGCATGATAGAAAAGCTGGTCTTCCTGATTTTCTTGAAGGGTAAAGCTTACCTTTTATTTTGGCACAGTGATGATTGGTTTAAAGAAAATTGAACAAGAACACTTTATGTGTGTGTACACATGTATAGATCAAGTCTGTAGTATACGTGACCATGTATAATGCATATTAACCTATACACACATGTGCATGTTTTTTATAATGTGAATTCCAGTTTAATATACCAATTATTAAAAATGTTTATTATTTTAATGTGATACAACTATTTTATCAAATTTTCCATTTTGATTACCTTATTGAAACTGACTCAAATGTACCGTAATACGGAGGACCAAGATGATGACTCATTTTTTTTTAAGGGTCAAGATACTTTATTTTAAGTACAAAGGCATTTTCATGATCTGTAAATGTGTGTATTTGTGCAGTCATATAAACATTTCAGCCGGGTGCGGTGGCTCACACCTGTAATCGCAACACTTTGGGAGGCCGAGGTGGGCGGATCACGAGGTCAGGAGATCGAGACCATCCTGGCTAACACAGTGAAACTCCGTCTTTTTTATTTTATTAAAAAATAAAAAAAATTAGCCAGGCGTGGCAGGCTCCTGTAGTTCCCAGCTACTCGGGAGGCTGAGGCAGGAGAATGGCGTGAACCCGGGAAGCGGAGATTGTAGTGAGCCGAGATTGCGCCACTGCACTCCAGCCTGGGGACAGAGCGAGACTCCGTCTCAAAAAGAAAAGAAAAGAAAAGAAAAATTTCAGAGGTATTCCCATGCCAAATCTCAAAGAGTATATGCATCCATGATAAAGAAAATAAATCTATACTTTTCAGCAGAAGGCCCTGTAATGTACATATTAGTCCTCTAATTTCCTTGCAGTTTGATGACTCATTTTACATCATAAGAAACCTGTTAGTATTCTCTAATTATAACACTGTTTTTACTGTAATTCTCACTTGTCTCTATCAGTCAGTTTTCTTCATCATTGCAGAGATGGAAATTTCTGTGGGGACTAGGGCTGATGTAATCAGATGTCGATGAAATGCCCATAAGACTCTTTTATACAGGCAGCACAGCATCATACATCCTTCCTCTTTCACCACGTGTCATCCCCATCATGAAATGAAATTTCCATAACTGACTTATGTCTCAAACTCTTCTCTGATGTCTGGCCCTCCTTACATTAAAACAATTCCTTCATTTCATCACCAACCACCGTCAATTAGTATTATTATTTTTTTGCTGTCCTCTTGCTCTCTTAGCATAGTATGAATTTTTTTGCAGCATCCATGAGTGAAGGATGCTCCTTTAGCTGTATTTTTTCTTATCAAGTAGAAAGACCAAGAAAGTGGTTAGTATGCTTCTAGTTGACCCATGGGTGTTGAAAACCATTTTTTCAACTACATTTAATTATCTGCAAGCAATAACGTTTCATTTGCATTATAGCCAGGTCCGCATCCTTTCCAGCCTCCCCATTCATCATTCTTGCCTTTAACCTCTGATGGCAAGTGCTCTCTTTTCTGTTTCTATCATTATGTCATTTCAAGACTGTCATATAAATGGAACTATACAGTATGTAATCTTATGTTAGTGACATTTTTTACTCAGTATGATTTTGTAGAGATTTATCCAGGTTGTTGCACATATCAGAAATATTTTACTTTTTATAGCTGAGTAGTATACCATGGTATTCATATATGCATAGTTTAACATCGACTTTTAGGGAAACAATCATTTTCCTCTTTAGTTCATTCAGACAATTACTCGTAACACACAGGCCTAGTCCTGCTTTTAACAACTCTGAAATCTTGAGTTCTAATATCCTTCTCTCTCATCATTATTCCCTATTCATCAACCTCATCCCACCTGTTCTTTCATAAAAACTTCACCTGTACTTCAAATTCTAGCACCATAAACATTATTTTGTTCAATATCAATTTTTATTTTCCTGGAGTCATGAATTTGCCTATTGGGCTAGTTTTTCACATTTTAGATGACTTATTCCAGGCATACTTATTTCCCTTGCCCTGTCCAACATCCAAAACTTGCTCAATCATGTCTCCAGGCACACTCCTGAGTAAAGTTTTTAAGTTTGGTCAGTTTATTATCCATGCACATTTTTCAGTCTGTTCTTTACATTTCTCACAAAAACAATTCCAACCCTGAATTAATTTTGGCTACACTCATCAAATGACATTGCCTTTAATTTTTATACTAAGAATACTATTAATCATTTCTGCGAAATAGTTTACAAATGTAAATAGGTGGTGAGATATCAAATTTTGTGTTCTTTCTCCAATTTTTGCAACTAGAAACTTAATTCTTTTTTGTTATGCTAGTGTTTCCCTTTACAAGTCTCTTCTTGAAATTATTGCCATGAAAATTAAACTTCAAAAACCAACATTAGTGAGTAGAAACACAGTTATTCAAAGTCATCTGAAAGAGGCAGAATGTCACCTGCTGGGCTAAACTTAAGTGAAACGTAATTGAATGTATTAATAAATGTCATAAGGAGTGATATCCTGAAATTTGGGAAGGGTTGGTTACTCATGAAAGAAGAACAAAAGGCAAATCTCAGCCATAATCATTAGCAATAGCCAACTAAATTCTTCAAGTATTATAAACCCATCTGCAAAACCCTCTGACCACTTTAAGCCCTTTTGATTATAATTTGGCCTCCTCAAAAGATACATAAGCAAGAGAAAATTGCAATAGACATTATGACAAAAAGATGTGTTATCCATGTAATAGTTACATTTTTACTAAAAGTAAACAGCTTAGAACTCTAGATACATATGGATTTTTCTTTTAGTTGCATTCAGTATGCTATCCCTCTGAAGGGGATCCAGCCTTATTGTGTTGATAAAGTCTTGTTTAGGAATTTTCTATTGCAAGCTCTGGGTTTTGCAATTTTAGTAAAGAATCTCTCTCTCTCTCTCTCTCTCTCTCTCTCTCTCTCTCTCTCTCTCTCTGTGTGTGTGTGTGTGTGTGTGTGTGTGTGTGTGTATGTATGTATTAGGAGGAATGCTTCTTATATATTTTACTATGGTTTGAGCCTTTCCTCCAATCTTCCTAAAATACTTAAGCCACCCTTGCTATAGCAAATGAAGTCACATCCTACCTCCATGAGAAAACAGAAGCCATCTGAAAATAACTGCATTAAGTTCTTGCATTCTAAGAAACTTAATATGTCAAGCTCTATTTTTTTCTTCTGTATCAAAGGAAAAAAATGTCAGCCCACTTCTATCCAAAGCTGTAACTGTTACTGTCAGTTTTGTGCACAGAAGTTCCTCTCAGATTCCCTTTCCTTTTTATGCTCTTGTCCCACAGAAGCTTTACTCTTAACGTGGGCCCCTGAAACCATGGACTACTCAAAGTGCTCTCTCCTGGGATTTTATGCCTTCTCAGGGTAGCCTCTAGCCAGTGACTTACAGAAGTGTGACAGTCCAGTCACCTTTCCAGAGGTAAGAGATATTCTGCTGTGTAATTTTCATTTTTGAGTTTCTTGCAGAATTAGGATGAGGCTGCAACTTCACTTGAAATCACAATCTTGTTGGACTTTTCTCCTGTCTTGCTTTTTTTACTCCTTGTACTGTTTCTCTAACAACATTTCCTTAATGAATCACTTGTGCATAAATCCTTATCCTAGCTTCTTGCTTCCAGAGAATCTGACCTCAGGTAAAAGCTAATTACAACTACCACCTGCATTTGGTGTCATAGTCCCTGTTGTACTACACAGAAAATTAATAAAATTCCTAGTATGCTTATTTCATTAACATTTCTCTTTCTCTGAACCTGTTCTTTGATCCACCAAATATCCTTCCCTAATTATCACATAACTTTCTTCTTTTCTTTATATTTGTGTCTCTGGAAACAGTAGTCTATGCTCATTTTTCCAGCTTATCACCTCTTCTTTACTATTTAAATTTAGGTTGTGTTTTTCTTCATTAAAGTTATTTCACTAAGGTTAGCAAAAGCCTCCTAATTAACAAAACCTACAAGCTTTTTTGCAACATAAAACATGTTTATCCATTCTTTTCATTTTTTCAACTATTCCTTCCTTGACATTAAGATACCACTATAATCATTTATGCCTTCATATTACACATGTTTACTGATGTGTTTTATTGAAAGTCAGATACCAGACAAATAAATAAGGGAGAATTGAGATAGTAATAATACACACAGTGTGACATGAAAGCAAATAATAAAGGAACATAACCTACTCTGTTAGAAGAAGATAATTTTTTTCTGAAAGATACGATGTTTGGGCTGACTCCTGTATGATTTTAGTGACTTAACTTGTGACATATTTTCCTACACCTACAATCTCAGGTCTTGAGACCATTAACTACCTAAACAGGACAAGTAAAATTTGGAGTAGACAGAATTATCTCACCTAAGTCCAAGCTAACATTAGTGTTACCTCAGTGATGAGAAATGACTCCTTCCACCTGGTGTGTATGCAGCTTCTGATCTTAGTATGTTTTTATTTTTTCTCTGCCCATGGAAGCCACTAGCTCTGTGACCATGCAATCCAGATGCCCTGATGACCTAGATGCTTTAAATGCCTACATAGCAGCTCTGTACCGGTCCTAGCTTCTTAGCAAGGCTTCCAATTGCTATCCTTATCTGTCATAACAATTGAGAAGAAAAGAATTCTACGAAAGCTGAGCTAAGATCTTGTGTCAGTGTAAGACTTACAGATAGTGACTTCTAAAGCCTGTCAACTGAGGCTAAATCTCTTCTCTGAAATGCTAGAACTGGGAAATGCAAAAGGGAGCAGAGAGAAACATTTGATTAAAAAACTCCACAAATGCAGGTTAAGATTGTAGCCCAGGGAGATACAAAAATATATTCCTGAATTCACAAGTAACTGGTAGAAGCCCTTACACAGAAAGCATTGGAGAAAAACAATTTTATTTAAATCATTGAATCTCTATATGTGAAGTCTCAACTCTGAAAAACAGAATACTGTTCATTTAATCGTAATGGCATTGCTAGAAGAGAGCGACCACCCCAGCTCAGCTTTGTGAACAAGAATAATGCAGGGCAGCTGAAACTTCAGGATGAAAAAGAGATATCTATACTATATGAGACACGAATAGAGAAACTGTGTTTAACCTTATCTAAGCATGTCCCAATAGGAGGTTTCTGTACTCCACCTTAGTCTGTATGTCAACTGAACCTTTATTGCCTCTGCATGGCAGATCCTCTTTCTCAAGTCTAGATAAACAAAGTCCCCAGGGCTGGGGCAATAGCTTCTGGCATCACATGGTGTGAGCCCAGAAGTCCATTTTCAGGGCCAGTGATTCAGTAAGTGAATTGTTCAAAACTCGAAATTCAAGCAAACGTGGCTTCCAATAACACAGATGTTTTTAGAACTTCCAGGAAGTGAAATGTATATCATCTATTTTTGTATTTAACAAATGCATATTCCAACTTACTATTTTTAAGAAAATGTGATAACTACTATAAAATGCTATAAAAATTATTGGTACATAATATGAGCATCTGTTATAGCAATTATTAATATTGGGGATATTTGACTACTGTATGTCTCACTGAAGTAGCTTTGGAAGGTCCTAGAATCATAACATCTGCTCAGCTTACAAATCACTAGCATACTTCATGAAATTATTATTAACTTTATATATGTTAGAAAATCTACGAAAGGGATTTCTAAAAGAGGCATTTCTAAAAACTGTCTATAATTCATAACACATGAACATTTTATATATAATCTGAAAAACACTTTTAACATTTTTGCCTAAGATCAGAGTTTTTTAAAAGGCAAAGACATATTTTAAAACACATTGAATTATTTTATTGTATATCTTCTTGTCGAAGAAAAAAATCTTTAAAAAGTTCTGAATTCATACAAAGTTTTTATCAAATCTTTATGAAGTTTGACATATTAATAATATTAACTTTGATCATGGCACATTTAAGATATTTACACACGTGATATGGCAATTACATATTTTTTGGTCTGGTTTATTTAAAGCCTGCATGGAAGTACAACAATATGCTCGGTTTTTTATTTTATTAATCTAGATAAATCATATAAAATTAACACCTATTTACAATATAATGCACATAATTATTAATATAGCTTAGCATTGTGTGATTTTATTTTTATTATTTCAAACAGATAATTCCATTTAAAAGGCAACATACAAATTTTGGGCCACAAAAAGGAAATACGAAAACCTTTAGACCAGCTGTTAGCTAGCATTTGAAAAGCAAATTAAGCAGGTTTGTAATATAATGCAGCAGATGGAGAAAATGTGATCACCCAAGGAATAAATTTTCTTTATCTATCGTTTTAAGTTAGGTCTGTCAGTGTGCCTCTCAGAAAGTCAGTGTTTTTCTCTCATAACATTCTTTACATTCTTGCAAAATAACGTTCTTTCACAGGCATTTTCTGATCATATCTGCTCTAAGGGTAAGGGAATGTTAATACAAGAAAATGACAACATCTTGTTTCATTTTAAAAAGTAGATGGTTATGTAATATTGTTTACTGCAAATAGGTATAGAATATGTAAGCAAAAATGGCACTTATCTAGAAAAATGTTACATTATTTATACTGGTCTAGACTTTGGCCCCAGATATATGTGTTTCTGATTTTTTAAAAAGACAGAATTTTGGTAGCAGATGTTAATAATTTTAAGAAGCTGAATCAAGTGCACCTTTTAAGGAGATCAGAGATGATAGAAATCTGAGACAGACAGACCAGCGAAAACACTAATTCTACAAACTCCATGGGAAGCCAAGACCATGAAATTACAAATAATCTGAAGGAAATCGATAACTAGACAGAGGACAAAATAAGGAGCTATTTGAAAATTGTGATGATAAATTGCTTTGCTATATGGCACTATATATGATTAATAAAAAGATAGGCTCACACCTGTTATCTCAGCACTTTGGGAGCCTGAGGCAGGTGGATGATGAGGTCAGGAGTTCCAGACCAGCCTGACCCACATGGTGAAACTCTGTGTCTACTAAAAATACAAAATTAGCCAGTTGTGGTGGTGTGTTCCTGAAATCCCAGCTACTCAGGAGGCTGAGGCAGGAGAATCGCTTGAACCCGGGAGGTGGAGGTTGCAGCGAGCTGAGATCACACCACTGCACTCCAGCCTGGGCAACAGAGCGAGACTCCATCTCCAAAAAAAAAGAAAAATATATATTAGAGATTTGAGTTTTAGTAAAGATAGTGACATTATTAGCTGAAATAAAGCGCACAGCAAGAAAATAGAGTAAAAATAATGTATATTGTTTGGAATGTGTTCATTATTTAGTGTCTGTCATGCACAGAAGTAGATGCTCAGCAAACAGTTGCTATGTAAAATTGCTTTATCAGAGAAGGGATAGGACTGGAGATCAGTTATGATTCATCTGATATGGGTTGATAGTTGAAGCCATCAGAATAGGTAAAGTGTCTAACAGAAACATGTGATAAGAGATAGAGGATTCCACACAGAATTTTATTTAATGTGGCCACAAATTGGAAGGAAGCTTTTTAAGATGACATCAGTTCATATAATACATGGAAAAAAACCATAACAAGCATGAAACATTTGATGAGTGCTTCAGGGCCACTGACAAAGAGATTCTAACAATACCCCAGAGAGATTTTTTATTTCCTTTTACCGACAATGAGAAATCTCTTCAACTCCTGTAGTAGCTGATATGGAGTTGACTTTCTTGGTGTTCTATTTGAAAGACCTGATATATACCCGAAATGATGCTTGCGGGAATGTTTCTCACAGCTTTTCTTCTGTCCTTGTTCCTAATCTTGTAGATAGTTTGGAACTGACCATGTGGTTAGTATCAATAGATAATGTTTTCACTGTTATTTTTGGGAGTGCAGTGGTTGTGGGCATTTGCACAGATGATTGGAGAAGAGAGTTATACAGATATTAAATGTGGGCTAAAATCCTTGCATTACTAGTAAGTGGTCTCTTTTGTTTAGTTGCATATGTGGATGTGGCTTTTCTACAATGTGGTATAGAAACAGAAGTATTTTATGATTCAACAGATTAACTTTTATTCCTGTCTTGGCTTGTTAATTCCAGAAGAGAAAGCAATGCTGACCTCTATAGGCTATTTAAAATTTCAGAAACTTTAAAATATATTTTATTACCTAAAATTTTCTGATTTTCTCATTTACAAGTCTTCCTCAGCCCATTGCTATTACCATAATATTAATACAATTCCACCAATATCACAGTATAAAAATATTCCTTCCAAATATCTTCACATCTCCATAATATTCCTGGGGTGACTGAAATCTTTGGTATGAAAGAAAATGAATCAGAAAATGTTGAAAAACATTTCATCATAAACTATGATCATGATTTGCTGTTTATGTAATGTTCATTTGTGACTATTTCTGCACATTCTATGACAATGTTTTTGTGTCTGACTTTTTTTCAAATAAATATTGCATCACATGTTGCCAAAAACTGAAGCTATATTAAATATATTTTGTGCTGTAAATATATGCAAATATATGTAAATATAAGCATTTTCTGGGTGATTTAATAAATACTATATTTGTATTAAAAAGTAAAATATACATATTAAAATAATGCAGGCAAATGTGAAAACATTATACCTGCATTTTACTGTGAAATAAAATCTGCAAAGGAAATCTAAATAATGGAAAAAGAAATCACATTTAACTTATTTCCCAAACCTATCTGTACCCCAGAGCACTACAAAGAAGTTAAAAATAAATAAATAAATATGGAGGATTAAACTTGGAGGATATTGTAAACTATTGATGTTTTTTAAAATAGAGGTATCATTTATATATATAACCAAATCCTTGCTTTTGGCTGTACAGGAAATTTTATCAGTTAAAATTTTTTAAATCATTTCCCTTTTCTTACCTTACCATTAAATTTTATCAGTAAAAAATACCTCATTCTCAGTTTTACAGCTAAGCTGAGAATGGAATATGCATTTTTAAATGCATTTTACTTTTAGTACCTTACCACTAATTTTTAGCTGATATTTATTTATGCACTATTTCCAAGTTTATTTGTTTACTATTTCCAAATTTTAGCACAACTTTCTGTACTTTATAAAGTGTAACATTTGTAAGTAAACATTTAATTATATTTTATCCAAACTTCTGTGATTAAATTTTGCATGCATGCCAACAAAAAATATTGAAACTCTTCTCAATTCAAAACACTTTTATTCTCAAAGTTAAAACAAAACACAACAAAATGGCCAGGGTAAGCAATCTGCTATCAAATAAAGCATTCTGCTAGGCCCTCTGAGGATCATGAAATTAAGTAGAATATACACCTCAAGTCCCATAAAACTATATATTTTGGAACAGATAGTGACATAAAAACACTCTGAAAGAAGACATTATCTGGTCTTTGCTAGAAGATACAAAGAACATAGAAGGTGGAATGGCCGTGTGAGGGAGGAAGAACTGATGGGGATTGCAGTGGGAACTGAAAATAGACAAACAGAATAATGTCTTTGAAAGATCAGTATATTGTAAAATTCAATCTGTTTTTGTGAAGAAAACAAAACTGTTGAACCAGAAAATATGTCCAGAGAAATCTAGAGTATAATCTGGAGAAAAAAAAGGTAATATGTAAAATAAGGTCAGAAACATAGAGAGAGGTCTCATAGTTGTTTATTAGTGTCCAGAAAACTGGAGACAGAAAATGGGACCTGAGCAATCTTTGAAGAGAGTATTGACCAGCATTTTCCAGAAGTGGTGAAGAACTTAATTGATAAATATGAGGATCATAATGTAGTCCGGAAGAATATAAATTTTACCAAATCTAAATAACAGGGACCACATTCAAAATGAAAATCTTAAGAGTAACTAAAGTGAAAGAAATGTTACATTCAGAGAGCAGTAATAAAAGTCACCTGTGAGTTTTCTACTGCCACAAAGATGACAGTGGAATGAGCTATTTGATATATCAAAAGAATACCCCTATGAGCATCATCATCTACATTAATTAAAAATACCCTTCAAGAATAAGGAAAAAGAAAATTATTGTATGCCAAGGAAATGGCGCTCACTACCAAGAATCAGTAATGAAGGAAACCCAAAGAAATACTTCACTGACTACATGCTTAGCACTGTGCTTGTTTCTTTTAATTCAGTCATAATTAATATGCCCCAAACCAAATCATCATACATTTATAAATAAATGTGTAACACTTTGAAAAGAAACTATATGTCTGATTTATTTTAGCTCCAAAATCTGTAATCTTTTGAATTAAGCATGTGTGCCTGCTGTCTACAGAATAGTCTACTCAACATCTTAGTTTTAAATTTGTTTCCTACTCTATTACCCTCCAAACTTCAAGTATGATTATCAGGATTACCTAAACTATATCTTCATCCCTAAGAATGATATTTTATACATGTTGATTTTACTTAGTTTTAATGTGAGTAATCCAGCATTATTTGGTTTATTTTCATTTGAGCTATTTGCATCTCTCTCTTTTTCTCTCTCCTCTCTATCTATCTAATCTATTTGTCTTTTATCTAATTATATTTGCACCCCATAAATCTTCAGAAAGGTGAGTTTACCTCTGTTAAATTTAAATATTTATAATCTATCACATTGATGTGGAACTAAATTAAGTATATCGACTGAACACAGAGAGTGGATAGTGTAGTACATAATAAGACAAATGGGTTGAAATCATTTGAGGTTCCATTCAAAATTCTAAAACGTATGAAACATAGGATATGTTGCATTATCTAAGCAGTTTCATTAAAATTTGCATAGGCCTAAGTAAAGAAGAGGTTATGGTGTTATGATACATCTAATATAAAATTTTTCTATAAAAGATATTTTAGTAGCTGCTGAAAAAGCAACCTGATCAAGATAGGACACTGAATTAATTACTTCTTTTTTTTATTATTATTATACTTTGAGTTCTAGGGTACATGTGCATAACGTGCAGGTTTGTTACATATGTATACTTGTGCCATGAATACTAAGAAATCTCCTGTTCTTTCTTCTCTATATTAAGGTATTGTGCATTTGCCATTGATGAAGAAATAGTGAAGTAGCTCAGAGCTCATGTATGTACCATATTTTGTATCTTTATATAGCGAGTATCTAAGAATTCATGTGCATGTAATTTAGAAAGAAATCATATAAAAATAGGGGACAGTCTTGAAAGTGTCAGAATTTTACTCTTACTAAAATATTTTGCATCAAATTATCTGTTAGGAAGGCACCATTTTTTCCCAAAAAAATACATCTTGAAATAAAAGTCTAGAAATTTAATAAAACCATATAAAACCAAGAGATCAATATGAAAATATTTGATGTTTATGGAATATATCCTTTTTGTGAGGGGGCAAATTGCATTAACATTGCATTTTGATATAAATTAACATATTAAACATACATAAAAAATAAAGCATTAAAGGAAATATGGAGAAAAGCAATAATGGCTATTTGGGAAACAGATTACTACTATTATTTTATTTATACTTCTCTACTTTTGATAGTCTTTTCAATAAGTAAAATACATATAGTACTTGTTAATGAGAAAAATATTTTTAAAATAATAATAGCTGCATTGGTTCTTGATGAAAGCTTATCATCTTAAAGCTATATTAACATTGGAAACCTCAATAAAAAAGATAAAAATATAAGTATATGCTAACTTTGTGATGTATTATGTCTTTCCTTCTCCTATTAAAATAATTAACATTGACAAATACAATTAAAGAACACATACTGTAAAATGATTCAAACATCCATAAGGGACATATTTTACATGAGTTGTTTAATCTTTTGATGAAAATAGATGTATTCTTTAAGGTGAAACATTTAGATAATGTTCCAGTAAGTATGTTTGTACAAGATTATTTTATCTTTTTTGTGTATTTTTTTCTAATTGTATTAGAATTCAAATTTTAGTGGAAATTTGAATACATTGCTATTTAACTGATAATTGATATTATTATATGAAATATCATATTATAAAATACTTATATTTATAGGAGCATATTTGATTAAACAAAAGATATCTATTTGTTCTTTATAGTTTTAAAAACCAATGAAATAATTGGATTTGGGAAAATTAATAGGATAATTCAACTTATACTAAATTATATCAAAATGCCCTCTCCCATTTTTAAGTGGTTTAAAACCTCTCAAACCTACAATCTGGGGACTATTTCTTTCTATTATTGATATAGTGATGTTATCTTCTACCATGCCTATGAAGAAATACGAGCTTATTTACCTAAAAATTAATATAATTCTTCACAAAATGTCTGTGCCATTACACCACTTGTACTTTTATTTTTCTCAAATCTCACCATTGACAATGTTAAGCATTAATTACAACTGAATTTAGCTATCATAAATGGCAATCGCATCCATTGGGAATCACGATTTTCTTCTGATACATTTTTATTTATGAATTTTATTTCCTGAATGTAACTGATTATATTATTTAAATAAAACACACAGTATTAATTTAATATCCTAACAATTACTCTACATTATTTTTAAATGCATAAAATGTAGTTTTATAACACTCATCACTAAAGTGTATTTTAAGATAAAAATGGGAAATAGACCACAATAAAGAGCTTTAAATAATTTTATTTAAGCAATATTATGTTTGCGGTTGCTATGTTAAAATGTCATTTTAAAATGACCACAGAGCAGCGTTAAAATAAAATGTCAGAATGTTGATTTTAAATGGTCTTATAAGTTTGCAAAGTGAAGGATTTTATGTAGAACTAACCTAACCAGGAAGCAAAAGTTTAACTGAAATTTATACATAGGTATAATCAGATATAGTCATTTCTAAATGACATATAAATTTTGACATCTACAATATGTATTCTACACATTTTATTGACATACATAATATGTAATCTACAAAGGAACGATTAGCAATATGTATACTGATCAACTGCAACAAAAAGCCATAAAAACACTAACCTAGAGGATATTTCTTTTTCCACCTAAATAGGAATTATTAATTAATGAAAGATTTCATGTATTGTTGCATAAGTTATATTCTTTTATTTAAATAATTTAAAATTATACTTACAACAGAGCATTTATGCTTATTGTAGTAATAATTTACACAAATGATTATACACAATAATATCTTCAACCATTATTCAAAAATGGTAATTGTGACATTGTTAATTTTTTCCACAATTTTGCTTTCATTCATTGCAGGCAAGAATTTTCTTAGTCAATGACTAGTGATAAATGGTAAAAATCAACTTTATTACAAGCAAAAGTTTATTTTATCACATAGATATTTAAATTAGTAAATCGCACGAGTTCTTTAATGAAAAGTGTTAACTTTATTGAGAAAAATTTAACTGCAGAATGCTTACTACTGTGAATAAATTTTGCATATGTGTCTATCTACCTGTCTTTTATTGCATCATTAGTTTTAATTGCTTTAATCATATAAAGTTAAATCCATTTGCATATTATCATTGTGTAGAGATATACATTTTAGCACGCAAGTACTTTGAATCACAGACATCTATAATACACAGTCTACGGGTGATTCTGAAATAGATTTACATATTTATATAGGGAGCCATATTGGGATCACTGGGATAGTTTCCTGAAATAGAAGAACTAATTTCTGTGAGGATATTAAGAAGACAGCTGTCATGTAATGCTTCCCAAGTAGTTTAAGGTACATAAACAATATATTCTAAATTTCAAACTGCATTATCAAATGTCTTTCTAATAAATCAAACTAAACCATACCAACATTTTGTGAAAATTTATATTTTTATGTATTTCATCAAAGTAGCATCCCTAATTAGATGAATGATGGACTGAATAACCAATTTTATTGTTAATTTTTCATTCTGACATCCCATTCCATTTATTTCAATTATGATATTTTATGTATATTGTGAATTATTTGTATGATATATAGCTCATGCATTTTTAACAAGACAAATTGTGCTGAAAAGAGCAAGTATTTTGTAAAAATTTTCTAAAATAAGGGCAGAAATTCTGACATAAATATATATATATTTTTGAGGAAAATCAACACTTTTAATTTTGTTTTGTAATTCTTAAGACAATGTGTGTATTAGCTGTTAAGAGATCAAAACAACATTTAAGAAAAGTAGTCAGATATGTATAGAATACATTAATTTTTATCGGTAACATGAAATTTGTCAACTGGGAAGTCAAACACAAACAATTTGTTAAAATTATAAATATTTAAATAAGGCATTAAAGTGTGAAATAAAAGAAAGAAGTGATTGTATTTCTTATATGATTGTCTTTTTGGTTTGTCAAATTGTATTTCTTTTTTTCACGAATTTTACCTTTTCATACAAAGAAAATATGAATTAAAAATAAGTCAATTCTTTTGAAATGAAAATATTCTCAGTAAGTGGCTTGGTCATTTTGAATATGATATTTGCATGTGTATGTATATGTATTATTAACAAAGTAATTAATTTATGCTATTATCATTATTAGTTAACATTATCTTGTTAAGAACAATGCATTAAAAGAATAAAAGTAAATATGAGTTATAACAGTAGAACGAAGTTTGTATAAATATTACTCTTTATATAGGCAATTATTACCAGAATTTTTAAAAAGAGAGCCTATCATAACTTTATTTAAATTACTAAGGAAGCAATCTATCACAAATCTGTCCAAATTGCAAGACAAGTTTGAAATTTTGATATATCTTTAAAAAGACCACAATTTTTGCTATCCCTGTCTGAATATCCTTTGCAATGTGGCTTTACATCTTCTTCCTTGAATATGTGGGGTCTGTTTTCTTACCCTTTCTGTCAGGGCTTTGTTAGATGACTAGATTTAACCAATGATTCATGAGCAAATGTGACACATGCAAAAGACTTGAAAAGCGTTTCACATTGTATCGGTTCTCTCTTGCTGCTTTTGTGATAGCCTGATGGATGGTGGGAGGTACTAGGCAAAGTTAGCCCTGTTGACCGTCTGATATTTGTTACCAGGGATATAAGTTAGGGCATTCTCAAAAATTCAGTCTCATCAGCTGAGCTTGGAGTCCCCAAAAATTGGCCTAATCCAAAATTTAGTATTGCCAGTGTTCTGAATTTTGGAGATTCTCATAAGCTTGTAGTGGTATCCCTTTGTTTTAAATTACATTTTCCTGAATGACATATAATGTGAAGTATTTTTTTCATATGCTTATTTGTCATCAGTAAATCTTCTTTGGCGACATATCTATTGTGATCTTTCATTCATTTTTAAGTCAGATTTTCTGTTTTCTTACCATTTAGTTTTGATCATTCTTTATATATTGTGAATAATAGTCCTTTATCAGGGTCTTCTGCTTCTCTGTATAAACTTTGGAATCAGTGTCTCAATATCCAACAAACAACCTGATGGAATTTTAAATGGTGTTACATTGAATCTGTAGATCATGTTGGAAGGAACTGACATCTTGACAATATTGAGTCTTTCCATAAATGCAGAATATCTCTCCCGGTATTTAGTTCCTTTTAATTTCATTTCTCACAGTTTTGTAGATTTTCTCATACAAATCTTATACCAATTTTGTTAGATTTATACATATGTATTTAATTTTGAGGGATGCTAAAATAAATGGTAGTATGTTTTTAATTTCAAATTCAATTTCTTTATGGCTGGCATAAAGGAAAGCCATTGACAATTATATATTAACTTTCTATCCTGAAAACTTGTTATAACCCCTTATTAGTTTCAGGAGTTTGGGTTTTTTTTTTTTTTTTGGTCAGTTCTTTCAGATTTTCTACATAGGTGACCACGTTATCTAAAACTGGTAAAAGTTTTCTTTCTTCCCAATTTATATACATTTTATTTATTTTACATTTCTTATTGCATTAGCCAGGACATCCAGCATTGTGTTGAAAGGAGTACTGAGAGGGGACATCCTTGCTTTGTTCCTGATCTTAGCAGGAAAGTTTCTAGTTTCTCATCATTAAGTGTGATGTGTTCTTTTTTATTTGTTTGTTTTGCGTAAATGTTCATCAGTTGAAAAAGTTCTCCTCTATTCCTAGTTTGCTAACAGTTTGTCATGAATACGTATTAGATATTGTCACATGCTTTTTCTGCAACGACTGATATGATTGTGAGCTTTTCTTTACTTTAGCTTGTTCATCTGATGTATTACATGGATTGATATTTGAATGTTGAACCTGCCTTGCACACTTGGGATAAATCGCAGTTGGTTGTGATGTATAATTCTTTCTATACATTGTTGGATTGCATGTGTTAATATTTTTCAGGGATTTTGCTTCTATGATTATGAGAAATATTGGTGTATATTTTTATTTTCTTGTATTTCTCTGGTTTGGGAATTAGGATTACGTTGGTCTTATAGAATGAGTTAGGAAATATTGCCTCTGCTTCTATCTTCTGAAAGACATGGTAGAGAATTGATATTACTTCTTACTTAAATGTTGATTAGAATTCACCAGTGAAACAGCCTCATGCTCGCTTGGGCAGTTATCAATTACAGATTCAATTGCTGCAACAGATATAGGCCTATTCAGGTTTTTTATTTCTTGTTATGTATATTTTGACAGATTGTCTTTCAAGGAATTGGTCCACTTGATCTAAATTATTAAATATATGGGCATAAAGTTGTTTAAAGTATTATTACTCTTGTGATGTCCATGAGATCTTAATTGTACCTTTTTATTACTGATATTAGTAATATGTGTGATCTCAGTTTTCTCTCAGTATGGCTAGAGGCTAATTGAGATTAGTGATCTTTGTAAATTGCCATTGTTTGGTTTTGTTGGTATTCTCTATTGACTTACTTTTACAGTTATTGGTTTCTATATACAATGATATATTTAGATCATTGGGGTTTAATGTGATTATGGATATAGTAGGATGCTATTATATTTGTTATTTTTCTATTTATTGCTTTTGTTGTTTGCTCATATTTTTGTTTGTTTTCCACTTATTTTTGCCATTGGTGGTTTATTAAGCATTTTAAAATATAATTACACTTTTTCCTTTTTAGTATATCATTTATCCTACCTCATTTATGTATTTATTTATTTTGAATAAATTTAAAAGGTACAAGTGCAATTTTGTTACATGTATATACTGCATAGTAATGAAGTCTGAGATTTTAGTGTATCCATCACCTTAATAGTATACATCATATTCATTAAGTAATTTCTCATTACCTACCTACCTTTGAACTTCCCACCCTTTCAAGTTTCCAGTGTCTATCACTCCACACTCTATGTCCATATATACACATTATTTTGCCCCCACTTATAAGTGAGAACATGCAATATTTACTTTTCAGTTTCTGTGTTATTTCTACAGCAAAATATGTGCAATTAATCTAAATCTTCTTTTAAATAACACTACACTGTTTCGTGGGTAGTGTGAGTACCCTGTAATAGCAAAATATTCCTAATTTCCCCTCTATTCTCTTTTACTATTGCTGTTATTAATTTTACTTACACTAAAGTATCCATAAATATTATTTTATAGATATATGTATGCATTTTTACACATAAGCATACAAAATCAAAAACGGTATTACTATCATTAGTTTGAACAAACTGTTAACAACTTTATTAATTAAGAATCATACAAATAAAAGCGTTTTATTTATTTCCATCTATTTCTTTTCCAGATTATTATTCTTTCTTCATGTAGATGTATGTTTTGACCTATATCAATTTCCTACTCTCTCAAGAACTTCTTTTAATAATTCTTTTGAGCCATGATTACTGGCAACAAATTCTCTCATTTTGGGGGGTCTGAGGAAGTCTTTATTTCTCCTTCACTTTTGAAAGATAATTTCACAGGACACAGAATTCTGGGTTGATTTTTTTTCCTCTTAACATTAAATGCTTCGTTTCATTTTGTGTTGTTCACATGTTTTCTAAGGAAAAGTCAGAGCTAATTCTTACTTTGCTCCTTATAGGTAAGATTAATTCACCCCTTTGGCTTCTTTAAATGTGTGTGTATATATACATATATATATATTTTACCTTTGAGTCTCTGCAGTTTGAATAGGAGTATGTGTCCAAGTGGCTTTGTTGTTGTTTTTTGTTTGTTTGTTTTTACATTTATTCTGCTTGATGTTCCCTGAGATGCCTGTATCTGTGGTTTGCTGTCTTGCATTAATTAGGGAATTCTCAGTCAGTATTGATTCACATATTTCTTCTGTTCCTTTCTCTTTCTTCTTCTTCTTCTGGTATTTTATTACGTATGTTATGCATTGTGTTGTTATTCCACCATTCTTGGATATGTATTTGCTCACTTTTTTCTCTTTGCTTTTTAGTTTTGAATGTTTCCATTCTCTTCTTTATTTTTCTTTTTTTCTTTTCTTGTTTTTTTCTTTTTACCTTAAGTTACAGGATACAAGTGCAGAATGTGTAGGTTTGTTTCTATTCTTATAACCTGAATCTCAAAGATTCTTCAGTCATGTACGGTCTATTAATGAATCCATCATAGATACTCTTCCTTTCGTTACAATGTTTTTGATCTCTAGAAATTTTGTTATTCTTTCTTCTATTTTTATTTTCTTCATGTACCTTGCCCATTTGTTCTTATATGCTGTCTATATCATTCTTTAGCACCCTTAATAGATAAATTATAGCTGTTTTTAATTTCCAGTCTGATAAGTTCCATAACTGTCATATTCAAGTCTAAATCTGATACTTGCTGTGTCTCTTCAAACTCTGTGTGTGTGTGTGTGTGTGTGTGTGTGTGTGTGTGTGTGTGCCTGTTTTCCAATGCCTTGTAATTTTTTCTTAGTAGTCGGACATGATAAGGAACTGTGATAAGTAGGCCTTTTATAATGTGGTAAAATATGGGAGGACAGGAAGCATTTTATAGTCCTATGAATAGGTCTAAGTCTTTTAGTGCATTTGTTCCCTTGGCTGTGAACCTCATAAGTGTCTCTGTGTGTTTCTCCCACCTTAGGTGGGACAGATAGACTGGTGTGGGCTGATATTAGGTATTTCCTTCCCTTGTGTGGCAGGCTAGCATCATCTAGGGTTGGGTATTTCTTTTCCCACGTGTCTGTTAGGTTGAAACAACCCCAATAAATTAGACTCTGGTAATATAATTTATCTTGAGGGCAGATCTGGTTAGAAACAAAACTCAGAATGTTCCAGCATCTTTCTAAATGGTTGTTTTCCCTGTCCCTTTGTGGAAAGAATGAGGAGATTTTTCATCTCAATTTCACTGTGAGAATCTAGTAGAGCCTTAGGAGATTAAATTTACAAAACTGGGGGAAACTTCTCCTTTTTTTTTTTTTTTTTTGTGCAGACTTGTCCACAAAGAACATCCCACAGTTCCTTGATGACAGCTGAGCTTTTTCTACTGCATTACTGAGCTACCATGGAGGTTTCTGCTGGGAATTTTCTGCCTTTGTAAAGTGTGATTTATTCTGTGTCTGCCTGTCTGCCTGTCAACTCAGGAGAGGACAGTGGTTTGCCCTATAACTTCACTTCTCTGAAGGACCTAAGAAGAGACATTTATTTTTTAATTTGTTCAGCTTTATACTTGTGGTTAGAAATGAATCGTGACTTCCAATCTAATTACATGTTGGGCTAGAAACTAGAAAACCCACACACCAATTTTTTACTGGTTCAGAAGCTATACCTTTAAACAAAGTTTTAAAACAAGTTTTAATACTTGGATAACTTTGCCTTGATACCATTTCAATTCAGTGAATGTAGGAGCCATGTAAATAATGAAATCAATCATTTT